>NC_134949.1:6872950-7494450 GCF_965638725.1 Aptenodytes patagonicus | reverse complement strand
TTTCACGGTCACGGTTGGTCCTTATCTCCAAGACTTACTGACCTGACCCACTCTCTGAGGATCCTTTTCTTTGAAGGTGGCAAGAAGGGACCTTTATCCAGCAGCAGTGATGGGGTGTTAGCGGATGGCTCATGGCATCCATCATCCAACAGTGTCAGAAGCCAAATAAATCAACATGAGTAACAACGAGCACACGACCAGTCTGTGGCAGAAAGATTATTCTGGAAAAAATATGGTGAAAATCTGGCTTGAGGAGCCTGGAAGGTGGGACCTGCAGCTAGAATAACTTCTTTCAAAATCATTTGATCCTGGTGGAATAATTCTGCAGCTGTAAGTGCATGTTCTGCATGTAACTGTGCATCTTTGTCTAAAGGATTTCACGTGTCTTCTTTCTTCAGTGGTGAAGGCAATTGGATAAATTTTGGGTGAGAAAGTGAATGATCAGTTCACAACTTTTGATTTCAGATCAAGCAAGTTTTCCCCAGTAGGAGGAGAATTAAGAGACTTCTTTCCTTATAGACATTTCATTTCAAATTCTCTTCTATTCGATTTAAACCTGTCTCATTCTACCAAAGGGGAAATGCTTTTCTGGTCTCTTCTTATGAACTAAAGCTGAAAGATTTCTTCTGTCGATGCTTTGACAATTTGCTGAAGCATCTACCTTAGCTTTGATCTCCTTTTCCCTTCTCCCTATTAATTTTTAACACTTGTTAAAAGATTTGGTCTATTTGTGAGTCGTGAGAAGGTGTCTTAATTTATAGACAGCTCGAGTATATCTTGCTGTAATTTCAAAGTGTAATTTTTTCCCCTTAAAGAATTTAATTCATGTCCTCAGCTACCATACAGCAGCATAACTACTTTGAATCTTACGAAACTCTCTTGATATGTACCTGACAAGGCTTCTGACCTTGTTAATTATAAAATTTAGAGCTGATTTCTCACCAAGAACTTCACACCTGAAAGAGTCCTCTGTCAACTACAGCAAAAACTCTTGGGTTTCATTAGAGGAGAAAAAAACACTTTTGTATATCAGGCACTGGGATTGCAGGAAGTACCAAAGTTATCAATATCCAAATACACAAATAAGTAATTTTTATGAAGAAAATATATGAAAATCCAATTTTCCTTTTGGAAAACAGCGAAGTTTTCTGCCAACCTCTCAAATACTATACTTTTGAAACTTTTTATAAGTGCTTTATTCTCCTCCACTTACCTGTTTTTCCATACTGAGAGTGTACAAGCTTGCCTAGGATACCAGTAGTAAACATGAAAATGAAATGAATCCACAATCCAGGCTTGATTGTGATCTATGGGAAAGATTAATAGTATTAGTAGTATCATTTCTTGGGAGAGTCCTGATTTTGTTTTTATCTCTTTCAGTACATAAAATGGCCAGATTTTTGTCTCCTGTCCCTGTCCTTCAGTAAAGATGAGAAATTTTTTTTTTTCATGTTTTTTGGCTGAAAAACTCTGCAAATCACAGGACAACACGCAGGCACTTTTGACCATGTTAACTGCAATAAAGCCAGGATAGGGATAAAGGGATAAATGGGGTGCAGTTTCAGGCTGTTGTCTGAAGGCTAGTGTGCTGCTGTTTTAGTGCCAAATCAATCTATTTTTTGCTGGAGAAAATATTTTTTGGTCTGTGCGATGGACAAAATGTATCTAAGGTTCGTCAGCTCAATGAAGGGCCATGGTGCCGCTGCGGTATCTTCTTGTGAAGCAGCAAGGATGAAATATGCAGGCCATGGTACGATAGACCATGTGTCAGATCCCGTGGGAGGAGGATCAGGGCCCCTCTGAGAGGGTCTGGACTGGCTCCGTGCTGCCAATATTCTCCTGCAACCCACTGGCCTCTCTCAAAGGGGAATTTGGCATTTACAGGTAACCTTTGACATGAGGTGTACTCCCTCATGGGCAGTGGGTGTAGGTTAAAACAGCAGGAGCAGACTTTATCGTCCTGCCATGTGCTACCTAATAAATGGCAGATCAGAGAAATGCTTTAAAGATGCTTTTCAGCTGCAAAATTCACATCAAGACTTCACCTCGTCCCCTGCTTTCTTCTGCCCTCCCTCCCATTTTCTTTTCTCTCTCTCTCTCCCCCACCCCCCCACCCCATGGTCTGTGATATTTGATATCAAAAAGCTTTGGTTGAAACTAAGCTTTCATTCACACCCTCAGCCTTTGCTTTTTTCCTCCTCAAACTCAGGACACTGAATGCCCAAGCCCTGCTCTGGGGTCAAGGTACTTGCTGGTGTTTTGTTACTACAGCATCACAAATGCACAATTCACCCATCCGGGGCTCTGCTTGCTTTGGTCCATCTCCAGAGAGAGACCTGTCTGGCAGCCCATTAACCCTCTCCACTGACTCCAAGACTCTGATGGGTGCTGCGTGGGTGAAAAGAGCGAGCTTTAAATACCCCAACATAATGCCTCAACCCTTTCCCTTGTCTGGGATGCTGAAACCTTCTTTTTTTAGGCAGAAATGCTCTATCAGCATCTGTTCGTAAAAGGTGGCATTAAGAACTAGTTGTGTTGCTCTCTGTGTTAATCTGGGTTGCAAATTAATTCCTCCGGAGCATGCTATAAGCGTTCATGCAAATACCTATGTGATATACTTGTCACTGCTTCCACAGGACTCTGCAACCACCTCTCTTTTCTACTCAAAAGGTAGAGGCACTGGAGAGTCTGGATCTAGAGAAAGAAGACTTCCACACATTTCATTGACTTCCTCTCCTTCCTTCCTTAGGCATATTTTGGCAGTTTGTGTTGGATCCTCTTTGGTGGCACAAGATTATTTTTTGTGTGCACCTCTTAGATTGTCTTCTTGAACCCCCAAGTACCTTCAGCTTAGTTCTGCCCCTCCCAATCTACCATTTAGCTACAAAACCATATGGTTTCTTCCCTCTTCTGCTCAAAGCTTTGCGTGTCTCTGCTTTTCCTTTCTTCTTTTATGAGTCCTTTCTAAATCTTCTGCCATCTCTATTCTTTTGCTCCGCGTGATGAATTTACACTCCTCAAATTTCTTCATAGGGTGGGGGAGAAAGGAGGGAACACAACAACTACTTATTCCACACCCAGATCTTTCAAAAAATGCTTGTTGTTGGTCTGTTCTCAGCACAGCCATGGAAGTTAAGTGCTCTGCTAATTTGAGTTTAGAAGTACACAAGATCTTGACAACAAAAATGTATAAAGGCTGAAACAGAGGGATTTCATAAAACAACAGTTTTCCTAGAAACAAAATTTTCATGTTTCCTGGAATTTATCCATTTTTAATGGATCCATTTTCCAAATCTTCACATTTAAGAGCATAAAACTTTCTGTTCTTCTCATCCCAAGCACATTAATGCTCCAAGGAAATCACAATGATTATACATTGTTGCAGTGAGCACATATATACTTATTGACATTTGTTAATTAAATTTGTTCAAACAAGCGAGGTATACCCTGAAGAAGGTGCAGAGTAAATGCGGGCTTGGGACGGAGGAAGTGTTGGGAGGGAATAATAGGTAGAAATATGATAATTATTTGTTTCTTGTGATCTATTTAAAAGGCAACCAAAAAAAAAAACCCAGTGTAGAAGGCTTTGAAACGCAAAATGTCCCTGTATCAATGGCCTAAGCTCTGCCCTAAACAAGCAGGAGAATCCCAGCTTTGTGTATCCTGAAAAGTTAAAACCACAGGATGTCTGAATTTCAGCCTGGGTGCAGAGGTAAGATATATCTTGACAAAATCAAGCTGAATCAGTTTATATGATCTTCCACAATAAGCACAAGTAGGAAAGATCCTGTTTCCTGTGTTTATTGATCAGGGATTTCATACCAAAGCAGGTTATAATAAAGCTGTAAAAATAAAAACTTGTTTTTCTTCCTTGTTCGGGAAAGGAGCAGTTCTGATTGCATTTGTTGCCTTTTAATATATGTATTTTTTCATTTTAAAAGCACTGAAATATCCCATTTCAGTGTTTCCATAAGGGATGAAAAATTCTTTCTTGGGTATGACACTCAGCCGGGGGCTATGCAATAGCACTTGCAGATGCACAATCCTTCTCCGTCTTACTTTAAAGTATTGCATCTTTTCCTCCTCTTCTCTCTTTTTGTTCTTCTCACTTAGATATGAGCCTCCGAGTCACCACCAGGCTCAGCTGGAAATCCATGTTCCTTCTCCCCCATTTAAGGACTATAGGCTGTAGCCCTGTGGCATCACCTCAGCAATGCTGAGTTCAGTTCAGTACCTTCATCTCTGATTTTTGAGGGGCAGCAGGTGGTCTGTCAGCTCTCACAAAGCAAAGTGCCATTCATTAACAAAGAAATTTCATAGGAAGTTATCTAAATTGCTGTCTTAACAAGGTGTCACTCATGCTGCACCAGAGCAGTTGTGTGTTTAGCAGTTCTTGGAGAAGTCTCAGCTTTTCTATTCTGCTCGGTCTTAGTTGTCTCCACTGTTAAGTGCCCACCTGAGCTAGCTGTTCTGGCCTCCCTTTATAGAGAGCACAGGGAAATAGGTAGCTTTGGAGCATGGTTCAACCATTTTATGTGCCTTTTTAGGATGAAATGAATCTGAAGTTGTATTTCTAATTAAAAGGGAAGCTAAATAACAGCCATTTACATGTGGGAATGTGGGAATGGTCTGATGGATATCACATAAGCTGTCTTTATCTCCCTACCATCTAGGACATGTCCAATATAGTTCAATATGTAATTTATTTTGAACTAGGCACCGCTAGTCAGTGCTTTCTCAAGTCTCTTGTTACCTCCTGTCAATATGGAGATTCAATATTATTTATGTCCCAGAGCAATATTTCCTGTGCAAAAAAACCTGTAACTAGCTTAGTCTATGAAGACTGCTCTCACTAAACTAGGAAAAAAGACATGTCAGTTTTAACACTGATCTACCATTAGAACATTCCCTACATCTCTAGTGTTTGCCACATTTTACCAGCCTAATCTGAGTACTTCTGGTCCATGAAATTGCTGCCACACGCTGTTTAAATTGGCCTTTGCCCACTCTAAAGATGCAAAATACATCAGACGATAGTATCAAGAGTGAGAAGGATTTTTCTTGACAGACAACTGTGCTTCCTAATTTGGGGCTAGTGAGGTTTCAAAGTGGTCTTCAAAATGAGACAATACAAAACTGGGAGGAGTGGTCAATACCCCAGATGGGTTGTGCTGCCATTCAGAGGGAGCTCAACAGCCTGGAGAGATGGGCTGACAGGAACATCATGATGCTCAGCCAAGTGAAATGCAAAGTCCTGCACATGGGGAGGAATAACCCCATGTGCCAGGACAGGCTAGGGTTGACCAGCTGCAAAGCAGCTTTGCAAAAAAGAACCCAACCAGGGGGTCCTGGTGGACACCAAGATGACCATGTGCCAGCAGTATGTCCTTGAAGCAAAGCAGGCCAGCAGCCTCCTGGGCTGCACTAGGCAGAGCTTTACCAGCAGGTCGAGGGAGGTGATCCTTCCCCTCCGCTCAGCACTGGGGAGACACATCTGGGGTGCTGAGCCCAGCTCTGGGCTCCTCAGTACAAGAGAGACATGGACATACTGGAGAGAGTCCAGCAAAGGACCACGAACATGATGTAGGGACTGGAACACTGAGAGAGATTGGACTGTTCAGCCTGGAGAAGCGAAGGCTCAGGGGAGATCTTATCAGTGTGTATAAATACCTGAAGGGAGGGACTAAAGAAGAGAGCGCCAGGCTCTTCTCAATGGTTCCCAGTGACAGGACAAGGCAATGGGCACAAACTGAAACACAGTCAATTCCATTTAGATATAAGAAAAGACTTTTTTTCTGTGGGGGTGACCAAGCACTGGGACAGGTTGCCCAGAGAAGTTGTGGAGTCTCCATCCTTGGAGATATTCAAAACCCAACAGGACATGGCCCTGAACGACTTACTGTAGGTGACCCTGTTTTGAGCAGGGGATCGAATGAGATCATCTTCAGAGGTGCCTTCCCATCTCAAGCATCTTGTGATGTGATGAGCAAAGCTCAAGGTGACATGCTGAGGCCAACCAAGCTTGCGCTTCAGATGCAGAGTGCGAGTCCTGCCTTTGGCAGCCTGCCGAGAGCATGTGCTGGTACTGTGGTTCCCTTTTGGGAGCATCCTTCTGGGGCTTGCACTGGCAGTTCTGCCAGTCTGCAATGTAGGACATGAAGTCAGGTGATCTGATTCCTTCTGGGCTTCCAGCTATGGGTGAAACTCTCAATGCATGTCAAATGTGACATATCTGTGTTCAGGATCAAGTTTTGCAGACTGCAGATGCCTTTGCTGCATCAAAAGACTGAATGGAATACTCTTTCAGTTGGCCTAAAAATAACAGGTTTTTAAAATCCCTTTGGAAATATGTTTAATGCAACTATTGCCTAGAAAAAACAGAATTTCACCATGTGGCACAGGCTGATTTATACATTCCACAAAGCGCTGTGCTACCTGTAACTTACTTCATTGTTTTAACTCCTCTGCAACATGCCTTCAGACGGTCCTGCTGAATGTGCACTGCATAGCAAATCAGTCTATACAAAGCTTTACATTTCCATAGGGACAGAGGCTGTAGACATTCCAATGCATAAAAGAATACAGACTTAAACTTTCCTCTCCATATATTAGATACTCTCCATTTATTCACTCGAGCCCAGAGTGCAGCAGGTAGTACAGGGAGAACTCCAGCAGTTAAATTCGTTGCCATATTATTTCATGAAGATTAATGAACAGAGAAGTGAACAGGAGAGCTCAGCAATCTGTTTGTAACAAGCAAATATGTCCGGGGACAAAGTGATACAGATGAGAGGTGTTAAGATACGTTCACTGATTTCAGAGATCTGCAAACAAAAATCCTACTGTGTGATCTGTCATTCATTGATTATGGATTACAACCAGCAGTAGAAGATATCTTTGGAGGGTACTGCGAGGAACTGTTTTCTTTTACTGACAGAGTGAAATGCAGACTCTGTGGACTGAAATAAGCTGTTTCTTTTTAAAGTGGAGTGAGCAAAGGAGAGAAGTCTTTTGGAAGCTTCAAGGCTTTGGGTTGGTGTTTTTTTTTTTTTTGCAAGCATCTTTAATTTTAAAAGATTGAAACTATGTGAAACATAAGCCCTTTTTTTTAAAAAAGGCCTGTTTATGTGAAATATCTAAATTGTTTCTTCATGCTGCAAACCAAACTGCTTGCTATAACATTTGCAAGGCCAATACCTGACATTTTTGGAGAGTTCAAAAGGTTGCAATTAAAATAATGTATTTAGTGTCTCTGACACTAAATATTTCTTGCTTAGCTGTTTGCAAGATCTATGCTTAATAGTTAACGGAACAAGTTATAGCTATATATGCTGGAATAATGCCATGCGTGCTTAAATGTGAAGTCCATGGGGTTTTGCAGATCAGTGATTACCATTGCAGGAGGCAGTGCTGGAGCTGGGCAGACAGCTCTTCTCCCTCCCCTCCGCCTTGCTAGCTTCCAGCCCTGATGGAGGCTCACGGTGACACTGTCCATATATAAACCCCAGTTCAGCCCTCTCGGGTACCAGGGCAGGGCATTCCCACTAGCTCAATGCTCTCCATGTTTGATGAACTCAGTTGATGTGGTGGAGTCACACCATGGTGTGGACAGCAAGAAGTCCCGTTAGAGTCAATGGCCAGGCATGGGCAGTAAAGGGCCACTCCCCGATTGCACCATATGAATGGAAGGGGTCTGTTTCTTCACTCCAGGTAGGCTAGGAAGGGGGTAGGACAGTCTCTTCTTTAAAGACTATTCCATAGCAGAAGGAATGAGACCCCCACCATGTGCATGTGCACAAGGCAATTTGTTCCTTTTATCAGATCGTGATCTTATTTTGGGTAGAATCACATTCTGAATTCCAAATGATTTAATTCATTAGTTCAGAGAGGGAAGGCATAGTGACAGACGCCTGGGAATGTGAAGGTTTCTTGTCTGTTAACATCATCCTATAAACAATTTCAAAGGACATATAGCAGTAGCTGTATCTTCCCTCACTGGTGAATAGATGCGCCTTTCTTGTGAATTTATCAGACTGGTTTTGTTCTCCATCTGTCCGATGAGGACATGGTACTAGGGCTACTGTGGGCCAATGTTAGTTCACATGCTGCTCGTCAGCGATGTGGTACAGATATAACTGACTATTTTCTGCTTCCCTTTTTCTGCACAGTGAGCAGTTATTTTGACAGCTATCTGATTTTTTTATCATTCAGTGTTCATAATGTTCGTAGTAGAAATTGCGACAAATTCAGACATACATGTCTTATGACTGTTATAGATACTTGCTTTCAAAAACCACCTCTTGAAATAAAATCATTTATATGGTCAAAGAAATATTAATTTCATGAGGTGGATGATGGAAATCTTCCTTTATGGCACTTTAGTTCAATGGTGTAAATATATAGACTAATATATTTGTGTATGTGTAGATGCTTATCTCAAAATGAAGAATTTTTACTGCCAACGGTACCAAAGCGATAAGTTAAGGTTGTAAAATATGGAATTATTCCCATGTAATTAATTTTTCATTGTCTGTATGTGCATATACGTGCTTTATTGCCTCTTCAGTAGGCAGAACAAAAAATATACACAGTTTTACCTATGGGCAATTCAACACAGTAATAAGACTCTTCAGGTATGAAAATGCATCTCTCTTCTTTCTTACTCCCTGTCACACAAATGGGAACTGACTCCTGCTGGGGTGTCGACCCAAAGTTGGTTCTTCACAAGGGGAGAATGAAAACCAGGGTATTTGTCTGCAATTAGTTCTGTATTGTTACATGTGTTGAATGATGTAGCTTTGGCAGGCAAAAATCAAAGCACCCCTTTACACCTGCTTGAACCCTGGACTCCTGTAGATTCAAGCATCTCTTTATATTTGTGGATATATATGCTATAGAAATATGATTACATATAAATATGATATATTTTTTATTCCTTCGAGTTCACATCTGATGATATATTTCTGGTTTTTTACCTCTAGCAAGTAATGAAAGGAGGGAACTGTGAATACCTGAGTTACTTGCTGAAGAGAAGCATTGTTCCGACCCATTTTATAAGAGATGTATCGAAATCAGGTCACAGCAGGCTTGAGTGACCCGTGGGAGTGCCCGTAGATCGGACTGTCTTTGCTCACTGCTTTGAACTCATACTTTATTGATTTGAATGCCATCTTCAGATTTAACATAGTCTTCAGGAGACGATTTAACTTCTTCAATAATATTTTTGTGCTAAGAGCAACGCTTAGTTTCACAGAGGAATCATCTTGCAGAGAGAGATGGCAAAGGTTAACCTTTAAAAGCATAATGATTTATTCCCCTAATTCATTGCAGACTTCTACTGATTAGCATCAAGGGCTGATGGAGCTGTGATATTCATAAGTTATTGCTGTTACTGGATACACTGACGTTTCTAGACACATACTGTTGGGAATTGGGCATGAAGATAAGTTTGGCAGAGGTACATTATAGAACTGCCCATGCGTGGTCATTCCTACCTTTCTCTGATGTGTCTGGTACTGCGCACACTGAATACAGTAGGTTTGCGGTATGATCGATGATTGATCTTACCGAGTAAAGCGCTTCCAGTTTCCTTTGTTATTCACTTCTTTTGCCAAAGGAAATTAAATAATGCTGTATCTACTCTAAAACAGATCAATGTGGTTTTCAGGAATAGCTTCCCAGAGAAATTATATAAATTTCTTGGTGTCTCTAGTTGTTGCTTCCAGGAAATCTTTAAAATAGATCTAATATTGCTTCAGCATCTGCCTCCCCCTGAAATTCTCCATGCCTTGCTGCACACCTCAGATGCCTGTTCCCCAGGTGAACGGGGCTAATTCCAAACCCTGATCATGTTTGCATTTGCACTTGTAAGGGGTGGCAGTTCATCTATTAATCACCCCCTGCCACCTTGTCTCTCTTCAGAAGTCAAACCTTTGATACCTCTTTCCAAGTAAGCCCAAGGGAACTCTGAAAACCCTTCTTTGAATATGCCCAAAGGATACTTGAGATTTTTTTTATTGCAATTCATAGCCCAAATAAAAAAAACTCACTAACAGATGATCATACACCTTAGACAGATTACTGACTCTGATCTGCTATCGTCCATTTTCATATGACCTTTTCAAGAAAAATCAGGATGTCAGGAACTGTAATGATAATAGCTAGGGGTCTTCCAGCAATTGGGCACAATGTAATAAGCTATTAGGTAAAGTACTTATTGCAATAACTTTATCTGGTCAGTGACAATTATTTAAATGGTTTCTTCTCTCCTCATCATATTCCTCCCATTTTAATGTCCTAAATCAAGAGAACAAGTTCATGAGAGAAAAATGAGGCAGAAATCCAGGCTCCATCGACTATGAATAAAGTCGGCATAGTAAATTGGAGTGGCAGGAGGAAGAGAATTCCAATTTGATTTGCAAATTGACTCTCTTCCACTCCCATTTGCAGAAATAAGGCCCATATGCCCAGTAAGCAATTGCTGCTCAAGGTAAAGCTCTGCACCATAGAGGGTTTCTTGGCAGCAAATGAAAGGAGCATTGCCACTCTGTTACGTATGCCAGCTTTAATAAATCTGCAGATTAGTTTCCTGGCTGCCACAATTGAGCCAACTCAAAACCATATGGTTCTCCTTTCTTAAACATTGCCATTCGAAAGGAGCATGACCACCTCCCTTCCAGACTCATTTTTGTTCTGAGGAGAGCTCCGCAACAATAAGGAATCATAAATATAAGAGAATTCTGTGACTTTATTTATCCCTGTTGCCTAGTCCAGCTGATGGTATGAGATCAGAATTGCATTTTATTGGCTTTCTTGCAATTTTCTTCTGTTTACAGCCTGCCCTCTGGTTCTCTTTATGAATTGGAGTGTGGCACAGCATGTTCATCTTGCTTATTCATTTGCAAGGAAGAGTCCCTGGGATGTATTCTGAATCATACTTGTTATAATCCTAGAGAGTCTTATGAAACAGTTTAGTGGTTCTTGAGTTGAAAATGAGATTTTTGTTCAGGGATATATTATTTATTCTGTTTTTCCCAAGTCTCAAAGATACACTCCTACCCATTAAACACTAATCTCTTCCTGTAAATGTGCTGGGGCCTGACCCAGCTGCTGTTCTCTCATGGATAGCTCTCACTTCTGCAAATAGTCTTCATCAGCTGATGGGACAATCCCCTTGTGTGAGTGAGAGATGCATGACAAAGCCAGAGGAAAAGACTGGTTTACAATGTGGGATACTTAATCTGTTCATCTGCAAGGCAAGGTATATCCTTCCTCCTGAAATCAAACTTTTAAGTCTTTTCTAAATTACTATACTAAAACGAAGGGTCCCATTCTCACGTGTAAGTGGATGCAACTTGGATGGCTGGTGTGGCTGCTGCATCGGCAGAGCCTTTTGCCAGGAGTTGTGAACCTCCCATTGGGACACCTAACCAGAAGATATATTCACTCCTGAACTACCATAGTTTAAAACCTTTCGTGTTAACACTAATGGAATTGACATTTCAAGAAATAGAAAAAAGTCTGTATTTAGTCCTAGTTCTGTAGTGGTTTAACTTTTTTTGGGTAGCGCTTTAACTACTTTAGTTCAGGCTTTTTTTTTCCCTCTTTTTTTTTTTTTTTTTAGGTAAGAAAAGCTTAACCTGAATCTTGATACCAAGATAATCTTCAGACTGGATATAGCTGTACAGGAAAGTTACTTACTCTCCTTTCCAGATTCCTGCCTTTGAAATAAAGCCTCTTTATAGCAACATAAGTGTCTCCAGATTGGAGGGCTTGTACACTTTGACCTAAATCAATAGCATTAAAGTACTTCAATGCTTTTATGGAGACAAAGGCGTTATTTAGAGAGGCAGTGACAGATTTCATTAAACTTGCTGTGTTTTCACCAGGTAATCACTGTAAGAACTATTTTCTGTTTTGCCTGGGTTGTGTGTATCCTCTCACCTCTCGTTTTGTTGTTGTTGATTCCTCTTTTCAGGCCAATAGAAATGCATCACTCTAAAGATAGTTTTTCCTCCTTAATACAGTAGGGACATACAGTAGGGTTCTAATTTTTTTCCCCTCTCTCACCTGTGGTTTTGTATATGAGATAAGTAATGAGTTACCCTCTTTCCAAGCAGCGTAATAGAGCCTGAGGAGTCTTAGAAGGAGAAGTGGAAAAAGACACCCTGTCTTTGAGTCTCCTGGCAGGCAATTTTACTCCTCCAAAGCCTAGGCTCGGTACCCAAATCCTCCTTCTGATGTACAGTAAGTCTGTATTTGTCCAAAGCACTTGGTCTAAATTTTTTTTTTTTTCCAACACGAAATAGCTTTTCCCTTCTGTTGTCTAGTACCATCTAATGAACCTGAGACCAGGACTCACCAGAAGATTACCTTCTACTGTACAGTTGTTTGCATTTCTGCGGTTTGTCACTGGAGTCTCAGTTTTGGACTGCTACAAAATCACTGATGCATTATCTAAGGATCCTGCTGGCAAAGGGATGATGTTGTGCTGAGGATGCTGAGACAGGGCTTGCAGGAATTCCTGTTTCTGCCACTGGATGCTTGCATGGTCTTTGTCAAATTTACATCAGCTATTTCCTTTTTCTCAGCATTTGTTAGTATTAATTGACCTTTTTCTGCTTACATGGTAAGCCTATTGGAGAAACAGTTGCTTACTCCTCTGTGAGTACCTTGTACACACAAGTTTCAACTGTGGCTTCTGTATGCTACAAAATACATGTAATAGATTCAGATTTGCCTTTACTATTTCCCCTAAAATGCCTTGATCACTTATAGCTAAAGCTCCCAGCAACTCGTTAAACTACAAGGACTGAAACGGAAGGCCAAGATGACCTGAACTTCTGTGTCTTGGACACCACAAAAGGGAAAAAACCCCACAAATAAGGGGCCCTTTGATAAACTGAAATAATAGCAGAAAAAGCTGAGCATGTGAAAGGTGGGAGACAACACAAAGAAAGTGGGAGAGAATGGTCAAATTTCTCTGGAAAAAGACTGCAAGTCTGGCCTTACTGGGTGGCCTCGCCAGCTCCATGGTCCCACTGGGGTCTCACCCTCCCACCAGGAGCAGACCTGGGGCAGAAGTAGGAATCATCTGAGCCCCAAACTCAATTTTGCAGACTGTTCAATTTTAGTTGTCCTTGCGTCACCCCCAGGCCCAGGGGGAATAGTGAGACAGGCAACGTGTATAGCTCGTAACTGCTGTTGAATGCAAATTGCTCCTATAAAATGGAGCATCCCTCTGCAAACCTGCCTCCTCCAGAGTCCTCTCCTGCACCGCTAATGCATCATGTTACTTGGTTAATTCAGAGAACAAGGTACCAACCCCCCCCATATCAGAGCTGTTATCGCTTCCTCAGGGACAGCCTATTGCTTTGGGACAGATAAACTCTTTAAGGCAAATATATGGGACCAAATCAGTCCCTGATGCGATTCCATTGAAGTCACCAGGGTTTTATACCTGAGAGAGATGTGAAGCTTATTGCATAAAGGCAGATTTTTTTCCATCTTCCTTTCATTTACCTCTCTATGAATTTGAAATGAGCTCCTCTGCTCATGACTTATTTATGTTGGGCCATACATTTAAACTCTGTGGTTTCTTTTTTTAAACATGATGTCCTTTTACACTATCGTTCCTAGTGAAAATGCTCAAATGATTAGCCAGCAAAAGGAAAACGTTGTGGGACAGCATCAGCTGACACCCTCCTTTCTCCCACTGAAGCACAACAAAGGGACCGCACGGTTTAGATTTATTTTTATTCCTTTGCTCTCCAAGGAGAAAACTTTCATTGTTAATGGGGATGCTGTTGTACGTTAAAGGGGAACGGCGTCCTGCAAAGCTATCCTCAAAACTCTAAACACAGATTCATCTCAGCATCACCGGAATGCTCTCAGCTGATGTCAGAGTGTATTTTTCTTGCTATGGTGGATTTTGCAGGTAAGGCAAATGGTTGCAGAGACACAGATACAGGTTCAAAAGCAACCTTTAAGCCTTCTGTTATCTATGAACTTGCAAAGTGGGAGTCTTTCATCCCCTTTTCCTTCCATCCAAGCTTATATAGATATTGGCTTACAGAGGAATATTTCTTTTCAACATACAGAGGAATAATTCTCTTCAACAGAAGGAGCCAAATAAAAATCGAAGAGGAGCAAAGATTGGGGGATATGTATGAATATAAAGAAAGGCTTCTGGGTACAAGTGCATGACTTTGCATGGACGTGATCTCCTTGATCTTCGTGCAAAGTCCAATTTCAGTGCACTTCTCCAGCCAAGCAGAATCCCATAATCCATCCTGCCAACACTGCCCTCTCAGGAGTCAGCTCATGTTGAAGTGATTTTTTTTTGCTCCATTTTTACAGTTTGGGCAGACCTATTTCAGGAGATGAAAAGAAACCTCAACATTTAACTATGCTCCAGAGCCATAAGAAATGTAGCGCCTTTGCTTGTCTGGGAGTGCCCCAAAGGTACTGTTTGACTTAATGCCTTCTTCTGAAGAGGTATGTCCCAAAAAACGTCAGAGCAAAACTGCTCAAGCCAGGTGTCTGTACTACCTTCTATGAACCAGCCCAGATTCATCAGTCTTATAGTAAGCCTTGGTCTGGTTGTTAACATATGTTACTTGTGTGTTGTAGGGATGTCGAAAGTCTTCCATGTGTCTCTTAAAGGGTGGCGTGTGCCCTAGGAATTTCATACCATAGGACCACAGCTTGTCTGCTGCTTGGCAGCTGTCAGGAAATAGAAACAACAATGAAAAGATTTTTTTTCTGAACAAATCAACAAGTGTTGCTATGGAGTTGGTGGTGGGAATGGGTTCTCAAGAGGTATAAACCAGGATGAAGGCTTACCAAATAGATTCAAGGGTTTAGCGTGGAGGTGATGCTTTTTAGCAGAAAGGTGGGATAGACAAGAGCAGAATCTTGGACAACCAGGTGGAATGAGACTTGGGAATAAATCAAGTATGAAGACAGATTTCTATAGAAATTCAGTATTTTGACCAAAGCTGGAAGCTTTCTAACTTCTCTGTTAAGTTTTTATTACCAGTGCTAAGGAGGCTCATTTGGATGCTGAGCAGGGAAATCATCTGACCCAGTGCAGTCTCTACTATATATATATGCTTACATGTGTGTTATTTGCCTCAACACCTTGTATTATCAGAGGAGAGAAACAGATGTTGTGACGACCTGACTCATCTTATCCCAATTTAGCTAAAATAAGACGAGATGGTTCATGACCTAAACACACCTGTTTCCATTAAGAGAACAGGGAGCCCAGGCAGCTGGCTCGGATCAGGCGTCTCAGCTGGGAACATCCCTTTCCAGACTTGTGCTACAAAATTTGCTTTTCTTTATTCAATGAAATTTGCAGAGGAAATCAGGTTATGAGTATCCTGGCTTGTGCCATAGGCCACAGCGGCTAGTTTAAATGTGTGCAATGCGTACTTTAAATAATGACGTTTGTATTTACACATGACTCTGGGAAATAGCTTTATCTCATCCTTTAAACATCTCTCTCTATAAGAAGCTGCATCTTTGCTGACAAAAAGAAGATTTAGTGGGTGTTTAGTGTAACTGATTATCTGCTGATTCAATCAATTATGTGAACCTGGAGCCAAAGAGAACATTATGTGACTTTATGCTGGTATTGCAGCTGCTCTGTTGCTCGACCCTGTGACATGTTTGTTATCTGGTGTAAATATTTGCATCTGTCAGAGAAACCTGGTCTGTCCCCTAGTGCCAAATTGCTCTGCTACAGAGACTGAAATCTTCCTTATTAGTTTGCATAAGGGCAAGCACAACCTGTTCAGAATTCAGGTGGAATAAATTGACTGGACAGAAAAAGAAATCTTTGAAAAAATAAATGCCGGGTCAGTCTGCAATACAGCTGAAAATGTTTCCAACGTGGAGCCTATTCAGAGCCTGCTCTTGGCTTTAGTGGCCGTTCTGTTCTGTCTTCACACAGTTACCTTTTGTACTGAAGTTGTTTTCCTAGTTGCATGGATGTTAAAGCAAAGAAAATAAGGCTGACAGTGATCCTGTGTGGAGTAAATTCCAAAGGCAGATATCGATGAGGAAAACGACGAGCAATTCTGCACCAGCAAGGCCTTGGAAAGTGAAATTCCTTCTCTGCAGCAGATACTTCTCTTCATGCAGATCAAACAGCGCAACCACGCAGGGGATCCAACCAACTGCCTCAGTTACAGTGACCTTTCGCAAGCGATGACTGGCACTGAGACTTAGCACAGCAATTGTTAGTGCGTTTCACTTCAGCTGCCTGGAGAGTGAGGGAGAAATATTCATATATAAGCTACTGTATATGCTTGCTTCAGGCTTACTATTACCCACCGTTACGACCCAGACTGGGTGACTCAGGGTTTCGTGATTCCCTTGGGCTAAATTAAGGTGAAATGACACCAGGCGATTAATTAAACGCTTTATTTATGGCACAAGCAACTTAAACTTGGAAAGCGTAACAATAGATGGTGTGAATTCTATTGAGGCATTTATGAGAAGAAAAGGAAGGAGAAGAAAACAAAGAAAGAAAGAAAGAAAGGGAGAAAGAGAAAGAGAGATTTCACCACCCTTGGATCCCGCGATGGCGATCGTGGACGTGTCCATCCTCTGGCGGCAGGCGCGCACGTGGCTCCTTGCAGTGGCCCCGTTCATAGCCCGGTCCCCGCCTCGCGGCCGTGCCGGCCACGCCCCTCGGGGAGTTACGTAATGCCTGACCACCGGGGGGTGGTCGCGAGAGGGGCTTTTGGGTGGTCACGAGCCCCTTCCCCAAATGAACTCTGTGTGACCTCGGGCCATACATGGTGCGTTGTCCTGCCGGGCCTGTCAGAACATGGAACTGCGCGCCCTCCGGCACGCCCTCCGGCACGCCCTCCGGCACGCCCTCCGCGTCCCTGCCTCTCACCTGCGGCCCACCGTTGCTGCGCAGACCACAACCAGCTTTGCCACAACGTTTGAGACGTTAACTCTTTCAGGCTCTCACACCCACCAAACAAGAGCACGACCAAATGCACTTCCTTCTGGAGACTGGTTAATGTCTGAAAGGTGGGTTTGGAAGGACCACATCTCAGCTGTCCCTTCCAGCTTAACCTGGGTAGTTGAGGTTAAGGACGAGCCTGACCTCATCCTCCCTGCTGCCTGAAGAGCAAGGGCGATCACAGGAGTCACCGTTCTGTCCCAGGTATCCTTTCCGGCACCACTGGGGCTCTCTGATGCTCAGGTGGTTGCTCCATAGCTCTTGCTCCTGACAGCAGAGAGGAGGTGGCACTGGCGCAGTCCATGGAGGTGAAGAGCAGCCCTCGCATCACCCAGCCGCAGGAGGACCTCCTCAGGCCAGCAGTCACATTGGAAGCGCAGCCCTCAGGAAGTGATGTCCCTGCTTTTCCTAATCCGAAACAACTGCCTCCAGGACTGACATTTCCAAAACTCTGATTTCACTGGCAAAAATCATAGCAGTTCATCAAACTTGTTTGGAAGAAATGGCTGTGCCTGATAGAGATGTGATGCATGGACTCGGCATACCTTTAGGTCTGACCAGGCAGCGCTGGATGAAATGGGACTTGGGCTGTGGGCTGACATGGGACAGCTGGTGGTTTTGGCAGCTTACTGCTGGAAAATGGCTTATCTGTTTGTGTCTTGTTTCCTCCATTCTGTCTGTCTGTCTGTCTGCCCTCGTAGCATCTCAGGCTGTAAATTCTTTAAGTGAGGAAACACTTTAAAAAAAAAAAAATCTTTCTAGTGTTGTAGCAGCGTGGCAGCTGCTCCATGCCAGCTGCTCCTAAATACTGCAATAACACAGATAAATAATTGAAGTGTGGGGTCACTCTGATATAAATGGGGGCCAAAATCAGCATCTATCTTAGCCCTGTGTCTTAACTGGCTTCACTTCTCAATTACCCTGAGGAAACTGAGAGAGAGAAAAAGACAAAACAACAATACAACTGTTATAATAAAGCTGTTTTACTGTAAGGACATAATGCATTAGTTGTCATAGACTGGGAAGAAGGGGTCACTCTGTGTTTAGAGTTGAATTTTTAATGCTCACAACCTGACAAGCATAGGTAAATGCTGAAGAAAGACACATGGCAACACAGCCTGGAACAGACTCCTTTTGGGGGATGCGAGAAAGCATCAAAAAAACATTAATGTATTGGTTTTGAATTTCTAAGTACTAGGGGGTACAAAATAGGAAAATATAAACAAAAGAGACATCTTGGGTTACAATACTTTGAAAACTTCCTTGAAATAGTCCTTTGTTTTCCTTTTTTTTTTTTTTTTTAATTAAAGGCCTTTTCTGCAGGGCCAAATTATTGCTCAAAAAAACTTTTCGTGAGGTCAAATTGTTCTAAGAGCTCTTCCGGTGAAGAGAGATGACGTTCTTGAAGGCTTTGGGGTGAGAGCCTAGGATATTTGCCTGGAGCCCCATGTCATCAGGAGGACCCTGTAAAGGCTAATAATGCAAATTATTAATCCTGTCTGTTGAAAGAAGGGGCCCAAGGTCCACCCAAGAAGGAGACCCAGTGGTCTTACAAATGTGATGTTGTTTCTGGTTTTCCAGCAGCCACTGCTGGACTGCGGAGACTGCTCCAATCACACAGAACACAACAGTGGGGTGATAAGTGCCATGGGCTAAAACCAGAGCAGCTTGTCTGGAAATATGGCTAAGTTACACATGTGCTTTCAGCACTTGGAAGAACGGTTTGGTCATTCTTTCTGAGAAGCTCTGGATCGAGAAGGAATGATGCCTTCTCTCCTTTCTGTCATGAGATCTGGCTGAATGATCAAGCTTGTTCCTTTCTGGCCTTCAAATCCTCAAATGTACATAGGTCCCCAATGGGACAGACGTTTCTCCATTCTTCCACAGATGCGAGAAGGTGCAGCCTCTCGTTTGCATTGCTAAGCCATTGCTTGTGAGACTAGCGTGCAATTAGTTTAAAAGTGTTCATTGAAATTCTCTGCCATAGCCAGACTTGGAATCCAGATGGTCCTGATGTAACCTGAAGGAAAATAAAAGAGAAGGTTTTTAGATATGACTCCCCTTTAACCAATGAACCCATGCTGATATGTTGATTAGTTGGAATGGTCTTAAATATCTGAGCGCATAAATAGGTAGACTCATACATGTGTGTGAGGTCAGGTCTATCTGTAGGTTTTTCTACAAAGCTGCCAGCTCTAGTTTAACTATGTAGCTGTTGACCCTCTCTGAGGTCTTTTTGCCTCCAGGTTGGGCTAACAGCCCTGTAATCTATCTGAAAGGGGTTTTGCTGGGATGTCCAAAGGGGTCACTGACCCAGTTGCCCTCCCTGCTCCCCTCCAAGCAGCTGTGATGTCTGTAGCCAGTTTGGTTGGATGGGAGAAGCAAGGACAGCTGAAACTGCTGCCGAAGAGCAAACATCCACCATGGGAACTTGTCCTGGCTAAATGAGTGGAAACCATGGGGAAGACCCCTGGTGAGCAATTAAAGTCCATCTGCAGATGTTTGGCACTCAATTTCTTAAGTGCAGAAGTAATGACAGAGGATCATTTAAGGAAACATAGTCTCCCTATATGATAAGATATCTCTGGTCCAGTTTTTCAGGGAAAACACTGCCTTGACAACGTAATCCACTTGGCAGGGGTCTGCTGTCTTTTAATGGAGGCTGATCTGGAAGCACCTGATGTAGGGAGTGAAGTGTTTCACTGGGACATCAGCTGAAGCACGTGCCCCTGTAAAACCCTTCAGGACTGCCAAGAGAAGGATGAGAGAGAAAAGGGATGGGAGTGGGAGGGAACAAGACTGTTCACAACTCTCACAGGAGATGTGTGCTATATGCAGGACCGGGTACAGACCACAGCTACAGGTTGGGGATGCATGATGCTGTTTTCAACTCCCCTGGCTCAAAAATACCCAAGGGTGTAACCTCATGTTCCCCCTCTATCAACATGGTGCAGATGGTGAACCTCGTGCCGCTGTGTGTGGCTATTTTCTACTGCTTTTAACCTGGCAGTATGAAGGCATGCTGAGTACAGACACGTTCATCTGGCTCCCTTGTTTCCTGTGCATCTTAAACTCTGATTGCATCCCTTCACTTGCATTTCAAGGGTCTTCACAGAATAAATTCTGGTATTTAAATATTTTTACAACTTCCATATCAGGACAGTGCAGCCTTTGCAGAAAAACCTATATCGTAATGAGGAAATAAACAGTGAGTTACAAGCTGTCCAGAGAGGAGGAAGTATGTGGCATTTATTTGGCTGTAATACACTATCTGCCTAATTACCTCATATCCTAGGACATCCTTAATGTTTCACAAGAGAAGCACAAAGAAATGAAGGTACAAAGCATGCTCCTACAGCTTATGTTTTCTTGCTAATAAACACCTAATCTTCTCTTTGAGTTGATTTATGTGGCTGTGAATATTTTGTATGAAGTGTCTATTCAAGTTTCCCTTTAATTTAAGACATGATAAATGCAGCTTTGTTTGCAAAGTTAAGAGAATGGCGTACGGAGTTTTGTAAATGGGACTATAAAAACTACAAAAAGCATGGGGAAAATGCTGTCTTCACTGAGAAGGCTCGTAGGTCATAGGAAGTTACTCCAGCATAACCCATACACATTAGCTCTTAGTTCCTGTCTTCACTCCAAACATTGAAGTGTCCAATCCTTCAGAAAAATCTAGAATTATTTAAAGGCCATAGCTGATGGTGAACCCACTGCATCCTTGGGTAAATTGTTCCAATAATTAATTATTCTTGTTAAAAATATGCATCTCAATTTGTATTGCAAGCCTCGGCTTTCAGCCACTGGATATTGTTACAACATTTTCTGCTAAATCAAAAAAGCTCTTGAATAAAATTATTTATGTTAAGTGAATTCTTCAAGATGATCAAAGAGATAAATCATGTTCTGTTGATGATTAAAAGTCTACAAAGAAAAGAAAATAGCAAATAACATGTTTGAAGTTCAGTTTGGTCTAAGTTTTTTGAGCTACTTTACACAGGGTTGTGTTCTCCTTGCAGTTCCTATGGGATGCATGTTCATGACATTATATACCCTGAGCCTCAGCAACAGACTTCTCTAAAGAGCCTGTATCTTAGATTAAGTAAATTCAGGATTAATTACAGCCCTGCCCTTTGCAACGCTGTTCATTCAGCCGAGGTTACTCATCACCTGAAGTCAGAACAGTGGCCTTTAGGTGTTTTGCCAAAGGACCCCTGTTGCTTTGGTACATAACAAAATGTTTAAGTCACCAGTATTTGCCAATGGTTACAACAGTCTTGGAGAGATGCTGCAGTTCCCTCCTCCTTGTAATGGAAATTACCTGTGGCACCTCTGTCCCACAGAGCAGTGACGGCAAATGCTGACCATGCAAAAGCAACCATTGTTCCCATCATGAGCCATCAGATTCACAGTCCAAAGGTAGAAGATAAACCAACATGGATGTAAAAATATCATATTGCAGCCCATTCTTTGTTTGTTTGTTTGTTTTTTCTTTTGTGAGGTTAGCAGTCAGAATGAAATTGCTTTTTATAGCTGCAGTTAATCACATTTATGACTGTAATAGCTGGAGACCAACATGACCCCACAACCCAACAGGGTTTTGCTGTGACTGACGCTATGTATACAGAGAAGACACATTCATTAAAGGTCATCTGTATTTCATGACAGAATTTACAACCTAAGCCAAGGAGCCAGACGTAGCTGTGAGTCCGGGGGCTCCTCTGACGGCAGGAGCTGCCTGCGTCCCCATCCAGGCTCTCACCGAGCAATAAGGCAACCCGCTGCAGTGATCGACAGCACGAGGTGCTTCAGCGCAACCCCAGTGCCCGGTCCGTGCTGTTGGCATGGAGACTATGGCTGTATGTGACAGAGAAAAGTTTTTGTTTCTTTTCTTGGGTATGAAGACTTCCAGTTTGCTGACTGGAACCCAAATCAGTAGCTGCCACCATCTTCAGTCTGCAGTTTTAGCTTTGCAAATGGATTTACTTAAAATATTGTTGCTGTGGCCGTGGCCACTAAAAGACATCTATATCTGCTTGCTCCTGTATCTGTTTGCCTATTGAGCTTGAGTTTTTGATCTGCTTTAGTGCACCTGCTTGTCTTCCCCATGGGTGAGAACTGAAATCAGTTCTTTTTTCATTTCATATAGAACCAGGTGCTGCTGGTTGGAGGTTATGGTCGCTCGGCTGTAGAAGGTGTAACTACAGATCACGTTCACAACTTGGCTGGCTTGATGCTAACCAGTTTTGTAGTGATAATAATGAAATTGTGGGATCTCATGGGAGCCATAAATCCCTCCCAGTAGAGACCTGGTAGATATTTATGCAACCAGCCTTGCTGATATCATCTTTCATCTTTATCTAGTTTAAAGTTTTCTCAGGTAATTCTGTGAGAGTAAATTTATCCTGTTTGGGATTCAAATCAGACTTTGGCACTTCTGCGCTCCCAGGAAAACCTGTACTGCTTAGTCGATGCTCTCAGAATTGAAATCCATATCTAGCAATGAATAATCTTTGCCTAGGTTTCAAATCCTTTTTGGGGTGCCAGGATGCCCTCAACATATCACTATTCGTCATGCTTTGTGCCCAAACCCAGAAAGACTCCAGAAGGTTATCTGCGTGCAGACCACTCACTCATGCTTGTATCAAGACCGAGCAGGTGCTGAGCTGATAGTGAACCTGCTATATTGTGTCTATAAACCATATATCCTGGATCAGGCTGCCCCAGTGAGGTCTGACGGACCTCAGTTCTTCTCCTATTTTACCTTAAAAACTGCTTATTCAACTGCTGTTCCAACTGGAGAAAAAAATTACCTTTTTTTTTTTTAGTGTGTAATTACAGTGTTCAATGTCAGCTACATCTTCACTGTATTTCTTGTGACTGCTGCGGGGAATTGATCAGCCTGTCACATTCTGCTCTTACAGGATAAGGGCTCCTCTGCTCAGCTCCTCGGTAGCAGGCAGAGGATAAGGGGGGTTGGGTTTCTGGGTTAGCTTTCTCTTGTGCTTTGTATAAATCTTAGCAAATATTTCTCCACTTGCACTGTTGAAGAGACTTCCCATGCCTTGTGTTTCCAAGA
Source organism: Aptenodytes patagonicus (assembly GCF_965638725.1). Taxonomy (NCBI): domain Eukaryota; kingdom Metazoa; phylum Chordata; class Aves; order Sphenisciformes; family Spheniscidae; genus Aptenodytes; species Aptenodytes patagonicus. The sequence continues at coordinate 7,471,384 of NC_134949.1, read as the reverse complement.
AATCCAACCAGACCCATCACTCTGTGCTATAGGGACTTGACTGTTGAGGACCTGACGTGGGATCCCTTTTGAACAGCCCATGTTATTGTGGCTTTGTCTCACCAAGCCAACGAGCTTTGGGTTTAGTGGATACTGTGATATATCCACATCTCCAAAAATCTGCTTGTGAGTCTGCTGCTATTAGCTATCCTAGATACCAGACATGCTGCACTGGCATATGGTAGCAAGCCCTCCATGCCGTACCCCATGTGCGCTGATTCTTGCCCTGCTGTTGACCCATCATCGCACATCAGTAATCACAGTACTAAATACAGCTTCCTGCAACAAATCCTGGGAGATTTCTGCGAGAGATTTTGCTGTTGCCTCAAGAAACTCTCTTGTTCTTTGGCTTTTAATACTATAATTAGAAAAAAAATGGAATAAGTAATATTAAGCAGCACAGTCATGCACTTGAAAGTTAGGAAATGCTTTTGAGCTTCCTTGGGCAACTGCAGCAACTAACCTATGCAGTTGTGTCCTGGTATCACCCTGCCCTGCTGGTGTATGCTGCTGTTCCCACTCCTCCGCCTGTCTCTCCTGCCTTGATTTTCAGCCATGCCCCACTGGTAGACACATTTCTGTCCTCCATACTTTTTCCTTGGTGGCTCCAGGCTTTCCCTAAATCCTTAGCTAAGCCCAGCTCTCCCTGCTTTCTCCCTGTCCCTATGCATCTCTTCTTCCCACCACCTCCAAGTTGTCCTCTCCCTCTAGGCTTTGTTTCCTTCTCCGTTTCTTGCCCTTGCCTTTGCTATCATTAAATCCCAGTTACTAGGAGCACATGGGAGCAATCACTGCAAGAGGAACCTTTCCAAGCAGGAGGAACCATGGTCTCTTGCTCAAAGAAGACAATATGCATTCAGTCTGGTGAACTTTAAGAGATATTACAAGTTCAAGCATGCTATATGGGGCCAAAGAATTAGATAATCATACCTTGTCTTTACTCAACAAATGCAAACTTTAATTTTTTTACAAAGATTCACAGTTTAACTGGGTGGGCAGATTTCCATGGAATAGCAAAACTCTACAGAGTGATTGTGGCGGATAGACCATGCTTAACAACTTTCAAGTGGTTGCTGCATGGCCTGAGGTTGCTACAACTTTGCAGATTACTGGGAATACTGAAAAGTGCCTTCACTACATCCTCCTCACTGCCCTCCCATCTTACTCACATAAACAACTCTAACTTTTGCCTGAATTTAGGGGGAGGTGGGAATAATCATCCTGAAGCAGACATCCAGAACAAAAATTTCAGCCTGAATTATTAAACCTGAGAAAATCATTAGCAAGTTGGAAAGGGTTTTCCAGCTCAGGAGGGGCACACACCCTTAATAATGTATATCTCCATGGTGGTCCAAGGCAAAAATTATTCCTGACCTGCAAGTGTCCATTTATACCAAATGTTTGCTGTTGCTTCTTCATTCACCAAATATAGCAGCAGACTTTTACATGTTGTATTTTACAGATTAGCACAGATATAAGCACTTTGATATAAGCAGTGATGTATTTTCTACTTCTGGGCTTTTCACATCAGCAGTCATGTGGCCCCATAGGCAAAGGGAATCCATTTGTGTCAGCTATACTCTTTTTTCCTGAATAAAGTCAAGATTGCTCTCTGTGCATTGCACCTTTTTTTCATCTTTCCAGCACTATGTTTAGCTCTGCATGAATTACACCATTTGTTTTCATGTTCTTTTTATCCTCTTCTGGGACATGTGCATTTCTTCCAGCATTGCTCTGATGATTTAGGACCAGTTAGGTCTAGTTACTTTTTCCTCCTTCCATGCAGATTTGGCATTGTAAGGAGTGATTGCTTTAGCGCCTTTTTAAACTAAAAAAACCCCAGCCCAATATTGCGTTTGAAATATGTATAAAAAGAAGCTCTAGGACTCACACACAAACACCATCCTGAAAGAAGTTCTGATTTGCAGATAGGAAGAGATGCTTTAATGCGTCTTTGAACAGAGGTGTGGAGTAATTAGAGCCAGCATCTTTGTAAAAGAAAAAACAACAACAGCTTAAAATAATTAGTTTCTAATCCTGCCAGTATGTTTTTCACATTGATAATCCAAGTGAACATGGAGAATACTCACTTCTGGATCCAGCACTAAGTAATCAGATCAGTCTTCATAATGTAAACACCAGAGCAGACAGTAAAAATGAGTGCAAGTCTGATATGTTCGGAAGCTGTGTGATGCACTTCTGATAGTCTGGAAGGCTTGGCTGTAATATGAAGGAAGCAAGATCAAAAGCATGGATATTGAGCATTTTTCAGTGTTAGCAGACCATGTCTCTGTTAGACTACAGTGCGCTCTGAGAACTGTCTGGTTATTTCCCTGTGAACCTGCATTGATTTTCTTGCAGATTGCATTAGTTCCAGTCACAAAAGAAATTGTATCTGTTCTACAGCTAATGCAAACCTACAGCTAGCGTTTTCCTGAAGGCTGCTTTTTCATGTCAAATGCAAGAAGTCAAATACATTTGGGAGCCTGCATGGCCTTATAGAAAGAACTTCCACACCAAAGGTACCAGAGAGGGGGTACCAGTTAGCACTGAAAGTCTAGTAAGTCTAAGGTGTACTATAATAACTATTGTCTTCTCAAATTTATTCATATCTAGAAACTTCAGAAAAAGCATCCTTAATGTCTAATTCAATCTGTAGGAGAATTTAATTACCAAGTGTAATTAATAAATAAATAAATAAAACCCCAAAACTCCTGTTGATCCTGTTGGCATCTAGAGACAAGGTCCTGCAACTGGTACACTGGGATGAAGCAGCCTCATCCAGCTGAGACAAGGCATCTCTTTGCAAAGCTGGTTAAATGACTCCTTCAGCCCTGGGCTCCTTTGCCATATCTGGCTTCCACCATATTGTTGTGTTTCATGAACTATAGTTTTTATTAAAGTTCTTATTACTTTTTAGTTTTTCTTTTTGTCCCTCCTTTTTCCCTTCTTGATCTTTTGGGGTTTTTTCCCCTTCTTTCCGTTCCCTTCTTTCCCCAGGACTTGAATTGCTTTGCAATTAAGGCTGAACAAATCTGTGATCGCCCTATAAATAACGAGGCAACTCTGATATCTCAGAAGTGAAGATCGTGCCTCCCTGCTCCCTTCAGTTGCCCATGATGTTCAGGGGAAAAGGGGTTAATATGCCACTTCTGCTGTTCCCATCACCTCCGCACTTTGATGCTTTTTAGTATCCTGCTGAAGCAAGATGTCGTTTTTTCTCGGATAATTCCTCATCCTCCTTTGCACAGAGGTCTATGTTACTGCAAGGGGCTGAGCTCAGCCCAAGGGTCTGTTGGAGCAGCATGCAGAAATCCTTTCCAGGGGAAGTCTGTACAGGGCTGGGGGCTCTACAAACACACCAAAGGCATGGTCCCCTCCCAAAAGACCTGGGATTCTTAAAGGCAAGACAAACACTGGGAGAAAATAAGGGTTTTCCCATTTTCCAGATGGGAAGGGCTGTGGCTAACTCTAAATTGCTTGTATAAGGTCACAGTACAGCTGAGATTTAATTTTTTATCTTCTGCTTCATAGTCCTGCTCTTCCTCTCAGTGGTAAAGGTGGTGAGTTTTGTCTAAATGTTGACACCTGAATGTCAAAAGGCCCCATCATCTTCCCTTATATCCAACTCATCCCAAGGGTGAGTTGCTGAGTCTCATTCCTTCCATCGACTCTGAGAAGGGTCGAGTGGCTGGCTCAGGGAAAATTATAGCATCTATGTTATAGGGCTCTAAAATTAGTTGAGAAAATTCCTCACCTAAAAGTCTCTGAAAGCTGTGGAGAGGGGATTTTAGGCTCATTGCAGTATACTGAAGGTCTGATTGGGACTGAAGGCTGAGAGATACAGAAGGATATTTAATCAACTGAGGTTGAGCGAGTGATGCTAATTCCAAGCAGAGCAGATTAATTCCTTGTCCGGCAAATATAAGCTTGAAATACCTGACTATGTCTCATGGGAGGGAGCAACAAGACAATCATGATTCAACTCTGGGATAAACAGGGAAATTCAAATCTAAGTCTGATATAAGATCCATAAATCAGCCGGCGATGCCAAAGTATTATGGCAAATAATATTTCATCTCCTGTACTGATCTGACAGCTGTGCAACTGCTTACAATGAAAGAGTGTCACCCACAGCTTTGACACATCTTGCTCTTTTTGGTTTGAATCTAAATATTGCTCCAACATGGGGCTTGGTTTAAACTTGCAAAATTTGCAAGTTTAAAAGAGAAAGAGAAGAAATTGTTCCTAGAAGACAAATACAACACAAGGAAAATGGCACACCACCTAATGAAGTAATTTAAATGTAAATGAGCAAAAAGGTATGTAAAAATTTCAGGGATTTTTTTAAAGAAGAAAAGTTTGCCATTCATCAAAACATTGTGATGTGATTTCAGGGTAAGCCCTTTTGATGCCAAATTTCAGACCAGAGGGGTTTTTGTGTGTGTGTGGTTTTGGGGTTTTTTTTAAAGGCTGAGATGTCAACTGCCTCAGAACAGGGGTTTTACAGTGAGTTGGTTGACAGCCTTAAGGACAGCAGTGGGAATAGCAACTCAGTAATTGATTTGAAATGAAATATTCATACCTTCCCCAGGGAAGAGGCAGCCCAATACCCTTCTCAGCCCATATCACAGATGTCATCATTAAAGCTGGCATTGCTCAATACACACTTTGGTTTGATTGGCGTAGGACCCCCATCACTTTTTTTGTTGGATTTTACCAGATTTTATTTTTTTCTCCTTTAATCCAGAAGACCCTTCAGTATTGTGGCATGATCTGGAGAGTCCTGGTTCAGAAGGACTGTGTTCCCACTGAAAAACAATGGCATCCTGTAAAAACAGATGAATTGTAGCAACTCCTCTTGTGGGGGATGCTCAGCAATTAGGAGATGGCATTAGGCTACAGTCGCGTTGTGGTTTAACCCAGCAGACAGCTAAACACCACACAGCCATTTGCTCATTCCCCCCCCCCAGTGGGATGGGGGAGAGAATCAGAAAAAAGATAAAACCCGTGGGTTGAGATAAAGGCAATTTTATAGGACAGAAAAGGAAGGGAAAATATTAATAATGATAAAAGAATATACAAAACAAATGATGTACAATGAAATTGCTCACCACCCGCGGACCGATGCCCAGCCACTTCCTGAACAGCGGCCGTGACCCCTGGCCAACTCCCCCCAGTTTTTTGTTCAGCATGATGTCATATGGTATGGAATATCCCTTTGGCCAGTTTGGGTCAGCTGTCCTGGCTGTGCCCCCTCCCAGCTTCTCGTGCACCTCCAGCCTCCTCGCTGGTGGGGCAGTATGAGAAGCTGAAAAGTCCTTGACTTAGTGTAAGCACTGCTCAGCAACAACTAAAACATCGGTGTGTTATCAACATTATTCTCATACTAAATCCAAAACACAGCACTGTACCAGCTACTAGGAAGAAAAATAACTTTATCCCAGCCAAAACCAAGACAATATCCACCCCTTATTCTATACCATCTACATCATGCCCAGGTCCCACACTTTCTAATGCATCCCAATTAATCACCACCACCTTTCCTGTCCTTTGGTATATACACACAGATATTATTCCCTTAGTCTATGTGCCATCCTTCTAAAATGTTCGTTGAGTTCCTTTAGTCCATGACTTTGGGCTCCATCTGTCATAAGAGTCTTTCAGGGCAGGAGAGATGGTGTGTGGTGTTGGATTGTTGCATGCTGAAGCCAGTTCTGGTTCCATCACCACTGCGTTTGTCTGGTTCTATCATCACTGCACTTTGCTTGGTTTCATCAAAATTCATTCTTCATTAATTTGGGTGATTCTTACTGTAATACAGTTGATATGGCATATAGCCACCATAGTAGTGATGACATACAGTATTATAGAGCAATTAACATCATATTATTCAAATCATTGGCTATTCTCACCCAAAACCAAATCCTCTTGAGGTACACATCGGACTTCCCCATCCTTCCGCCACTTTTCTCGATCATCAATGTCTAAAGCCAGCTGGATGGCCTTCAATTCTGCAAATTGGCTTGATTCACCTTCTCCTTCAGCAGTTTCTGCGACTTGTTGTATAGGACTCCACAGAGCCGCCTTCCACCTCTGATGTTTTCCTACAATACGACAGGACCCATAAGTGAACAGCACATATTGCTTCTCATTTTCTGGTAGTTTATTATACAGTGGGGCCTCCTCAGCATGTGTCACCTCCTCCTCTGGCGATATTCCGAAATCTTTGCCTTCTGGCCAGTCCACAATCATTTGCAAGATTCCTGGGCGACTGGGGTTTCCTATTCGATCCTGTTGTGTGATCAGTGCGACCCACTTACTCCATGTAGCATCAGTTGCATGATGTGTACAGGGGACCCTCCCTCTGAACATCCAGCCCAGCACCGGCAGTCGGGGTGCCAGGAGGAGCTGTGCTTCAGTACCAATGACTTCCGAAGCAGCTTGAACCCCTTCATATGCTGCCAATATCTCTTTTCAGTTGGAGTATAGCGGGCCTCAGATCCTCTGTATCCCCGACTCCAAAACCCTAGGGGTCGACCTCGAGTCTCCCCTGGTGCTTTCTGCCCAAGGCTCCAGGTAGGGCCATTCTCCCCGGCTGTGGTGTAGAGCACATTTTTTACCTCTTGCCCTGCCCAGACTGGCCCAACGATGGGGCCATCGTTGCTCAGGGCCCCATTTGAAATCATTCTTCTTCCGGGTCGCTTGATAGAGAGGGCTTACTATCAGACTGTAATTTGGAATATTCATTCTCCAAAAACCCACAACACCTAAGAAAGCTTGTGTTTCCTTTTTGCTAGTTGGTGGAGACATGGCTGTTATTTTATTGATCACATCCATTGGGATCTGACGATGTCCATCTTGCCATTTTATTCCTAAAAACTGGATCTCCTGTGCAGGTCCCTTAACCTTACTTTGTTTTATGGCAAAACCGGCTTTCAGAAGGATTTGGACTATTTTCTTCCCTTTCTCAAAAAACCTCTTCTGCTGTGTTGCCCCATACGACAATGTCATCAATGTATTGCAGATGTTCCAGAGCTTCACCCTGTTCCAGCGCAGTCTGGATTAGTCCATGGCAAATGGTGGGGCTGTGTTTCCACCCCTGGGGCAGTTGGTTCCAGGTGTACTGGACGCCCCTCCAAGTGAAAGCAAATTGTGGCCTGCACTCTGCTGCCAAAGGGATTGAGAAAAACTCATTAGTGATATCGTGTGGCATACTACTTGGCTGCCTTTGACTCCAGTTAGTACTGAAGTTCTAGCATGTCTGGCACAGCAGCACTCAGCGTGACTTCGTTCAGGCCACGATAGTCTACTGTTAGTCTCCGCTCTCCATTAGACTTTCGCACTGGCCATATGGGATTGTTAAAGGGTGAGCGAGTCTTGCTGATCACTCCTTGGCTCTCTAGTTGATGAAACATCTTATGGATGGGAATCAGGGAGTCTCGGTTGGTGCGATATTGCCGCCGGTGCACCACTGTGGTGGCAATTGACACCTGTTGTTCTTCGACCCTCAGCAACCCAACAGAAGGGTCCTCCGAGAGACCAGGCAAGGTGGACAGCTGTTTAATTTCCTCTGTCTCCAAGGCAGCTGTACTGAAAGCCCACCAGTACCCTTTTGGGTCCTTGAAATACCCTCTCCTGAGGTAGTCTGTGCCAAGGATGCACGGAGCCTCTGGGCCAGTCACAATGGGGTGCTTCTGCCACTCATTCCCAGTTAGGCTCACTTCGGCCTCCAGTACAGTTAGCTGTTGGGATCCCCCCATCAATCCAGAAATACAGATGGGTTCTGCCCGTTTATAGCTTAACGGCATTAGGGTACACTGTGCACCAGTGTCCACTAAAGCTGGTGCTTTAGTGGGTCTGATGTGCCAGGCCATCGAATCCACACAGTCCAGTAAACCCGGTTGTCCCTTTCCTCCACCTGGCTGGAGGCGGGGCCCCTCTATCCCTGGTCATAGTATTCGTTACTCACTTCTTGTAAATATGAATCAGAAGTCCCTTTATTAAGATTGAAAGTAGGATCAGCTCTTCTACGCTGTCTGGGGAACTGCCCACTGTGCTAGGTACTTGCCCATACTATCCCACACACCCTGCCATTCATAACTATCCAGCCTTGGGGCAGATCTCTGGGTGGTTTTCTTAATAGTTGTTTAACCTTAAACAAGACCTGCAACACATTCAGGAGACATAGCAATAGGAACATGCTAGTTTAAACATCCCAAAGCTATTCAAAATTCTCAAGAGCTATTGTAACTAGCCTGGAGGAGAAGGGGAAGGTGAAGGAGTGGGGGAAAGGGTACGCCCTTGTCTCCCCAATAAATTGGCTCTCCGAGGTGAAAAGGTAAAGAGTGTAATTATTAATAATTTCTGAGAGATGGTTCCCAAAGTACGGAGATGACGGCAATGCTGAGTGTAAATACCAGATTAGTCTCACGACCAGTAATTTTATCATATCATAAGCCGGTGTTACCCAGTTCACTCCCCCCTCAGTGGGCTCTATCCCAGCCAAAACCAAGACAAGTCAGAATAAAAAATTAAAGGAGCATTAAGATCATGGCTGTACTTTACAGGCATACACATTGCACCACAGCTCTGGAATTGCATCGGTGACACATCTCAACAGGGGACTAGTAAAGGGATTTCTTTGTATCATGTTACAGAGGTTCCCTAGCCCAGTTCAAAGACAATGTCGGGAATTTTAAGCAGGCTGGGGAGAGGACAAGGCTGTTGTGATCTTGCAAAACATGCTAATAGCCCTCTAGTGCGATAGGAGACAGGATACACATCACATCCAGAATGGTCGCTTGGATCATGCTAAATTGATAATTTTTAATAATTGCTGAGCCTTACGCACTGTGCAGTGAGTCTCGGTAGCATGGATTTGTGGAGGGGGGAAGGGAGGCTCCGTTTTCTCTGAGGTATAGATGGAGCCTCCATCGTAAGCCAGTGGAAGCTCGGTTGCCACTGAATTCAACGAAAGATGCTGGATGCTGGTGTTGCCACTAACAACCGTTGCTAAGAGACTTCTGCTGGCATACAGAAGGATTGAAATCGCTGCAGATTATGGCCCTATTTATCATAGTTGTATGAATAGTCTTGTTAAGAGAATGCATGACATATAAATCTAGCATGCGCATGATAGAAATGTAACGCTCACGTCGTGAGAGGAGACTGTGTTATAGCAGGATATTTGAGGCTTATAAATAATCGTCTCAGTCCATACTTCCCTCTTACTGCTTTCGTTGTTTCTCATTAAAACTTTCAGGCGGGAGAGTCTATGAATTATAAAGCAGTGACTAACTGCTTAACAAATTGGCTTTTTATAGAAGAGTCTAGCAGGAGCAGGGGGATGAAAAATACTGACAGTATCGGTGTAACATTATTAGGTAGCAGCGAGTGACGTATCGTGTTGCCCAATTCTGCTGCCAATTGCTGCAGCTTGGGAGAGGAGCGAGTCCCTCAGCATCAGCATCTGATCTGGAGGATCCAGCCTCCGCCAGCCTGAATCTTAACTGGCCACAAAATGAATGGCTTCTTTTCATCATTAGATCACTTTATTAGTAAATTACTGTAGCTCTCCTGATATAATTCACTTCCTGGGGTGAAAAGGGTTTATGCCAATACTTGTTTTGTGTTTAATGGATTCATTATGCTTTTCATCATAAAATTCATCAATGTTAATTGAATGGATTAGCTAAATGTAATTAGAAGAGGGATATGTAAGGGGGAGGGAGTGTGTCTATGTCTCTACTTTCTCCTACAGCTCTTTGCTTTAACTACTGCCTGAATGTTAATTCCCCTCTTCCTATTACCCTTTCCAATTTGGCTAATCAATATAATCTCTGCATTCATGTCAGGGCTCGTATGGTGTGTTAGATTGCAGGTTAATTCAGGACCAAAAGAAACATTATTGAACTTTTAGGTACAGTCGGGTTTTTTGGTGGTGGTGCTGAGGTGGGTTTTTCCCAAATGTTTTATATTGTAGCAGAGTTTCTTTGTCAGAAAATTATGCCAACTTGTCAGCAATGACCATGCAACCCAATTATTCCCTTCTTAGTTGTGCAGTGGTTGTTAGCACACCTGATAATCACTTCCAGCCCTTGGTGGGGGGTGTTCAGGGACAGAGTGCCAAGTACAGCTGCTGAGTGGTCTGGTTTTGGCTGGCTATAAGTAAATTAAGCAGTGATTAGGTTTCTGTAGCCACTTTTCCTGCAGATAAGATAATTGAAGCTGCAGTAGCTGCCTCGGGGAGAAATGTCATACCTGCCTCACCATTTTCTTCATGTCAGGGATGCATTTATGTCACATCTTCATAGGTCAATAAACAGCTACAAGGTAATTTCAGCTGTGGGATGTTAAAGTAATGGGGCTTCTGTCCTCACAGAACATTAATGCTTCTAAATAGGCTAAACCCAGTTGTTTCAAATCTCAATTACATTTATTCAAAGATAGGAACATAGTTCTCAGATCAATTCTTGCAAGGTAGAGAACACAGAAGAGAAGACCTTTGGCCTAGGTTCAGTAATGAAATTAAGTGCTTTAAACGTAAGTGTTGCGACTGCCAAAGTGGTGAGACCTTTGCAATAGGAGTGTTGAGATGCCTCCAAACTTAAAGTCTTTAAAGCTTAACTGTGCAGGGGTTTCACTATCATACATGGACTAAGCTATGAAGGAAGCTCTGTGTCGAGTCAGCGTGTGTTGCAGCAGGACACAGCAGCCAGGAGAGGCTGAACCAGCATCCGTGCCCTCGGGAGACCCAGCATCCTTGCCTCGGGTGAGGGTGTCTGGGGCATGAGGCTGTTTTAGGGGAATGTCGAATCCCTTATGTCTGTTAAGTTGGCTGGGGAGCTGGCACGTGTCACAGGAGCGGGGTTACAGGCAGTGGCAGAGCTGTCAGTGCCATGCGAGGCTGCAGAGTCTGTCTACACAGCAAGTCTCTCTCTGCACCGGTAGGCGATAGTGGGATCTAAAGAGAAGAACGGGACCAGCCTGGATTACTCTGACATACACAAAATACTGCTTGAATAAAGAGGCTGTAGCTGTTGCAGTAGAGAGATGACATCCTGGCCCTGGTGGCTTTAGCTTGGCAAGGTATCCTGTCCTTCTCCCATCCCTTCATGTGAACACGAAGGGATGGCTGGGGAATACGAGATGGAGTTTGTCTATACAGAAGTGCTAACGTGCACCTGTACTTGATTTCAAATATGTATTTATAACTGCTTCCATTTTCCACCTTTACGATAGTTATTCATGTTCTTTTCTATAAAAAGTGTGAGAGTGATGTTTTGTGTAAGAACAACTCTACTGTGGGCAATCAGGAGTGTTTTTATTGTCAGAGCTAAGCAATAAACTCATGGAAAAAGAGATCTGGTGCCATAATCTTCCTTCTAACATCCAGCCAGTTCTAGTGAGAAACTCTGTTTGCAGCCATCCACGCTGCTCAGCCTCTGTTGTGGTTTAACCTCAGCCAGCAACTGAGCACCACACAGCCGCTTGCTCACTCCACCCCACGCCCCCCCCTGCAGTGGGATGGGGGAGAGAATCAGGAGAGTAAAAGTGAGAAAACTCATGGGTTGAGATAAAAACAGTTTAATAATTGAAATAAAATAATAATAATAATAGTAATAATAATAATAATAATAATAATAATATACAAAGCAAGTGATGCACAATGCAATTGCTCACCACCCGCTAACTAATGCCCAGCCAGTCCCCGAGCAGCGGCCCCCTGGCCAGCTTTCCCCAGTTTATGTACTGAGCATGACGTCCCATGGTATGGAATATTCCTTTGGCCAGTTTGGGTCAGCTGTCCTGGCTGTGCCCCCTCCCGGCTTCTCGCTGGCAGGGCATGGGAAGCTGAAAAGTCCTTGACTAGTGTAAGCACTGCTCAGCAACAACTAAAACATCGGTGTGTTATCAACATTATTCTCATCCTAAATCCAAAACACAGCACTGTACCAGCTACTAGGAAGAAAATTAACTCTATCCCAGACAAAACCAGGACAGTCTCTGAAAACACCCCAAGGTGTGTTTGAGGAGACTTTCCCCAGCTGGGAGCTGGAGCAGACATCTGTCTTCTGCAAGACAGGGACTTAGCTCAAACTCACCTTTGCAAGTGAGAGCAGGAGATGGTCGAGGCACAGAGAAGGGTGTAGTAAGATAATACATGTACTTAGGTTTGCTGAGGACCCCACAGGTGTGCTGTGCAGTACTGATTCCTACGTGTACAGCATGTTTGGAAAGTGTGCCAAATTCATCCCAAGTCTTCCTGTGCTGAGGCGTGGCCGCTCCCTCCCCAGCTGATCAGGAGGGATGAAACTGCTCCAGCGAGGAGAAAGATGACACTGATTTGGGGGATAAGTCCAGCGGAAGGGTTAAATCTTTTTCCAAGTCACCTTTCTCTGCTCCTTATAAACATGGGCTCTGTCCTGAAAGGGGTTGCCTCTTCCTCACCAAGTGATAAATCCTAAAACCTCACAGGAGCAAATGTTATTGTCCTACAACCTCACTTGCTCTCCCAGGGACATCGTAGGGGTCTGCATGCATATGTCGGCCTATAACCCCCCACGTCCCCTCCCTGCGTGTCACAGGCAGGGCTGGCAGTGTCCCCTCCACCCCTGCTCAACCTCTGCTTTTGGACGGTGGAGGGTGTGAAGGGAGGATGCTTTTAACCATCCAGAGGAAAAGCCCGCAGAGGGAGCTGTGGCACACGCTTTCCCCAAGGGTTGCCCTGCTCTTTGAGCCAGGGGCGCACCCAGGTCCTCCCTTTGTTGTTCCTGCAGAAGCAATGTGTGTCCTGCACTTGCAGCGTTGCCTTCCCAGGGCAGCAAAGCTCTGGTTTGCAAAGTCCTCTGCAGAGCCCGGCCTTGCTGCTGTGGCTGAGAGCGTGGGCAGCGCAGGCGTGGGGACAGCCTGCCCGGGGGGGACAGAGGGACTCAGGTGGGACACCCAGGGAGACAACAGGGACTGTCCCTTCTCAAAGGCAGGAGCAAGATTTGTCCTTGGCTTGGGGGTGCCGTCTCGGCTGTACTGCTTTTTGGGGGACTCCGTTGCTCACCTACGAAATGGGTGACTAATTATAAAAAGTTAGGAGGGAATCTGGGATTAAAACACCCAGGCTTCTGCCTGGTGCCACGCTGCATGTGTCCATAGGTAGTCTGTAGGACCAGCTCTTGCAGTGCCTCAGCGCTGATGGGCACTTGTATTGCAGAGGGTAAATGTGGGGAGCACTGTGGGTCCCCCCAGAAGGTGGATTATGACCAGCACATGTGAATGGGGATGTACGGCAGTGAGGGATCTTTCTGACCGAACTGGGGCAGGTGGCTTCACCCCCAAGCACTTGTTTCATCAAGCTAAAAATCAGGAGAAGGTTAGTTACCGTCTTTGAAAAGTGTGGTGAGGTTCTCTGTTGAAAAGAGCTGTGCAAGAGGTCATTATTTATCTTCTGAATCTGTTTATGGGAACTTTTAATTTAACATTTCATTGCTGATGTTCAGTAATAGACTTTTTTCAGCCTGTCTTGCAAGATCTATTATCGGTGTTCACTGGACCAGATCAAAGAGAGAAATTGATGTCTTATCGCTTGATCTATACATGGTTTGCTACTTGGGAAGATAAAATATTCCATGCTTATTGAGAATCTGCATTATTGAGAATTGTATCAATGCTTGTTTTATGCTTATTGACATTACATTTAGACTGGCTATTTGACTGCTATGTTGCGTTTGACCAAGCTTAACTTTGGCTTATAGGTCACAGCAATCTCTTGCCCTGACAAAAGGTAAAGGGGGGGATTCCTATTTTAAACAAAAAATAATTATAATTTAATTTTTTTGAGATATGCACATTGATGCATATAAGCCTTGATATCTGCCCGGTCCACTGGGGAGTCATTTTGACTTTGAAATGCAGAATTGTGTTCATATTTAATAATGAGTTCTTTTTAAAGTGTGGGTTAATGGAGGTTTGTTGATAATTATTCTGCCTCATTGATAAAGATCCCAAACACACAAGAGTTTCAAATGATCTCACAGCTGATTCATATGCACAAAGCATAATTAGGATCATGTAATTTCCTTGCCAGTATGGTTCTCATTTGAATATAGAAAAATGTCACTTAAAAAAACTTTTATACTTTGTTGTTTGACTGACACTGATAAATCGAATATGAATTGCAACCCAAAAAAGCACGTATAAAGTGCCACACATTGTTGCTGAGTACTACTGAAATGCTGCTTTGAAGGCAGAATTATAAATTTCCTCATGGGTGCTTTTAATATACTCCCTACTATATATTATCAGAGACCTTCATAAATGTCAGTTTTGTAAACACCTCTACGAGAAGGGAAGATGCTATTACCACCATTTTACAGATGAGGAGCTGCAGTACAAGAGAGTTTAAGGTCAAAAGTGTCCACTCAATTTAGCTACATTATTGGAAACACCTAGAACTTCATTTTTCAAAGCATTATGCAACGCAATATATACTTGAAGCACTACTAAGATGGACTTCAGTGCTCAGTATTATGCCAAATCAAATTCCAGAATTTCCTCTTGATTTCAGGCTGGAGAAAGAAGAAAGCACAGGCTGTGTGGGAGCTGCAGATTAAGTGAGATGCCCAGTGCCATGCGGGAAGCCAGTGGCAGAGGAAGGGGCAGAGTCCAGGTCTCCCCCAGGTTGTACAACAAGACCTAATTGGGAACACTTAACAGTAGTGAGAAGGTGTGTCATGGTCAGGAAAATGGTGGTTAGCTAGAATGGAGTTTTTTGTAGAAAAGAAATATGTTAACAGATTTCCACATCTGGGAAAAAAAGAAGATGTAAATGATTGAAATATCCATTTGTGAAATTTTCAGAAGAACAGTTTCTTTTCCATTGTGAACTGATTTTTTTTGCTTGGAAATTTTTCTTCATTTCTAGTGAAGTTAAAATCCAAGCTGATACTGAAATAGTAATTGCTGCAGCCGGGGGAAAGAAGGAATGTTTGAATTACTAGACAGCAGTGCTTTCTGGGAACTTGTCTCACCATCCTGGCACGGGATGGAAAAAAAATCCAAATTTTGGACTCATGTAAGGCAGGAGAACAGCCCTTGTTCAGCTCTCTATATAACTGCCTGCAATTATGTTAAGCCTAAACCGCCTTTTTTCTTCCCATACCTCTCTGCCATGCTCTTTGCACACTTCTCAGACTCAGTAGATCTACAGACATCACCCTCCTAAGTTACACAGCCACAATTCATCCTCAGTGACAGACCATCCTGCGTCCTAAATGAAGCAACAGTCCTCCGGGGAGGAAAAAACCCAACGTGATCGTGTAATGAAAGGCTGTTTCATAATATATAAGTACCAGGTGTGGGATTGAGCCTGCCTGATTTAAGCTCCCAATTTGTATCTATAATTTAAGTACCTAGCAACCCAGTCCTTGGAGGGAGGGCTGAAAATCCCTGTGTGATCGGCAGAGAGAGGTAGGTGCCTTTGGACGTCTCCAGAGGGAGATACAGGCTGCTGCAATCAGGTGCCTGTGGTGGGCTGGCGGTGGAGCCAGCTCAGCCTCCTTTCCCTGCATTTAATGTTTGATTTTCCTCCGGGTAGTTTGCTCTTTGGGGTCCCTGGCTGGGGCTCTGGTTTGGACATGGCTCCTGGAGATGCAGATGTCCAGAGCTGGGCTGAGGCTGCTGACGATGCGCTGCTCGAAAGCACTCCAAAATCCCACGTGGGTTACACACTCCCCATGCAAGCACATCTCTCGTTTCCCAATTCTTGGGCACAGGGAGTCAACCAACCTGCTGCAGCCGCTCAGCCTGGGACAGGGTGTCCAAGCAGTTTACATAAGACATCATTAAAAGCCACAAGAAAGCAGGATTTTTTGATAAGAAAACCAACAGGATCTAAATTACACTGTATATGCAAGGGGCTGTGCAGTTGTTTATAAAATATGTTCTTACTCAGAGAAAAGGAAAGGTCTTGATGCATCTCTGTCTGTGATTCTTGCCTTAATGTGCACAGGTTAGACCGTGTACAGAGAGACCTCAGTAATGACCCCTTCTCTGTTATTCCTAACTCAGTGACATTTGCCTCTTTCTTAGAGGTGGATGGAATTAATTTTTCAATCTTTCTCCACTGTGGGCCCCTTCTGGCTATAGAGGGTCTGTTGAATTGTTGTGGGTTTTGTTACACAGCCTGTATGACACCTCGGGTCAGATCTAAACCACAGACAGAGTGAAATTGAATTTTTCCTCCTGAACTTCCCCTTTCTTATTTTTCTGCAGGTCTTGATTGCGTTCAAGTCGTGCTTCTATCAAGTGTCATACAGAGCCTAACACTGCATGTACGTTAACTGTACTTCCACTCACAGAGAGATGAACCATCATATGAGAAAGGGCTCATTTAAATTCTGCGCTATAATGGAATGCCAGATCCATACACTCAAAATCATGAGTCATTTTCCTTCCTTAATGGTATCGGCTTAAAAATTATATTAGCAGAAAGGTTGTGTTTTGTTGTGTTTGTTTTGTTTTTATTTTTATCTGCATTTTGGAATTTCACATTTGAAGGCTTATTCCTTGGGAACAAAAGTTGGAAACTTTAATCCCATGTCTCTCAGAGCTCAGGTTTAAAAAAAGATGAGGCACAAAACTGAAGGGCCCAGATGATATGTTGAAAATACAGGCAATTCCATACTGTTGTTCATTTCACCAAAGAAAATGCCTGATATATGCTGTGTATAGTCCATGCTCTGTTTATGGACTAAACATAGCAGTCTGTTCCATAACAGACTGTATGGAGCTATCACAGCTGTGTCGGGGACAGGAGGGCTCTCGACTCCGTAATGAACTTTCATCTATCACATATTTTAGCCCAAGCCCTTATTCACCAGCCCATCCTTCCCCTAGTTCTTCAGTTACTGAAACTAGCATTTGCTATCATGTTCATCAGTCAAGAGCACTTCAATCTGTTGACATCCAGACCCGATTGTCTAATGTGACGTCTGAAACCTTTGGAAAGTCCTTGGCAACTTCAAATGTTGTATAAAGCAAAAAAAGGGGGCAATTGTGCACCACTTCTGAGATAAATGGGGTAAAAAAGAGCAGAGAAGATGCAGTAACAAATGGTTTAGCATTTGCCAGCTAAGCTCATGAGCATCTCTCACGTGCCACTTAGGCTGAACTGTGTTGTCTTACATTACTGCATCCCTGTTTTGACTTGGAAGAGCTTGGATCCTCTTCTCTGTGCAAGAGGAAAATTGTCTTGTAATCAGACCATTTCATGTCACCCCATCATACAAATAATGAGTTTTAGGGTAGAGTCACAGTGTTTGAAGCCTTTGGCCATGTTTCCTTAGCAAGTAGTGTGACCCAACAGCAGCAGGTCTATAAAGTGGAACAGTTGGTGCTGAGGACCCCTCTTATACACTAGGGTCATTTCAAGGCATTTACTCCAGACGAGCTCTAGCCACATCCCGTGAACCATCTGGTCCATCAATATTTGGAGCACATTAGGTGTGTTCCTGCAATGCTTCTGCAGCAGCTTTCAGTTGAGGTTCATCTGGAAGGAATCCAGGTCATGTGCTCCAAGATCACTCTGTGAGGTGAACCACACAGCAGTAAAGTGGAGACAACCAGAAGATTCACTCCAAAAGAGCATTCTCCATGTAAAATAGGACATGAATTTACACACACTCCTTGTTGGCAAAGTGCAATGGTTGGTCTGGGCAGAGAGGGCTGGGCCCACCCTTGTGCTTTCTGGCAGAACTGCAAGGGTTGTGCTCCTTTCATTTGGGCAATACCTGTGTTGCTGGTCCTCAGGTTGGTTAGAGAGGCTGCTGTTTACTCCTCAGGATCTGTCATGAGTTAGGTGGTTCATAGCTTCACAGATGAGAGTTGCTAGAGCAGAGCATCACTAATCAACAGAGATTGTCCTGCAGATCTCACTGAGAATGAAGTTACTCGGGCACTTACAAAAAGCCCAGAATGGGCTAGAAATGGACAGGGAGTCAAACCAAAGGTAGGAGAAACCACCTTGGTCGGTTGTCCTAATTGAGAAAAGCCCATGAGCTCCATCCTCTGTTCTGGCTGTGACATTGGCCATGTAGTCAACCAAGGGGCATAAAACAGGATAAAGTTCATCTGGACTCATAAAGACCAAAGTCACCGAAGATGACTTGATTTGTTGGTAAAACCTTCAGGCTGCTGTGAAACTTCAGATGACCTGGGTACGGAGGAGCATCCTTTCTACATCCACAGATGTTGGTATAGGTCTTAGCACCACCATACAGCTTTCAATAGCCATTATGGTCCTTCAAGAGGTATGATTTTGAGAGATTTCTTAGGCTTTTTGCTCTCCTGAGTCAAATTTACTGGCTGGAGGAAATAGGCTTGCTGTAATCTAGCTTGCAAATATATTGCTTCCACTGATCATACTGTAAACATGAATGGAACTTTGTCAGTGTTTTGTAGGAGTATGGATCTTCAAGTTATGGACATTAAAGATTTTTAAAGACATAGGGTTTGCAAGGTAAACCCAAGATGCAGCACTGGGACAAATTAATAGTCATATGAAATGGACATTCAGAGTTTGGCAGTGATTTTCCAGATCAGAGTTATTCAGTGATTTTCCAGAAGAAAAGGAGAAGACTGGTTATTGCATGGCTGCTTTGCTAATTCAAAGGTGGATGCACTCTGTAATCCAAGCAATTTTAAGATGCCCCTGCTGTTGTTGGGCCCTACCCCTCAACCTCAGTTGCCTTAACACATCGTGTGAATGCCCCTAGACCATCTCAGTACGAACTCAGTCAGGTTTAATAACCTTTTGCCCCATAGCAATCCTGAGTTAGCCAAGAGTTATTTTAATCACACGTGGTGCCTCTCACTACAAGTGATCCATGCAGCCCCAAAGATCAGCAGGCATCAATTATCCGCAAACCACTCGCATACCGTATGAAAAATGTAGCTCGTGACCTCCTGCTCCCTGAAGAACAGTCGATATTAAAAGCAATCCCACAATATTCAATGGTACAGGCAGAGGTCAGATCAGACTGGCCCTTGCTAATGCACTGTGTCAGTATTTCTTTAGTGACCACATCAGTCCTCTCAGAATTATCTTTCTTTAAAAGATGTCATGTCTGTCTCCTTATGAAGAAAACCTTCTGGATGAGATTTGATCTTGCGTGTTCCTGCATCTAGAGAGAAGCAGTATCATGGAAGAGGCAGTTTGACCCCTCTAACTCAAGGGGATTTTAACTCTGAAGCTTAATGACATTTTAATTGCTACCTGTCCTTTAAGAGAGAGAAATACAGCCATTCTGGCACTGTGGGTTTCCGAGTGGTGCGTAAGGGAAGTACCAGGAGATGTACATGTTAAAAAATGCTAAAAACGCGTCTGCAAGCATCTGAGCTGAGATTCATGAGCAGATGGTCTTCTATGAGAATGAGGGACTGGCAACTGCGTCACCAAGTCCATGAGTTCAGTCTTTGTTGTAGCAAGAGTAAGTGATTTTCACTCAGCTTATATTATTCATCAGAGAGTGTGTATGTGTGTGTTTTTAAATAAAACATGATTATGTTTCCTTAGTTTTGGTTTTGCATACTTTAAAGCTGAATATCTTTCATCGGTTTGTTTGGCTTTCAGACTTTGGCATTTTAACAGAACTAAATAAACATTCTCAAACTTTCTTAAATGTATATGCAAAAATGCTCAAAAAGTTTAATTTGCCATAAATCTCATCTTTCCACAGAGTTCCAAGCTACAATTTTAATTTTGTTATCACATATTTCAAGGTGCCAAACTCCACATATAAAACCTGAGGGAAGAGGATAGCAGGTGGGAAGTAAGTTTGGAGGGGGTTAGGTCTGTTTGTTGGCTGCCTTCTATTTGTTGGGATTTAGATTTGTGCAGTTATTTCCATCGTCTTCCTTGCAACGAGATATTTATGTCTATAAAAGCGAGCCTTGTATTCTCTGGGGTTTTCAGAAAGAAAAAAAAAGAAATGCTGTAAGATTTGGAGTACAATGATGGAAGCTGGCAGTTCTCAAATAGAATGAAATGATTTTAGTTTAGTCTCATTCTTCTGTACCTCCTACTCATCTGCCGCCCTCCCTGAGAGTCAAGCATTACCTGTGTTTTTTTCTAGTGTTCCTCTGATACTTTTGCTCTCCACTTGACAAATGCAATCAAACTATAGAGCAGAGCAGAGCTGGTAAATTAAGGTACTTAAGACAAGAGCTGATTTCAGAAAACAGCCAGAATTTTGTGTGGTTTTCAGACAAAACCCACTGAAGTTCATACATGACTGCAGCCAACATTGCCAGACCTTTAGAGAAAAGCTGCGGTTGTGGGAGAGGAAGCAAATTGTTGCGCTCATGTTTCTGTCATTGTATGATTTGGATTTCCCCCCCCCAAGAAACAGTCTGGAATTATTAATTACTGCCTATTTCCTATTCACAAGAGAGGTTCTTCATGGAAATGCATGTCTTCACACCCTCTCCTACAATACATACATTGTGAAGAAATAATTGCACAAAACAGCTGCTTCCTATTTCCTCCAGGCTGGCTGCTCTTGGGAACGGAGGTTCTTGAGAAGCAACAAAATGCAGCCCCCCCCTCAGCATGTCACCTGGATCCAAGCACAGCTCTGCCTCTCACCACCCTGAAGACCAGGACATTTTGCAACCCCTCATGTTCAGATCAGCTTCTGCTCCACCAGTGGCCAACAATTTGCTCTTGCAAATCTTCTGAAGATGGCTTCCATGGTCCATGGACGTTAGATGTGTTCAGCAGGGACACAATGGGTTGCTGGTTCCTCTTTCAGACCCTGAAGGGGTGGCATTGCTCCTCAGGGCTGACTTGAGGGCAAACCTTACAGCGAGGGGTCCATAGGAAGATCCCAGGTTTTGTTTCATGCCACTGGAAGTGACTCTGAGTTTTTTGATCATATTACCCAAGGACACCACAGTTGTGGTCCCTGCTATAAGGAGGTGGGACAACAGCCTTGAGCAAGTTTTGAAGACCTCAGAGATGAAAATTCCCCACATGGGCAGCTTTAAGGGCAAGGCACCTGTAATGAGGTGCTGTGCCCATGTTCAGGGTGGAAACTGCTGGATAAATAGAGCCATTGGTATCAGACATTGTGAGCCACGGAGAGGTCCAATGCAGACCCATCATGTCATCTATTTAAGCAGGCTTGTTCATGGAAAGTGGCTTGATGATTTGGGGGAATGTTTTGTACACTGTGAATGTTAAATGATCCCTGATAAACAACGAAAGCCTATTAACAGGCTGCTCTGAAAGCAATCAGGCTTAATTATCTCAAAATACTGGGCTTTGCCAGAATATAAAAACCTGTTTTTTATTTTAAAAGTTTTGAAAACATCTGTAAGCTAAATATATTTAAATGTGTACTTGTATATTTACATGCCCATGTATGTGGTGATTATTCAATGAGAATGGTCTTCTGCTACTCATTTCTGCTATTTCTTCTTTTTTTTGGCTCCAGTTATATTTTCTGACTGCAGCAGTTAAATGCTTGGTGTCAGCGAAATGCATGTTCTTTCCCCGCATTTTTTGGCTTTTGAAGGAAGATTTGTTCTCACCCTCCCAAAACAAAATCCTCACCCACAGCCTGCTTGAGAAGTCCTTTGATGTCCGCTTACTCAGTATAAAGATACATGGCTTTAGATCTCAACCCTCCCCTGTTTGCCAGCCCAGGCACTAATTCTCCCATCTAATAAAACTTTGTAAGAGGGCAGAGTGGAACGTCACATCTAATCATTGATCAGACCATAATGAATCACATATATTATATTAACACACTCAATGCTTTTATTTCACTGTGAGCATCTTTTTTTTTTTTTTCTTAGAAAGGGGGATAAAATGTAGCACACTTTTTGTTGGTGTTGCCAAGGGTAAGGAATGGAATTATTTCATTTTTTTTAAAAAACAACCAAAACACTGCCTTTTCCAGCTGCAGGATTTGCATATACAAAATGAAAATGCTTATCTGATGGTTCACACTGAGTGCGGCATTGCATGCAGTCATTAATGATCAAAATCTTTCTAATTCAGGTGTTAAATTTTAATTAAGGCACTGTGCTGATTAATACCAAATAACACAAGGCAGGAACAACTGCATTTTGCTCACGAGGGACTGGCTTGCTGTGCAGATCTAGTGGTGTCAGAGCACCCTCATTAAATGTACCTCAGCTGTGCTGCATTACCCTCCAAAATCCAGTGGTGCAATTACCATTTCCAGCCTTATATATCAATTTGCCTTGTATTCAAAACACTGTCCTCCATCTTGCACAGGAGTAGCTAAACGGGTTGTCAAGCTTCATCTTTCTCGTTGTTGTTGTTGTTTTTGTGAATGAGAAACATCCTAAAGGTGCACAAGGTAAGGAAGAAATAGCTATCACTGCCTTTTCCACCCTCTGGCCTTCTGATGGCAAATACTTTGCCTGAAATTACACATCTCTTGTGTCACTTGCATGTATTTTGTTAGCAATGTCAATCCCAAGAAGCAGGTCAAGACCAGCATTGAAAGCTGCCACCTTGACCAGCTGCTGCTCCGGGTCAGTAGAGGCCATCAGACTCCCGGCTCCCCTTATTTACCCATCCGCTTGAGCTGCCATCTAACTGGATTAAGTGATCTGATCCATCATGTTTGCGATAATCTCACTGAAGCAATTGATCGGGAAAGAGTACATGAATGTAGTCCTGTGAGCCCCAGTTTGCTTTGGCTCATGACACAGCCACTTGCTCCATGGCTGTGGCCAAGACGTTTTGAGACAGCAGATGTTAAGGCTTGTTTCTTACTCTTTTCTCACATGCTGGAGAGCTTGCCAGGTTGACAGTGCTCGCTGGCAGACACTACTCTTCATACACCTGCCATTGCTAGTCACCAAGGTGACAACCATGAGGTTGAAATATATATATTTATTTTATATATAAACCACAATATACTAAAGAGAAGGCTAGTCATGCCTTAATCCAGACCCAGAATATCATTATGCTCCTCCAACATAATGAAATCCTTCATGTTTACCCATTTTCCCTAAAATGCCTTTAACGCACTTTGTTAAGCTGCAAATAGATAAAACCATTTATTTACAAAACCCAAAGTAGACAACACAGATGCAAAGCTGGTAAGAACAGGTGAAAAGAGACAAAAAATCATGACCCTGCACTTAGATTATCCCTAGTGGCTTGTCTTCTGCTTCATTATCCACTCTCAGTGATCTTGAGATTGCATTCATTGGATACATCCCTAAACTAGTGCACCCCATTTGATTATATAGTCCAGATCCACCACCAGAGGTCATTCAGGTTTGACTCCCCTTCATCTTATTCAGGGCACAGGACACTCTCATCCTTCCCTGCATCCAGCCGCCTGTTGCCACCACGGACTTTCGTTGTGCTCATGTCCCTTGAGCATTGGCCCAAGCAGTTCAGCCCTGCCCATAAGGGCAGGAGGTGATTTTTCTGACATAGTTTAGGACATCTAAAAATTAGACATCTAATTCTGGGCTATTCACCCTACTGTCTCCCTATAGTCCATGAAAAGTAGTAGGTGCCTCCAACAAGTGGTTCATCTCATCCTAAAATTGGCATCTAAGATCAGATGAGTGGCCTCTGGACAACTGTGGCTAGGAGGAAGCATAGCGTGGAGTGACTAACTTAAAATTAGGCATCTGATTTTGACACATCTGAGTTCAAATGAGAGAAATCCTTCCCTTAATGACTGTTTGTACTTAGAGTACACCTAACTCACACCTTCAGGCTGGACTTGGGAAAGCTCTGTCTTGGGCGTCTGAAGTCCTTCCAGAGTATATTAGGTTTTTTTCAGAGCTAAATGATGACTGTCCCCTTTTTTGGAGGGAGTAAAAGGAAGAGAAAGTTTGGCAACCTGCCCCTTTGCCCTGCCGTATCAGAGTTTCTACCAAGAGCCATGATTTGTGACATTGCTTTGTCCTGCTCTGCATGGGGAGAGAAGTAGGGGAGCAGCTCTTCCCACTACTGGTGGTCGTGGGTTGTAGGGTTGTGGGTCTGGGAGGTCAGTCAGGGTCCCATGAGAAAGGCAGGTCCCTCCCACAGGTAAACTACAAGGTCCCTTGGTGCCATGAGGGGCTCCTTTCTGCCCCACTGCATCTGTAGAGCCAGATGGCCTAACATCGCTCTGTGTTGGCACTGTAGATCAACTTCACCATCACTGCAAAAACAGTTTGCTGGGAGCCCCTGGGCCGTCATGAGAGGCCATGAACTTCCTACCTGATAAGCAGTGATGACAAGCTAGGTGAGGCAGCAGCTGTACCTGACTGCTGAGTCTAAGCACGTGTGACTGCAAGAGAATTAGTCCCAGACAGTGAGTGCACATTGCATGGAGCTGATTATTCACTGTGTGTAGCAGAACAGGTGGTCTGCTGTCAAGCAGAAGGACAAGTGCTTTACCCCCTCGGAGGCTGGAATCTAAAAAATTACATTTCTTTCTCTTTGGCCGCTCTGGCAGAGTGAAGAGTTTTTTGAGCTCCCTTAGGGGGTTCAAAATTAAGGAACATGGAGGCCCTTTGCACCCCTGATGCTTCATCCAGTGCAGAATACAACCAACGCTCAATGTTGTCCCAGGGTAGCAATGGCAGCGCTGCTGTCTATGCAGGCAGCAGCAGGGGTAGAAGAGGGCTGTGTTGCCTGTCCTGCCTTCTCCCCTCTCTGTACAGCAAGCGCACAGCATCCAAGTAAATACATTTTTATCAAATACAAGAGGTAATGTAGGTGAAAATGTTACAGTTGTGGACTGGTAGGTTTGCAGAAAAAAAAGAAAAGAAAAAAAAGAAAGCCTGCCAGGATTTAAAATTGCAATGGCTTTTAATGTATTTCTTGTCCCAGTATTTAACTTTCTTGTGTTGAAAGCAGACAGGAGAAACTCTTAAAGGTACAGTTAGTGGCAATTTTCAAATTGTAAATCAAATGGAAAAAGCAGAGTGGGTCAATAAAAATAAATAAGAAGGATGGTCCCCTGGGTGGGACGGAAAAGCCAGTGCTTTTGTTAGTCTGAAAATAACCTATTTCTCCCCCAATAATCAAGGGTATTTCATTATATAGAAAAACACAGGTGAAGTAGTAGTGAAGTGACTTAGCCTGAGATTGCTCATTATCCAGTGCACCACAGTAACTGCATAAAACCAAACTGCTACAAAACAAACAGCAAAAAAGGCTCTCCTGGTTGCAGTTCTGGGTGCTGCTCCCCACTATCCCCCGACTGAAACATCGTGCCACACACAGGAGCACCTATTCCCCGCAAGCCTCTTATTAATCCTATAGGACTTCTCCCAGATATTCAAATTTCTTAATAGTACTTACCTTCTTCCTGACCAGGCAGTCTGGTAACACTACCAGAGTTACTCTTCTCTAACTAGAGCTCCTCCAATCCCAGTGTAAAACTTCACATGCAACCCAGGCTTTACCTCTACAAACCCTGCACCTCTCCCAAGAAGAGCTGCTGGTTCATAGCTCCCTACATACCATGGTGAACTCCCCAAGTCGTTTCTACTCCTCGGTGCAGACACATTTGACCTCTGGCCTTTAAAGATCAAAGGCTATGGTCTGACACCATTGTACCGTCTAATTTCCACTTCATTTGATCTGTGTATATGGCCACTGTTTTCCACATCATTGACAAGGCACTAGGTGGGTGATTTGTCACAAGGTTGACAGTTATAGACTGTAATGTGTATAAATAGCCCCTGTTTTTTAAGGTAATCAATGGAAAAACAAGTATCAGAATCTGAAATGTTCTGAATATATGTATTTATTCCTGCCTTTTGCAGACACAAGGGGCAGGGTTCTTCACTGGAAACTTCCACGGAAAACATTTATTTCATGGGCCACCCATGAGTCAAGTCCTCAGCTGACATGGGGGAACAGCAGCTCTGTTGGTGACACAAGTGGTGTCTTTTTATGCCAGACTTTATTTTGCCATCGCAGAGAACAGTGCTTTGCAGTTGTGCTCCCTCCATAGGATAGGGTCTGTAATGTGTGCAGGTGTATGAGGCACCCCACAACTGTGGGGCAAATAGCCATCAAGCCCAGCGTACAGTCTCCACTGATGGGTGCTTACAAAGAGGAATAAGGATGTGTATCATACTACTTCCCAATAACGAATAAATTTTCTTCCTAAGCTAAAAGTCACAGGTGGACCCTTGAGTTTAACAGCCATGAAAGGACTTAACCACTCTAAAATTATCTATTTCTTTATCTATTTCCTTTTGAATCACTTATACCTTGGGCTCCACAGTATCTTTTGGCAACAGATTTCAGTTTAATGGCATACCGTATGAAAAGTGCTCTCTTAGGTTCATTTTAAACTAATGCTTGATGATATGGCTGCATGCCTACTAGTTCCTATATTATGAGAAACAAATCAGTACTATTTTTCTATTCCTCTTTGCTGCGCTATTTGTGATTTTACAGACCTTTATCTTTAGCTCCTCTTTATCGCTTTTCCAAGTCCAAAAGTTCTCTGTTCAGTTTCCTCTGTTTTATGAAAGCCCTCTGCCTCTCATCTCTCTCTCTTCTCTAGTTTTTCAAGATGAAGTCATCAGAACAACACAGAATCTTCAAAATATGGGTGCACAGAGATTTCTACAGTGGTATAATGAAGTCTGCATTTTATTCTTAACCCCTTCCCTTAGATTTCCTAATGTTCACTTTGCCTTTCTCATCACCACTCAATATGAGCCAATGTTTTCAGAAAACTACCCACAGTGTCTCCAGCACCTCTTTCATGACTGATATCAGCACTTCAAAAGCATCATTGCGTACACGTAGGTAGGTTTATTTTTTTCCCCACGACTCTCTTTGCACTAATTGAATTTCATCTGCCATTTTAATGCTATATAATTCAGTGCCCCGAGATCCTCCTGTAGCCCCTCACAGTTGGCTCTGGAGTTGGCTCTCCTGAATGCTTTGTGTCACCTGCAAGTTGTGGCACTAATGTTCCTCTCCCATCTGGGGTCGGTTAGGAGCAGGCGGGGTAGCAGAGGTGCCAGCACAGACCCTGCCATTGCTGTGAATTTGGCCTCCACTCTTCTCCAGCTCTATACAGAGGAGGCTGGGTTTCCGCAGCGGGGTCGGTGGAGGCTTGCTCAGTCAGTGGAGACAACAAAAGGGAAAGCGGCACTCACGGCATGTGGGCTGCAAGAGGAGCTGTTACATATTGCATGCATACAACAGGCTTTTTATGGCCTCATTAAAGTCAATGGGAGCTTGCCATCTGCTTCCGCAGGGGCAGCATCAAGGTATAAAAATATTGCGCACTGCTTAGATTGTGCTTTTTCCTGAGCACTGGCTGATCCTTGCCGTGACCCCCAAAGGAGGTATGAGTTATCGCTTCTGTTTTTCAGAAGGGAAAGCAGAAACCGAGAGTAACGCAGAAATTTCAAAGACCATGACTGTCTCTCATCTGGCCATATGTGTCTGAGTGGAGGGAATGAGAAGCAGACAAGGGAATTCTTGGCAACCTGTCTTATGCGACATCCCCCGTCAGCAGGTCTCTATTTCTGTCTGACTTTGTGATCTCTTTTTCTCAATCTTGCAACTCCGACACTTCACAGCATGCTGGGAGTCTGCCGGGAAGGTTGTGAGCTAACTAGGTGACAGCGATAGTGAGACACAATTGCAGAAGCTGTAACAAACAGTATTGATTTTGAATAAACACGTGAGTAATATTGACTTGGAGAAGCCGTCTCTTAGCAAGTGGAAGGACTGGCTGGCTCCAAAGGATGGAGAAGTGGAAGTCCCTTTCTGGAACTGGGTAAGGCAGGATTCAGTCACAGATGTGAAAGCACAGTCTGTTTCTAGCATCTTTTTTCTCAGTCTTGTTGGCAGATAAAGTCATAAGGACCACAGGGCTTTGTAACTGAATGAAGAATAAAGAAAGTGGTTTAGATGGATTGGTAGAAGAAGGGGAGCAATGAACAGAGCAGTGTAAGCAAGTGGTGAGTGAGCCATGGTCCAGTGCTTGAGAAGATGTTGACATCTGAATGATACAGAAATGTTAAAGAGAAGAAAGGTTTTGGTGAAGCATAGCTGGGAGAAGCTGGGAAAGACAAGCAGCCAAAACTTAGGACAAAGAGTCCCCTGTAGATCTATGGCTTATGGATGGATCCCCAGGCATGAGTGAAATCTGGATAAAGCAGCCTGGACGCCCTCTCCCAAAATTTCTACAGCAGATTCCCTTCCTTTCCATTTACAATGCAGTAATCTTCTCTCTTTTATTCACAATGGCACATGCCATCAGTTCCCACAATCAGTTGCACAAGATTCCCATGGTGACACCATTCTTGGAAAAGGGACATGGAGGCAATGTTTGTAGATCTCTTTAAATAATATTAGCTGGCAGAAAACATGGGGGTAAACCTGCTGCCTATGATCAGGCAGCTCTCAGCAACCCACCTGAGAACCAGAGCAGGGAATACTTGACTAACACATGGAGACCAGCAAGATCTTACCCACAGGTGTAACTCTGCCTTTGGCTGCAGCAAAATAACTCACATCATTGAGGTCAGTAATGTTCATAAGTAATAAAAAACCAAAAAACCAAACACCCTCTCTCCCACTGTTTCAGATCCACACCAGTACTGCTCTGAGGTCCCTTCAGGATCAATGGAGAGGTGCCATGGACTCAGTGGACTTCGAATTGGGCTCACAAGTCCTGAGAGATTAGCCCTGAACCTGACCAAGTAGCACTGAAATTAGTCAAATGATACACAATGGAAAATGGTCACGTTGACAGCTTATGCCTTGAACGAAGGCAGAAGTGCCTCAACACTTCCCAGTTCTTGATGAGCAGCCTCCAGATCTTTGGGTCAAGGATCCAACTCTCACCTCTGAGACTTGCTTGGGGTACCTCTCTGTCCTGGCAGACAGCCATAGAAATGTTTCTGTCCTGGGTGGTGCTGTAAAATAACTTTGAACCACTCACCCAAGCCCCAGAGATCACCAGTGGCCCATGGACCTCAACACGGGACCCAGTCACCTTGATATCCCATGGATATGTGGATTATTACGTGTGCAGTAATGCCGCAGATACCTTGCACAGAAATAAACAGGTTGAGGTCCTTTGCATAAAATCACACAGAAAGGAAAAGTAGGGCATCTGGGAGGCAAACCCCCCCATTTCTTACAACTCCCTAGCTGTTCTTTCTGTATGGCAGCAAGAAGGCTGCTGTATGCAACAGGGGTCTGCTGAAATGAGGGCATTCCTTCCACACATGCATATTCAAAGATTAAAGAGAAAGCTTTGAAATATTTTCAGAAAAGGGGTCAATTATGTAGATTTTACATGGCTTGTTATTAAGGCCAAAACTCACATCATTTTCACAAGGGCTGGAGGATACCAAGGCAAAGACGTAAAGGACTGAGTCCAGATTTGCCAGGAAGAAGGGAGGGAGAATCAAAACATTGTTAATTATATGCTCTCACGAAAGGACTCGTGGTGCTAGGAATTCATCCCAAGAGGGTAATTTCAGGGCTACAAGTTGTAATATATATTATTGCTGGTCTAAGCAGGACCAGGGAGGAACTCCGACTGTGGCACCTTCGGTAGCTTTTTGCAGAGGATGCAACATGTAACTTAAACAGCCTATTCTGGGGAATACGATATCCTTCCCCCAACCTATCTGAAGTCTTCAGCACCAATACAATAATGAGTTGAAAGAAAATTGGTCAACAAGGATTTCCTTGGACTTTGCAAACACTTTGACCAAGTTTCTTACAAAGGCTGTTAAGGAAACCAGAGGCATTTGGTGAAAGATAAAGTATTGTGTCATTGATTAAAAAACTGGCCAGGACAAAAAAACAGAGCAGGAATGACTAGTTAGTTATTACAATGCCAAAAGCCTAACAAAAGGCTATCAGAGGGAACACATTAGCCGTCTTTTCAGGCATAAATAAAAGGTTTCATTTAGAGGAATTAAGACTATTATATTTCTTTGATATCCAACTAAAATTCCAGAAGTATTACTTTTCTCAATTAATATCTTACACATGCATAGGTTATTAGAAGGTTACTGAAAATAAAAAAAGTACTGAAGTAAAGAAAAAGGTGGGGTTTATAATTCCCTGTCTAGGGTTTGGTGTATTTCTTGAGTCTGGGAAGGAAGGCTGGGTCTTGGTGTTGGAAAAGTGCTTTTGTGTTCATAGTTTCCACAGTGAAAAAAGAGAATGGAGGATGGGTGGGAGTGATCAACACTTTATACCTGGACCAAAAATTCACTGTAGGTAAAGTGTTATATTTGGATGGTAACTGGACACTAATGAAAATTTAAAATCATGATAAAACAGCTTGCTGTTCCACAGCTGGTCACAAAATGATCATATAAAATCATTTTTCAATGGAAAAGCAGCTTTCAACTAAAGATTTTAAGATCATGAACAAATACCACTTTCCAGAAGAAAATAGCCAGTTTTCTCAAAAAGCTAAAACATTTGGGCCCAAATAGTATTTTCCAGATAAAATTATGATATCTTATCATGTACACAGCTCACATCACAGGGAAAAACTTTTTCTGATGAGCTTTGTAGATCCCATTATTCCTGACTTCTTAGCATGAATTAGCTAGGAGTACAGAAATGATGGGGTAGTGGTACAACACTTTTCTTCTAGAGATGTCAAAACATTTTACAAAGGTGTTGATGTCTCTTTAGCGTAGGAAGACTGACTAGATGGAGAGCTGAAGGAGGTACCTAAAGCCAGCGTGAGACCCTGGAAGGGAACCTGCACATCCTAACTCCCCGTGCAAGTGCCCTTTCCAGTAAATTGTGGGGTATGTTATTACCAAATTAAAATCTCTGAGCTGATCTTTCAGAGTTGGCAAAAAGACGCAATGAATAGTCACAATTAGAAAACTAACTCTGACTTTTTCTAAAGAGGAAAAATATAGGACTGCCTATTTATCTCCAAATTGAATCGAAGACTATGCAACTCTGCATGACCATTGTTATTTTCCTTTATCAGCAAGGCATTGTTTTGTTGCATGAAATCTGTATGTTCAATAGATTTGATTTTCCAAGCAGCTGGGTTATCTTGCACTGCGAAGGCTCTCTCTTAATCTCAATTGCTGTGCTTTTCTCAGTGCCGTTCCCAGCTGCTCAGAAATGAGCACGGCGCTTTCATCTTTCTTTTCATGCTCTTATTAGGTGTGACAGTTTCAACAATACCCGTATGTAGAAAAATATGCAGGTTTTAATTTGGTTTTTAAAAATGTGATTGTCAAAAAAATATAGGCAGAAAGATGTGGCTTTTAAATAATAAAAGTCCTCCTATGATCATAAAATAATGATGTATTTCCTTAGAAAGATGGGGGTTTTTTTTCAGTTTGCTCTAACATATAGTTACAGCTAAACCTTATTTATCCTCAGGAGGCAAGGGAACAGAAAGAGCTGAAATATGCAGAGCTGGGCCATAGGTGTTTTTCAAGTGATGGTGACACACAATTAGAATTAATGTATGTATCTGAACATTTGGTTTCTGGTAAACGTCTTTTGAGAGACTGGACTGTTGATTATCCACTTTTTTTTTTCTGTCCTCATAAGCCTTTTTCATGTAAAGAAACCCTCCCCTGGCTTGATGGGGCCATGATTTTAGAGAGTACCTATTGGCATGACTGAAGTACCAACACAACAGGGGAGAAAGGGGAAGTAAAACTACTTGGGAAGATGGGATGCTTCAGTGGAAGACTCTTTGCTCTGAAACTAAACAGTGTTCAATGTTACAAGCAACTGCTTAGAAAACCGAGCTGGAAATGCCTGGAAATTACTGTCAGCCTCACAGCTATCCTGGAGGCTGAGCATCTGCAACGAGAGAGACAGATGTCTCTGGCTGCTTTCAGCACTCAGTGTGTTGTCATTTCTGCTCGAGTTTGCTCTCTTTCAGTGCAAGGAAGCATTTCACAACCTGGCCCCTGTGAAGGCAGGACCAACGGTTTCTTTGTGCAGAGAGGGCCAAGTGTGCTAAATCATGAGATATGATAAAGTGGTGGCCGTACACAGCCTTGGTCCAGACATTTTTCTGAGGAAGAAAGCAAAGGGAAAAGGGATATACCAAGAAGCAGGAAGCAATGTGTTCAGGAGGGAGAATTAGATTTGCAAAGGTACCCACATTTGTATTTCCTACAAATAGTTAGAGCATGCAAACCAAGTTCCCTTTTGCAAAGTTGCCTGGGCTGCAGTGTTGTCGATGGTTTAAGTTAACAGGCTGCACTTAAACCAGGGCGAGTGAGAAGTCGTCACACACTCAGCTCAGCCAGTCCAGCTATAGGAGTGCTAACCTGGGGGCCAGAAAATCCTTGGCCCGCTGCTCTAAATCCAGCAGATCCCAGACAGAGCTCCGATAAACCTAGCATCGCTCCGTCAGGAAAACAAGAGGATGGTCTCTTCTCTGGACCACAGTCGCTCTGCCGTCCTTGTAACAAAATGGATTTGACAAGGAAATAGCAATAGTTATGCAGCAGGAATGCACATTTCCTCTGGAAATGTCATCATCAGATCTAAGCTAATGTCATTTGGATAAGAGGGGGCTATTCATATCAGCTGGAAATGTTGCCAACAAACTAAGACAAGTAGGTATGGAACCAGTCTGCAGACTGTTCACTTTGAAGTATTTTCCTATTTCCCTATTGCAACCGTGTTTATGAGATATGCACTGGGGGAATACAGAATCACTATGGACTCTGTCAACATCTAACCAACCAAGTATTTGACCCCTGTATTTTAGAAAATGTAGTGATGCTGAAATTTTAGATACCTGAGGCTACAATAAACGTTGTGCTAGTGTAAAACATTTTTTTTTCTATATGAAACTCAGAAAGCAACCGATCTGCACAATGGCCTATTCTGCATTATTGAAGGCTTATTGGTAACAGTTTGATCTACAGCCCAGCTCTCTCAGGTTGGGCAGCCCAGGGCAAAAGAGGCCTTTGTCTGATGGAGTTTACTGAAGTTTTCTAACAAAATAGATTACCAGCAAAAGCATTATTTTGCTAGTGCAAGTGTGCCTAAGGACTTTCCCTATATAAGAAAAACTGATTTTAAAAAAACCCAACAAAACAACAAAATACAGTAAGTTACTTCTCAGCAACATTCTGAAAAATGACATTTCAAGCAGAAGCAGGAGTCCTGTGTTAGACTTTCTCTAGCAGCAGATGAAAACCTTCCCCTCCTCACGGCTGTTTTCTTCTTCTGCTGTAACTTACTGCTCTTCACAGGGCAGATAATATAAACCTAATTTATTCACTTTTTTTTCCCTTGCATGTTTTTTATCTTAGCTGAGATTGTTTTTCTAATCCAATATCTCCCAGATAAACAGGAACACCAGCTCTAGGGACTGGGGAATGGGTTTGGGATCGGGGAGGCTTGTGGAAGGACAGGAGCCCCCTTCACTTACTACTGCTAGATAAATCATCACACGAAACCATAGTCTGCATGTCTGACACTAGTGTTTACAGGCTGCAGTGTTACAGGATGAGTTTTCCTTCGGTGAGATAATTTTACCTCCCAGGTGGTTATCACTAGTAAGTAGTAAATCCAATGAAGTTTCTAGGAGACCTTTTAAAATGAGGACCACTTAATTATCTATGGGACACTGATTTAGAGTAAATCTATATAGTCTGTACAGTTTTTTCAAAATCCTAGATGTTAAAGATGTTCTTAAACTGCATTAAAATAAAAAAATAAAATAAATCCTTTAATAGATTTCCAGATTATTTATGTGAGGCCCTACAGGAATAAAAAGCACCTCGAGGAGAAACTATAGCAATTCAGCAGTGGTCAGCTCTGGCAGGCAAATGCACCCTGAAGATGAAGATGGACACAGTCCAGTACCCTCAAGGGGGTGTACCCGAGCCCAGCCACAGCATGGTCCTGGAGACCCTCCACGAGGCACACCAGCAAGGTTGCTTCAAAGGACTGTGGCTGGAGGAAGAGCAGTTCCAAGGGAACAAGTAGAGAGATTCATTATAGGGAAGAAGGAGGCCAGGCCAGGAATGTACCCCCAGTTCTGGCTTTCCAAAGGCAGATGCACTTAAGAGCAGTGACTAGTAACAGCAATGGGACAGCACCAGGTGGGAGTCAATGCCAGTGCTGGCCTTGCTGGAGACCACTGCCATGCAAAAGAGAATGGAGTCAGCAAACATCTGAAGAAAATGCTTTCGGTGATTATGGGCAAGAAGTGGTTCAGTAGCGTCTCCTGAAATTAGACCCATTGCTATTGCTATTTCATTGCCATTAAGAACCTATTGCTGACAATATTTCCTATAATTTATGTGCTCAGGTGACTTAACCCAGGAGCAGCATCTGTCTTCTTAGCAAGATCCTGCCCATACCTGATCTTACCCTGGGGCCCCAAGAGAGCCAGGGACTTACAGAAAGTCCAAAATGTGGGGTCCCCTTCAGCTCATCCCACCTTTGAACCCCAGCAGCAAGGTTTCTGAGTCCTGATATGGTTTTCTGCCTGTTTTAGGTCCACATGTGCGACACAGGCAAGGAGGGGTTGCTGTTCTCTTGGACATGCAGTGTTTGCCAGGCAAAGGCAAAAGAGCAGTGACCTGGTGCCTGGACAGGCTGGGCTGCCCGGGTGAGGGTGCTGAGCCCAGGTGGCCTGGCTCCCACTTTTCCATGGTCAGCTACAGATGTAGCTGGTATTGGTACAGATGCCCCATTAACAGGTTAAGCAGGACTATAAGGAGCAGCTTGCTAGTGATTTTTAGGTAGGAGGGAAAAAAAAGAAAAGGATCTAAAAATGTACTTGTGCCTGGCAGGGTTGCTCTGCAGAAGTAATCCTTTGCATTTCTTTCGCATCTTCCATCTGTGATTTCATAGTTAATTGACTTATCCATGCAATGTTCCTCTGAGGTATAGATTATCTCCACTTTCAGGGTGATAAAACCGAGCGCGTAGGGGTTTGCAACATAACTTGCCCTAAACCCTCAAGGGATTACAAGGCAGGGGACAGGGTAGACCTGGGTCCCTGCTCCACACCCCCAAGGTGGGCTCCCTCTCCCCATGGAGACGCACAAGAAATCATGCTCCATGTGGATAAGAGCCACCACGTGCTGCACCCAGTGGATCGCAGCATTGCCCAAAATGCCCAGCAAGGATTTGCTGGGTCTGGTCAGGGCATGAAGCATGGAGCTGCTTTCAACCCACGCATGCACCCTGAGGCACAAGTCAGGCAAGCACTCATGGAGAAATGCCGTAGCTGCCGTCACGCGGTTGGCTTTTATTTTCAGTCATCACAGCATCAATAATCACCACAGCGCCGGCCGTATTGATCGTGCTGATACTTTGAAGATCAATAGTTGTAACAGCCCTGGCTATAGCTCTTCAGGGGGATCTAAGCTCAGTCCTCCAGTCATAAGGCTGAACTTCATCCCCCTGGAAGCTGTGGGAGACTTTTGCCTGTTTTGGGTTAGAGAGAGAGAGAAAATACATACTTTGGGCTACGTCTGCATAACTCCTGTAAGGGCTAACAGAAGACAGACATCAGCCTCCTTTGAATCAATAGGAGACAACCCCCACCCAACAGATTTCTTTCTTTGACTAAATTGAATCCTTCCCTAGACCTTCAATTGTGTATTTGCAGAATGATGCCAAACTGCCTTTTACATTGTTTTTAATAAGCAAAATAAGGTAAAGAGGGAAGGATAGTTAAGAAGTGGTGATGACTTTGCAAATGTAGTAGCAGATAACAAGTGGGTGAGGAAACACTTAGAAAAATTGGGTTTCCAGGAGTCATTACAGGTGATGTTAAGACTTCAGTGTAAAGTGAATTAGCTGATTAACTTATTGAACTGCTGTCCATTACCTCTGAAAGTATCATGCACAATGGGCAGGTTTCAGGCAACTGATACAATTTGACCCCATCTCCTCAAACCACAATTTCTGGCTGTTGCCCCATATTGTATATCATCTACATTTATTTTAAAATATTCGGCTCCACCAACATGGTGACTGCCTCTCTTGTTTCATGCAGGATAACTCAGATGGTCAATCACGATGTTAAGATAATGAGCAGGAACCTTAACGAGATGATTTCATACTTATTTGCCAGGATTGTGGCACGGGAAACACAAAAAATGCATTTCTGTTAGGCAACTAGGACACACATCACCTTATCCTAACACAGGTCAAGGGAACTGAGCTTTAGAAGTGCCAGTTCCCTCCACTTACTATAAAGAAATGATAATGAACCAGCTGAGCTGGAGCCAGCCACCCCATAGACATTTGAAGTTAGCTGAGACAAATCCCACCTCTGAAGATTGACCCAGCTCAGTGAGTTTTGTTGTTGTTTCCAGCTGAAGAAAGATTGGGGTCCCTGAATTTTAACAGCACCTAATAGTGGTATGAATTCCAGTATCAAATATTAATTCAGATGAGGCTTTGATGTAAGTGGGAATTGTTGCTTAGGCTGAAAACAGGCTGATGATATGTATTCATTATATGTAGAAGCTCTCCTGTGCCTTGCTGGGGATGAAGTGCTGGCATCATTATTTTACATCTTTATTGACATTCTGGGAGATGGATAA
The DNA here is from genome assembly GCF_965638725.1 of Aptenodytes patagonicus. Lineage (NCBI taxonomy): Eukaryota > Metazoa > Chordata > Aves > Sphenisciformes > Spheniscidae > Aptenodytes > Aptenodytes patagonicus. The sequence continues at coordinate 7,434,775 of NC_134949.1, read as the reverse complement.
ATGTCCCATTAGCCCAGTAAAGATGGAGAAATGAGGCAACGGGGAGACCTAGAATCGGAAATATTCTTAGAAGAATATCTATATGACTGTGTCTCATGCAGTGAGAGGAGCACCCGAAAGGGACTAGCACCTCTGCAGACACTTAGAGCCCCTGCCCCAAAGAGCTGAATCCAGGGGGCAAAGGGTTTGAGAGGACCAAGAGTTTAAATGAGCTGAATGGTCTCCAAAAAGTAGATGGGCAAGAAAGCAAGAGGTGATCCCCGACCTCTGAGTCTCTTTAGCCCTCATCTTCTTTCCAAAGCCAATGAAACCTTGCTCAGAAACTGTCACAGCTGGGACACGTAGTGACCAGTGGCTGGTCGGCCTAAGGGCATCCCCAGGGAGGCTTGGAGGTCACAGAGGACGGTACCCAAGGAGGGGCTTACAGGCAGCTGTTGAAGTGGGTGCACGTGTGTAGCTAGAAATACCCATTACAGTAAAAGGCAGCAACATGCTACTGGCATCAGCTGAATACGGCTTTTATTTCGGGAGGTGACGAGGGCCCCAGTTGATCTGTAAGGGGAGGAGTGTCTCTTGCTTATGCCAGAAGGTAAATCTAACAGAGATAGTGATGACTCTGAGTTTACCAACAGTGCATGGGTGCAAGAGGGTGGGATTCACTCGGGGCTGAACAAACCAAGATAAAAAATATGTAAAAGGAAAAAAATGTAGCATCATCATGGGGAAAAAAAGGTACCCCTTGTTTCCCCAGGTCCTGTTTTCCTGTGAGGCAGCCTGTCTCCGTCAAGTAACGGGTGTGCAGGATCTACCTCGGACTCTGTCATCCAGGTGATCCTCCTGCTTACAGGTTTTTTTTCACATAAATGTATCTTCCGAGAGCTGGGCAGCTGCAAAATTCTCCCCCAGCCTTCACCCTCAGAGGGACCAAAACTGCATGGGCATTTTGGAGAGGAGATAGTCTTCTGTTGTCCTTTTCATTTGGGGTTTTGATTTGCTTCAAAAATAACCCAACCTTTAAAGAAAATTAAAGAATCTCAGCATGAAATAGTATTTTACAGGACTGCTTTTGGGCAACCCCAGATTATTATTATTCTTTTGTACTTTGTCAACCCCTTTCTTCCCCTCACCCCGTCTTCTATTTCTGCTTTATCCCAAGAACTTAATAGAAGTTATTCCTTCCCTGTCTCCTCTTCCCCAGGCCAAAATGACCACAGTCCAGGATTTGCACAGTTGTAATGACATTACACTTCAGAGAAATGGCTATTTCTCACTTAATGCCTTGTCTGCCCTGAGAGAGCTGGGCCTCCTCTCCCAATACACACAGAGATGTGTCTATAGAGCATCAAGTGCATTTATGAGTATTTGCAGAGTATCTGGGAGTCACCTTGCATCAGAGGTTGTGTTTTTACAGACATAAAATGGCTATAATCAGATTTCTAACCGAGAGCATAATAGCTGTGCTTTAGCGGAGTTGTAACTTTGGGAAACAGTGTTTAATTTGACAGAGATATTAACAGGGATGGCAGCGGAGTCCTTTATATTGGAAAAAACAGCTTCTGTTATCCTGTTCTGTTGATTTGTTCTTGCAAACCAAACACTCTCAGTGTTTGTTGCTTTCTACGCTGTAGTGAGCATCGTGCCCTGTTTGAATGGTTACTGAAGTGGATGAATAAATCATCTATCTGACTGTTGAAAATGCATACACAGACCTAATGCTCTAGTAAAAAGCTTTGTATGTGTTTTGACTGTTAACATCCACAACAGCAAATATACTTAGCAGCGAAAGGAAAATATAGCTCCAGTTACTGTTTAGGGAAGGAAGCCCCATCGTGTTTCCAGCACAGGTTTTGTCAGAAGACTGAGCAGGATGCTCAGCCTCGTGGTTGCACCTACTGGGAGCCAGGACAGCCAGAGGCCATTTTCTCTGCCGGGGCAGAGACTCTATTATTTTGAGTCTGTAAGCCTCATCTCTACAGCTCTCATTTTTTCATCTATAGATCCTCAAAGCACTGGTGAGTTGGGATGGAGGCAAGGAGAAACAAGGCAGTCGGAGCCTTGCCAAGGTCACCAAGCCAAAGCTTGGTCCTAGGATCCTTGCTGACCTGAATGACCTTTTCTTCAAACACAGCAGTCCGCATCTCTGCTGGGGTGGTCTACTTGTGTGGTCGAGAGGTAACTTTTCCTTCCTAAACTACCACATTGACTTAACAGGAATCATGATAATAATGGCTGAGATCATTGATGTGTTGTAGAGATAAATGCCTTCCAGTTGTTGGAGGAGGATGGACAGACCCTGATGGCCGTGCTAAGCAGGGCAGGACGCTAAACTGGCTTTGCTGTCAGTCTCTCTCAGCCTCGTACAGAGACCTACGATCTTAAGATACGACTTTTTTATGTCTTTTTGTCTTTATGTCTTTTTATGTCTTTATGTCTTTTTTATCAATCTTAATACCTTGAGACTTTAATATTCATCGTATTGCTTTGCTTTCATGGAAAAAGCATAACTGTTCTGGAAAAGGCAGGCCATTAGAGCCTTAAAGATGAACTCCAGAATAGTAACTGGTGTGTCCATCCCTCACTAGAATTGGTGCCATATAAGGGTAAGCTGGCAAATGATTTTGACAACACTTACTCATGCAAACGCTGCATCAGTGGAACAGCTTGCAAAGAGCACGGGTCTGCCCCTTGTTTACTTCCCCAGAGGCGGGTTCCTCTCCCTCTGAAGCCACAGGGCAGATCTCAAAAGACTGCACCAGCAATCTTGGAGAGGAAAACCTCCTTTCTCGGTTTTGAAAATACACCCTATAACTGGCAACAAATAAACACAGCTCCGGTTTCGCAGTGCTGCCAAAGCAACACACCCAGTACTGCACAGTTCCTCCCCTTGCATCACCAACAAAGCTGCCAGCTGAATTGCGCCTGTATCCTTGGTGCCTTGGAGCGGTACCAAGCAGGAAGCACACAGATATGCTTTCAGGAACCCAGCAGCTTTTGCAGTGCTCCTAGGCTCAAAAAAGACCCCAATGCCTTGCCACTGGCTAGTAAAACCAGCACATTTCACTCTAAAAACCATTGCCAAGAATCTGGCCTTTTCCGAAAACAAAGGTTTATATATGCCAGGAGATGACTTCAGAACGAGATCTGAAATATCATGGTTTTTAACCCTGTTTATAACTTAATCTATAGCTGAAGAGGAGACTGGAGAAGTAGTGCCATCCCAGAAAGGATGCACCCAGCCGTCAGCACAACCTGCAATCTGTGCCGTGCCGTGTCCTCCCCGCACCTTTTGGAGACAGGAGTCCCCAGGCAGGCAGTGCTACGAGCTGCACCCAAATGCGTGGGCACCTACGCCCCATGCCACCCCAGCCAGTGCGGGTCTCGCTTCCCCTTGCCATCCTCAAAAAAAATCGGCTTGCTCATCACCAGGAGGTGCTCAGTCTGCGCCCCCTGCACAGCCCTGGCAGTAGTGGGTGGGACTCACCACCATGCACAGCACCTTTGCTTTTTTTTAAATTGTGTCATATAAAAAGGCACATAAAAATATTCATAATTTGGGCTTCTGGGTGGTTTGACCCTCTTTTTATCACCATTCGACCTTTAGGGAAAAAATACAGAAGAAGAAAGGAATTACAGGACATTTTCAGTTCTGTGTTTTTCCTGGATGAATAAAACAAAGTTATTTCTGTTTATTTATTTTTTCCGCAACACAGAGAATTAATTGTTGAAAGCAGCTATTTTTAATGAAGGGGGAAAAAAAAGCCCTAAAAGGGGCTGGTTCTTGTAGGACATAAGCAAATCTTACCCATTTTTAGATAACCCATGAATAGTTTCCCTTTGTTATCATATCAGTAGACTTGTAGTAAAAGTCACAATCTAAACACAGCAGAGACAGGCTGGGAAACGGGATCACACGAACGTCCCAGTTCCCTCCTCAGCCCCCTGACCCACTGCAGGCATCGGTCCTGATTTGCCAATGCTACTTCTGTGAGGGCTGTGTGCTGGTTTCGACTGTTATTCACAGAAGAGAAACGAAAACAAGGTGAAAACTGGAGAAGCGGTGACGAGAGCAGCACAGTAGCAATAATATTCATACCATTTGGAGGCAAATGTTGCGCGTATGGAAAGTATGCAACAAAAATAAAAAAGCGAGCACGGAAGGCACTCCGAGTGTTAAATATTCATTAGTATTCCCCATGCCGCCTGTTCTAAATATAAGATACATTTCAGCGCAGCTCCGGTATGTGACTGGGATGTTTCCCCCTCCCTTATATGATGCCCTAGCCATTCGGATGGCGGGATGTCGCCATGGCAACACCGTGATGCTACCTTTTGTTCGCCGGATGAAATGACCAGTTGCGAGGTCGGCCAGCAGCAGGCATGCAAGATACGGCTGGGCTGTGGCAGCGCCTATTGTCCTGGCCACCAGCAGGTCTGGGGGTGGCAGGAAGGACGTGATGGCAGCTCTTTGCATCAGAGAGCAATGGAGACTGGGTCCAAATCCGATCTCCCTCTGCTCTTCAGGACTGTTACAGGCAGCACAGCTTGGCTCTGTATCGGGATCCCCACCCCAAAGGTGAGGAAGGGTTTCAATTTACAGAAGTTTTATCCAGGCTTGGATGCACCCACAGTGGGTGAACAAGAGGAAAGCTGAGGGTTCAGATAAGTACCATAGAGTCTGGCTGTTTCTAGGACCCTCAGCCAATAGCCTAACAGTGAATATAAGGCTTTCTTTGGCCATTTTCACCACTACTGGGTACCTGGGGCAAGATTCAGTTCCAGAGTCAGACACCTAAATTCAGCCATTTACAACTATTTGGCTAAAAGTCAGCAGATATCTCTGCTCTCATTCTGGTCCATGGAGGTCTGTCAATGCAGTCAGCAGAGCCTAGAAAGAGATTCAGCTCCAAGGCAGATATCTTCCTTGGTCTGCTGTCTAGATTCCCGCAGACGTTTAGATTATGATAATATAAAGGGCTTTCAAGGTATCTGTCTCGCTCCCGTGAATACTTAAGGAGCCAAGACAAACTATATTCCCAGCTTAAACACTTATTCTAGGATGTGGTAGGTTGAGTCCAGGACAGGATGAACCTCTGCAACATCTGTGCAAACCAGACAAGTGGGTCCCCTCTTCTGCAGATGGAGAACCTGAGATACGCTGGGTGTAGCTGACCAGGCTCTGAGTCAAATGCTGCTCCCCTCCCCAGAAAGAGGATGAGAAAGCAAGTGTTCACATGCTCCTTTTGCCTCTGTAGTGCCTTTGATCTGAAAATCGCAGGAGTGGAGGCTGTCAAACAAGTCTGTGGTAATTTGAGCATTGCCATGAGTTGCAGCCCAGGGGAGGAACAAAGTGTCAGAACGTGGTACACACTATCACAGCACTGCACTCCTGGCTACAGCAACTAAAATGTTCATTTTAAAGTGAGCATAAACTTCTCTGGCTCTCACAGTTGTAGAGTTACGGCTCGGAATGTGACAGGGGTTTGCAAACAGGCTGGATGCATGCAGAGGGTGGTCGTCCTGCTCCTGTAGCACACAAAGGACAGGTTGGTGGCTGCATAGGCTAAAGCAGAGTATATCCGCCCAGGTACTAGTAGAGCTCAAGTCCTACCTGGCGCCTGGAGATTGAAAGGGGGATGAAATATGAGGCACAATCCCCATCCATCCACAGCCGCTCCAGCTCTTACATTTGCTGAAAATTGCCAGCCTCAATGTTTTCCGGGGAGCCACACCAAAATTTGCCCAGGCAGAGCCACTGGGGTTTCCTGGCCCCGCTGGTGAAGGTGGATGTGGACAGACCTCACTGTCACACACCACTTCAACTGTGGCTCACGGTAATGCCACTCGGGCGCTCATGACTCACCCTGGGGCCCAGAGCATCTTCTGGGATGCAGCTGGGGGTCGCAGCCTGCACTCCCCAGACGGGCAGGCTCGCTGTCGGCTCACAGCCATGGCCACAGGTGCTGCTTAAACAGCACCATCCTCTTTCCTGTTCCTGCTCATCCTGCTGAGCTGGGCTCTGCTCTGACTCATGCAGTATCAGCACAATTCCCCAATCCGTTCAGATCAGAGAGGCTTTGAGTGTTGCTGAACCAGAAAGGCCCCAGCTTGCTTTTCTGGTCCCAGACTGAATTACTCTTTTGGCCTTTAGGAAAACTACCTTTTTTTTTTTGCTTGTAAACAGAGATAACACAGGAAACCTCATGAGGCACTGCGGTTTAGCCTAGTTCAAAGCAGAACCGAGCTTTGAAAGAGAACTGGGCATTCATATGCTACCACGGGTGCACCATCCACATTATCATAGTGCATTAGAGCTTGACCATGTGGCCTGAGATCTCCAAAATTTCCAAATGCTCCTCTCTCTTTGGGTTCCACTTGACACTTTGGAAAGTCAAATTCCGCCAATGATTTGGAGGAGATGATGTTTCGCAGATGCACAGACTTGTAAACCTCACATCAGAGTCTGACACAGTGTTGTACAGCAGAAAAATCACAACAGTCGTGTTTTACTGGAGCCTGGAATTCCTGCTGCCATTTATTCAAAGTCTTATTAAAGTCTTGTAAATACCAATAGCAAAGCATATTTATATACATCCAGCAAGAAATAGATGAGTCTGCCAGCATTGTACAGTGTCTCTTTAGCTCCGGAAAACTTATCTCTGCCTTCAATATGATATGATCAGATTCGTTCACATTTAATGAGGAGCTGAGTTTGGCTGAGAACAGTTCATTATCTTTGAAATTAATATTAATCACTGTAGAGGGCACCTCCCCTCCCTGTTTTTACCCCATAAGGAATAATAAGAAAAATGCCCTAATACTGCAAGTTCTACAGGGCTGAAAGGATTGGGAGAGATAGAGGGGAAAAGGGATGTGTGGGGTCGAACACCCTCATCTGTGTCACTGCCTGGGTGCACTTCTGCTGGGGCTTGCCAGGGCAGGGGTCGTGTCTATCTCTGGGTTCATCCCAGGCTTTGCACCCTGTGTCCTCATACACCACCAGGAACATATTCCCTTGCACCCTCTCCATCTCAGTGTAGCCTCCAGGAGCCTGTGTTGAGCATGAAGGATGCATGTGGGCAGAGATGGTCCCCGGCCTGAGAAGCCAAAGCATGAAACCACAGCAAGAGGTGAGGCTTATGGAGGGGTGAGGAGCCACAGAGGACCTGAGGACAGGATTCCCCTTGGCTTTGGACATTTGGGGAGAATCATTTTGGAAAGGAACCTGTCTCTCTCATTGGCTTTGCAGGAGCCTTGGTGGCTGGCTCAGACCAGAGGGCAGAGATTTAGATGGTGAAAGCTAAAGGAGGTGAATCCCCATGGTCATCCAGGGAGTGTGTGGCAATGTCAGGAGTTTAACCAGATCCCAGCTCAGTGCCTTAATCAGACAGTGACTCTCTCTGAGCATGTAGCTTTGGGGTCTCAAAGAAAAGCTGATGTTAAAGGGCATTAGAAATTTCCACCTGTGGTATGCTCCAACCAGCCTGACAGTGATTTTCTGACACTGAAAATCAGGTTCTGGTGGTGTAACAGGTTCTTTAATTTCATTTTTGGACAGTAATTGGGTACTGGTAGGTGGAAAGTTATCCTGTGGGCTGGGGAAGGGGAGCCTTATTTCTGTCTGTTAGGAAGCAGGGTGGCCCCGGGGGGAGCTGACCTTTGGAGCAGTGATAGGCAGCTGGTGCTCATTTGACAATGTTTCAAAGGGGTTTTACTTTGGTCTGGTCTGGTCTGGCCCTGTGGACTGAACGCTGGTGTGTTTGCAGGTCTGAAGCCCATTTTCCAGTCAGATTTTTCTCCAAAAGAGATTCAGTCCCAGCATCACTCCATGATGGAAAACAAAATGCGGGAAGCATGGGCAATTAGGGAATTTTCCACAAAGGCGTGCTCTGATCCAAATTAAAAAGCTAATAGAAATGCATTCAGCAGGTATCTTTTGCTGGTCAACTTTGCAGGACTATATTCCTTTTTCTTTCTTTCTTTCTTTCTTTCTTTCTTTCTTTCTTTCTTTCTTTCTTTCTTTCTTTCTTTCTTTCTTTCTTTCTTTCTTTCTTTCTTTCTTTCTTTCTTTCTTTCTTTCTTTCTTTCTTTCTTTCTTTCTTTCTTTCTTTCTTTCTTTCTTTCTTTCTTTCTTTCTTTCTTTCTTTCTTTCTTTCTTTCTTTCTTTCTTTCTTTCTTTCTTTCTTCTTTCCATTCCTGGCTGACAATTGGCAGGAACTCCCTTTCAGCGTGGTTTTGGTCACTCGCCGACAGCAAACGCACCCAGTAGAAAATGCTCCAACCGTTGGAGTTTCCTGAGCAGGGAAAACCACTTGGGCTGAAGCTTGGGATCAGGATTACACCCCTTTAAGTCAATGCCAGGGAATCCGCAACCTTTCCACGGCAACGAAGTTTTCTCGGTGCTTTCCTAGCTAGCACAGAGAGCTGACGAGCGTCAGCCCCGCACGGGGACGTTACCAGATTAAACCCAGCGGCACAATAGGCAGGGCAAAGTCCCACTCCTTCCCATCGCTGCCGCCGACCGGATCCCCGCGGCTGGGCTGGGATCGCTTGTCCTGTGCTGAATGCATTACGTAAGGCAGGGATCGTTTGTCAGCCGTGATGGTACAAACATAGCTGCAGGCAGATTATGCAGAGAGAGAGAGAGGAGGGAGAGGGAGGAAGGTCTCTCCAGGAACGGTGCTCCACGCAACTGAGGATTGCAAGTTGGCAGGTTGGCGGCTGGCCGAGCTGCCGTGAGGGTGTCGCTGGTGGTCCCTGACATGCTCTTGTTCGTGTGGGATGCTTGAGACAGGGACAAGAGACTAAGTTGGGGGACGAGGATTGGCATGAGGATTGGACCAAAATGGAAGGGCTTCTGTCTCCGATGAGAACGAAGGTAGGGGAAGATGTTAATGTCTTTTGAAGCTGCTTTTACCCAAGGAGGGGAAGGGGAGGTGCAGGGCTAGCTCTGTGAATAGGGGGCTTGCCGAGCTTTTGTTTCTTTTCTTTTCTCTCCCTCTCTTTTTTTTTTCCCCCTTCTTTTTCAAAACTACGCTCATGAATGTAACTCGGCGGAGGAGCGACAGCAGTTGCCTCCAAGAGGGGAGTAACCCATCACTCTTCCTCGACAGAGATGACCTTTGTAAATGAGTTTGCCTTTTGGAGTAGACAGCCATATTTTTGTTTGAATTTCCAGTCGGAGGCTCTCATTGTGTCTGTGTGTCTGTGCGTGCTCCCCAGGGAGCCGTTCAGGGAAAGTGTACCTGCAGCGCGGGGAGGGATGGATGTGTCGGTGGGCTACTCCAGTATGGTATTTTCAGCAGCAAGGGATGCACGGACAAGCGAAGGGGGTGATTTTGTGCCCAAATACCCTGCCAGGGTAGGAGACCTCTTGGTGTGGACCCAGACCAGAAAGCTGTAAAAGAGAAAGTGAGTGTGCAGACCTAAGGAATTGCTGCACTTGTCTGTTGCCTTCTCACGCTCCCAACTCTCTTTAAAGGTTTGCCGTTAATCCTCATTATTAAAGAAACTTGAATTCCAGCAGGGAAAAGCCAGAGACAAATACAGTAATGGTTTAGCTTGTAAAATCTCCTCCAGTGCTATTATTTCTGCGTGGTCCTGGGGGATAGACTGAATCCTGGTTGTATTTTATTTAGTCACTGCCTCCATCCCATGTGGTAACTGCCTTGGGTAAATCTTTCTGATTTCGGTCCATCACCACATGCAATCCAACCCTGTTGTATTGTATCTCAGGACCGGGAGAACTGGAATTCAGTGACAATTCTTGCTGGCAACAGGGTATCTTCATATGTCTTAAATGCAAACAGCTTTGAAGGTGTAGTCAGACCAGAGGTGTTTTATATAAATGCTAGACTAGAAAAAATTCTGAGACATCATCTGGTCCAGCCCCTGTACTGAGGCAGATCAGCTAGTCTGGTCTCCTTGATTACATCCCTGCCATCCACTATCTTAAATTAAAGGCTCTTCAATGATTTAAAGTATTTTCAATATTAAAAGCTAGAAAAGTGATTTAAATAATAATAATTTGCCAGCAAGTGGCTGTACTGTAATTCTCCAGGGGAGTAATTTTTTCCACTTTACTTCAGTTCTTTTTTGTCTTACCCAGTAAGTTGGAGATTAAAAAAGGACCTACCAACTTCATATATCTCTCCATTACCAAGAATAATGCTAACAGGCAGTTTATGGAATGAAAGATTTATAAGGGATTATAGACCCAGCCATTCATACCTCTCATTGCTGAGGAATACATACATTAGTGATAGTCTTTGTAAGGCATTTCTCAGTATTACTTTTTTTTTTTAAATCAGAGAATAGAAAACAAAAAAACCCCTGCCCAACAGATCTCATTTCCATTATTAGAAAATGTAACTTTCAACGTTTTAGTTGGTGTTTCCATTCTGCTCCTTTAACCAGGCTTGAAATGATTGCTGGAGGCAGTCTCTCCCAGAATTGGTGCACTATCAGGTTAACGCGTGGATTACAGTCAGACGTGCGTACTATCAGCACCTGCAGCATGCGTGCAGCTATAAAAATGACAGAGTAAGGGAAGTGGACCGGGTCTGGGTATTACGTTTATTCATCTGACTTGCTTTGTAGCTGCAGCTGGAATGTAAATCTTAATTGATGCCATTCATAAAGTGTAATCTCAATTACCACTATCAGGTAATTTATTGATCCTATAGAAGAATCTGTTTGGGAATATAGACATGATCCGTTGGATCCCAATCTGCTCTAATATCAGAGAAAAGGACAGATCCTTGTGTATGGGAAAAGCTTCTCAAGCCAAAGCAATGCGATTTTAAACCATTGATTGCAATGATGCAAAACTGACGTGATGCTCTTGAAGATCCAGATCCTGACGTTGGTGTTATGTTGCTGTTAATCTGGAGTAGCTCCATGGCAGCTGATGGAGATATTAAAAGAGACTCTGCGTAATAAAGATCAGGATTTGGCCCTTACATCTTTACCTTTCAGAGAAATAACAATGAGAAGATCACTTGTATAGATCTGAAAACTAATCTCATTTCCAAGATGCTTCATAGCTGGCAGCGGCTCACTGCTCACTTGCCAGAAAATCGAGTGTAAAATCTATAACTCTCCAAATACAACCTTAATATGTGATGCCTAAAAAAAACCTTGACAACAGCGAGGCTGCCGATGTGCCGAGACCCCTGCCTGTCACACTGCCTAATATTGCCGTGTTTTTTCCCCTCTACTCCCCCGTCTGTCTGATCCCATCTGTTGTCACTTGTTTTACGCTTAGGCTGCAACTGTTGGAGGCTAGTTGGAAGTTTTTTTGTCCTTTGGTTTATATGGTGACATGAAGGACAGTGGGCCTCTGGTCATCTCTGGCAGCACTGCCTGGAGGGAGCCTGGAACGTCTGCGAGCTCCAAGACTTTAACCTGCGTGAAAACATCTCCATGTTACAGTGAAATGCAAATAAATGCTCGGTTTTATCTTTAGTGTCCCAGGCAGCTATATTCAATCTGCTCAAATCTAGACAGAAAATTTAAAAAAAAACCCAGTTTGCTTTGTTTCCATAGGTAGGTAGGAGTAAGGGCTGACTCCTGCAGGCACCTCTCACAGTCTGTCACCAAGGGGTGAAGACAACGTGCATCTGCCTCTCATAGACAAACATGCAAAGGTCTCAGTAATTAAAACGAGGTCCAACTCCCTGCAGGTGGGCTTGGGTGAATCTCTTGGTGGCGACTGAAAACACGATTGCTCTCAGCTCTTTGGTCCCCTTTGGTCATAGAGGTTCCTACCCCACACCAGAGCTGGCAGAGGGACACGTGGGCCCATCTTGACTTCAAAAGCCCCATTTTCCTTGCAGGAGGTCTAGAGCTGAGACGCTGGACACAGCGTACAGGGCAGAGACATGGGCACATGTCCTCGCCTCTCCCATCCAGCTCCACAAGAGGACTTGCCAGCAGAGGGCTGGGAATACACAACCAAGAGCATATTTCATAGGGGACCTGTTTCCCATTCCACAAAGTGATAACCCATTTGCTTACTGGGCCATGCTGGGTGATCATACAGTGGGGTGCTTAATAACTTAAAAACTCTTTAAAATATTTGTTGAAGTAAATTGGATATCAAACGTTAAGGGCATTACACCATGTAATGGACTCTACTGCAGTAAGTCATGGGTGATTAACACATTTCTACTTTTGTATAACTGGGATGCATAAATGCAGGAGTTGAAGGGAAAGTGGAGGAATACATGGTAAAATGGACTGGTATATCAAAATTGAAGCAGCTAAGTGGAATGCATTGAACAGAAAACTTACTGCATTTTTGGTGTTGATGATTAAATTTCACATGACTAGAAGTAATAGTGGGATGTAAATATTTGGTGGTTTAATGACGATACTGATAAATATTACTGATAAATAGAATCAGTTGAATTCTGTAGCCTAGTATGTCTGAGCCCCTTTTTTAAGAGCAAATGAATGTACACAATAACAATGTCCCTATGCCACCTTAAGAGACTGTGAAGTTGATTGAGTACCACGCAGTGAAAAGAATGAAGAAATGCATAAATATTGCACTCCTTTTGTTAGCCTCCATTTTAATTTGTTTTATAATCCCCTACACATGCACAATTTGCCTTAACCCTCAGTGCATCGCCTTCAGCAAATTACACTGGCATAAGAATTTCAGTAATTTCAGTTTCTCTGTCGCTGACACTTGCCAGTGCATGCTACTGAATTTGCAATGAGCACCTGGCTTGAACCACGCAGAACTGGCTAGCTGCTCTATTTTCCTTTGAGAAGCCCGTGTTTGGTGCTATTTTGTTTATCAAAGCACTGCTTTTCTTTCAGACCGGCTGAAAGAACTTTTTCAATGGACTTTTCGTCTGTTCAGAAACACACACGGAGGGTAAATGGAGATTAATTACCGTTGAATTTACTAAGCTTTGCATCCAAAGATAATGAATTTTGAGTGTTCCTGTGTACAGAGAATTCAGCTAGGGAACTCAGTAAATAATGTGTGTAATGTTTAGATAGTGCTCTTAAAACCTTAATGGGGCTGTTCTCTCTTATTGAATCTTATTAACTTTATCTGTTTATTATAGATTTTGGGGATTAGCAAACTCCCATGGTGTTACTCTTTATTTGTTAAACCCTGTTGGCTCTACTTTCAAAGCAATTTAGTTTTTGACCGCTAGATCTCTCAAAAAAAATGTTTAAGTTGTCCTTTGTGCCTTACTTAGAGAAGTTCACAGCAGCTCCAAGCAGAGAAACTTTGGGAGGTACCACATGCCCCGTGAGTCTTAAACAGCAGAGGGCTGTGACGACTGGCCTTTGAGATTGCCAGAGGAAATTGGAAGGGAAAATTGCCCTAGAGAAAGGGAAGTCTGGAGTCTGAGTTACACCTACGGATGAGATTGCTGTAGTCTTTAGCCCCCTTGGATGGTAACTGAAAAGAGGTTTACATAAGCTGTTTTTTTGTTATAGTATGAGGCTGCATCCAGCAAAGCATCTGAGCAGATTCTTAACTTTATGCTCACAAGCTGTCCTGTGGAAGTTAAAGTTAGGATCCTCCACTGTATGGAGAGCTACACCTCTTAAAATCACCTTATGGCACTCTTGTACAAGCCAAGATGCAGAGTAAGTCATTTGCATATGTCGTGAAACCATTCCTGGTATTTTTAACAACGGCAAAAGACCAAATGGCAAAAGGGGAAACCTGTCGCCCAAAAGCATGCACGTTCTTCCTCCGGAGTCTCAGATCCCTGTTTTGATATCACTGTGTATTTAACTCCCATTTTGAATATCCCATTGAGATAGACATATACAGGTACTAATGACACTCAGAGTCTGGGATTTCCAAAGTCATTTGGGGGATTCAGACCTCCCGGCTGGAGTAACTTCACATGGACAGTGAGCACCCAAACCTTTTCGGTTCCCGTGCAATCACCCACAAGCTGACACGGCCACATGAAGTCCATAGCGTGGACTGGGAAGCGTCGCTGCCCCCTCGGCATCCCTTCCTCGGGGCACTCGCACAGTCTGCCGAGCAGCTTAGGGGGTACCTCCTTCCCTGCCTTATTATTAGCAGTTTGACTCAAAGGTTAACAAGGCCATATGTAATTCTCTGAGCTTGTAGACGGTTAAAAAGAAAGGTAATTCAAGAAATAATGAAGTCCTATGTCTGCTACTGTTAATCATAATTTTATAAATACCTGGGAGAGAGGATGTAGGGACATAACTCAGAGCAGAGTTTGGCTTTGGAATAACTCTACCATAACGTTATGCCTCTGGAAAAGCAGAGCCTTTTCTGTTCTGTAACATTTCCTAAACCCATTCAGATTTAAAAACAATATATCACTGAACATAAAACCGAAAGGTTATTTTTCCTCCCCGGCTGTGCTTTGTATCAGTGCAGTTGGATACCATGCCTGACTGGGCCCTGCCCTCGCGCACAGTTGCAGCAGGGGTGGGTTATTTACTGTACAGGGGGAAAGCATCCTTGCGTATCCTGGGCAGGAGCTAGACACTGCGTCGTTAATGAGAATTGCATTGCAGCAGCACTAGGAGGTCAAAGTCCAGCACGGGGTCTCATTTGCTTAGTGATGGCCAAACATATGATAAGAAGACAATCCCTGCCCCCAAAATATTTCCTACTGAAGGTTGAGAGGAAATGGGGGCATTTTGCCTCTGTTTTTTAAGGAGGAAGGATTGCAATGCAGGTTCTGATATCTCACCCATGATTCAATGGCCAGGTGATACCGTCCTTTCTCAGCATCCTCAGCAGCACAACTGAGTCCAAACTACACCATCCTAGCATGAGGCATCCTTGGGTGCACACCAGGTTAGGCTGGTTCAGCTTTTGCTGAGCGTTCCTATGATGACCATCAGACAGTCCTTGAGATGGACCAGGATGACCACAACGCTAGGATTGCTTTGCCTTTCACAGAGAGTATGGTCACCTGGTTGGGATCCCCCTTCTGCCATCACCAGCTGAACGTCAGGACATTGCTGGGAGATGCAAATTGGCTTGGCACCCCATTGTGTTGGAGCCTGGGATGATCATAGCATGCCTTGATAGCCAAAACTCTCATATTGTGTATCAAATGCCACTGGGTCCTTTCAGGTGATGGAAATAGGAGCTGCTCCGAAGTGCCCTGCTCACCTCCCACTGTCCAGACACCATGTCCCAGCTCAAGTGAGCCTGCAGTCTGGCCTTGATTCTCCATGTCTTGCTCAGCCTGTGCAAAGCCCAGGCTGTAACAGAGGTGTCCAGGAACATCTCAGGTTCCCAAAACCTTCCTGCAGCTGAGGTTGTATGGAAGTGCCCAAGGACCTTCTCTTGGCTCCCATGGGACCTCACAGAAAAGCACACTGGAGGGCTACGTAAAGACCACAATGACACCAAATTGAAATTAATAATAGCAACAATAGCAATAATAACATAATAATAATAATAATCTTTAAAATGCAGTCGGACAAGGCATGGACTGGAGGAATCAAAGAAAAGTGACAATGACACCATTAAGAGCATAAAGCTCACTAGCTCAGTGTGTGGGTTACAGGCTTCAGGGTTGCTTTAATAAGTGCAGAGAAAATACACTGGTGAGCACCCACCTTCCTAGTCATTTCATTAAGCAGTTTGCTTAATGGACAGCTGTTGGCGAGGCAATTGGCCATCCTTTTCAAAAGCAGAACTCAGAGCCGCCCGCTGTTAGCTGTGAATCACAGGTTGTATCCACTGGGGAAGGTCGTAAAGTCTTAACTGCTCTAAAAATGGGAAAGCTGAAAAAATGGGAAAGTTGCGAGGATGATTATGAAACAAAAATGATGGTTGTCCCAAAATGCCAGCATAGTAGTTATCTATGGAGGAAAACAGCTCTCCTGCACAGCTGTCTGATATATTAGGTCATTCTGATGGCAGTTATTGGTAGGGACTGCGTGCATTTAATGTTTGGGACTATATGGAATGCAATAAAGCACTTGCACAGCGCGTATTTCACATATAAAACATCTGATCCGTGACCAAGGCATACCAGCACAGCTCTAGGCACCTAAGCACACACTTCAGTAGTGGTCAGCTATTATAATATTTTACTGGTTTTAGATGAATGTAAAAATATGCATAAAGCTGGGTATGTGGGCTTTCTTCCTGAGAAGGCACACCTAGTGTACTTTAACCTTCCCCACATTCCTCTTTTATCTACATTGCAGTATAAACCCCACCAAATCTATGAGACCAAAAGTCTGACCCCATTTGGGATTCAACCAGCAAGACAAAAATCCCAGGCCCTGCAGGTTGTTCCAGTTCAGAGGAGACCTGAGGACAGATACAGGTGTCTTTTTTATGTAATTTATAAACATATAACAATGTTAATCAACATACGAAGTCCTGTTTCCTGGAGCATGGCAGGTATCAAACAAATGAGAGGGCACTTTTCCTGCTCAAGGTGCCTTCTTTCATGCAACACCCACCACACCTGTGTTTTTCCTTAGTGCCTTGGTTCTTAGCTTGGTTATACTGTGAAGGAGGTTTTTTTCCCCTCCCTAATACAGTCACAGGGTATCACAACACATGGCAAACCAGCTAAGGGAGTCAATCCTTTCTCTTCAAGTTCCAGGTCCCCCTTTGGGTTTTTTAGGGAAAGCACTTGTCCCTTTTGTGCAGAAGTTCAGGTTTTGTGGAGGTGCTGTGTTGCAGCTTCCCAGCACCCAGCCTCTCCCCACATTCAGAACAGCAAAACCTCCCAAAATACATCCATCCCCAGGCACAGCTATTGACTCAGGTTACATATCACAGGCTGAACACTGCTATTAAAGGCTGTTTTAATAGTAAATGCAGTATAAATAACAGTAATAAAAATGCACCACTCCTTCTTTGACGAAATCTTGTTCACGGGTCTCCCATGCAACAAAACCCAGAGGAAAGTGGTGGCTCTCGTGGCATGTCACGGGGTCCCCTGGGCTGCAGCACCGATGGGGCACAGCCCAAAGCAGCAGCCAAACCCATTCCAGTCTCTCTGAAAACATGCAGATATCATCACTCTCCTGCTCATCCGGGGCTTGGTAGCCCAAATGCTTGCAAAGCTTGACTCTGCTGAAGTAACATTAAAGGTAGAAGCAATCTCCTAGGTAGACAGCACTCAAACTACTTGGGGCTTTGAAAACAGGAGGTCAAAACCAATATATCAAGTTGGTTATCAGCCGGTCTCGTCTTCCCTTCCTCCCCTCCCTCTGGCTTAGGGCTGCAGGAGCTCAGATCCTTTGATGTAAACCTGTCAGACACTTTGGTCTCTTCCCTGCTCTGCCCTGCCCTATTCTTCCACATACACATTTGTGTGAGATTTTAATTATAGACATGATCATATTGGTAAGAAAACCCTTCCTTAATTACACGCTCAATTAATTCTAGTAGCTTAGGAGCTGAAAGATGAAGTTAGGTGAAATCATTACTGCTTCATCTAAAGCTGGATGTCTCCACGGCCAGGTTTGGAATAATACTGTGGAAGTAATTTTTCTTTAGAAAAATGGATTTCATTTAGAAGAGATTAAATTATTTTGGATAGAGAGAATTAGAGTATTATCTAGTGCCACTGAAACTCTTTTCCAGCAAGACTAATTACTTACAGGACTAATCTTTTCAGTAAATATTCCGTGATCAGACCCAAGAAATACATTGTACAAATAAGGCCATATTCAGCCTCATTACAGCTGGCACAACCCCTCCCATAATGCATTGTGGTCTTTAGAGAGAGAGATCGGGTGAGATGAGAGATTAAACGTGTCTCCATCACATCAGATACCTCTGATTGTGCCTCGGTGTTTATCCTCACACCCTTGCCGGTAGTTAAGTAGCGCAGCATGGGTAGCAATGGGACCAGGGTTGGGATGCCTGAGAAACATCCAGGCTGAAGCCGGCTCATCTGAGCTTTAAGCCAGGATCTGTCCCTGTCTCTATTAGACTGGTGACTCCCAACATGTGGGGCAGGAAGCCTGTGTTGCATGCCCGGGATCCCTGCTGGCACCCGCAGTAGCATGGAAAATAAGGCACAAGTGAAGGGAAAACAAAATCCAAGCCGGAATAAACAGCCTAGGAGGCAGGGGAGGATGTGGACAGAGGATTAGGACTGGAGTAAGAAGTTTGAGAAGTGGCAACCAGGACTAAATAGACGAGGTCTGGAGAGGATGGGTGAGGGGTGGAGGGGCAAAGACGAGGTGGAGGACTTGTGTCCATGGCATGGAAACCTCCTTCAACCCAGACCCCATGTCCCAGCTGGATGTGGGTGGTAAACGCACACGTGTAAAGCTGCTTTGTCAAGAGGGAACACCATCAAGATGCAAAGTTGGGAAATACCAGAGCAAGGGACATCCCTGCAGCCCTGTCCCATCTAATTATGCAGTCCCACACTGTTTTTCCACACATTTCTTCTCATCTTGTGCATAAGATGGACAGTGCTCAGATAATGAGCAGCTATTCCTTATTTTGTATTCTCCTCACTTCTCGGTGAATAACCCTAGGTCTTATTTACTGAATACTGCCCTGAAAACAGAATTATTCATTTTCTCATGTATTTTTTTTTTTTTAGCACTAATTGCAACAGTATCAAAGTTCATCAAAACCTGTAATCAGACTCTGGGTTTGTCTCCATTTAACCGATGCAGAATTGAGCCATGAAGGAATCGTTAAAGGTCTCCTCCAGTTTTGGGCCATTTCTGACTTTTCTGCATCCTTAACATTGTACAGCGCTTTCTGTGTTCGTTGTGCCCCTCACCATTTGCCTCTGGCAGAGGCCAGGCTTTCTTCAAGTCATGTGCCCGGGGTGTTGCTCACAAACCTGAAAATAAAGCTTAGATGTCAGGGATCATTGGTAAAAGTTTGGGTTATATGAATCACCCATCACCAACTGTCTTCACCCAAAGACTATTTCATCTTCTGCAGCACTCCTCAGCCTCATTCCCTGTGCACCTTCTGTCTGCCACAAATGCCAAAGAGCCCTTTAGAAAGCAGACGCCTTCACTGATTCATCCTTAAGACAGCTCCACCCTACACAAGAAAGAAGGAAACCATGAGGGCAGAGGTTAGGGTGAAGGGAACATATGATCAAGCAATTAAAAATTGCATCATAAAACATCCACATGCCTGACATTTTCTAACTTTTCACCCTGATCTTCACTCAATGCAGTTTCCACATATATAATACCAACAGGCATATGACTACTGTCATATGACTATTTTTTACTTAATGTCCTGTTATTAACTCCCTCTAAGAGTTCAAGATAAATTGACTGCAGTTAATCATTCCTCCTTGCACATTTTCGGAGTAACCCAGACTGACAAAACATATAGTCGTGGGAGTAGATGTGAGCAGAGCTGAACTGACGATATGAAAAGGCCAGACTGCTTTTGAATGCACAAATAAAAATACAGCACTGTGGCAAAACCATATGCTGAAGGTGGGGAGTGAATTTGTGTCCTTCCACTTGCATCTCTCTATATGCCGTCTTTGCACGGAATAAATGTCTTTGCATATTCCACATGAAAAGCTGCATCAGATTATTTGCCCTCATTTAATAGGGTAGTAAAGAAAGTTTTATAAAATGGGTGTGACTTTCACAGTGTGTTGCAACTCATTTTTAGAAATATGTGTCTGCATATGCCGGTAGTTACCTTATTTTAAATCACTCATGCACATTTACTGATGGTATTTGCATTCTTGTTGAGTGCAGATTTTCTAATTAGTAAACACAGTATTATTATAAAGGTAGATTGTCAGGTAGATTAAGAAGAAAACATTAAGCAAAAACATTTTTTGGCATTTCTTTAACCTCCAACCAGCTCTTTTCAGGTTCTAAATACATTTTTTCGCTTAGACCACAGTTTTGTCACATATGTCTGGGTTTGAGGTTTTTTTGAAGATCCCCTTAAACGGTTGATAACAGTGTTCTGGTGCCTCAGCAAGCGCAAGGGGAAACATCAGCCAAATGTTTCAAACCTCTCCCACAGACATCACAAACCTCTTTCACCAAGTGAGGGGGCATTTCTCCTGGATACAGCAAAAAGAAAAGGGAAAGGTGGCAGAAGAAGCGGGTGACTGAGATAACATTGCGTAGGGTCAGAGTCTCTGCTGGCATAACTCCTGAAACTCAGTAGAGATAAACTGTAGTTTCTCGTACATGCAGCTGAGTCCCAGGCTTATTTGTGAGAATGAGTCATGTTAATATGGGAACATCACAGATGCACAGAAAGATGGTAAAGTTGTTTGGGAGGCCATCAAAGGCTGGAAAATACAAATACACAAGAAAAAAAAATTTTAAAAAATAACATTTTTCAATCTGGACAGAAAAAGAGAAAGGGTTTCTTTCTTGTTTGTTCCCCTCCCCCCCCCCCCCGTGAAAAGTATGTACACCATTAAATCAGCTTTAACCATTAATCTTCACCTGGAGATATCACCCACAGTACAAACAAGGAGATGAAATAAAGCTACGTTGCCCATTACGTATGTTGCAGAAGAATTAGTGTCAGTGGAGAAAAGATCAAACCCAAAAGGAATGACATACAGGGCAGACACTCAGCAATGCAAACTTGTGTTCTACAACTGACCTTGAAGGAGCTGTGCCAGTTCGTATTCAGTCAGGAATGTGGCCGCTCCTTTGTCTATGTGATGCTCCAGACAGCACAGAATAAGGACCAAAAATTAGGAATTCTTTAAACCTTTCACTTCTAGAGATTAATGGGTAAATTCTTACCAGAGATGATGCCTTTGTAGGCAATCCATGGAAATTTTTAGCAAAGAATCAGGAACATTTGCATCGGTATCAACAAACAAAACTAAAATCAAACCAAACTGAAACTCAGAACCAAGGAGAGACTCATGGTGATTTGTGAAAATGAGTAATCATAGAAATATTTCCAAAAACCTAAGGAAATGGTTAAAGACTCCCAGAAGCAAAAATTAATGCTGAGCATTTACATTCATTTGACAGAATTTATCTACTCTTCTGCTCCATAAAACCTAAGTGCAGTACTTAACCTGCAACCCCCAGCGATGTCTGGTGTGTTTTACTTCCCAGCCCCGGCGATGCTCGGAGACGTGCTCTGGAATGCAGAATGAAGTGTATGGTGGAGTCTGTGGGCTGAAGGGAAATCATTATTACACAGTAATCAATACTGTGTATCTTGTGTTGGCTTCTCGGCTTCTCTGACATCCTACCATAGCCGTCAAAGGTTGGGACTGGGTTTTTTTCTGATTTGAATAAGGTCATTGTTTGTGGGCTTTTGATTTGAATTGATTTTCTTCCTTTTATGATGATGACAACACTCCTAAATTAGCCAACAGCACTGAAGCCTCAGTATACATCATTTTAGCACCTGGGAACAAATGCACTGATGATGGGGGTGAATGTTATTCTCTCAAAATCAGTGCAGCTGAAAGTGCAGTATTTTGAATGAACTTATTCCATATGTTTTGTGGTTTTTTAAGTGTAGGAGTGAGACAGGGAGAAGGAACCAGGATCAAGTGCTTTCCTCCCTATAATATGTTGATAAAGAGGATAATCACAGTCCTGCCGATGCCAGACTTGCAAAGGCAAAGACTTTTACCATTCCCAGGTGGTCCTAGAGATGGACCGTCTGGACACAGCTTGGGATGGACCATGATGCCAAGATCCTTCTGCCAGAGAGTAATGGGATTCACTGAGTCTCTAAGAACCACACAGGGTGGAAATTTGGCTTAAAATTTTCCTGTCAAAGCTTTTCCAGACTGCTTGCTTCCACGATGTCTTGGTCAAAACATGTTAGCCTCAGACTTCCTCCCAGTCTACGTCGAGGTTTCAGTAGCATCCCAGAGCACTCAGCTGGTAGACTCCCCAGCGCCAGGGGCTGTGATTGCCCAAGGAAACTCACCCACAGGCTCCCTGCACCCCAGCAGTTCTCCGGTGGAAAGGACCTAGCATGGCAAGGTCTTTGCCCTGGCCCTTTGGAACTTGCAGGTCCTTTGGTTTGGTACTGAGGCCCTGAAGCACACTAGTGTCCTTGCTGTTAAGTGTCTCAGTGCCTCCCCAGGAGAGCTGAAGACCTTGATACCCTTTCTGTAGGCAGGGCTTCACAGGGGTCTAGCTGATGAGCCTTTTGCTGGGATTAGAGGTTACAAACACGCTGAAGAGTGTGGGTAAGGTCCTGATGTCCAGGTCCCAGAGGGAACAGTCCAGTAGGGAAATAGAAGTTTTCCAGTCCAGCACCATCAGTGTCCCATGCTGGAAGCTGGAAACCATTGTGCCATTGTGCAGCGGGAGAGATATGACTTAGTCGCCATCACAGAAACATGGTGGGGTGACTCTCACGACTGGAGTGCTGCAATGGATGGCTATAGACTCTTCAGAAGGGACAGGCGAGGAAGGAGAGGCAGTGGGGTGGCCCTGTATGTTAGGGAGTGTTTCGATTGTATAGAGCTCAACGATTGTGATGATGGTACGGTTGAGTGTCTATGGGTAAGGATGAGGGGGAAGGCCAACGAGGCAGATATCCCGCTGGGAGTCTGTTATAGACCACCCAACCAGGATGAAGGGGCGGATGAAGCGTTCTATAAGCAGCTGGCAGAAGTCTCTCAATCGCTAGCCCTTGTTCTCGTGGGGGACTTCAACTTCCCGGACGTCTGCTGGAAATACAACACGGCAGAGAGGAAGCAGTCTAGGAGGTTCCTGGAGTGTGTGGAAGACAACTTCCTGACACAGCTGGTAAGGGAGCCTACCAGGGGAGGTGCCTCGCTTGACCTGCTGTTTACAAACAGAGAAGGACTGGTGGGAGATGTGGTGGTCGGAGGCCGTCTTGGGCTTAGCGACCATGAAATGATAGAATTCTCCATTCTTGGTGAAGTAAGGAGGGGGGGCAGCAAAACCGCAACCATGGACTTCCGGAGGGCGGACTTTGGCCTGTTCAGGACGCTGGTTGAGAGAGTCCTGTGGGAGACGGTCCTGAAGGGCAAAGGGGTCCAGGAAGGCTGGACGACCTTCAAGAAGGAAGTCTTAAAGGCGCAGGAGCAGGCTGTCCCTGTACGCCGTAAGAAGAATGGGTGGGGAAGACGACCGGCCTGGCTGAACGGGGAGCTCTTGCTGGGACTCAGGAAAAAAAGGAGAGTTTACCGCTTGTGGAAGAAGGGGCAGGCGACTCAAGAAGAGTACAGGGATCTCGTTAGGTTGTGCAGAGAGGAAATGAGAAAGGCAAAAGCCCAGCTAGAACGCAATCTGGCCGCTGTCGTTAAAGACAACAAAAAATGTTTTTACAAATCTATTAATGACAAGAAGAGAGCCAAGGAGAATCTCCATCCTTTATTGGATGCGGGGGGGAACATTGTCACTGAGGATGAGGAGAAGGCTGAGGTACTCAATGCCTTCTTTGCCTCAGTCTTTAACAGGCAGACCAGTTATCCTCAGGGTACTCGGCCCCCCGAGCTGGAAGACAGGGACGGCGAGCAGGATGAACCCCCCGTAATCCAAGAGGAAGCAGTCAATGACCTGCTACGCCACCTGGACGCTCACAAGTCTATGGGGCCAGATGGGATCCACCCGAGAGTGCTGAGGGAGCTGGCGGAGGTGCTCGCCAAGCCACTCTCCATCATTTATCAGCAGTCCTGGTTAACGGGGGAGGTCCCGGACGACTGGAGGCTTGCCAATGTGACGCCCATCTACAAGAAGGGCCGGAAGGAGGATCTGGGGAACTGCAGGCCTCTCAGCCTGACCTCGGTGCCGGGGAAGATTATGGAGCGGTTCATCCTGAGGGCGCTCACAAGGCATGAGCGGGACAACCAGGGGATCAGGCCCAGCCAGCACGGATTCATGAAAGGCAGGTCCTGCTTGACCAACCTGATCTCCTTCTATGACCAGGTGATCCGCCTAGTGGATGAGGGAAAGGCTGTGGATGTGGTCTACCTGGGCTTCAGTAAAGCCTTTGACACCGTCTCCCACAGCATTCTCCTAGAGAAGCTGGCGGCTCACGGCTTAGACAGGTGTACTCTGCGCTGGGTCAAAAACTGGCTGGACGGCCGGGCCCAGAGAGTTGTGGTGAATGGAGTTACATCCAGTTGGCGGCCGGTCACGAGCGGTGTTCCCCAGGGCTCAGTACTGGGGCCGGTCTTGTTCAATCTCTTTCTCAATGATCTGGATGAGGGGATCGAGTGCACCCTCAGTAAGTTTGCAGACGACACCAAGTTGGGCAGGAGCGTTGATCTGCTCGAGGGTAGGAAGGCTCTGCAGAGGGACCTGGACAGGCTGGATCGATGGGCCCAGGCCAACTGTATGAGGTTCAACAAGGACAAGTGCCGGGTCCTGCACTTCAGCCACAACAACCCCATGCAGCGCTACAGGCTTGGGGAAGAGTGGCTGGAAAGCTGCCTGGCGGAAAAGGACCTGGGGGTGCTGGTTGGCAGCCGGCTGAACATGAGCCGGCAGTGTGCCCAGGCGGCCAAGAAGGCCAATGGCCTCCTGGCCTGTATCAGCAATAGTGTGGCCAGCAGGAGTAGGGAAGTGATCGTGCCCCTGTACTCGGCACTGGGGAGGCCGCACCTCGAATACTGTGTTCAGTTTTGGGCCACTCACTACAAGAAGGACGTCGAGGTGCTGGAGCGTGTCCAGAGAAGGGCAACGAGGCTGGTGAGGGGTCTGGAGAACAAGTCTTATGAGGAGCGGCTGAGGGAACTGGGGTTGTTTAGCCTGGAGAAGAGGAGGCTGAGGGGAGACCTCATCGCTCTCTACAACTCCCTGAAAGGAGGTTGTAGTGAGGTGGGTGTCGGTCTCTTCTCCCAAGTAACAAGCGATAGGACAAGAGGAAATGGCCTCAAGTTGCGCCAGGGGAGGTTTAGATTGGACATGAGGAAAAATGTCTTTACTGAAAGAGTGGTGAAACATTGGACCAGGCTGCCCAGGGAAGTGGTGGAGTCCCCATCCCTGGAGGTATTTAAAAGACGTGTAGATGAGGCACTTAGGGACATGGTTTAGTGGGCATGGTGGTGTTGGGTTGACAGTTGGACTCGATGATCTTAGAGGTCTTTTCCAACCTCAATGATTCTATGATTCTATGATTCTATGCTGCCTCACCTTCTTCTTCCAGCAAACAGGGACTTAAGAGATTTCCACTGTGGCCTCAGAAACCTCTTTGTGTTGGCTCCCTGCCCAGCTCTGAATCATCCTCATAGATTCACAGAAATACTGTTGAAATAACACACTCCCATGGATAACACCCTATAAACTTCTGCTGCGTTCTCCCACTGCACTTACTGCGAGACAAGAAATGTTAATGCCTTGAGGGTGTCCTCTTAATTGCATGGCTTCTATCCAATGGAAGCATATGTACAAATTAGCTGCAATTGCCGGTGTGCACAGTGGTAGTGCTGCTCAGGAAGATCTCTGCTGGTATTAATGCAAATACAAGAGGTAATTCCATAGAGAAGTCAGCCATGGTTTGGTATTAATCCTCAGGCACAAGGCATAAGGGTTTTCTGGCTTGACTCTAATGCAAAAGAAACC
This sequence comes from Aptenodytes patagonicus, assembly GCF_965638725.1. Taxonomy (NCBI): domain Eukaryota; kingdom Metazoa; phylum Chordata; class Aves; order Sphenisciformes; family Spheniscidae; genus Aptenodytes; species Aptenodytes patagonicus. Next base: position 7,409,284 of record NC_134949.1, on the reverse strand, counting down.
ATCATAATAATAGGGTCCTCCAGACAGCTGATTATGAGAGATTAATTAATACCTAGCACAATGTGAGTATATTCCATACTTTATGTAGAAACGCAGGAGAAAGTGGGAAGATATTTTGGTGAATGAGCAAGTAAGTGTCAGTGAGGAATGGGTGAAAAGTATTGAATTACGTCTGTATTATTCTTAATGTGATTGTTCCTAGTCCCCCAAGGCCGTGAATGCCTTATAAATGAATTGAAAAAACAATAAGGGGAAAAAAGAAAAAAAAGCAATGGCTGTAAATCTGAAGTGATGCCACTCTTGTGCTTGCTGCTTTGTCAGGCAGGGCTCTCATCTTTAAATGCATTCATGGCATGCTCAGAGCAAGAAACCTCCTTCACCAGTAAATTCACAAAGCACCAGCCCTCTCCTTATCCCAACACTGTATGAAAGTTGACTAAGTTCTAAAGATTGTTTATTCCCTTTGAAACTGGTATTCTGAGCTGGCCAGGAGGGTTTTTTTCTGGAGATTTGTTTAAAGGAACAGGTCAGGCAAGCAATGAGCACTGATATGTGTGCTCTTGCCACATGCTGGCCAGACCATCTTCCAGGTGAGACAGCAACCTCTTCTCCAGTCCCAGCCAGGTCATGGTCTGAGGATCTTGGTACCAAAGGTTTGGTGGTGTCATCTGTGGCAGCCTTTTGCCCACTGAGGCAAAAGCACGGGTCACTCCTATGCTTTATGCAGCTCAACAGAGCTTTGATAATAGGGTTTGAAGGCTGGTTAGCAGCTGTATTCATCTGTAATAAGCCAGCTACAAAGTCAAGGCATGCAATTATTAATGTGGTCACCAGCAAAGTGCTCAGGAGGAAAAAACAAGGAAGCTGCCAGGCAATTGCATGAAAATAGAGTCAGATGAAAAGTAAGCCCTGAAAGGTAGATGCTCTGAGAAGGAAAAGGTGGGTGTGAGCTCCCGAGGATTGCTGGATTCAGAAACACTTGTAGTTGAACCTCTCCTGACATGCTTGTTGCTTCCCTGGCCTTAGGGAAGGTACTTAAATCTCTGTTTTTATCTCCCGCAGTTTTCTAAATTGAAGTTGTAATACCTGCCCACCTACTCACCTTTCAAAAGAATATTCTGAAGCTCTGTTTGTTTGTAAACTGCTCAGGAAATAGCATATGCTAAACTCTCTCAGTATATAGCGAAATTTATAAAAATATTAGGGCTGGAAGGCACTTGGGCTCGGAGGCAAAACAGGCACATGTGCACTGTTCACAATAGGAGTTTGTCCAAACTGTTCTCGTTACTTCCAGCATGGGAGATTTGACCCCTCAGGTAACCAGCTCTTCTCCCAGTGCTTAACTAGTCTTATGGTTAAAGAGTTTCCTAATGCCCACTTCATTTGTCTCTGCAGCGTAAGCCAGATTGTCCTTCTCTTGCAATTAATCCCAGCCCTATGTACCATCTTTTTATGACAAACTGTTTCACAACCCCTCAGGCTTCTCTTTTCTGGACCACAGAAACCTACCTCATTTAACCTTTCTTCACTGGTCATGTTTTCTAAACTGTAATCATTCCCATTGCCGTCTTCCAGAAATTGACCAATAATTTCTTAGAAGGTGGTGTGCAAATGTGGACACAATCTCCAGGTCATAGAGATGTCTGCTACTTCTTGAACACATCCCTCGGATGAGATCTGCCTTTTTAGCTTTTTTTTTTTTTTTGCATTATAGCATCATGCTTTTGATTCATGTGCAGTTTGGGATTCAAAACACTACAATCTAAATTATTCTCTACGTGGCATGGAGATTTACCCTACAGGTGAGTTGCTGCCTTTTATTGTTGTGAAACGTTTCACATCTTTTCTAATTTGCCAACCTCCAATATTTTTCTCTCCGTACATATCCACATGCCAATTTTTATTGGCAAAATGTTGTAAAATTTAACAGAAAATGTTACTATTGTTACAGGTTTACTTTAACCATCCTATCAAAATTAATATAAAATAAAAGGCCTGGCACAAAATGCTTTAAAACCCCATGAGCAGAATATTCATCTCTGTTACATTTTATAGGGGTTTAGAGTGACTCCAATAAGCCCCTATGAATTTAGGGCTAAATCTTTAGCTTGTGTAACTTGCCATATCTGCTTTGACTTCATTATAGCCATACCAATTCACAGCAAGCGAGGAGCCAGCCTTTAATCTCTATTGCAAGCTGTAGGAACTGTGCTTCTCAGGGCTGACTGAGACACTGTACACTTTGGACCAGATCTTCTCACACCTTGTGAGCCTTATGCATGCAAGGAGGGAGCAGCAAAAGTGATGGGAGGACATGGCCTCTTTGCATCTCTGAAGTGTGACCTGGATTTCTCTTTTCCAGCACAGGTAATAAAAAGCTGGCACAGAAGTGCAGCTAAAACTCCCTCTTTTTTCAAGCATGAAATAACAGAGGTATCTTCCAACTCCTCAGTGCTGTAAGTAGCTACATGAGGTGCTGATATTAGTGCTGACCATCAGATGCAGGTCTAGCTTGTGGCCAAAGAGCAACCCCAAATCCCACACCAAGGTTGGTTGCAGCCCTTCCCGTTATGCTTCCAGTGGCTCCATCGCACCCAACAACAGCGGGAGCCAACATTCAGTCTTTGATCCAAGTCCAAACTTCTGCTTGTCTCGTGGTAAGGCATTGCATGCTGGGACGTATAATCCTTGCTGGATAATTAAGGGAAAAGATGGACACAATCTGGTAAATCACCCATAAATTAAGCCCAACACAATGGCTCTTGGCAGGTTGCTAGCGCAACCCTTAATTGAGGAAAATTTCACCCTCACCATTGTTCCATGTGAATCTACCAAGTACCTTGCATATTGATTATTTATTAATCAGGAAATGTACTTTAGCAAGTTTATTCCTGCATAAACTTCTCAGGCATGCAGATGCCTTAAAGCAGGCTACATTGCTACCAATTGTATTTTTAATTGCTGTGTTTAGAGAGTCTCATTGATCTAATCAGAGCTAAATAAGCCCCATGGTACTTCCCATAGTAAAGTTTACTGAGGATGTGTTTCTTTAATTTGCTGTAATGAAACCTTCTGCTGTGCTGTCACTGGTCAAATGCAATGCCAGCGAGCAGAGAGGGATGCTCCACACTTTAATAAATCTGTTGTTATTTCTGCAGTTCAGAAATCCCGTCACCCAGGCGGTAGGAAAGCAGCTGGGTGACATTATCAGTAATTGCTTAATATTGTCATTGCATTTGCTTACAAGGAAGAAAAGCCACAAACTATCAATCAGCCGACAGAATATTCATAGTCTATGATAATAGTAAGTGCTTTTTGAATGTCATGGCAACAGTCACACAAGCAACGTGATCTTGTACTTGATTACTTCCTGCTGCATTCCTGATAGTGTCCATATTGCTCCATTAATTTTGCTCTGCTTTGTTTTTTTTTTTAAATCTCATTTGTGTTTGGCAAGTACACAAAATACATAGCACCTTTTCCCAGAGGCTCCCAGTGAGCAAGACCTCTTGGGGTATCTGTAGCTCTTCTGTAGCCTAGATATGTCCTATATTGGACCCAGCATTCCTGAGTGTATTTTAGGAATTATGTCTGGATTATTACAGCAGGTAATCTCTGAAATCAGATTTGAGACTGACTTTTGTGAAAAAGATTTAGAATAATCTCATTAAATAATTTGTTGGAAGGCCTTTTCAGACAAGGGGAAATAAATTGATTTGTCTAAGACACATCTGGACCTGAATCATGCTTGTCCTAGTGGCCTGTGATTTTCAATTGCCTTATCTCATTCAAATTTGTGGGTTCATGCCTTTTAAAGGCCAGAGAAGATTATGAGCCTTTAGTCTTCTGCATTAGAAACTCATCCACTAATTTCTGTACCAAGTCCGTAACTTTTGAATGGGCAGTGGCATATATTTTTAAACAGAGCCTCTTGGAGGGCTGCAGCTTGTCAGTAAGCTACTATATCCCCTAGTAAGTTGTTCTAGATTTTAGTAATCATTCTTCTTAAACAATAGAAAACCCAACAAAATGAAATTAAGAAAAAGCTGAGATCCTTATTTGCAGTCTGGATTTGCTCAGCCTCAACTGTTGTCCCTTAGAGCTCATTAGAACTTTTACTTCAGCTTGAAGAGCTGAGTCCTGTGTGAAATCTCCTTATGCAAGTGCTAATAGGTCGTAATTGAGTTATCTCTTAACCTTTCCAAGGATAAACTACTTTAGATAAATTGGTTTAACAAAAGTGAAAAGTTCTGCTGGGGCACAGGTGTCTGAACTCGTGTTAGACAGATTCTGGACTCCAGTTCGGCCTCCGTTCTGTTTCACCTAAGGGCCATTTCCAGTCCAGCAGAGACCTGAACTGCAGGGTCCCAAATGAGTATACTCTGACAAGAAGGTGCAAAGGGGTGAAGGGACCACCAGGAATGGTCTTAGAAGCATTTCTTTATAGCACTTGCATCAACAGCCCAGTTCAGCCATCACCCACCACAAAGGATCCCTGCTGATGGAAATTTTCTAGCTAAATCTGCCTTCTAAATGTATCAAAAGTATTTTAAATACTTTGATAATTTTGTTGTAACACCTTGGCTATTTTCCTATTTCTTTTTTAAAAAAAGAAGAAAAGGAAAAGGCAATATTTTACCAGAAAAGTAAGGGGAATAAGAAGCCTGATCTACCCTGAAGGAAGACAATCGCAACTTCCAATTTTACCTTTTCTTTTAATTCCCAGCTCTATCAAATCCTCCTTATGTCATTTCTTATTTAGTCCTGACGTGCTCAACTTTCTTGATGATCATACTGAGAATAATGGCAAAGTTGTGGGCATTTAGTCCATCCCTGTAGGCATGGCCACCTCGGGGGCAAGTGACCACTCACATGATAATGTCCAAGGACTCTGCTGCTCCTCTGCCAACAGATTATTTGGTTGTATTATTTATAAAGTGCTTTGATAGGCTCGTTTACCTGGAGCTAAGTAATGGCAAGGCCTTTGTGGGCTGGATGCTTGTCAGACACTACTACATTAAGTCTATAAATTAAAATCAAACCGCCTGACTTCAAAGAGGTTTGGCTGGTGTAAATTAACCTGTATTTTAGAAGTTCTGGAGCAGATGTCATACTTTGCCCTGGAGATCTCATTACTGCTGAAATGTATGCGCACATTTTGCCATATTAACGAAGCAGCGGGGCCCCCCTCCCCCACAAAGCAGGATTAGCTGCTGGTGTCTGTAGCTATTTTTGTCAAAAACCTTTTGAAAGCCTGTGGAAGGAGAGGAGGAGGGAAAGTTCAGAAAAAGCCAGTATCTGTCTTTATTAATTACAGGATGATTAATTATTTAATCTGCCCAGATATCTGTATGCACAACTCGGCCGATTCTCATTTATCAGACTTTCAGCACCATTAATCAAGGGAAGTTTTAAATGTGAAGGAAGACAGGTTGATTTAAGGTGTTGCGTGGCGGTGACCCCTCTGGTGCACACGCTGCCCAGCCCTGGTGCCAGGGCCATTGATCATGGCAAGGGCTGGCCCTGCCTCCCGCTGACAAGTGCCCGGCGTTTGGGCCACTCCATGACTTGCCTCGGGCTCCTCCAGGGCTAGGTCTCCAAATTTCGTCATGAAGTTTGAAACTCATCACAGGCTCAAGTGAAAACACAAGCTAGATAGCAAGGGAGGATCTGGAAACGGTATTGACTTAGGGCAGCTGAAGAGAGGTTGCCCCATTTCAGCCAAGACCATGATGGCCCCTCTTCTGGGATGGTGCACACTTCTCAGGAGCACTAGATGATGCCTTAGCTTAACCTTCCTCCATTGCGGTTCATTACCTCGGGAAGTGCATGCAAGTTTCCAGCATGCACGCAGTCACTGAGGAGATGCTTGGTAATTTGTCATGCTGCAACAAGGCTGATTGTATCTACTCAGCTCCTGGAGTAGACATCCAAGCAGAAGTCATTTCCCTACCTTCTTTAAACTCCTAAGCAAGACTCAGGTCTGGGGTTCAGGAGGGAGACGAATAAGCATGCATGGACAATAAAGCATCCTACTTTGCCAGAGTGCCCTTCTCCAGGTGAACGAGGGTGCAAGGAAGAGGTAGGTGGATGTTAGCTCCAACCTGGGTGCAGACTGGTTTTTCCTTTTTTTTCTCCCCACCTTCTGCTTAGGACTTGGAAAGTGCCAGTTTATCAGACTGCAGTTGCCAGCTCTCATAATTTTAGAATAATTTTAGAATGAACCTTATGGTATTGGAATTGTTTTTAGATCCTTAGCTCCTGGAGTCAAGTTATATTGGAAGTCGGTTGCCAGATTTCATTTTAAAACACAATTTAGCTTTGTGATTGCTAGGAGAAGCTTAACAGTAAAAGCCAAAGGATTATTACAGGCTTAAAAGTCAGATGGCATATACAAACTTTAATTTTTATTTTTCATTTACTACTTTTTCCTGATTTATGATGAATAACAATGACTTAGGTTATGCAGAAATATTCATAAACAATTGAGCCAAGGTATCTGGAGGACTTGCACACTCCTTTTTCATGGCAGAAGCTTCCCATTGCTGAGGTTGTATATCCTCATGCTGCATAATTGATTTGCTTGCCAAACCAACTGTGTGGCCACACCTGGCATTGGCTTTGCCAACCTCTGCTAATCATTCTCATTCAGCCATTTCATGACCTGGTTAGAAAAAAAAAATTTAAAAAATCAGTGTCCAAATTTGCCTGTGCTGCACTGAAGGTAAATGTATACCTTGCATCTATAATTAAATCTTTGTTAAAAAAATGTAGTTGAATAGCAAGGAAATCTTACAGATCTATTCAGGTTTTATTTTAAAATAAGGAAATTGGTGACCGATTAGAGTCGCAATCCTTGTTCCAACAGAGGGTGGCAGAACACGGCCATACCTACAGTCTCAAATACATTGTCTCTGCCTTCTCACACACCGATTTCTGCTATTGGAGAAAAGACAAGAGCCTCAGACTCATTAGCCATAGCAGTATCCTGCACGTTAAACATGCCCATAAGACCAATCTCCAAGCATGACGCTGGCAGCAGAAGGACGTGTTTCCTGTCTGTCAAGAGGAGCAAGCGTGATTTTCCCTTCTAAGGAGGGTTAAAGATCACCTTTCATTAGTGAACTGACAACGAGTGAAGTGTTGTCCTATCATAATGATCAGGGAACGGTGGCTTATGTCAGCCAAGGACACTGTAGACCTCAGGATCATCGCAAATGATTCCTGGGGCTTTATTATGCCTCATTTTATTTTAGACTTCTCCTTTCTAAGGAGAACCTCCCTCTTTCTCCCGCACACACCTCTAATGACTGGGTATTAGTCATATTGCAGTGTTATTTCACTGAAGTTACCCAAGTATCACTTCAGTACCCAAATAAAATGCACAGAGCTCTTAAGATGCCATTCAGGCAATGGTATGGCTACTACAGGTATGGACAGACGAGTTGGTCTCCAGCAGATACCTGAATATAAGCTCTCACCACCTCCCCATTCCCTCCAGTACATCACAGTAAGTGGCCATGAACTATTTCTGCAGATTAACTGCCATCCTGTGAATTCAAACCCTCACCTAACCCACAGTGATTTATGTAGGACCACAGGAGAAAGAACATAAAATCAGGATTTATCTTATAATGAGACACCAAGCTAGGAGCCAAGTGATAGGAGTTCTGTTCCTATTTCTGCTGCAATTTTTGGAAACCACCTAATCTCCCAGTTTCCCATTCCTGTCAAGGGATGATAACACTTTTTTTCCTAATCTCTATTTCATGTAGGTAAAATTTCATCTTCACTCTGCAGAGTCCACTTCTGATCTGCATGCTTAGTGCCTCATTAATAGGACCTAATCTGAGCTGGGAACTGCCAACCAATGGACAAGCATCAGAACATCTGTGGAGTATTTTTTCACCTCCCTTTCCTTTTTGTGTCTCAGTGATGGACTTGTGAGTCATAGGACTCACCAACAGAACCTCTTCCCATCATAAAGCTCTAATTGCAAATTAACCTTTGTTTGATTCCTTGTAAAAACATTATTCTCCCTGTAATTGGAAAAGAAGGGAGCACAGTAACAAAGCACCTGTTTATTGCTCAGCTTTCTCTGAAATGTTAAATGTTATGTTATCAACTGCTGCCTAACTTGTGAGCTAATTAAAAATAGTTCTTTGAATAACGTAAGTACGTAGGATTCTCAGGGATTCTATAAGTAATAATTGGACTGCCAAGATACTTTGACATCTTAGAAATGCTGCTTTTGCATGGAGCTAGTACAACATGTTTTGGATTTTTAGCATGAATACATGTTCATACTAATGAAAAAGAAAATTTAACAGTGCTTGTAGCTAAATTATCTTTTGCTATTAATTATTTCTTTACACTGGCATCAATTCACTTGTCCTAAAAGCATTTAAATACTGAGGACAGATTTTGCAATTTCTTTGCATGCAAAACATTCAGTGAAATCATTTGAGATTTTTATGTACCATCAGCTTGCAGGACATTAATAATCAGATCCAAAGTCTTGTGGAATAGTGGGAAGCCTCCTATTGATATCAACTAGTTTTTCATCCAGCCATAATTGAAGAGCAGAGATATTTTTTCTGTTGAAGTTCTTCCATATGAAAGTCCCAATAGATGCCAATAAACTGAGCATGTCAGTTGTTATGGAAAGATCAGAAAAAAGGCTTTTAGTTAGTAGGGAATGATACCCAGTATTTTCCTGCCCCTTTTTGTAGACTTAAGTCAAAATGTTTGATGATTAAAAACATCCGTGGGAGCGAGTTTTGAGTCTAGTGAGGAGAAAAGAAATATTTCGACTCTAAGTTCTCACTGTAATAAACAACTCTTTTCTTGAGTCTATAATGGACTAGATCAATAAAACAATTGACGGTAACCATGGGAGAAGAAGAATAACAGCCTCATTTAGCATTTATAGACTGCCGCTCCTGAAAGACTTTCTAAATGCTTTAATTAAGCATCACAACAACCCTATGATGTACAGTACAGGAAGAGTTATTATCTGTACTTTACAGGTGGAGATCAGCACAAAAAGGCACCCTCTCCAAGGTCACATAGCGAGTCTTTGGCAAAGCTGATAGTGGCAGTCATGTTACCTCACTCCCAGTCGTTTACCCCAGACTTTGGAGGACATACCCTCCCCTCTATGTAACATCATTTATAGGCCAACCTTGAGAGATCCCTGCGGGTAGAAGTCTGGGTGAACCCACCGGGAGTTAAGTGAACAAAGCATTCATAGGACAATAGTAGACTTTAGGCACGATTTCATTAAAGGAGAGGTGAACAAGTTTTGGAGGAAGAGGAAATACCCAGCTCCTACCAGATCTCTGCAAAGTGGTTGGGAAAGTTCAGCTCCCGTATATATTTTTCTCTCTCCTTTTTTCCCTGATTCCTGGTTTTGTCTGAACATGAAGGAAGTTACTAAAGACATGGATAACGGAAATGTTTCTGTTTGTTGCATTTTCAGCAGAGTTTCTAGTCAGGATTGCCGCAGATAAGCTCTCCAGTGAGGCAGTTTTCATACACTCCACCTTGGCATTGCACACTTGGGTGTTCTAGATGACTCTCAATGGCTTTAGGGGGAATATCCATGTTTTTGGAGTCACATTTCAGTGCTCTAAAGGCTTACCAGCCACCGACTACAGAGCAACAACATCACTGATAATCAGTGTCAGAAAACATCCTTCTCTCTAAACTGGAGAGGTATGGATTTGATGGGTGGACTGTCCGGTGGGTGGGGAATTGGTTAGATGGTCACATCCAGAGGGTAGTGGTCAATGGCTCAATGTCCAGATGGAGACTGGTGACGAGTGGCATCCCGCAGGGGTCCGTATGGGGACTGGTACTGTTGAATGTCTTCATCAATGACACAGACAGTGGGATTGAGTGCACCCTCAGCAAGTTTGCAGATGACACCAAGCTGAGTGGTACGGTCGACACGCCAGAGGGACGGGATGCCATCCAGAGGAACCTGGACAAGCTGGAGAAGTGGGCCCGTGTGAACCTCATGAAGATCAACAAGGCCAAGTGCAAGGTCCTGCACCTGGGTCGGGGCAGCCCCCGGTATAACTACAGGCTGAGGGATGAAGGGATTGAGAGCAGCCCTGCTGGGAAGGACTTGGGGGTACTGGTGGATGAAAAGCTGCACATGAGCCAGCAATGTGCGCTCGCAGCCCAGAAGGCCAATCGTATCCTGGGCTGCATCACAAGCAGCGTGGCCAGCAGGTCGAGGGAGGGGATTCTGCCCCTCTACTCTGCTCTGGTGAGACCCCACCTGCAGTACTGCGTCCAGCGCTGGAGCCCTCAGCATAAGAAAGACACGGACCTGTTGGAGCGGGTCCAGAGGAGGGTCACAAAGATGATCAGGGGGATGGAACACCTCTCCTATGAAGAAAGGCTGAGACAGTTGGGGTTGTTCAGCCTGGAGAAGAGAAGGCTTCGGGGAGACCTTATTACAGCCTATCGGTACTTAAAGGGGGCTTATAAAAAAGACGGGGGCAAACTTTTAGCAGGGCCTGTTGCAACAGGACAAGGGGGAATGGCTTTAAACTAAAGGGGGGTCGATTTAGACGAGATCTAAGGAAGATATTTTTTATGCTGAGGGTGGTGAAACACTGGCACAGGTTGCCCAGAGAGGTGGTGGATGCCCCATCCCTGGAAACTTTCAAGGTCAGGTTGGAGGGGCCTCTGAGCAACCTGATCTAGTTGAAGATGTCCCTGCCCATGGCAGGGGGGTTGGACTAGATGACCTTTAGAGGTCCCTTCCAACTCAAACTGTTCTATGATTCTATGAAAACTCTGGAAAAAGCTATCCAAATGAAAGAAACCCTAATATCAGCCAAAGGATGTTCTTTCCCTATGCAAAGCTTGTAGCTTAGCTCTTGAAATCACCGTCTGACAATTTATACTGAAAGCCGTTATGTTTTCACTGTATAGTCCCAGAATAAATGGTCTTGTGACTAAGACTCAGATCCGAGAAAGGACTTAGGTATCTTGAGCAGAACATGATGCTGCTTTGGGTACTAAGACTCTCTGTGTTGTGTAAGGGGAGATTGGGGGAAATCAGAACAGAAACTATGAGCAGGCTAAGTGGGGAACCACCTGAAGTCAACACTTTCAGAGTCATATTCAGACATCACAAATCCCACCTATGTGTTCCTAGTATTTTTTAGTGTGTGGCTCCAGGTTATCAAAACACCTGGCTCATAAGAGCCAGTAGGGATGCCGAGTGGTCCCCAGCGTGTGATCACCTGCAGCTAGCCAAGAGACAATGCAGAAGACAGGGAGCTTACACCCTGAAATTTGATATATAAGTAGTTATCTGCAACCTTCCCTTTGAAAATTAAGCAGGGATTATTTAAAGATAAATATTACAGAGGTGAAAGAATCTCCCCTCTTTTCTTACACTGTTACGCTCTCCTAAGAAAGGAGGGAGCAAGGCTTAGTTTTCCCCTCTGTCAGAAGGTGTCACACCTTCACTGCTCATCTCCCGGGAGCATGGTCTGACCTGGCCAGAGGTGTCCTCAGATAGCACCATCATCTCTGGTGAGGCCCTCCCACCACATTTGCCTGGAGAGAAAGGGAGCATTCAAGAGCAGGAGAGGTCTTCTCCCAGGACCTCCCCATTATTTTACTTAATGATGTTCAGTGCAGTGTGTGTCTACTCTGGGGATTTTGAAGTACAACTGCGAGACATATAATCCTAGATGCTAGACTGGCACGTAGCAAAAGTAGGCTCCGTCCCCAGTGGGACATTTTCTGTGTCTTTGATTTTCTTTATCCCTTGTCCTTCCATACTCCATCTGCGAAACATGACCAGTACTCTTTCTTTTTCTGTCCCCTCTGTCTTACTGAACTAACTAGTAGCTTCTTCCTTGCTTTACTCTTGGCACATTTTTGTTGAGTTGGATAATGGGCAACTCTGAGGGAGTGATGTGTTATGAAAATAAATAAGAACGAAGCATTTGCAAATGCAGCATATCAAGTCTACCAAGGACTGGAGCCTACTTTCTGCCCTGGCTTTTCCCAGGCTGCCCTCATTTACAACTTCAGGCCCTTGACCTTAGTTGGCAGCGGAAGCTGTGGAGGAAACAGCTATGAATGTACTTCCATGTGTACAAAGAGGTTCTTCCAGGCAGAGATCCTAGAATCCACTCATCAGGTGCAGCGAGAGCCATAAGACATTTATTTATTCAAGGATGTTTATGGCATCTTCCATTACAAGCACATTATGTGCCCAGAGAACTGAACCATGGCTGCTTTTCTATATCACAGCCTCATCTCTGGGACATCCAAAATAACCTTCTCTTGGAACCATGAAATAACTACAGGTCAAAAACCATGGTTGTGCCGATGCATCCCCTGCACAGTGGGAGACACACTTGGGTCTTTGGAGTTGAATTTGGCCTTTCAGGCATAAGGTATGAAAAGAAACACTGTCCCTTTACTATGGCTAAGCACGGGTCCTTCTCAGTCCTTCAGAGGGGTCATCTGTTTGGCTTGTCTTGAAAACCTTTACCAACCAAAGGCAATATCTCTTCCACAACATTACGCCGTGGGACCAGCCTCTGCTTCAGGAAACCGTTGATCAAATTTAGGCTAAATTTTGGTACTGAGTTTGGCAGACATCTTTCTTCTTCTCTCATCTCAATTAAAAATTGCTTGGACCCATCATGTATTTATTCTCTTCCATGATATTCTGCCTCTCGTAACAGCATATACGTCTTCAGACTATATGCAAACCCCTCCATTATGGCATATAGTCAACACCTGGGCTATGACAACCCTGTCCCTGGCCAGACCGCAGAATACCTCACATGGCAGCTGTGTCCAAAGTGTTGAAGTCCCATCCTTGCTGTTGAATCAATGAGAATTTCTTTTGTACTGATCCTTTATTTCTGCTAAGAGGCATGGCAGCCTATATTTAGAGAGCGAGAAGAGAAGCTGACGGGGGATTTTTATTTCCCTTGTATTTTTTATGCAAGCAGTGTTTGGAGTAGATTGCATTTACAAGTACCATAATTGTCTGGAGTACTTTTACCAAAGTGTGCCTAGTAAAAATAGCCTTTTGCTTTCCCCTCCACAGCATTTTCAAATATCTCAGTGCAGAGTGCATGCTTTATCTTCAGGAAAACCAACCAAGGGATGGAATTTTAAGCAGGGATTTTTTCTGTTCGGTTTTCTGTTGCTGTTGTTGTTGTTTAGTTGTTTTTTTAATTTATAAGCTAGTCTTTAGGGTTGGAGAAATGTTTTGACAGAGAGGAAAGAGATGATAATAGATAATGGAGTAATCCATTTGTTGTGGTTGCTTTACCACTGAAATTTGTATACATTGGAGACTAATAAAAATGGAGCCATTTACACATAATTTAGTTGATTGAGTTAGTTCTAACTCTTTCACAGCTGCCTCTGAAGTGCATAGTTACTTAAGGTTATCATTTTGAGAAGGTTTTTAATTTAGATGGATGCCGGAGATGCAGGCTACTCTTATTAGGAGACATTCTGTGCTGTCCTTGTACTGTGCTTTATATAATTAGTGCGTACTTAAACAGTACAGCTATTTAATAACCCCTCTGTGTGTTCCATGTAATGATCATAATTACGCCAGTGACGGAACACAGAACTGGAGCATCCAACAGGATGTCCTTGTGATGCAGAATGGCATGAATTTTAACCAATTCCTCACCCAGATTTGGCCGGGAGATTCCAGGTGCAGGCTACCACGCTGCCTGTGCAAACCACGCAATGCTCAACCACACATGGAAACAAAGGTCTTCACGAGGTCCTTCCAAGGACTGATTCATCTCCCACTCCACAAGCCACTCCAGTACTGGAAATATTCACCCTGACTGCAGAAAGCCTTGGACTGGGTACGTGGACAATAGGAACTGTGAGCAAAGTTATCTTCTGGCTGAGTCAGCAGTGGCTAAAATCTAATGCTTGCTCCCCAAAATGAATGTTTAGTTTAATTTTTCCCCCTCTTATTAACTGTTCACATATCACCAACACACTGTTACATACTTCTTGGCAGAGAGAGCTCTGCAAAAGATTACAGATAAGAGTAAAAGCCTAGAGTGCATGGGTCTCCATGTGCCTACAGGCATTAAAAATTACCAGCAGTCCCTCCAATTGCACTTCTCTGTGAGCTACATTTCAGCAGCTGTCTCAGTGGCATTTGAGCCGAAGAAGGACAAGACAGAGTGTATTTAATAAAAAGATTATTTCTTATCAAGATTATTTTCCTATTAGGAAAAACCAGAAAATCACGCTCACAGCCTTTAAAAGTAATGCTCTGCAAGTTTGTGTGAGAACTACACTTTTTCCAAGTCCACAGGTTGTTCATAAGCTGATCTGAACATTCCTGATGCAAGGTACTGAAACATTTTCCAGGCAGGAATCATATCTTAATAGCAAAATGGTCCAGCAGGTCCCCTCCCTTCCCTCTCTGAGTTTTATGCTTCCTGGTGCCGGTGACAATACTTGGCCAGTTGAAAAGTCACATCAGGAGGAAGAGGTGTCCAAAGTGCTCAGTGGTGCTCAGTGCCATTGCTTTGAAGTCATTACTAAGGACAAGCCTTTATATTGAAAAAACAAAGCAGATGTACCTTTCTTCACAGCTTTGCCCATTATCAGAGGCAGCAGCATCTCATCACTGAGGTGCTCTACTCGAGCTTAGTGTACGGGGCTAAGTCAAGGAGGCCACTGACCAAATCTGAGTGCCGTCCACCACTTCCTGTGCTGTTCCTGGTGCCAGATCTCACAGAGACATCTCTGCTCAGCCTTCTGCCAGGTGGATGCTGGCCATGGCCAGGGCGCCATAGTCTGCTCTTCCCTGCAGTAATGCATTACTTACACCCAATTATTCAGCAAAGAGTTTATGCTAACAAACTTCAGTTGATCGGTTGTTTCTAAGTTGCCTCACTCCCATCACAGATCCTGCTGCGGCCAGAGGAGATGCAGGTATTTTACACTAGTGGAAGACCTACCCTAAAAATGCTGACATCCCTGATTTACCGCAATGATTTTTTTATTTTCTCCGTTTGAAGAGGAAAGTGGCAAAAAGCAAGTAACATGCAGAATTATTCATGCTAAACATCTTCAAAGCTCTTAGATATTCAGCACATTCACAAACAGTTGTTAGCACTTGGAATACTTTTGCACAAAGAGTAATCTGATGACAAATCCTTCAGTTTACCCTCCTGCAATCCAGTCTGCTCTGTGAGTTACTCCCTCTGGCATCAAAATCCTCTCAGCCAAAATGTCTTTTATGTTCTCCATTGACAACCCTTTACTCATTACAGCTTGGGTTGTCTAATGTCATTAACCTAGTGATAAGAAGGAGAACATTGGCACAGTAATTTTAATTTCTTTGGAATGATAAAAAAGAAGTCTAGATTGATTTCTAGTACAGGTGGTTGAGCTGGAAGAAAATCATACCTGCAGAGGTACTGAGCTAAATGTGTTTTGGTGTAGTACACTTTGACAAAAATTAGACCTTTTCCTGCCTCATACGAATGTAGAGCTGTTTGAGATCAGGCTCCTCTACAGCTAATGGAGAGACACAGCCCAGTGCTGGGTGGTTTCTGTCATTCTGTGGCTACAGCCATCCCCTGGGGTGCGGAGGGTGGGATAAATTTCTGTGCTTAGCACACAAAGAGCATCAGAAAGCTGTATTCTGGATTGATCACAGCTGTTACTGTCTGAAATACCTAACTGAGAATTGCAGTCTGCCCTAGGCTCCTTGTATGCTCCGTGGAGAGAGACAGGCACACCAGGGAGAGGAGCAGAAGTTAGACTGAATGTCACAAGTGCTTCTTTTTTCAGTATATTTCTGCTCAACTTGAGATTGAGATCTGGCTTGAAACTCTGATGTAGGTCCTTGGCATCTTTCAAACCTACAACACTACCACTACCTATCAACTGTGAATACCTTGAGAGTCAGACCTCAACACCCCACTCAACGAAGACGACTTTACTCTAGGAATGACAATAATGTTGAGGGAATAATAGAAGGAAGATTTGCTAAAATGCACTAACCTGGTGAGCGGAGAAAATGTGTTTCATAGGTTAGCATGTTGCCTGTAAGCAGATCTGACAGTCTAACTTTCTAATATGGTACATGGGAAACTTGAAATGAGCTTTTCAGTTAAATGCAGGACACAGGGTATGTCTCCACAGTGTGTTTAATGAAGGATTTCAGCCACCTCTCTCCTTTCACTGCCCTTCAGCTTCCTTATTCTCTTTCTTTCCTTCCACTAGATGCATTTCCAGATATAACTGCCAAAGAGAGTGTTTCTTTCTATGTCTATTGGCTTGACAATGGCATAGTGTGGACAGGGACACCCTTAGATGCTTCTTTTACAACAAAAACCTTCAGGACCCGAATTCTGGGTTTCGGTGTTGCACTTATGACTCTTTCTAGTTGAGAGAAATGATGCAAAAATGCTTCAGCACACATGTAAATAAAACACTATAATGGAGTTATCTTAGCATTAAAAAAACCAGCTAATTTTCATATCCAGGATGTACAAGACTAGTCAGCATTGACATCCTTGTTCCTGTAAGGTAAGGAATAAATGGGACACATCTTCTTGGCCCTGGGAGAGGGAGAAGTCTGAGGATCACATCATCTAGCCTAGGGCACGTATGGCTCAAGGTATGAGGTAGACACCCAACTGCTGTACACTGTTTCAGGACAGCAAAGTCTTGCACAGTTCCTAGAGGAATAAAACCCAGAGACCTAGACATGTTTAACAACACACTTAACTTACACTGATTTACAGCAGTTAACATTTCAGCACTTAAGATTGTACCTACTATGATAATGACATGAACTGTACCTCCCAACTGAGGATCCCAGTGAGTAAGCCATGACAGCAGATAGTATTGCAGCAAAATGTAGCTGCTGTGATCCAGGGCATTCAAGGGGAAAAAAAAGGAAATCCAAGCAGAAGTCTCCAGACTCGGCAGACCAAGGGCAGACATTGGCACAAAGGTTCTCCAAAGTGCTTGAGAGATGTTAAAGAAAGTCTTTTGCATAAGCCAGATGTTCAGAAAGTATATGACCTCATCGCTCTCTACAACTACCTGAAAGGAGGTTGTAGCGAGGTGGGTGTTGGTCTTTTCTCCGAAGTAACAAGCGATAGGACGAGAAGAAATGGCCTCAAGTTGCACCAGGGGAGGTTTAGATTGGATGTGAGGAAAAATTTCTTTACTGAAAGAGTGGTGAAACATTGGAACAGGCTGCCCAGGGAAGTGGTGGAGTCACCATCCCTGGAGGTTTTTAAAAGACGTGTAGATGAGGCGCTTAGGGACATGGTTTAGTGGGCATGGTGGTGTTGGGTTGACGGTTGGACTCGATGATCTTAGAGGTCTTTTCCAACCTCAATGATTCTATGATTCTATGATTCTATGATTCTATTTCTAGAAGTGGGTGCAATTTTTTTCCGCCTAAAGCTTGTGTGCGGAAACATTTGCCAGTCAAATGGTTGCTGATGCGTTTAAGTTTCTGGCCTGAGGCACCCATGGGCTGCAAGTATGGACCTTATATTCTGTGTGTGTGAGGGGTTGTCTACAGCAAAGTGAAAAAGACTACAGCTCACTCCCTTCTTGCTTTGGCATGCTTTTGGTGACCTGCATGTGATAACAGACAGGACACCATGCCTGAGTGCCACTGCTGTGTGAAGCCACATGAAGATGTCGCAGGTATGACAGTAGATGTTTCATCCAGCCCTTCCCTTTGCTGCTCTCTCTCCCACCACGGAGGCACAGATTCTTAAGGCTGAAAGGTCTGTTTTGAAAATCAAGCTGAGTGGCCCCCTGGTTTGGCAGCAGCAGGCAGTAGGCATCGGTGTGGCCTGGGTTAATGGGGACAGAGAAGAGTGTATTTCCCCAGTGTGTTACTTGCTCATTAAGGTCAGATTTTGGCCAGTGAAGACTTTGATCTGAGTCCCTGCGTAGCTGAGGAGCAAGCATCTCCATCCTGAGATCGTGCTCTTTTCTCTAGGAGAAGCTGCGGTGATCTCCGAAAAAAATAAAAATAAAAAATTAAGCCTCAAGTGCTGGCAAATCCATGATACGACCGTGGGACATCCATTCCCACAGCCAGCATCCTTCCCAGTCAGAAATGAGTGCCATGTTCCCAGTCCAGTGCTGTCTGCCTGCAACACTCAACTGTTGGATCTGTTCTCTCAGCCCGCCCCTACCCTGAACATTTCCTCCCTGCAGACAGTGGTGGGTCGTGGCAGTGCTGGCTCCTGACACAGACACTGTGTTCCTCAACTCCTTGTGCCTGCTGCGTAGCTTAGAAAGTTGCCCCTGCAAAGTGATACAGGAGCAAAAAGTGTTATCACTCTATATTGGAGGTCTGAGAAAATTATAACTGAGTTTCCAGGGTTTTTTAAAGCTGGTAGCTCTATCTCACTGCCCAGAGTAATTTAACTTTGTAGACTATGAAGGGAGAATGCTAAAGTGGTTTTGACTGGGAGTTAATCCATTAATTCCTCCAAAGTACCCAAATGTGTCAATCTTTGGCTGCAGCTTTCAGCTTCTAATAAATTGTCCAGGGACGCAATTTGGGTGTTACTTCAAATGTCAGATGACAAGACGAGGAAAACAACCAAGCAGCTTCTTGCAGAAAATACAGGTTTTAATCTTCATTATCAGCTTCCCCATCTGCAGAATTTGGGGTGCACCCAGCAGCTGATCAGGAAGGGACCTGGTCTGGGGAAGGCTGACCTCTGCTTTCCCAGCCTTGGTGACTGGCGTGGGTAAGCTTTGCAGCGTGCAGAGCAGAGCCAACCTTCCCGGCATACAGAGCAGCTGGAAATCCTAATTTTCATTTGGCCAAACTTCTCATTATCTCAATGACTTTATCAGTCAGTGCTGGAGTAGCCAGAAAACAAAGTTACTTCAAACAACTCTGGTTGTGCTAAAGTCTTTTAGAAGGAAGGGGAAATCCTCTGGGGATGTCTTTGTTGGCTCTACCTCCCTAGCCAGGGTGCTCAGGGCTTAAAAGGATACTAAAATTTAGCAAAAAAAAAGAGAAAAGGACAGCGCAGAAGTGAGAGGGTGGCCTGGCCCCACCACTCTGCATTTTGGTTGTTCCCATCCCCTCCAGGATCATGGCTTGTAGACCAGTACACAACACTAGAAGCACTTGGAAACATCTTTGCATGGAAATGAATGAAGCAAGAATCAGGGCTTAATTTTGTACATCAAGTCAGCCAAGTGAGCTTTCTGGGTTTTACTTCTGAAGGTTTTTGGCCCCTCGAGTCCAAGAAGCACTGAGATGAAACCGGGCTGGGATGTCTTTGTGTGTAAATTACAGTTTCAGGTGGAAGATGGCTCTTGTATATGTGGGAGAAATTGATGTAATGCAATATGTGGAGGTGTGTGCGTGTTTATAGCTCATAATTGTTGGTTTTTTAATAGATGCCCATTGTTCTTTAAGCAGAATGTGATTCCAAGTGTCATCATGGCTTTCATGTAGCGTGAACACTGCAGAGTTATTAAGAACATTGTTCTTGCAGATGCAATGATTAACACAAAAATGAATCGTACAGCTAAAGAAATCCAAAGCTAAACTGCTCACACAAACGTGCTGTGCATGTCAACCATTGGTGTTTAGTTAGAACTACACGTTACACAGATCCCACGACCACTGCTTTTGCCCACAACAGCATGAAGATGTAAAGCTTTTTATTTTCTTGCTGATATCTATCCCAAGGGGATGCCATTTCTTACAGGAATCCTTCCCAGCAGAGTTTAGCTCCTGCAAACATGTTTCTCACCTTTACATTAGATTGACAGAAGCATCTTAGCTCTGTTTTGTGCTGTTACCGCTGCTTTGGAGTCCGATCCTGCCAATTGCCTTCCACGAACATCAGGGCACGTTAAGAGGCACAGTGGGAATTCAGTACCGAGTAGGATCAGACTGCGATGCATCAGTATTAAGGTCAGAATTACAATGCATTAATATCACTCAACAGAAATATTAGCTGTCAAGAATCTTCGAATTGTTCTTTTTATGGCTTAGGGAAGAGTATTATAGCAAGAATGACAGGAATATAAATTCAGAGGGTGTTTACAAGGTGGGAAAACAAGAGTCAACATAAATGGACTATTATCTGTATTCGGTATTGCCTGATTCTCAGTGAAATGAACGTGGAGAATTTGTGCTGAGTAGGCTTTTTCAAGGTTAGCAGAGACAAGGAGTTGTTCCCAGGGGAGGATGAAGAGCAGACGGCGATGCAGATGAGCCACAATACAAGACGTCAGGTTTTGCACCCCACAGCAGTGTTTCCAAAAGCAAATGATGGAAGATGAATACGGCACTGATGAAGCCATTTGCCTCATCATGATCTATGAAACAGTGTCTTTCTCCCCTACTCCAAGCACCCAGCAGATCTGCGGGGGTTAGTGAGGTCAGCTCCTTCCGTCAAAAATGCTGTGGCTTGCCAAAGAGAGGTTGAGACAATGCAGAGAACAGAGATGAAATTTCTTCAGACTATTTAAAAAAACAAACAAAATCTTCCAGAATAGCTCCAAATAATATAAAAACTGTAAATGCATTATGGATGTTGCTTTTAGAGCTGTAACACCAGCACAAAAATACCTGTGAAGAAATCCAGAGGTGAAACTGCAAGAGGCAAAGATGTGAAGACAGACACTATTTCTTAATAAATGTATTTATGAAAAAATATTTTGCTCTCAGGTACTGTTAAGTCCACTGATGACATCAACCCTTAAAGTATGTCACATAAAGGTCTGGTCAGGTCAAAGGAAACATACTGGGCTGGCCTTAAAAGGGAATGTTTTGAAAAACTTTTGGCAGATTGGAAAATATAATGGCCTTCAATTTAAATAAAGATGGTGATTCCAAATATTATAATAGCTTTCATGTAATGGAACACCATGAAGTTATTAAAATATCTGCTTGGCAGAGGCAGCAGTGAGCCAAAAAAATAAATATTGCATATAAAGAAAAGCTGAAGTAATATTTGGCTTCAAGGGCCATGTCAGGCATTTATACAGGTTGTGCTAAATTGCAGTCAGATATCAGCTTCTAGTTCAAAAATGGTTCATTTGATTGGAAACATTTTCCAATTATTTACCATAATTCAAAATGAAATGGCAAAACGTTTTAGTATATTTACCAATTTTTCTCCTTTTTTGGAGATAAACCTACTCATTCAACTCTAACCAAAATTGCAAAGAGTTTTGGTTATTTTTCAGAGATGCTTAATCAATAGGTGGTGTTATTTTACTTCCAGGATAGAGTTTTACAAAAAGGTCGTAAGTTGAGTGCTTCTGGAATACAAAATGTTTTGGAAAGCTTCTAGAAAATATTTCCTACAGAAGACTTCAAAATGGTTCTCTGGGAATAGGAAAATCTTGTTGTCTGTGGTTCTGCCACTGAATTAATGTAAAAATGGAAATAGTCTTTGAAAGCAAGAATGATGAGGCAAAATTCTATGACCTGGTGTGTACAGGTCAGACTAAATAATGAGGATTGTCAAATTGTAGCCTTAATAATCTATGAAAAATATCCTTAAGGTATCCCAGGAATGCAACCATTCTGCCCCTTTCGAAAGCAATTTTATGATGTTGGGTTTTTTTCCCCTCTCTTCCTTGTGATGAAATGCTCCACATCTCCAATACATCACGATATTGCTATTGTATCCAATTTAATCCACTGGTAATCATATTATCCTTCCCTTCTATATTGATCTGAATGAAGCGTTGGCTCCAGCAGCTCCCTTTGGTGCTTTTAGACCTCACCGAAGGGCAATATCTTCAACCACTGGAATAAAGTCTTGTGTAATTAAGGACCTGATGTATGAGTCAGCATGCTGGAGACTGCATTACATGTACTTAATTGGATACCGCGCTCGGTATGCACACATGCCAAATGGTTAGTCTTTACGCAGAAAGGGACTGTAAATGGTTGGGCTGCTACTAAAACAAAGCTCCATGACCGAAGAATTAATTTGCTTTTCCTAGACTCTCTCCTGGTGCCTAGCACTGTGGTAAATGCTCGATCCTGAACAATTCTGCAACAGGCAAAGTCCCCCCCAGTGGGAACGACTGTAACAGGATTGGGTTATGGGGCTCAGTCATGTTGAAGGCATTTGGCTATGGCTGGACCTTGTGTACATGTTAATGTAGAGTGAGCCTGCAAAACCCTTCCACCATCTGATGACGGCTCTGACAGGTGCTAGATTTAGAAAAATATTATCCTTCCTGCTTCATAGAAACTCAGCATTGAAAGTACGTGTTTGCCTCACACTGATCACGTTTATCTATGTATTCATCTACTGTGAGAGCCCATTTCTGAGCATCTTTAACTTTGCTTAAAATAACAGAACAAAGCAAAATCAGCAACAAAACCTTGAGAGACCTCCAGCCCAATGTGCCCTAATGGGTAGGACATCCATAGCAGGTCTTTCAAGTCCTCCACTTCAATGGTCACCCCTTCTTTTTACTTGACTGTGTGAAAAGATGAAGTTTGGCCCCAAAACCTTCAATACGAAGACCTCCAGACTTGGGCATTTCTTCTAAGCTGAGAGCTGAGTGGGGACCACATCCCCTCCCTGATCCCTCCTATGCAGCTCTTACAAGATTCCTGACCAGGTCTGGCATGATCTAGCCATGTGAATGAACATCTCCTGGAAGGTCCTTGGTACTGTCAACTCTCTTTTGACTTTTTGGGACTAGGTTGTTCCTGTGTGGCTTTTTCATCTACCTGAAGTTCATCTGTCCCACTGCTTTGGGATAATATGTCACATAACTGCTGCAGTCAGGACAGTTGCACAATATGCAGGACATGAACCTGATCAACATTTGTGGACTAGCGTTACTGGCTTTATATTTTTCAAGCAAATGATCCCCTAGTTGTTTCCTTGCTTGGAGGCAGGATGGGATCTGAGGTGCCCCAGTGCTCTTCATGGAGCACATGGGGAGAGGACAACTGGCACACTTGCAGCTTGAATTTCAGGATGTACATTCAGCACAAGTGCTGGTTAGAAATGCTGTGTTTCTTTAACAATTAGCAACTTCTTATTTTAGTGTGGTAAATAAATATATTTTTATATATCAGAAAAAAAAACCATGTTGGCTATGATTTAATGTAGCTTACCAAGCTCTTTATTTATAATAAAAGCTTTCTGATTAGGAGCTCTGCGTAGCAAACATCTCTTTCTGTGTTTGAGGAGCTGAGGTTCTGGGTATCTTCTAGCCTTCAGCAGGGTGGTGTCCCTGCTCCCTTCAGACTGGACTCTTGTTCCCAGCCTGCCATTCCCTGGTTCAGGTCTGGCTGTTGCAGACCTTAGTTCAGCACACAATTGCTCACGCTTCTAGCTGCCCACAGCCCTCATCCAGATCCCCATCTTTTGACCACACTGACATCCATAATTGTATGCTAGAGATTAAAAACAGAGGAAAAGAGAGCCCAGCTCCATTTTCCTAGCCTGTTTTAAGAAAACAAACTACTTTGGCAGCTCCCCTTCACCATCACAGCCCCACGCCAGGCTCTCCACTTGGCTAAGTTAAATGATCCATAACTTTACCTATGCCCAGGAGATCCACAGGGGTGATCACATGAGCAAAAGTCATGCAGGGCGGCTGGTTAAACCGCTCTTTGATCTAAAATCTTCTCTGCAGAGTCAGTAAACTTTTCAGAAATGGGATCATCAAGTACAAAGCATCTTCCTATGTCTCTGTCTCTCGTGCCGCTGCACACTGACTTGCCTGGAACAACTGTTGCCTAAAAGGAAATCCTCCTGCTTTTAATGCGTTTTGGGGGGCAAGGGGAGGGAGGTAGGGGGGGCTTAATCGTCTTCCCAGCAAGCTTCACTAGATGGCAGTAAGCAGAGGCAAATGAGTTAGGAATCATATTTTAGGACTCAGTGAACCTCAGTGACCAGCTGCTTACTCCAGCATTACACCCCAAAACAAGAGGCTGTTACTCTGAAGGAGCAGCTCCCTAAATGAGATCATGATTTATTTACTGTCAATGTCTCTTCAGCCTCTGTGAAGGCTGTGACTGTCAGGAGACTAAGTCTGAGCTGGAAAACTTGTGCCTTTGCACAGGGATACAGAAGCTTGCCCCTCAGCCTCTCCCTCTGCAGCGTCAGTTTGTCAGTTCATTGCTCCACTGTTTTTTTTTCTTTGGGGGTCTAGCTTTGTCATAACGCCAAAACAGCCTCCAAGGGTCTCCAGAGTGCAAGGACGTTTTGTGCTTGTACCCTGGGAGACCCCCCTGCTGTCCCCAGGGCATGGGGACACGAGACTTGTAGCAGCTTTTTCAGTGCCAGCAGAGTAGTTTGTCTTCCCTGCTGCACATCAGATGCTTGGCATCTGCCATTTCATTTGGGCAGGAGGTCTTCAGCTCGGTGGTGGCTGTAACCCTTTGATTTGAAGCTGAGCACCTGGCTTGCCCCTCTCCTCTCCTTCCTTGCTGGCATGATGGCTGGCAGCAGTGCCATGCTCCGCACCGTGTGTGCCGTCTGAGGGCTGCAGTACTGTGTCAGACGGCATGCGGGGATTTCTGAGATTAATCCGACCGCACGCTGTGTTGGACTAGGAGGTGCTAATTGCTGCCAGGAGACTTTTCCCTGCAGGTTCCCCATGGACATTGTCAAAGCAGGCTGAGGAGAGCTGGGCAGGAGTCACTGTGGGATGTGCTGTCAGAACTGACAGATCGTCAAAAACAGAATTTGTCAAAATAGGTTTGTTTTAACAAAACTCTCCACAGGAGGCTTCCCAGGCCAGCAGTGGGAAGGAGTGTGGCAGGGTGACTAGTCGCTGAGTAAGACACTGTCCTCAAGCCCCCGTCCCAGGCAGGTCTTGCAGTGCTGGCCAAGGGACACCTCCTCTCCAGGCTCCTGTGGGAAGGGCCAGAGGTCTCTCAAGTTTTGTTTCCTGCAGAAATGCAACAAACCTCAAATTTAAAATCTCATCTTTGTACTCAGATGGGAATTTTTTGTGGGTTGTTTTTTTTTTTTTCTGGCCAGCTCTCATCCCAGGCCCCACAAAGGAGCAAACCAACCAACCCCTCTGTGCCATGAAGACACAAAGCACCCAGCTCCATAGTATATCCAGGGAACACAGCAGGGTGTCCCTGGTGCAAACACAAAGCTTGAATGTCATTTCACATTTTAGCATTGAGGTGAAAAATCCAGAGAAATGATTGCAATGAGCTAAGACTATGTCAACACAGAGCTCACTGGAGCAGTGGACAAGGAGGACTTCTGAGCTACAGAGAACCATCTGCTGTCATTTATATCCAATTTAAATATGACCTAATACAGATTCAAAGGACCAAGGTCTGGAATACAACACTGGTCTGGTCTGTCGCCAACATTTCCAAATTGAAGGCAACAGTGCCTCTTACTCTCTCTCTTGCTGGATCTGTGGCTCACTCTTCATGGCCAAGTGGAGAACCATCCATAGTATGTATACCATAGGAGTGGAGAGGGTGTCTGCACCCAGAAAGCCCAGGACCCTGGTGGTGAGAGCACTCCTTATGGACACCAGCTGCAACATCCCCCAGAGAAGGCCTGGAAGCCCAATCTCCCAACTTCAAAGCCTGTATCTCTAATAGATGGCAGGTGGTTAAAATCAGGAGATGTGTTAGTTTAGATGGAGGATGCTACCTGTGAATGTCTCTGGAGGGGCCTCCCTCTCTCTGTTGGCTTTTGGGGGAACTTAGACTCTTATTTTAGGAGGACCTGCTTAGAGCTAATCGTTTCACATTTAGGTGATGTAATGCCTGAGTGAGATAGAATGGACCCAAAGCCCAAGGCTATATGTATTTCTCTTACAAACATAAATAGCCTTGCAAGGCCCAATTCTCCCTGGTTTCATTACAGCCCTCAGAAGTTATTTTGAATTGTAAGTCCTTTCTAAAATGTGCTTGGATAGATTTACAAGTTAGGTAACACTATGCAGAGATTTTCTCACCTTTCGATATCCTTCCTTTCCTGCGGGACATTGAAGTGTCATATAGATGAACAACATAATGCCATTTTCAGTTGCATAAGATCAACCTTAGTTTAATGGGCGGTAACAGCCCCCAAATGCATCTTGGCTATCCCTGAGGGTTGGCTGTGCAAGATCCATACAGCCTCGCTGACATCGAGGATGACACTCCCATGACTTTCCAGGGCAAGTACTGGGAATGGGGAATCACTCCCTTTTGTTCCTTATGCCCACGTAGAATGAAGTTGCTACCATGAAATAACATATTAAACCCAGCTATTCCTTATACATACTTGTTGTGAAACCATGAGGTGTTGTCCCAGGAAGCCTCAGAAATCTTTCAATCTCATTGCTATTAAGCCTCTTAAAACAACTACGACCAAGCAACACCAGTGCTTGGATTTGTTTAAAGTAAGAGGCAAAAATGAACTTTCAGCAATAACACTGACATTGATAATATCAGACTCTCTAGTCCTGGACATGAACAGCCATCTTCTGCCATAACCCAGCAGGGACTCCAAATCTGTATCAGTTACTTTGAATGTGAAGCTTTTGAAAGCACCAGCTGTGCCGTGTTAATTTGCTCCTACGGAGCTTAGCAAGACTAGAGCACTGAATTGCCTGCAACGCTTGTGTTATTGATGTGGCTGATCAGAAGCTTTCAAGGTTGGTTTGAGGTGATGTAACCTACACCTCACTAAGAAGATTAAATATGTTAAAGTGAGGTTACTGCAAGCGGTGGACTGTTGCATCTTCTGCAAGACTTTGCTGATAATTATTGTAAAGCCACTGGTCTCTGCCGCGAGGATTGTTTCAGCTTTTGATTGCACTGGTTTAGGAAGCAAAGAGACATATGGTACATTTTAATATCCCAGTTAAAAAGGACACCATGGAAAACTAGCAGAGAACTGAGAATAGCACCCAGAACAGCATCAGCATTTTCCTTCCACTCATAGGTGCCACCCTTACAAACAGCTGTTTTCTAAAAGCTTTTAGGTTGCCACGTAGGAAGATGGAAACACAGCTTGCTACTTGCTAATGAGATTACAGACTCTAATGCCCTCCAGAGAGACCAAAAATCCTCACTCAGTAGAGGACTTCTTAGAAGACAGAGGGAGGATGATTAAAGATGAGCTTTTACACAGCACTGTCACAACGGTGCCTATCCCCAGGCAGGGACAAGCTACGGCTCACACCGAGGGATACCTGCAAACTCCCCCATCCCACTGTGGTCAGCTGCTGAATTACTGATAAATGCTCTCGAGAATATAGTAATCGCCATTGGTTTTATGGGATGACATCATTCAGTGGAGGAGGGGAGCATATGGCCCGTGGCACTAAGCTGGATTTTAGGTAGAGCGAGTCTAGATTTTGAGTAAATCAAAACCAGAAATCCCTGCGCTCAGAACCCTCTCAAAAAAACAAGAAAACCTATCTTAAAAACCCTCAAAGAAGCGAGTTTATGACAAAAACAGCAGAGGCTCCTAGGCCTCTGGATTGCCTTCTGCATCCCATGTTCCACATGCTTTAGGCCATAACTGCTTTAGGGCAGCATGTTCCTACGCCTTTGGCAACCCAGATCCAAGCCTTGGATGACACAGAACAAATAATGATGGATTTCCCACCCAGTTAACGCCGATAATGGCACTGTTTAGTGAAAGAATCATTTTAACCTTGATTTGGCAGTGGGATTCACTGCAACGCAATGGTTGAGGCTCTTATTTATCCCTGCTGTGATGCTGCGGGAATGTGTGGGAGTGTCTCTCTAGCCCTCAGCAACTGGCACTGGAAAGCTACTTCTCCTGTGCCTGATCTGCAGATCAGTTCAATCTGCTTCAACACACGCTTCCCCTGAGCATCACTGAAGAGACAGGTCTATTTGTCCTGGTGCTGGAGCTTCCAGTGTTTGCAGAGGGAGCATTTTCAGTGTCCCTGTTGGTTTTGCTGTATTTATTTCACACATATAGGTGGTCAAGCCAGATGTGGTGCAGTGTAAGATCATGATTTCTACAAGACTATGAACCCAAGGAGTTTTAGCAGTTTGCTCAAAGCACTATGACATCTACACAGGGGGGAGAAAGATACTGTTGGTATCTTTTACACTGACAGTCTCTGATAGCATGAGCAAGAAGATAGTGCACAATGTTATTAAAAGAATAGCCTATGGTGAATTGAATGGCTTATGGCAGCTGTAATGATGGGAAATTGAAGGAGAAGGTTCATCTCTCAGGTCAGACTTCCTGGGATGAGACCTGAAGACTCAGTCCTTCCAGCTTCAAGAGACGGGCAGCTGCAAATGTGGAGCTGGGTCTCCAGCTGGATTGGACCTAAACCAGTGTAAGTCAGTAGTTTTGGAAAGTTAGTCCTGCTTTTTACTTCTGTAAATGAGAGATCTGCCAGGTCCTTTGTACAGTGGGTACACTGCCCTAAATTCATCACTAAACTCAGAGAAGCAGGTGGCTGTCCCATGGAGAAAGAAGAGCTGGTGTTTGACAGACACAATTCCTGTTACTGTCTCTGACTTCCTCAGTTAGCCCAGGCAAAGCTCTCCCCATCTCTCAGCTTCAGTTACCTGACAATAAAATGGGGGGGAACCATCCTGCTCCTCCAAAAGAGAATGACTGTATTACTCAGACTATACATCCCTGACCTGTTGGATCCGTTGACATCGCAACGTGGAAGAATTCCACCCGACAAGGAGAAGTAGATGGACTGGTGATATTTAATATTCCAGTAGCATCAGAAGAGAGGGTGCTTCCAGCACTGAAGCCTTGGGGTCTCGCTTTTGGGATTACTTCTCCAGTTCGCATAGCCTCTGTCAGGAGAGGACATTTGCAGCTGAATCAGTGCAGACCAAAACTTGGCTGCAAATGGACATGGCTGAGCTCTGTTTTCAAAGTGCTTGGTAAAACTTGCCCTGAGCATAATTGTGCTCTTAATATTCTCTCCATAACATTTTCCTCTTTCTCTTAGTATCACTTTATTTTGCCAAAGTCAATATTCCAGGTGTTGTTTGCTTTTAATTTGACATTTATTCCCAGCATTCAGATTTTATTAATTCAACCTCTTTTTATTATTGTTTGTCAACATTAATTCAGGAGTGTATATCATTTGTAGGTGGAGTAGTATGGCTACTAAAAGGCTCCCTGACATAATTTGCTGCCCTGTTAACAGTAGCAATAATTTGAGCAATTAGCAAGGCCTTGACATGGGCTTTAGCTTCTCCGTCACATAGGAATACCTCCTTGGTGCACTGCTATGCTATTTATACTACCCCGTCAAGTCCCAGACTGAAATAGTGCCCCAGGAGAGCAGCCTGCAATCAGTCCCTTTGCAATGACTGGATGAGCACTAAATAAGTCCTGGCCTTGATTATATTAACGAAGCTGCGTGGGGAATGCCCATCTGGAAATCTCCAGACACCGTGCTGATAGAGCAGTCTGTGCGCTTGCAGCATCCCTTCCCCCTTCCCCTGCCCCAAGGAAAACCCCGACAGTCCCTTTGCCGATGACCATGGCTTTGATAAGAGAAGGGTCACTTCAGCTCTTGGGGAGTGAACCTGCTGGGACCCTCCACCAAGAGATGCTGAAGCGACCTCCCAACTGTTCATCTTGGTCTTCTCTGGTGGGTTATGGCAGCAGTGGCTTTGCCCCTGAGGTTAAACATATCTCTGTGGCCCCTTGTATAAAGTGCAGGGTGGCAACGTTAATGCAAGTCTCCTACACCAGTAAGTGCTGGGCAAACTCCTGCAGACTGGCAGGGCACCGCTGGTACAGCCAAGTGGCACATCACTGCCTCAGTCCTGTGTTTCACCATCTCGTACTCTGGATGGGGGATTGAGGCTGGGATGTCTCACGTACAGGAGCATGAAAACTCATGATGGAGCTGTAATTGCCTCAACACCCTGAAGGGGCCTCTGCACCCTGAGACCATCCCTTTCCCTAGCGATGCAGGATTAGGGCCTGAATCAGAGGAGCCATGAAGAGCAGCTCAAGTCCTTGACTGGATGGTCAGGCGAGATTCAGCCCACGGGTCCCTTCAATGCACTGCAACACAAAAAGAGATCCTTTATCTCTAGGAAAGAACAGCTTCATTAAACACACTGGAAAATTTTACATGGAAAAAAACCCATGCAATGTCAGAGCTTAAAACCACCACGTTAAAGCTCTATTTTTGGATCTCATTAAAATAGATACAATCTGTGCATAAAATAAATTACTTGCCTTATAATTTCCAGTTCAGTTAGATATTTACCATTAAAAGCAGTAATTAACAAACTTGTTCTGCTTTCTACTATCCAGACCCTGATTCAGCACAGAGTTTTGGTGAGGTTTGTGCTTGGCTGAGCTTCCGTCACATGGCAGAGGGCAGGTCACAAGCATCCTCCTGAGCCGGTGGGATGCTCCCCTCTGCCTCTGCTCTGCAGGCTTAGAGGGCTTCACACTAGGCAGTGCCCCATGAGCTCAATCATCAACACCTCAGCCCTTCCTCCACACATCAAGACCCACACAGGAAGGTTTGAAGCCACATTCTTGCCTCAGCAGTGGCTGGATTGCAGCAGACACACGATGGCAATATTTGCAGGTCCCCATCTGTGAAGGATGTGGTTGTACGGAAGATGGCTGAGATCCATGCTTGTTAGCAGTTTGGGCCAGAGGCAAGTCTGAGCTGCCTTATAGGTATCTAATATAGCATGTTGATTAACTATAGATTATGTGTTCAGGAGGGATCATTATGATCAGCTAATCTGCCCTGCAACATGACACAGACCCAGAGCCTCACTCCTGCATCACCAGTGTAAGGAAAGATCCACTCCTGCAAATCTCTCCTGGAGGGGGGGTGCTTGGAGCCAGGCTCAAGTTGCCTCCTAGACTTACCCTTTTCTTTCACTGAAGTTCATCAGCAGGATTTTGATATGAGCTTAAAGCTAAGCCAGGTCAGATCTGGTGAACTCACAGCTAAAATAGCTTAAAGTCTGTATTTCACAGAAACAGACCTCAAGACTGACAGGTTGAAAGACCACATAAAATAAGGACAAAGTAGACAAAAGAGTACAGTCTGCTGTTGTTTTAGCAAGCAACTGGCATCGGCAACTAGGAACAATTTCATTCTTTTCCTGTGAGTTGTTGCATGATGTGATCAAACAGGAATAAGTATCTGAAATTAAAGGCCAAAAAAATAGTGCAATTGAATTGCTGATTTCTCTGTAAGGCTCCCTGAGATAAAAGAGTTGTCCCCAGGGAAAAGAGAGACTGGGAGAAAGCATGAAAGGCATGGTTGATGTCTTTTCTGCTTTGCATATAATCCCCTGAAAATTGGAATGTCCAAATGCTTGCGATGACACAAGCGGGACTAATACTCTGGGATCACATGAGCAATTATCTGATTCACAGGTGAAGATGGCAATAAAGTGGCTGAAAAACCAACTGCCACTGAGAGGGCAAGAAAGAGCAGGCTTGCTTGGTTATGGGTCATGCCACAAACACCTCTTGAGATCAAGCAGTAAAAATAATTAGGGTTGGGAAGGCAAGGAGTGAGGTTCCCAGATGGTGTGGGTGATAGATAAGGAGTCATACTTTTTATCTGTTGCCAGGCCACCCGTTCATCCAGTTTTGTGGCTGACTCAGATCTCCGTCAATATGCAGGGCTCTGTGCCGGTGGAGCTGTCAGGGCAGTGTTGCTTCCAGCCTGGATTAAAGCTTAGGCAAGCTGTGTCTTGCTTTGAGGTCTGGTTGTTTGCTTTTGTGTTTATACAACAGAGAAGAGAGAAACTCTTGCCAGGGCAAAGATGGGTTGACACCCCTTTCTAGAGGACTAGCAGCTGGGAGCTTGAGGGTGGATAACTCAGCTGCATCACACATGACTCCCATACCATGCTGTGTACTCCAGGTGTAGCAGGGATGACCTTCACCAAACCTGTGGCCCTGTAGAGTGCTTGTGGGAGCCCTGCCCAAAGAATAGCTCCGTCCTTGTTTGCTCCTTTGGCAAATAACAAACACAGTGGTCATCCCACCATAACCATGACGATCTGCAAACCATGCCTTTCCTTTCCAGGTATGCCAGTGTCCACACACTAGTTGCAATTTGCCCAGACAGAAAGTAAAAAATAGTCTTTTATAGCTCCCTATGTATCCGATTTTGTGCAGGAGAGAGATCTGGCTTTAGTCTAATGGTGCATTCAATCAAGATCTTTGTTGAGGAGCATGTGGAAGGAGCATCCTCCTTTGTTGAAGTTACTAGAATAGCAGTAACATTTGCAATTACACTGGCTGCAACAAAAATCTCCCAGGCATCTTCAGCCTCCAGGGAATAAGGTGATCAACGCTGAGGTCAGGAAGAAACACAGTTCCTTAGGGCAGCATTGCACGGCAAGGGCTGCTTTGCAATTCCAGACCCTTTCTTTTAAAGCACACAGTCCTAAGCCTCCAGCAGATAGAGTGGTAGGCTTTTCCAGTGTGGAGATGTGTCCTGAGAAGGACCAAGTTTTGCATAAGGTCTGTCTGCAAAGCAGACAGCAGTCAGCAGCTGCCCATTAAGCTACCCAGACTTTTTCTGGCTATGTCGGTGATGGCAGAGCAGGGGAGACCCAGACTGTCTTGCATGTTCACATGAGGGTGCTTGTGGTGGAGCCTTTCTCTATGGGTCATGCTGATAGCAGGAAAGCGTGATGCTGATAGCAGGAAAGTGTGTGGGCAACCCTGCCATCACAGATGTGTATGACCACACCAGCAGTGTAGGAGAAGCTGTTGATGGGCTTTAGTTGAAAGGGTGCCAAGCTAAACTGGCTTGCTTGAGAAGGCATTTCATGGATCCATTTTATATGCTGTGCAGTGACACGCCTGGTGCTATGTTTCAGGTCAGGATTGGTAATCTCAAAATGCATGGCCTGCATAAATAAAGTGCAGAGAGGACAGGCAGTGCCAGCACCTTCCCATTCCCTGCACCTCCTGCAGTCGGTGATGTTCACAGACACCTCCTGCTAAGTGCTCATAGAGGGAAAGGAACATCTATCAAAATCCCTTGCAGTGTGACTGCGAAGCAGACTCCTTGCCAAGCCCATGCTGCTTTTGAACCCATTCATGCTGTACAGGATTGCGTAAGATCCTCCTTCTTTGGACAAACAGGCAAGATGTGCCAAAGGCAGAGATATAAACCTCTAAAGGGAGATATTCAGTGGGGAGAAGAAAAGAAACTGGGGTTACAGAAGGAAATCCTGTTTTCGTGGGAGCTTGGTAGGGGTAGCATTTGCAGTGACGTGCCCATGAACCATCCATCTTCGAGAGGCGGCGAGAAGCAGAGGGAACACTAGGTCGTGCTGTTTCCCCAAATACTTGTGCAGCGGTGCTGGGGCTGGATTGCACATTTCTCACAGGGACTGAGGGGTTTTTTTCTGCTGTGGGTTAGCAGAGAACTTTGATCACACTGTTTGGGTGTTCTTGCAAGGAAATTAATTGCATTTGCTGTGTGAAATGCTTTGAGCACAGAGGCAAAGGCGCAGGTCAGGTCTTTATAGGCAACCAGAGCTCCTGCGTTCAAACGTGAGATAACGCTGCTTGTATTATAGGGAAGGAATGATGAATAACAGCAACAGTTTGGAGGGTTTAATTAGCCTTCCTGCTATTCCCATCAAGAGGGGAAAAATAAAGTAGGAATTCTCTTAGGATACAAACTCAACTGTATGCTGACGTGAGGCACAAATGAATGCCATCTGGGCACAGGAAGGAGGCAGCTTTACCTCAGTCTATTGTACTACTTTAAGTGTGTTGAACACTTGAATTCACTCTACCTTAAGGCTGAGCATTTAGCAAACTGCTGCAAAGTAATCCTGTGTCTCAGTAGGGAAAGAGCGGTATATTGGCTTTGTTTCCCTTGCATGGTAAAGAAAACTCTGTGCTCCCAAAGAAGAGTTTCTTTGTGTTCCCACTGTTAAACTGTGGATTGTGCTCCCTAAGGCTTTTAAAAGAATACATGAAATCAGTGTGGGGATTTTGAGCTCTGTAAAATTCATTGCTGTGTGCGCACTTCAGCAGCACACAGGAGCTTTAAGTATTTTCCTTTAATTTAGCAGGGAGCTGTTGCAGCTGCTGTGGCACTTCAAAGACTGTTCTGTGTATTGCTCCTGCACCTGACGAACACAAGGCCACGGCATTGTTAAACTGCTAGTTTGGAGAAATGGCTTTGCAAGCAGCAGCCAGTGCCATCTCATGCTCTTAAGCCTGGCTATAGCCGCACCATGTTTGTGTGTGCTACCCCGTTACTCCAGTCTGGTCCAGTTAATCCAGCTTCATACCAGATGGGACCATCCTGAGCCTCTTGTCTGTCTCTTGCCTAAACATAGATCACCTGAGCTGGTTTCTATCTGCTCATGGTGTCTCTGCAGCACTTCCTATTCTAGTAGGGTTTAGATATTTTCGGTGACAGTGTTTTTTTCTGCAAATCACGCGCTGAGGACTCTTCACTTACTAGCAAGCATGTCGCAGATGTGCTAGGACATGAACCATGTTCTCAGACAGAACCAAACCACTAGCCTCCCTTAACCGCATGCTACAAACCTCACATGGCTTCAGAGCCACAGGACGTATGTTGTGGATCTCAGAGAGCTGAGAATAGATGAGCTCCATAAATAATTTTCAGGTGATAAATGGTGGTAGCTCCCCAAGACCCAGTACAGGCAGGGCTGAGCCAGCTCACCTGCTACTCCCACAGCTGGGGAGTCAGATTGACCGTCAGCCCTTTCCCCATTGCAACTAACCAAATAAATTATATGTAAACTTCGCTCTTGTGCCTGCATTTTTAACCCCATTCCTGAGTTGATGGCTGGAAAATAGCCCTGACATGCATCAGACTGGTAAGAAAGTGAGAGGTTTCTGCTGTTTAGGTCACCAGGCTATGTCCTATCTGAGTCAGTAGCAGCCAACAGATGCAGATGAGAAGGCTGGTTTTGGTCACCCAGGGGCATGAGGCAGCTGTGAACCTGGTCCATCTGCCTAGCTGGGCAAAGCAAAGGCAGCGACTCAGTAAAACTGGCTAATGCCTTTTTGTCTGCATGGTGAAATAAATATAAAACGCGTGGATGGATTCAGCCTGCTGCCTGTGAAATGAAAGCTGTTGATCCTGTGAGGGTAAGTGCAGGTCTATGAGCAGGCATGTGTTAAAGGACCTGCACACACTTCCCAGTAATTGTCCTGGAGGTGGCACGGTCACAGAGCACACTGCCAGAAAGAGCCATGCTCAAGATGTGTGCTTGTATCACAAAATAATGGGAGGTTGGAAGAGACTTCTGGAGATCACCTCATCCAACCACCTGCTCAAAGCAGGGTCACCTACATACAGCAGGTTTCTCGGGGCCATGTCCAGCTGGGTTTTGAATATCTCCAAGGATGGAGACTCCACAACTTCTCTGGGCAGCCTGTGCCAGTGCTCGGTCACCATCACAGTAAAAAGTGCATCTCCAGCCCTGCTTCCACCAGCCTCATCCCAAAGGGCACACTGCACAGATTTCTTGCCTCCTGCAACAGAAGTCCAAGACACCTTGGCAAGACAGGTGTGATTCATTTTATCTGCGCTGTACCTATTTCACAAAAAGAGAGAAAACTTCAAATGCCAAAGCAAGCAATCAGGCTTTTAGAAGATCCTCAAAATAATGAAAAGCATCACTGTTACAAGCAGCAGCTTTTAATGCTTTTTTCCACTCTTCAGTTTTCTTTTTTCTCTTTTTTTGGTTGTATAATGAAAAGTTTTAAAAGGACATAGTTCCCCATGCTTCAAACCAGAAGTCATCTCTTACTAACAGGGGTTAGGAACAATGCTTTTATTTTACTGCCTGGCAGGTTTTTTGGGGAGCTTTTGGTACAGGGGTTTGACAGAGACCTGGATGCAGGATGCTCCGTTGGTCTCAGCTGTTCCTGCCTTCCTAAGCTGTGTTGTGACCGTTTATGTCTCAAAGCTACTGAAAACAGGGTATTTGCTTATAAGAGGTGCAGTCATATCTGTCAAAGACTATAAGACAGTAGTCCCTTATATGACATAATAACTGCACAAACAGGCACTGAGGCTCCAAAATAGAATAGCTTAATTGGTTTGCTTTCCCAAGGAGATACTACGCCAGACAATGAACCACAACAGCTTAAATCTACGCTTAACAATAGCTTCATCTATAAATAGGATATTTTAAGCAATGGGAAGAACATTTGGAGTAGAACTAGATAACATTTTTCAGATGAATAGTTTATTTGCTAATAAATGCAGTTTCAGGCTGGCTGGAACTATCCACAGACTCAGGCTGAATTCAATTAATGTTTTCTACAAAAAGGGGGACCCTATTTTTCTTGACAAACCAGAAAAGCTCCATTCTAACATTTCAACATGAAACATTTAAATCATTCACTTAAGAAAACTCTTAATTTTAGAATTCAGCTTGATTTTAGTTCTTTATTTTGAAAAGCATACCCCCAAATTAAATGAATTATTTTATGTTGGTTCCATCCCAGATAAATTATTTCAGCTTTATAGCAGGGAAAGCAAAAGATTTAGAAGGGACTTTCTTAGTCTGTTCCCACAGGTCTGCTCTGGGGCTTTGCTTGCTTTTTCCAGTGGCTTTGGAGTGTGAACATAATGTACAGCTGGTGAGCTTGTCTTTACAGCTGATAAAGCGAGTTACACCAGGGTCATGTTGAAATGAACCCTGGATACAGGTCAAGTACATAAAATAGAGTTCTCCTCCAGTGGCCTCATGTTACAGACCTGATTTATGTTTCTAGCGCTTGTGGTTCTGTTTGGAGCCTGGCATGGTTACATGCAATCTGCCCAGCCAAGCTTGAAAGCTCCTCTTTTCTCAACTTGCTCGTATAAGGTGGGGAAGGTAAGAGGCGTAAGAATCAGCTTTAAAAGTCAGAGATTGATGGAGGCAACACCAGTGGGTCTTGCTGCACCAAATACATTCGCTGTCTGTAACCTGTGGGAAGAAAACTTGCTGAAATAATTCTTGCAAACAGACAAAACATGCCTTTTCCAGGCAATCTAACATTTGAAAAGCCTCATTAATAATGGTTGCAAAGTATGGAGAAACTATAGCTTCCATCTATGGGTCACAAGGCTTTTTGCGAGTATCATCTGAGCGTCAGAAGATAAAAGGGAAGAGATCATTCTAGGCCTGATTTTCACACAGGTTTCGTGGAGGTGCCCAGAGAGATTATTAAAAACATCTAAGCAGATTAAGTGCACGTAAGTACTCTTAAAAGCAGTGGGGTTTAGACACCTAACTTGCTATTACTTTTTGCAAATCATAGTCAGAAAAGGGGACACTTAAACTAAGCAACTTCAGGTGTCTAATGCACGTGCTTAAATAGGCTACGATGTCCCTGCATTGCTCTGCAGTCCATGCAGGGTGTGGGAGGGAAGGCAAAGCTGCGTCACACTCCTGCTCTGAATCACACTCAGGAGGACACTCTCCCTGAGATAACATGATGTAACATTACAGCTCTGCTAGGTCAAACCAAGGTTCATCTACCCCAAAACCCAGCCTCCAACAGCGGCCAGCCACAAACACTTAGGAGAAGGGAAAAACAAGGCAAGTCTGGAGACACACTTCCCCAGTACCTCCTCCCACTGCCCAGGAGTCCCTAGTTCAGCCACTTCCTGACTTCATCATGTTTAACAACCCTTTACGGACTTTTCTTCTGTTAATTTGCCTAATTATATTTCCAACCCACTTACACTATTAGCCTCCTCTGCATCCACTGGTGATACTTTCCCTACTTTTACCATGTGCTATGCAAATAAGAGCTTTTTCTTGTTTTAAATCTGCAGCCTCATCAGTCATTGCATAGTCCTTAGTCCTGGTGTTATAGCATAAAATAATTTTAAAAAAGAATAATCCTTCTTTATTCACCATCTCTGTGTCCTTCATGATTTTACACTTTGATCATATCTTCCCTCTGTCATCTTTCCCAGTATGAATGCTCCTTATCTATTTAGTCCCTCTGCATAAGAAATTGTTTCCTACCTATATAGGGAGCCTGTGGTAAAAGCTTAATGTGGGTTGCAACATCAGTCAGTGAGGATACATTCCCCTGGCCCAATGCTGAAGTACAGATACCTTTGGGATGGCACACAGCAGGCGTTGGACTGTGCCCAGTGCCAGGGCTGAGCAGAGAAGGGAATGGAAAGAGCTGTATTCAGCTGGATCTGTGGAGGAAATGTATGAGG
This sequence comes from Aptenodytes patagonicus, assembly GCF_965638725.1. Classification (NCBI taxonomy): domain Eukaryota; kingdom Metazoa; phylum Chordata; class Aves; order Sphenisciformes; family Spheniscidae; genus Aptenodytes; species Aptenodytes patagonicus. The sequence continues at coordinate 7,371,082 of NC_134949.1, read as the reverse complement.
CAAGAAAATAATAAGCCGGTTCAAATATACTGTCTTCTGGACACGCATTTCTGGACACAGAAATGTTGCTTCTCTAGGATTCACAGATCACAAAAAAGTCTGCAAACCTTTTAGGAGAAGCCACAAAACTTGTTTTTTCTTAGAAGCCATGTAGACCAGAAGCTACTCTAACGCATTCACACCTCAGTCCATGATGTGCTTAGCGGTCACAGCTCCCAAAGAGGCCCTTAGGAAATGTAGATTCTCAGCATTTATAATGATCAGTCCAAATATACATGACAGAGTCAAAAAAAAAACTCAGAGCTGGCAACCACATCCCCAGTTCGGATGTGCTTCTCATTCATTTCCCTGTGCTCAGGTGGTGTTCTCAGAAGCTGCATTTCTAAAACTGGTTGAGAAAGGCTTTCTTCAGCAATCCTCCATGCTGCCTTTTCCCATCCCATTTCATTTTTCAAAGTTGCTTTTCACACTAGAATGAAAAAAAAAAAGACTCTTCCAACTTGAGGAGACAACAGCTGAAAAAGGGAGACAGAAGAAGAAAAAGCCACGGGTTGCAATAAGTGAGAAGCAAGTGGCAAAGCGTGTCCTAGAGAGGTGGGAGAACCGCGCTCCTCCTCCATCTGCTCAGCACTCTGCCCGCTTGGCTGCTGAGACACACATTTCTCTCCCATTTTGACAAAAAAACTCCTGTGCTGATCAGAGAAACCATCCCACCACAAGTTTGCCAAAATTGGCCTGTTCATCCTAAAACTATGAATCTTCTTTCTGTTCAATATATGTATTTAAGAACATCAGAAAGATATTTTTCTAGGTGAGGAAATGCTTCTTGTATGTGAATGTCTCCTCATTCCCTCAACCTAGTGAGAGTGGTCACATAAATCAAGGGGTATGCAGAGATGTTTGCAAGTGACTGAATTATCACAGATTAGCAAGTTATTACTGTTAATTTAAATTAATATGTTTTATGTTACATTATAATGTGCTGGAAGCATGCAAATACCTTCACTTCAAGCTAATGACTAGTAATCTGTTAAGCCACGATAACTTCAGCTCTTGGAGTGCATCCCCCTTCTTGAGGGAAAAGCTGTAATGTTTAATGCTGGTTTAGCCAGTGACAGGTGACTGCTGCAGTGACATAAATAGAATTTACATGTCCTTGGTGCTTGAGTCAGAGCACACCAAAACATCCTTTTGAAATGAAGCAGACCATATATTTTAATGTCCTCAGATATCAGAAATGTGTTTGGAAGAACAAACGGGTGATTTTCTTTCCTGGGGGTTAAATGCTCCTTGTGCCTCCCATCGTCCATGTCCAGGGCCAGTCCAGTAGAGGTGCAAATGTCAAACCTAGCCCAGATCCTGTCCTTGGAGGGTCTGATGTGCCTTCCAGAAAGGCTGAGCAGTTTTACCACGGCCGCAACCATCTGCCACAGACGTTAAGTGGGATTTTCACACACTTCAGCTGATTACTCAGGTGGCATTGAAGGCTTTTGCCATACAATCCCAGAGCAGCAGGGATCTCCAGGGATGTGGTCCCAGCCATTAGGCTGCTTCTTTGAGTGTTCTCCTCTCGCTTTTTAGTGCATGTAACATCTCTGTGCTTTATGCTTTTTAATCTTTAGAGGTCTCTCACCGCCCCATGCCACCAACCTTCCCCTCTGCCTCTCCGAGCCCCTTGTACCCATCAGTGTCAGTGGAGACATGGCCGTATATAAGCATTGGGGATATGCCCCATTGACAGTGCTGAGAGGCTTGATTTCCCTGCTGCTTTTCCCTCCCATATCTGTGCCACCCTTCCCCTCATGCCGCTGCCCCTTGCTTTCACCTGGGAGATGAAGCATGTCCCAAAGTAAAGCTGCTCTCAAGGGCTCAGAGCTGAGCCTGTGAGCAGCTGCGAGCAATGCAAGACAGTGCTCCTCGGGACACCCTCTCCCTCCTGACCTCCAGGCAGGTGAGAAAAAGATGTAGGGAAATATAAACACCAAGGTAAGTGGCCAGGATGGTGAAAAAAATAGGATTTTTTTCATTTTGTTTTCGTCACTTTCCTTAAAGTGATGAATGAACCCAAATACCCCATCTCATACCTCTACACCTGCCTGTTTTCCTCAGCAAAACAAGAGTAGTTTGCAAGTGTTGTCTGTCAATGTGTTAGATCTGATTGCTGTAGGAGGAGGGATGTATTAGTGAGGAATGCATTTCACTTCCAAAATTGGCCCAGTACTCCACAGACCTTCTCCATTTCTTCGGATTAGCCAGCAGGACATTTGGGACTTGGTACTTATTTTATGGTATAGAAAGCGTGCAAAGGTACAGGGACAGCAAGAAAACCCTTCTGTACGTGTTTGAGGGACACCTCACACCTGGGGACTGGTCTGCTGAGCTTGGTGGGGTCCCTGATGCAAGTGACTTCTTAGATATGGAAAGAGGAAAGAGAAAGACGATGTGAGTGAACATTGCTGAGAAAGGAGCCTCAGGAGAAGCTATGCCCCAGCAGAGAGCATAACCACCTTCACCTTATTAATAATCTCTTTTTTAAGGAGGAAGAGGGTCATCTTGATGCTGTCTGGTGTCTGTGCTTTGCTAGAGTGCAGTTCTCTAACAAAGAGCATGCCACTATTAGAAGTGTTTCAGGACTGAAGGAATTAAGGATTATGGCTTGTACCTAGAGTTGAAACAAAAATTGCTGTGGGGCTTAAACCTGCTTTTAACAAGAGTACGTAGCCTGCCAGATCTGGTGAGAGATTAGCAATTTGATTATACAGGCCTTGGCTTCCTGCTTTCCACTAAGTGCCTAAAACCCCTCCAAAGAGGCCTATTACCTTGCCTTTTTTTTTGCTCTTACATTAACTAGGCAGTTCAGAGCAACATAAACACAGAAGCAGGACAGGGGTTCCCTTGCAGAGGTCTCAGGGTTTTATAGCTAAGTGCCTCCTGATGGATCTGTCAGAGCAACCTGTGAGAGCAAAAACTGTCACTCCCCGGAGCGGCCATTAGCTTTATTTCCAGAGTCCCTGCAAGCGCTTTCCATTTGTCCCCTGTTGAACTCGCCAAGGAGAGTATGGGCTCTTCTTGGGCAGCTGGCTGACTTTGAGCGAGAGAGGCAAAGCGAGCAGCTGGGCTGCAGGCACACGAATTTGGGGCAGAAAGCCTCGGCAGGAGCCTTCGGGGATGTCTTAGCGGATGGCTGAGTGCTGTTTCACGTGGGAAACAGGGGAAGGGCAGGCAGAAAGCTGCTGAGAAACATGTGACATCCAGCCTCCTGAACCCTGAAAGGCTGTTTGAAATAGGGAGCCAGGAGGAAGAAGTGGCAGCTGGGGCCTTTTTGTGTTTTCCATTCACAGGAAGCAAATTTATTAAGGATTGTGAGGTCCCATAGCATAAGCAATGAACTCTGTGCAACTGTTTTGCTTTCCAGCACTGGCTGTGGAGCATTTTCAGACAGTCCTGCTTCATAGATGCTCTTCAGAGGTGGGAACTGATTTGTGTTACCTGTGCAAGTCTATCCATGCATATAACCATTCCAGTCCCCATGATTTGCTAAGACTGCATTGGCATGTCAGGATTCAACCCTGCTCTACTCGCCCAGCATTACTTACATCCCCAGCAGGCACCCACCAATCAACAGGGTTTGGGTCCCACTGTACTAAAACCTGTTTTTGCAGTAAGATTCCTACTAAGGAGTTTAGGGAGCAGATACCATGTGCTTTTAAAAGGTATTTTCCTGATAGATGTCCTTATGACTCAGAAAAGTAGTGATTTCTGCATCCCCTAAACCTTTGTACATCTGCAGGGCAGAGCTGGGAAAGGATCAAACCCCAGAGCATCAGACTGCTGCCGCCAGAGATGTTGGCTGTCTGTTTTACCTGAAATCCTTTAAAAACCAAAGCAAGAACATCTACTCTGCAGGCAGCACACAAAATCTTGTGAGGATGTAATGGAGTGTAATCAGTGACAGATTTGTCATCTCTATTCCATTGCAGTGGCATGGGGAGGAATCGCCGCTGATTGTTTCAGCGAAGCACCGCAGCAGAGGAGATCGCTACCTGTTCAAGCTATTTTTATGTTGTGTTAAGCCAGGGTTCATTTTCCGGGACAGGGTGAGAGAAATGTGTTTGTCTTTGGTCAGTCGTTTGGCCCTGAGGGTTAGCCCGCTTTTGGGGTCGTGCTGGGGTAGGGAGAGAATGTAAGACAGGCTGCAATGGCACTGCTCGAGTTGTTACGGTCTCCCCAGTGCCTGATTTGTGTGATCTGATCATGCCTTCAGAGGTAAGCCATGCTCCAGACTTGGGATCAGAAAGTTATTTCCCCAGATCATATTGTCAGGGGTATTGTTTGTGTCTTTACCTGGCACGGCTTCCAGTCTGCTCCCTGAACCATCTGGGAAATTTAGCTAATGCATCTTATGGTTATGTAGGAGTATTTGCAATGCTTTGGTGCCTCCTGCCACGGCTTCCAGCATTATTTGCAACAGAGTGTTGGTGGGTTTTGTGATGGCGGGGGAACAGGAAGAAGTTGTCCTCTGGCTCTTCCTAAACTAAATGTCATTCCTAGGACTACCTGCAGCGGCAGGAGAGTGGAGTGGCTGAGCCAACCAAGGTGGTCCTTCCCATCTCCCTCTTGCTGCTGGCCCTTGCCGAGGCTTTGAGGAGCCCCATGGCATGAATGGCTTTTTTTTGGAAGTGCTTGTTGGTCTCAGTTGACCATGGACAGCCAGGTGAGGCCTGCATTAGCCAAGACACCCCCCCTGTAGGGACCTCACTGAGGGTGAAATGAATGTGGGGGAAACAGATGTCAGGTCACGGAGAAGGGCATCCCCCTGGGAGTCTCACACTCCCTGAACCCTTCCTAAAACCTCAACTCCTCCGACCAAGCTATTATCTGGCAATGCCAGACTTGGTCAGAAAACAGATTTTTTCTGCTTCATCATCCTGGGGAAGAGCATTAAAGTACAGCGAAGTATAACAAAACTAGGAGGCAACGAGAAAGAGCCCAAACGGTATTTTCTATTTTGAGTTCCATAGTTGGAGGCTTTTTTTTTTTTAGCAAATAAAATCATGCTGAGGTCTGATTCATGTTTTTTTAATGCCTCAGAAGTCTGCAGTGTCATTCTCCTGGTTTGGCATCCTAATTCAAAGTGAAATACATAAAACCAAAAGGAGCGTGTCAAGGAGTTTCTCTAGCTTTCATCATCTTTTTTTCCATGAGCAGGCGCTGTCCTTTTTTAACTGACTAGCAATGTGTAAAAAGGAATAGAGGGAAGGGCTTGGTAATAAAATGTTAAAGAGATTTTTATTATTATTTTCAGTGGCATCAGGATAGTGCCTTTATGCATATAATATCAGCTAAACATTCAACAACTGAAACTTGTTCTTACCAAGCTTATAACAACTCACTGCAGCGTACTTGCAATGTCTGGCTATTAGGACAAATTAACAGCTATTAATAGATGCTGTCAGCAACTGGATGCACACCGTAAGAGGAGCTTTATCTTTACGCAAAATAAGGATATGAAAAAATACACGAGGATGAGGCGCAAGCTCCCGCGGTTCTGCAGACCCTCGCGGGTGCCGGCTGAGCTCAGGGTCTGCACGCCCCTGCCGAAGGTGAGCTGCTCACGCCGGGGCGGAGGTGGATGCTGGGGGATGCGGAGGGCTGGGACAGGGCAGAGGCGATGGGAGAAAACTTATGGACTTTTGTGGGAGTTTCCCAAAAATGAAATCTTTTGAAGATGGAGGAGGGAGGGCGATAGAGTGGGTCAGGGAGGTGGGGACCTCTTCCCTGAGAGATGGAGACCTCTAGGACATCGTCTGACCAGGATAAATGAGAGGTTGCTTCATTACATTAAGTCTCTTCAAATTCAGGCTACAAGAGCAAGTGGGAGTCCACAGGAGCTGCTGAAAGTGGTCAGTTGGGAGCAGGTTGGAAAAATGACCTTCCTAATGCCCATCCACGGTCAGGAGAAGCGCAGGTTTCTGTTCCAATCTGCCTCTGGAGAAACCTCTCCCTCTTGCTGACTATGTACAGAGCAGCTGCCTAAATAGGGGGGTTAAAATCACTGAAAATCTCCCTGCTCCCCTCCATCCCCCGTCACCTCTACGACATTTTATCATGTGCATATTTTAAAGTTTCAGGACATTGCTGCTTCTTGAGTCATCAAGCTCTGAGAGCTAAAAGCCCGTGTGTCACATGGCAGGAAACATTGCAAATGTTTCTAAATGCCCAGCCTTACAAGAAGTGCCAGGGAAATACCCTGTCATTGCCTGAGGATAATTTCTGTGAGCTGTGTTGTACGTGAGCTAGAGGAGGAAGGATGCAAGGGGACATAAAGTTTGGTGGGTTGAGCATGGGACATTGTTTCGGTACTTTTAGGTGCATTGGATTCCTCTGTGCCTCCATGTGTCTCACTGAGTAAGTGATAATACGAGCTGAGAGCATTGTACACACTGCATCAGGCAGGTTAATTCATTTCTGTGTGCAAAATACCTGGGAATCTCCGAGTGGGGTGGAGGGGGTGTCCCATGTTCACTGTGGGAGACCTGGGCAATAAAACCCCTCAGCAAACATGGTGTGATGGAGAGGGGCTCAGCTGCCCCCGCGCCCCTCTTGTGTGGACTCCAGCCACGTGGGTCTCACCAAGGATGAGGACTGCTGTTTGTCTCGCCGGGGCCCCAAACCTTTTATGGTGCCAGACTTTGTAGAAATACTAATAGCAGAATTACGGGCATGCCTCACCAGGGGACCATAAATATCATTTTTAATTAACTGGCTATTCTACAGAGGAGACTTTGTGCTGTGCTGCAAGACATGGGAACAGAGTTCAGCCTGTCCCTGTGATAGAGCTCCAAATTTCCCCTGCTCTTTCCCAACCCAACGCCAGCAAACAGATGTGTTCTGTGCCTCCTATTTATGCGCTCCCAAGAAATTAGCACCCCGTTAAGCTACACAATGCAGTGCATTTATTTTTATTTCACTGCGCTGCAGCCTTTCAATGTTAACTCTGCACTCTTACTGGAATCAAATGCAGGCTAGCACCAAGAGCTTCTTAAATCAACGGCCTACGAGGGTATGAATTTTGTGCAGCAGAACTAGTGCCTATAGCTTAAGATTAAACAGCCCCCAAGCTGCGAAGTCCAGTGTTTGATCCAGGTCCAAAAGGGAAAGAACAGGGGAGGAAGATTTAACTTCCAAATACCTGAAGCTGGGACTGTGATTTGTCTGCAGACCCATTTTAAGGCAATAACCAGCTATATTTATATCTCCTGAATGTGCCTATTATTTCAAGGTCTTGCCCAAACGAGTGAAAGTGACATGACAAAGCAGCACTGTAGGGAGCCAGAAATGTATAAAAAACAATTGATCCATTATAGATGCAGTTTCAGGCAAGCTCAGTCTATTTTTAATTATTTTAATAATGCAGCTGATATACTACATCAAGGAGGGAAGCTGAAGAGGGTTTCCTCCCAGCAAGCTAAATAATTGGCTCACGTGGCTCAGTGGCATCTGGACATCTCCGAGCGCGTGCACAGCACAGCGATCTCCTGGGGAAATGGTATCACTGCGGAAGCCCTGTCCAGCAGGTCACCTTGAGACATGGGAGACCCCAAAGACAAGGAGATGATGCTTTAGGAAAGTGAGAGGAGAAACCAGTGCAATGTTGAATTGTGGCAAATAGGATTAGAAAAGGTGAAAGTTTCTTGATAATTTAAAAAAGCACATTTCTATTGCTGTGATTTGCACAGGTGAATTGTGTTGCAGAAATTGCTACCATGGGAGGCACATTTGGGTATGCATAGACTAACCAGGTTGTGGGACTCTTGATTTCCCCATGTTCTCCATGTTCCCCATGATCACAGCCCTCTCTGGCTGAAACAGCAAAGACCCATCTGAGCATCACCCGCTCAGCTCATCTGTGCCAAAGATGAAATGGTTCCTCCATCCTTGGGTGGCTTGTTCGGCTCTGGGGGAAGTCTGGAAGAAAGAAAACTTGAGGTTTCCCCTCCCTTTTGCAGAGTGGCCTTTAAATAAGTGCATGTGAGAAGGACAGGAGACAGATGCCTTCTAGCCAAAGGCTTTCAGGGCACTCAGTTAAATCATGAAAATAAAACAATGTCTTAGTTACAGAGAGTGGTGTGAGGCCATCAAGGAAAGAGGGACCACCCATGAGGAGAGAGTAATGCAATGGGGACAGTGAAAAAAGTCAGACAGTGGCTGCTATGCCCAGGAAGAATTTGAGATGTTGGTTGAATATAGTGACAATAAAACAGAAATTACAGCCACAATTTTTAAACTTAAAAGCCGAGTGCTCTACGATACCTAGGAGTCTTCAGAGGCAGGATGATCTGGGACTCCATTTCGCTGACGCTAAGCTCGCTTCATAAAACAAACAGAAACGTCCCTGTTAAAGGCTGTAAAAAGGCTGGGGTGAGCCTTGATGCCAAACCTGCCAGGGCACAGCATCTCTGGTCATCGCTTTCCTTCTTCTTAATACCTCGGGGCTGCTGGCGTTTCCCATCTGGGGACTTTCTTGTAAAAACGTTTATCTTGTTGTCGTGTGGAAGCGGCATTTTTTCTCCGTTATGGAGCTATGTCAATCCCACTGCGGGCAAGAGGTCAGGAATGGGACTCCCACGCTCATTCTTCATCTGGCAGCATGGGCCAGCTCCAGCCTGGCAAGCTTGTCAGCTGCAAGCAATGACTTGTCCATCCCATTGCCAGCAAGGAGATGGACGGACACATGGGACCTCAGCTGGCCTGTTGAGCAGCCCTCAGACATGTTGTAGCTTTGCCTGGCAGTGCACTATGTACCTGCAGGCTTGGCCCACACAGTTTAGGATGGGGAGCTGCTCTTGAAGGAAAGGCATGTTTGTAACTAACTGCCATCAGCCATGCTCAGCCCCTTTCTCCACGATGGTCTTTCACATCAGCTTTGCCAGCAGTAATACAGTTACAGGTCAAAGTAGCTGCCCCTCCATGGGGTGTCATCACTTTGAGACAAAGGCAAGACTTATAAATAAAAGGAAATAAACATACATAAATCCCTCTTATAAAAAAAAAAATCAGTAAAGCATGCCTGCTGTGAGAGAGACAGTTAGCTCCTGTTCAGTAGATCGGAGCTACAGGTTGCTTAGGCCATTGATCAGCAACCAGCGTCACACTACTTCCATGGCTTCAGCATGCTCATACCTTCCATACAAGCCTAGCAGTAATATCTAAAGGTCTGGTGACTTCATGGAGTTTCTGACATTTCTGGTTTTTGGGGGTCAAAGCACCTGATGGAGAACTTGTTTTGCAGAGCCTGGAATTGGCTTAGGCATTTAGGAAAATTCATGATAAATTTGGGGCAGCTTTCTCATACAGGACTGAAACTTAAAAGCAGTCATACTGGGTCAAAGCAAAGGTCCATGCAGTGTCATATCTCCAGCAGTGGCTATGAGTGATGCAGAGAGGAGAGTGGAAAACATATATGATACTTTGCTTGTATATTCTCCCACCTTCCACATGTTTTCAGTTCAGGGACCTCCTGTGTTGGATGTGGCCTCTAGATGTCCAGTGTCCCTCTATGGATTTATCATCCTTTAATTTATCCAGTCTTTTTCTGAACCCAGGTAAAACTTTGCATCCTTATCATCCTTTGTCAAGGAGTGCCACAGATCAACTATCAGCTGTGCTTGAATAACTTCCTTCAATTTGTTCTGAGCATGGCTCCTGCCAGCTTCGTTTGATGCTCTCTTATTCTGGTATTGGGCGAAACAGTGAACAGTCGCTCCCTTTTTGCCCTTTCTGTGTCACTCACCATCATTCCGTAGATCGCCTTCATTTCTCCTTCAGGCATCTTTTTTTTCCAGACCAAAGAGTCCACTTTGCATACTTAGTCATTTCTTTATAGGAGCCATGTTTTTACATTTAATCATCTTTACTGCCTTTCCTTGAATACTCTCCATCATCTCTGTATCTTTTCTGAAGATAAAGGGATCAGAAGATAATACTCAAGCTGTAAGTGAACCCTGGTTTTATTCAGTGGCATAATAATATTCTCTTTTGCTTGCCCCTTGGTAATTGTTAATATTTAATTTGCTTATTCCACCACTACTGAGCAATGAACTGACATTTCATAGAACTATTATAATCCAAATATCTTACTCCTGAGTGAGCCCGGAGCCCATAACCTTATACATGAAGTTCCGAACATTTTTTCTGCCATGAACATTACTTCACATTTGGCTACATTAAATTTAATTTGCTGTTTTATTGCTCATTCACTTAGTCTCTTCATATCTTTCTGTAGGCCCTTGTTCTCACTACCCTGAATGCCATGGTGTCACCTTCAAACTGTGCTCCTTCACTGCTCACCACTTTTCTCAGGTTGTCTGTGAATAGGTAGAGCAGCACGTGTCCTTACCCAGATGCCTGAAGAAGACCAAAAGGCCATCTCCTTGTTGCCTTGATTGCACAGACCCAAGGTTTGCACAACTCCTTCTCCAGATACATTGTGTCATAGCTAAATCCCTTCATCAGAAGATGTTGTTGCATTTCATCCTGGAGCATAGCCTTGAGGTTGGGCCATAGGCTGATATTCAGCCTTTGATACAGCATTAGGTTAATTCATTCCTTGGAAAATTATCACCAAGGCCTTCAGCTGACATTGAAAGCTACTGCAGGATGGGGTTGACGTGCACCGTCCTGAACCAAGGTGAAGGCAGATGGCTGTGCCCTGGGCCAGCTGGAACCTGCACGGATTCACACTTAGCTCCAGATTCAGTGAATTACTGCAGTCCAACCTGGAGGTGTCAGGTTGATGAGTTCCTACGTCCAGGATTTTGTGTGGGAAGGAAAGCTGGAGGTAGAAGGAGGGTTTTGGAAGCTGATGCTTCCCTGTCATCCAAGTTTACCAAGAGGACAGGACCTCTCTCTTCACCTTTCCCAAAGGGAACAGCTTCATGCTTTCTTGCAGCAGATCTATTATTTGCTCTCAAGAGGAGAAAGCATAGGAAAACTTGTGTAGGAGATCAGAAAGACTCATCTGCAAATCCTCACTTTGCTTATTTAAAGCAGAGAAGTTCATAGAAGTTCTCCACTGGTTGGGTAGAAACACATCCCTGCTTGCCCCAGTTGAGTTGCTTTCCCATCCCACGCTTGTGAGCTGGCAAAGGCACTGCCCCAATGGACTTTCATCCATGTTTGTCACGTTGATAATCCACAATTACTGAGGACTTGACCCCTTGGCTAAACCAGTGGAGGTGACCCAGGCTTCCTATTCTGGTAGGCTCCATGACCCAGACATGCTTTTTGCCTCATACAAGAATAATCTGCCTGTTCTTCTCCCCAGACTCCTCAGCTCCCATCTTTGCAAGCTGGGCTGGCCCAAACATAGCATCCTGGGACTAATTAGTCTCAAATCTGCTCTCTAACCCTTTCTTGTCAGCTTTTGGCTTTACTCACTAAACTTTGTGCTCTGTTTTTACCCCCCTGCCTTTGTAAGGCAGCCCTTGCAGGTAACTTTTTCCTAACATCACCAACCACCTTCACCCCTGAAACTCCTCTAAGAAAACACTTCTGGGACCCAGTGTATCCCCACATAACATTTCAGCTTTTGAAAAACAGCATATTTTGCTGAAATCTCATTGTGGCAAAAATGTTCCAACTGTCTCCACTTTTCAGCTGTCTTCTGATATCTTATTCCCAAATGGTAGAATAAAACTAGGAAGGAAGTGAGGGGAAAATGTGGGTGTAGAAGAACATCCTGTTCTGCACAAATACCCTGGTGTGTTGTCATATGGATGCTCTGCTTTAAATAGAAGAGGTCTCATGCTTGCAAAGGCCAAAATAATAATTCTCAGGCATTAGAAAAGATGGAAATAATGATTTAATAAAGAAAGTGTTTGGACTTACTGCATTAAAGAATCAACCAAGCTAGAGCTTCCCATTATCACGTGATCTCATTTTTGTGTGTACCTATAATGCACATGCACAGAGGGTTTAGGAATAGTCCCTGGGGAACTCAGTGAAATTTTCTTTCTTGTTTATTGTATTTGTGAGGCTATTTCCATAAAAGAGGTCATCTGGGGTAAGCAACATTAAAGTGAGAGTTAGAAGAGAGCCAATGGGATAGATTCAGAGGTCCCTAAGCTTTGATGCGTCTGAAGAAGTTTTTCTGCTTAGATCTGATTTTGTGACTCTGATTTCTGCTATCCACTTTTTGCAAGGGGTTGAGTGAAATAACTTTCTGTACTCTGGTGACTTTTTATTTTTACCATCATTATTTTTTTTTACCACAGCCACACCAACTGCTTCAGTTATCAGTACAACAAGGAGGCAAATTTTTTTTCTCGTCTTCTGCACATTTTCTATATTTTGGAACTTTTCCCATTGTGCTTCGCTTTGAATGTGAAATTTTTAATGCAATTTGAAGGAAAAATGGAAGGAGAGATACCCTTGGGTACAAAATACCCTGTAGTCTAGGTGTTTGGAAAATTCCACAGGACGTACTTCAGCAAAGCAACTTTTTACATCAACAGCATTTTCCCCAAACTTCTGACCATCTCTAAAGACAGTTAATATTGATCAGTAGGAGAATTGTTAAGCTGAACATTGCAACTGCAAGAGTCTAAGAACTGGTATGTCTCATATCTCTGCTATTTATTGTTGTGATAATGGAAGCCCAGGCCATGTAAAGCTGAGCCTGGGTGAAAACCCATGAACCTATTCATCCTCCTTGCCATCGCCAGTGGACCACGTGGTGTTTTTAGTGCCAGGTGTTTCCTCAGCGGGAATCAGGGAAGCCATTATGTGTTCCCTTAAGCCATTTTCTTGTGCCTGACACTATTTTCTCCATCAGTTTTGAAATAATCTTGAAATTCATCTTTGTGAAGACAAAAATGAGCCTGTGTTGGAGTCAAAGAGTCTGTCACATGGACACTGCATTCTGACCCTGGATGATGTCTCCTGTTGTTTTCGCTGTGGCCAACACAATGCAGCTACAGGGACAGTCAAGGGGCACAAGTGATGTGGTTGCCCTGTGCTATTACACAGAGGGATCCTACAGAAAAGGATCTTTAATTTCATATTTTGGTATGTAACACATAGCCTTTGTGCAATAAATGGGGTGGGGAGGGCAGAAGTGATCACATGTTCTGTTCCAGTAAAGTTCTTGTTGTGGTCAGACTGGTTAGACAGTTGTATCAGTTAGAGGCGGACAAATGCATGATTCAATCCTGGCGAACCTCTGTTGGCTCGTACTGACACAGCCTGAGCACTGCTTGCTGTGGACCAGAGACGGGGACCTGCAAAAGGACAGTCATGCATCCTTGTACCCAGCCTGCTCTTGTAGAAACTGTAGCTTCCTGGGATCTCTGAATTTCCATGCATGCCAGAGGAGATGAAGGCTTACCAGCAGTCAGGTCGTCTTCTGCAAATAGTTTCTAGAGAGCAGAGCACGTGAAATCCTTTCTGCAGTGAAACCCACATGGCCCCTTGAAGCGGTGAGCCATGCATGCTAGCTCACTCATCGGCATACTGCATTATGGTTCCCTGAGTTTCGGCTGCTTCCAATGTAATACCCTCCAAATATATTTCTTTGTGGTTTGATCCATGCTCATTAAAACAGCCCCCAACTCAGACTGGTGAAGACAGGCACTTTGCCAAAGCTTTGATGAAAGGGCAGCATGTGGATGATGAACAGGCTTTCTCTGCAGTAGACAAGCTTCCCGTGCTGGGTTTATTTCTGGAGCAGCTAACATATTATCTGATGCAGGGCCTTGTGTGAATGAGAGTTGGTCCATCCAGAAAATGAATTACATGCCCTTCTTTGCTATTGAAACTATCCATCATATCATGTCCCAAATGGTCTATCATGTTGTTGTCTAGTAAAACTCGGCCATCAGAGGCAGCTCCTGTTTGGATGCTGATGCTAGATGTCTGAAAATATGATTTCAGCTATAACTCTGAGGACATTTAGTTGGAATTTATGACTAGAGGTCCCTCTAAGCTCCATCAACTCTATCCATCTCATACCTTTATAAATAATACTGGTCTTCAGTTTCTGAATCCTTTAGGACAGCCTTGTGTTTTTTTTCCAGTGTGTGGAATACATCACATGCAAGATTTCACTCTGAGATTTCAAACTGTGTGGGCACAAATTAAATAAATAAAAAAGAGTTTGGCATAGTAAAGTGGACATCACGGAAGGCAGTTTGGTGAACTTGGCACTGTCTAGGATGCAGGAGACTTCGGCACTGCTTCTGGCTATACCAAGACTTTCAGTATGTCTCCTTTTGTGCCTCAGTTTCCTTTCTATTTGGTTCCCAGCCAGCATTAACCAAAATCCTTGAAGGATCCCCATTGGGTTTAGCTTCAGTTGGATCAGGTCCACCAGTACCTTACCGCTACATGCAGTGCTGTGAGAGCTACAGGCGAAAAGTGCTAAGCAAGCAGAAATGTCACCTTTTCTCCATTGACTTAAGTAGGAGCAGATGTGAGGAGGAACAGCAAGCACTTAAGATCATGCCTTAAACTTTCCATAAACACAGTAAAAGGAAGGGTCTGGCCCTGAGAAGGGCTTAGCATCCTGGACAGGGATGCTGCAGAGCTGTAGGGGTTGAGCGGTGGGAGGACATTTCAGAGGGGGTGCCAGGGTGTTTGCAGAATCGAACCCTGCAGGATTATTTAAGGTTATTCCCCTTCGTACATAACCCCAGCAGTCACCACGGCACTCACTGTAGTCCAATGCCTTGGGGAGTGGGTAAGGGAATCTATTAATACTCTTAGGAAAAAATTAGTATCCAAACAACTTTTGTTTCCTTGTTTTTTACACGTTTGTGCTCTCCTCTGTCACTAGCTACAGCACAGAGCCTGATATGCTCTGACAAAGAGCTATTGATGGTGTGCTTGTGTGAATTGGCCCAGCACTGGTCACAGCCAACTTCTGTGGGACCTGCTGCCCCCGTTTTACAATACGCTCCAGTGTGCTGAGCCATTTGTGAAAGGTCAGAAATGAACAGAGAAATGGACTGGAGTCAAAAACAAGTAGTCCTATAAATATCAGTCATAGTCAAAGGCGGTTTATTCCATTCCTCCCCTCTCTCTCCCTCTGTGTGTGTCTCTCCCTCCCTCTGTTGTGGTTTCCCAGATATAACTCCATGTTTCTGACTGGGAAGCTCTGAAAGGAAAGCAGCACACACATTGCAGCTCCTGCTCCCGTCTTGCACACATGGAATAATCCTCAGTCCCACGAGCAGGACTGACAGCCGGCACGGAGTCCAGGCATCATCTGGACTCAGATGTTAAGTTTTGATTTCTCGGATTTTCTTTATCTGTGCTCATTTTCTACAGTTTGAGAACTAGCTTTGGCCACAGACAGTTTGGATTGGGACTCCTGAGGGCTCTTCTCTGTCCGGAGCTAACATTTGAATTCACAATGACTTTAGCGGCTAAATTAGAGGATATTGAAGTGACGCTGGAGCACCTACTAATGGATGTGTTCGTAAGTAAGCTACAATTTCCTGTTTATAGTGAGATGCTAATAATCCAGAAGGCATCATACAAATTTAATGGTGTATCCAAGTGTTGCATTGACTTAATTCCGTTACATTTCATGATAAACTGTGTGTCCAACACTACCAATGTGTTGTGGTATAGCTAAAGCATCTACTGCAAGTGGTAACATGCAAAACTGGAACAGTGTGACTCCAGGGCAGGATCTATTCTGCCTTGGGTTTGTGTATCATCTACAATTCTGATGAAGCACATGAAGAGGAAAAGAGATTTGGTCAGAACAGTTTGAGGAATATCTCTGTAAAAGAAGTGCATTGACAGAATATTTAAACTGTGTATTGCTTAGCATCAAGTGTCCTTGGCTTTAGGATTTTGACAGCTATTAGATTACAGTCTTTTACCACTTTGACTTTTTGGTCAGTTTTGTAAGAGATGGAGGAACAAGCAAAAGTAGTCAAGATTTTTCGAGAAAATCAACTTTATTCCTCCTGGATATGTCAAACAGTTTAAACCAGAGTTAATCTGGAATTGCTTTCTTGAAATCATCAAAGTTCAGTGAAGTAATGTATGATTTGCTTTTGCACATCTGAGATAAGAATCCGTCTGTATAATCTCTTTTTAAAAGTTTCTTAAAAATATCAAAATATTTCAAAACAAATTCTTTCTATTTCCAACACAATTTGATGGTTTTTACCTAAAGGTCAGAGATAGCCATGTTTTGGAAGTTTTTTGGGGGTGGGGAGAAAACAGTGATGAGGGATTGCCAGATCATTTATCTTCTTCACAAAAAAAGTCATGCCAAGGTGATCCATACTCTCTGAATTCAGACTATAAGAAATAAGATGCCAAGTGACATTCTGAATTTTCAGAAGAGTTTTTTGGCATCTCTTAAATGAAATGCTTCAAATTTCAGGGTGTAGTGATGAGGAATCTCAGGCATCAACCACAAAAGTGAAAAACAGGAGAGCTTGCCAGCTTTCTAGCCCGTGGTCCAGTTACTAAAGTGTCCATCTGTGCTGTGAAATGGATTCAAGTCTCTCTGGGCTGGCATCTCCTCTCAGCACTTTGGGGAGTGCCCTGTCCCCTTTCCCACAGGTTGCTGACATAAGGGGTAGAGGAAAATAGTTGGAGGCTGCCCTGTCAAAGCCTCTATGTAGGGTATGAAATACTGAAATACTCTTTGGGTCATACGATTTAAATCAACCTAATGATTATTTGCCACTCTGGGTTCAACTCCTTTCCCCAGCTCTGAGTACCGTGCATCCCAGAGAAAATCCCTGAGGGTTTAAATACCCATGACAAGCAAAGATGCAACATCCGCATCTCATGACCACAGCATGCTGTGAATGTTAGTCTGCGTGGGAAGGGGCCAGTGCTTTCTTTGGACTATTTGCAGTTACTGTAGAATAAACTTGGCACCACGATCCCTCTTGGTCTATTTGTAGCTCAGCATCACTTCATCGAGCTGGGTACTTGACACCTGGGAGACTGAGAGCCTCCATGCTGCAGGTGTCATTGAACAGTGGGGGGGTTAAAGGCATTTTGTCATGGGGTAGCTCCAAGCAGTATTGGAGATACTGCCAAGATCTAGAAAGCCAGGGCTGACTGAGTTGATTGAGGCTGAGAGAGCCAAAGCTACAATCCTACACATGTCTGGTCATGTTTGAAGGGCATGAAAAGCCTTATACCCTGCTGGGAACCACCCAGCCCTATGAGAGAGGTCATAGGGAATCATTTCTTCTACGGCTCTTCATGCCATCGTGAGCACTGTTTTGGAGCTGTGTCTAGGCTTTGTCTAGCCTTATGTTCACCTCTTGCCTCTATCCAAGTGTCTTTCCTCATGGGTTTTGGGTTTTTTCATAATGAGAGTGACAGTAGACCAAATAAAATATGGGCCAAATTCTCCAGAGGTGCAGGTGGCCTCAGTCCGTGAAAACAATGGATCTCTTCTCAGGTTGTGTTTTGAACTGGTCCCTCAAATGTGTAATTCCAGAAACCCACTGAAACATCCCCAGCTGGGACGTTGCAGTCACAGCTGAAATTGTGATGCAGGGACATGTCTATGCGGTGCCACGCTGTGCCACGCCGGAGCCCCAGCTGGCTCTGGAAGAGCTGGTGTGTCTGTGCAGCATTGTGCAGGGGCACACTGCAGTAGTGTCGCTGCTTCACCCCCCTTGTCCCTCTGCAGAGCCTGGTGCTGGAAGACTCAGGGGTAGCATGTCCAGGCTTCACGTCTCACTTTGACTATCAGGACTGTGAGTCTAATCTAGCCTCTATGCAAATCAAGGAAATAAGTATTCCCCGATGAGCAAGGATGTTTTCAGCTAGCTGGGCTCTTCTAAAAACTCCCTAGAAATTATGGCAGGAAGAATTTCAGATAATCTAGACCAAATATTCCAAATGCAGAATCATTTTGTCGGACACGATCAGGCACAATTTTCAGGTTTTACCCATACATCGCCTTGCCTTGCAGCTATATTTGATCTTAAACCACCTGTCCATTGAGCAGTGCTAAAATTAATTTCTACTACTGAATACAGAAAAGTAAATATGAAATTCAGTATGAAGGAAGGTCAAAACATAAAGCTCTGGCTGTTATAGATCTTTCTAGCAGCCAGGTTCATCAGAGGTCATTAATCCATTACCAAGTGTTTTGCCCTTACCAACAAGACTAGTACTTGGGCGAGAAGCACGGGGCCAGACCAGCGGGGCTGAATGGGCTGCAGGCGGATGGACTGGACTGCCAGGTAACAGGACCCGCCTGGGAATGATCTCGAAGGCTGCTCCGTGCCATGCATCTTCATCCGTGTCAGGTTTATTGCTGAAAGAGTGAAGCCATCTGTCACCATAATGTTTCTCTTCCAGTTCTCTGGTGCCCTCCACTGCTCCAGACCATGCGATTACTTACAAAATTGGGAAACTGTGGCCTGTGGAGCCTTGATTTGTCTTTTTTTTCCTTTGAAGAAACCTAGTTTTAATGCTTGTTGGACCTCAGGGGCAGCAACCCACTCCCAGATCAGTGGACCCTGACAAAGCCCACTTTAACTGCTTGTACCAAGCTAGCAAGTGCATTTTATCACAGTGTAGAGATAAAGGTTATAGTAGACAGCAAATGAGAAGTAACCACCATTTTCTAAAGAAAACTGAGCCCTAGCTCAGCTCAGACTAACCTACCTTGATGTGATTTGGCTTCTGCAGGAATACAGACTGAAGAAAGACTATAGGATTGGGCCAGTTTTTCTTTGGACAAGGTTTTTAGCTTAGTTGTCCTGCAGGAACTCACCTGGAGTGAGTTCAGCAGAGTTTCACAGGGAGGATGGCAAGCCTTGGCAGCAGATATATTTAACGCTTCCTCTGGAAAGCTAATATTACATGGGAACACTTTTTAATTTTTTTATTTTTTTTTTTTTCCCGGAGACTAGAGATTTGCATCCACATGGCATGAGCTGCCACTTCCTTCCAGGACATGGTGTACTCACCGCATTGTCATCCCGCTATCAGAAAAGCAGCTGTTGCTGCACTGACGCTTCCTTTCCCCTATTACCAAAGGGCGTTGGAGAGCTTTGTTGGGCTCTACGAGGCAAGATAAAAGGGAAGCCTCCGACATGACATTTCATAATTAGCTGTCAGCACCGGCAGGCTGCCACTGAGCTGCTTGATGAGCTGGGACTTGGCTGCCTGGAGAAACCGGGACAGGGAGGCAGGGGCCAAAGTAGGGAGGCAGTGCAGGGACAAGCTCAGCAGGTCCCTTGGGTGTGCTAAGGGGAAAAGGGAGTCTGGGTAAGAAATACAGGCTTTGAATCCTTGTTTCAGTGCTTGCAAAAGGCAACCTTGAGCCAAACCCTCCTTGCCTCCGGACACGCTAATTATTCTTGTGCAGTCTGTGAAAGGAGACCTTTGAGGTACACCTCAGGACCAACCTTGCTGACCTCCAAGCCTTGCCTTAGGCACAGCTAGAGCGAGCCCCTGTGATGCATCATGCCCAGCATGCCGGGGGCACTTTGCATGGGATGCCTGGGAGGGTTCGGGAGTGAGGTGGGCTGTGGAGCCTGCCTGCTGAGGGATGCTTTTCCTTGCATTGTGGATGTGGCTTTAGACCTGGAAGAAACAGACTCTCAAGCAAACAGGTAAAGCTATAATAATCCCGGTGGAAAAGTGAGCCTGAAGTAGTCAAACATCAGCTGGCTTCAAAAAGGAGACCGATTTCTGCAGGCAGGTGTGATAGAGCTGTAGTGGATATCCCAGGAGAGAAAGAGAGCCTTAGATGAAGTCCTTAAACCATGAACGCTGTATCCCTGGCCTGCTCCAAATACAACCTGGGAAACAATAGGCAATTTATCTCTAATGGTTCATGGGGTCTTAGGCACCGTCCAAACACAACCAAGCCTGCCAGCTCCACAGTACACTCCATAGCTCCATCTACATTCCTGCAGACATCTATTTCCACAGCTGGCTTCTCAGCCTTCCTCCCACCACACTCCACAGATAAATATATACATACACATATATAGAATCATAGAATCATAGAATCATTAAGGTTGGAAAAGACCTCCAAGATCATCGAGTCCAACTGTCAACCCAACACCACCATGCCCACTAAACCATGTCCCTAAGCGCCTCATCTACACGTCTTTTAAATACCTCCAGGGATGGGGACTCAACCACTTCCCTGGGCAGCCTGTTCCAATGTTTCACCACTCTTTCAGTAAAGAAATTTTTCCTCAAGTCCAATCTAAACCTCCCCTGGCGCAACTTGAGGCCATTTCCTCTCGTCCTATCGCTTGTTACTTGGGAGAAGAGACCGACACCCACCTCGCTACAACCTCCTTTCAGGTGGTTGTAGAGAGCGATGAGGTCTCCCCTCAGCCTCCTCTTCTCCAGGCTAAACAACCCCAGTTCCCTCAGCCGCTCCTCATAAGACTTGTTCTCCAGACCCCTCACCAGCCTCGTTGCCCTTCTCTGGACACGCTCCAGCACCTCGACGTCCTTCTTGTAGTGAGGGGCCCAAAACGGAACACAGTATTCAAGGTGTGGCCTCACCAGGGCCGAGTACAGGGGCACGATCACTTCCCTACTCCTGCTGGCCACACTATTTCTGATACAGGCCAGGATGCCATTGGCCTTCTTGGCCGCCTGGGCACACTGCCGGCTCATGTTCAGCCGGCTGTCGACCAACACCCCCAGGTCCTTTTCCGCCAGGCAGCTTTCCAGCCACTCTTCCCCAGGCCTGTAGCGCTGCATGGGGTTGTTGTGGCCGAAGTGCAGGACCCGGCACTTGGCCTTGTTGAACCTCATACAGTTGGCCTCGGCCCATCGACCCAGCCTGTCCAGGTCCCTCTGCAGAGCCTTCCTACCCTCGAGCAGATCAACGCTCCCGCCCAACTTGGTGTCGTCTGCAAACTTACTGAGGGTGCACTCGATCCCCTCATCCAGATCATTGATAAAGATACTGAACAAGACCAGCCCCAAAACTGAGCCCTGGGATATATATGTGTATATATAAAAATATATATATATTTTTATATATAGACACATAAAAAAATATCTGTGTGTTTATATACAGGAGACTCGCTGATGAAAGTGACATTCATGAGGGCTTCCTGGCACGGAGAGGGGCTGTGGTTGCTTTGTCCTGGGTGGATGTAGCAATCAGGATTTACTATGTTCCAGGCTGAGAAAGAGCTGCTCTTCTCCCTCCCCACGTTGGCAAGTCCTGGCAGAGTTAACACCAAAATAGCAAGGATATGAAACTAAATCTCTGTTTCCAATACCATAACTTAGAGGAAGTCAGAGGAAATTACCTGGGATTCTGGCTCATTCTTCTTCCAGCTAGCAATGAACAGGAATTAAGGCCTGAGTCAAACTCCTGTATCCAGCCAGACCTAAAGCTGGATATTTGAAGAAGAAATAAACCCCTAACATTGAAGGGTCCAAAACAAGGGTCAGGTCCCTTGGCCAGAGGGTGCCAAGAGGAGGCAGGGCTCCCTGGCAGACCTTGGCAATGGGCATGACACCATGAGGTGGACAAGGCCACCACGTCTCAGTAAGGATCTGGACTGGTCACTACCAATGCCCACATATTCCAGCTCTTAAAACTGAGCTGCCAAGAGAGGGGCATTTAAGTGACCCAGCTCTTTATTAATAATAGAGAAGTAGCAACAAAAGCAGCTGTGACAAGTGCCAGCTCTTCTTCTCATCATTTTACAGTTAAGGAAACTGAGACAGAGGGATATGAAACAATTTGAGCAGCACCCTCCTCTGTCCTCCTGCTTAAAAAGGAGTAGAAATCCAACTTCCAGAATCACAGTTTGGTGATTTGTTCCCTCCAGAGTATAACGCTCCACCACAACTGCAGAATAATCCAGCCATCAATGTCTGGCACACAGATCTCCAGTGCCAAGAATGAAGTGTGCCTTTGCATCTAGTCCTAGCACGCTCTGGCATAGATAGGTGTTATTCTTTGTCTATTCTTGGGGCAATTACACCATTAACTTTCCTACTTTCTCATGCCATCAACACCGGTAAACAGTAGCCATTCTCATAGCTGCTACTAAGGACAATTGGAGAAAGGAGGGGTGCAGAAAGATGGTTGTGACAAACTTGCTTCAACTACCATTTGCACAGGGAACACTGCACACAGCAGTCTCCATCCCTGCTGTAATCAAACAAAAATTCTTGCAATTTCTATCGACTCCTGGTGTCTGTGTTACATTTTTATTAATAACCATTGCAATAATAAGACATTATCAACATGTAAAGTGATCCATTAACCTCTATAACGGCAATAAATTGTGTGGCTTTGCCAGGCTGCCAGGACTTGTTAATCGAAGAGCAAGCAGCAAGTTCGTACTTGGAGCAGTCACAAATCATGCATAATGCAAAAGCGTGGGTGCTAACCTCATCCTCTGCAATATAATGGGTATTTCCATGTGTTTATTTATCAGAGAAATCAGTTCTTTGAAGCAGCTCCTAATGTGTTTCTCTCTGGCAACAGCAGCATCCTCCAGTTTATCCTCAGTGTCCAGTTTGCAGATTTAAAGCCTTCTTCCACTGCTGGAGTTAGCCTGAGTTTTGTCAGTGTGGTGGATAGGAGCAGAATCAGGCCCCTTGACCTGCACTAAAAGCTGAGGTTGCTCAGCATGATTGTGACATTAAAGAGACCCGATTAGGTAGCTGTTCATCAGGTTTTGTTTAGACACTTCTGAAAATAAGAACATAAAAATGATCCTGCCAGGTCTTCCCAATGACTGATCTAGTCCAGCATCGTGTCTCAGGCAGCAACTGACATCAGGTGCCTGCAGACAAATATAAGAACAAGGCAAGTACATAGCCACAGTCTCCACAGTCATCTTCCAGCCACCAGTTGTTTGCACTCAGGGGCTTCCTGACCCAGAAGTGGTGTCTTCGAATTTAGCAGCCCACAGTAGACGTTCTTTCATGAATTTGTTAAGTCATTTTTTTGAACCCAACCCAGGCACCCGAGTTACTAGGCACAGCTGCCATGAAGAGTCCTGGAGCAGAAGAAATGCCATAGTGTTGTGCTGCAGCCCTGTGCACAGTGCCATCAACCGCAGATAACTCCTAACCTCGCTCCCATGAGGGTCAGGTCACACAGTTGACCCTCAGAAAACCTCTGTGGAACAGAAGATCTTTGTGGAGTGGTCTAGGCTTGCTCGCCTACGCCAAACAACGCACAAAAATAAGACGATGAGAATGAAGAGCTGGGAGTGCCAATGCCAACAGGAATGTTAGCAAAGGCAAGGTAATTAAATGCAGCTACCAAGGGGCACAGCAGAACTTCTGATAGCTGGAGAGGTAGACCAAGAGTGGTTAGGTATCAAGCTTATTTTATAATCAGTGGGGAGACATTGACACTTTTAGGTAATCATTCACCCCCCAGTAAAGTAGGCAGCTAAAGGACCTTGCAAGTGCCCATTCCTCTTCACTGATGACAAAAGGAGTCCAGATGTCAAGCTCAGATGAAAGCAACCAAAGTTAGGAGAGGTAAATGCCACTCCAGATGTCTCCTACAACTGAGGTAGAGTGTTGTTACAGCTTGGCCGACACAGGAGAGCTGAAGCAATAAAATATAAACTGATAGGAATTACAGGGAGAGACTCCAAGGCTGAAGATCCAGGGAGTCAGACAAACTTTTCACATTTCTTCATCTGTCCATACAAAACTACAAAGCTTAGAACATAACCAAATTCATTTTGTATTTTGCCAGTGTTAGCAATTCCTCTTTCAGTTTTGCGCAAACCCAGTTTTCCCCTCACTCGGAGAAAAACCATCATTATTCCATGCTTGTGAGACCTCAACGACAAAACAAAATTTGCCTGAGAGGCTGTTTACCAGGTCTGGCAAGGCTTAAAAAAACCCCTCCTAATGTCTGTCATGAGTCTTCTGCTTCCTTCCTTTCTTTAGGGGCATGTTGGCCTCTCTGCTACCCATGTGGCTTTCTCTTCGGGCAATGTAACTCTCTCTCCTTCCCTCACATAGACACATATGGTTTCCCGCAATATATTAAGATTAATCAAAGCAGTGTAACAAGGATGAAGTTTTAAAAGAGGGAAAATTACACAGAACAAAGAAGCATTTATCTGCACAGTGTTTGACATAGTCCATATGTCACATATCCTGTTTAAGCCTTAAATCTAGCTCAAAGCTGAGCACCTTCCATGCTGTGCTGAGCAAACCCCTATTTCTTCAGGAATTGAAGCAAATCAGCAGTGCTAAGCACTACACAGGAATAGCCCACTCACATTTAAGACTGGATACTGAGATGCACCAAGTATTTGCACATTCCTTGCAGTCGCCGGGATTTGCAAAGACTTTAGACCAGATTCCTGACAGAAATATTGCACAGTCATACCCCAGCTGAGTGCATGACTGCTATTGTATGCATCACATCCAGCCTCTGCTACACATGTGGGAATGCGGTGTTGTTGCCAAATATCTCCTCTTTTGTTTATATAAGCCCTGGAAGTCAGAGGTGGCCTCTGCGATCCCGTTGTGATGTTTACAGGGGCGTGTCTCCAGGGCAATGGGGTCAGGCAAGTTCTCTCCCTAATTAATTACTGTCTCTCTGAGTTATGTGGGAAAAGAGCCGACCTACCGGCACACTAAAACACAAGGGAAATGTCCTTCCATCTAGCAGAGGCCCCACTTGCTATCTGCTGCTGTTCTTCTGGCCAGGTTTTTCCAGGAGCACCTCTGCCTGGATGCACGGAGGCTAGGACTGCTTTCCCAGGACCATACATGGGACAGTGGGTGTGGAGGAGAACTTGAGGTGAGGTGGAGGCTGCTCCTGGAGAGTCTTCTTGGTGGCAGTAGGGGAAGAGGAAGGGTGCAGGTTGCTCTGTCCCCTTTCGTGAAGACATTTTCTGGAATGTCTACATCTGTGCCATGACTTTCAATAGAGGCTGTGCCAAGAACTTGCTGGCTTGGTGGACACACCAATGATAGGTCTAACTGCTTGGCTAGGTGCAGGCTCAGCAGGTAACATCCTGGGTTTCACACTCTGCTCTGCCAGCCGTTCCCCATGACACCCAAGGCTGAGGTATAAAAAGCAACAGATGAGCGGCCATGTGGATATTTCTGCTGGAACACCAATGAATGAGGAAATTGAGGAACATCTAACATTACATTCTGGGTTAACGTACAGCAATGTGCATCAGATATGAACTTCTCTGAGTCCAGAAGTGCTTCATTCTGGGTGCCTGTTTAGGCTCATGCTAGTCAGACCTACTGACACGTCTAAGGACTGCAGATAGTTAAACAACCTTGCTGTAGTACAATGCAAAGCTGTCACATGAGCCTAAATTCCCAGTCATCTCTGTCGGTACAAGTGATGGACATGCTGCACACGCAGTCCAACACCGTGCTGATCAATGCATAACCCAGAGCACCAAAACAGAGTAAAACAAAGCAAGAATCTCTGTTCAAGTGTGGGGCTGACCTTCATATTCAGCCTGGATTGCTGCACCCAGCCAAAGCACTCACATGAGCCAAAGCAAGAGCTGCCACAACAGCAGCACTGCTTGCCCAGAGGACACAGGGATGTGTGACAGTCTGTGTGGCCCTCAGAAGTGACACAGCCTTGCTGCACACAGGGGAAGCCCCCAGGCTTTCTGTGGCTGGGGACCGCGAACATCCTCTCTCACCCTAGCAGGCTGCTGGGTTATTGCCAGCTCTGATGGAAAAGGCTCATATGGGAATGGAGCTCCACTTGGTGTGTTTTCCCACATCCCTCCCCAGGCTAGAGTGATCATAACATTTCTCTGTAAAACACCATGCCAGACTGGAAAATTGGGGGGGTTTTAACTTTAAGGCAAGCTGGATTTGCAATGACAACCTGTGCTTATCTTTCACTCCCAATGAGGCCGTTTCCTTTACAGTCTGATTCTGGGTGCAATAAAACATAAGCTAAGTTACTGTAGGGACTGGAACCCCAAAGCATCGCCCTGTTCTCCTTGTCTTCCTATTGCTTAGTCATGCCCCAACAAATCAGCTAGGGAGGATTTCTTACAGTGGGAAGTAAGCAATTCCACCAAAATTAATAGGAACTGCTAAAGAGCTCTAATACAAGCAGTTTCCCTATCGGGACTCCAGGGAAAAATTTGGCTTTGCTATTGATAGAGACCATAGATAACACCCAGGATGGAAAATACTGTCAGGAGCTGCAAGTTATCCTTGTTCTCCTCTTATTCTGTTGCCATACCTATGTCTTCATGGAGTACAGAACTTAAGTGGGTTTTTCTGTACTGAGTGACTTTTCAGTTTTACAAAACAGTGTCTCATTGACAGATCTGATAGATGCAGCATACTGCATTTCAGTCTGTGCCACTGCTGTCCCTGGGTTCCATTCACTGATCTCTGCTGGGCATACACTGACTTGAAACTTGACTCCTCCGTTGCAAATATAAGACACGCTTTGCAGCAGTAAATGATTTCTCTCTCCTTTTCATTAAAGACCAAAAAAAAATCTAGTCTAAATAGCAATCTATTGGAATGTTCTTTCCTCTGATGCATTGTTACCGCAAACCACTGTTCCTGGCAGCCTGCAATTAGTACTGAAAAGCATCCACTGCTTTAAAGAGTTTCGTCTTTCAGCAGTTAGTAAATGCGGCATGTCTCTTTTGAGGGTCTGTGGTGGCAAGGCCAGGATGTTCCCTCACAATACTTTGGCTTTTATTTCCTACCGTGCTGTTCAGTCAGAGATTGTCTCTGCAGACAATGCGGTTGAGTGAAGCTTCAGTGATGAGTCTGGTCATCTTAATCTGCCTCTGCAGTCAACTACAAGAGAGAGGGGGCTCTCCAGAGGGAAATTCAGAATTTGATGGGCTGAAATGCCCATCATCTGCCACAAACACCTAAACTCCCTCTCTGGGAACAACTAGAAAGACCATCATGAGAGCATGTTTTACATTACCTATCCTATAGGGAATCTATCAAACTAATCCTAATAGACTACCCTATACACTTGCCTACCGATGTACCTTAAACAGCTCTAAAAATAGAAAGTCAAAATCTCATGCTTCTAGATAATTTCCACAGTCCTGATCATTCTGGTTTGGCTTCCTGTCTCCAGGTTCATACCAACTGGGAAATGAGGAATGAGGCAGAAGAAAGAGAAAGTGTCATAGTGGGTCCAGGTCTCCAGTTTTATGTGGTTTCCGTGGAGGATACCCACAGAGTTGTGCCTGGGGTACAGCACAGTGAGGGAGGGAGGAGTGAAGCCCATTGGGATATGCAGGGATCTTGTTGGAACTGGTTCCAATACCACATAAATGGATGGATTTCTTCTACTTTTCACATGCGCAAGAGGTTTCCTGCAAAGAAGAATATTTGTATTACTATTCAGCTGCCTTGAGCAATATGCAAATTTGCATTTCATTTGCAAGACCTAAAAACCTACGCAAAGAGCTTGTGGTTCATGGAAATGACTGAATGAATGCTTCCCTTTCCCCTGTGGAGAAAATGAGTCTATGTGGTGCTTCATGCTGGTACCACTAGACTGTCTGCCTCTGGTCCCGGAGCTTGGTTGCTCATAGACACCGGTGGAGGTGTGTGTTATGGCTCTTTGTCCCCTCTAGCAGATAAAGTTCTATCTACAAGGCTGGTCTTTCTATGAGTTGGACCTGAGGGGGACCTTGTTTTGAGGAATATGAAAGCTGCTGGGGAAGGGGGCTGGCGTAAGCAGGAGCACCCCCAGCCCAGGGCTTCAGATCGGGTAAGCAGGGAGATCTTTACTACTCTGCTCTTGTATGAGGCACTCACCTCTGAGGTCCTTACTCAGACATGACTCAGTTTTTATTCAGGCAAAGCTCCCAGTAAAGCAGATCACAGTCACCTTTGCCCTCTTGCTCCACCAGTAGATCCCCAGTGGCTCTGCTGATGCAGGCAAGGGTTCCCTATGGGCAGCTGGGAAATGCCAGCCACCTTGTGCTTAAATAAACAGGTAGGCATCCTGTGAGATAGCAGGGGGGCATTAACAATCATTAAAAAAATCTATAAGAAACAAAGACCCTAACTCTGCACCTATTCCACATAAAGAACCTATATAAGTCAGTCATGCTTAAGATATTTCCATCTTTTCCTGTCTCTCTCACTCTTTTTGGCAAGAGACATATGGAACTAATTATGAACAAAGGCCGATTGTTTTAATATTTAGAGTTTCCCACATCAAGCTGCTGGGTTTTTTCTTTGGTTTTAATGCATGTGCATATGCTGAGCAGATACAGAGTTTCTCTTCTTTATTTTAAACTGTTGGTTTAATGTCATGTCCCTAACACCTTCGTCCTGGCTTTTGGACTTCAATCAAAACAAAGTATTTTTAGTTTTGCATTAAAATGAGAACAATACATGGAGGAAGGGGCTGGCTCCACAGCTCAGCAGATTTTGCTCTCCCAGCTAGACTGCTCCAAGGAAAAAAGCGTGAGCCAAAATCTTTTCCGTTTTACTAAGCAAATTCAGAATACCATTATGAAGTTGGTGGATTGAGAAACTCCCACTTTGCACACATTAACTCTAAACTGCATCTGGACCAGTACCTGTAACTGAGCATGGAAATGAGCACAACATCCAAAACACATTTCTGCAAAAACACAGAATCGTACCTGGTTGCTTTGGGACAACTGGTGTTGCAGAAAGTCTGTGAGAAGGGAAAGACTCTTTCCTATTTCCAAAACACTTGTGTACAATTTATAGTGTAAATATAGTTTCAAACTTTTCTTCCAGAGAAAGGAAATATCATTGTCTACTAGTCCTTAATGTGGTTTTATGAGGAAAAAAAAAGTAGACATTGAGACTGACTTTGTGAAGACAACACTTCACAGTTATAGACAGCTATAATATAATATAATATAATATAATATAATATAAATAATAATTTTTATAATATAGAAGCTGTAGGCATCACCAAGCAGGCTTTCACTGATACATATGTGTACAGACGTGAGTGTGAGTGGTAATGTCTGTTGTTTGTACTTATGCATGCACTGTGCTACGCCATACAGACCACGCAGCCTAAAACGGTGCATGCTTGTGTTTAGCTGAGCAGCCCAGAGGATCTGTTCGAGCCCTGTGCCCTGGGTATGTGCTTTCCAACATCTAAGAGAGAGGAATATCTGAACATAGGATTTAACATTAATCTCTGCACCAGATGGTGATACACCAGATATTCTTTTTAAGGTGAACATGTGATCTACTGTACAGCAAACCAGAGGGGTCTGCAGTCACATGGCAAAATGTATAATAACTCTGATAGAGCTTTGATTAGACAACTGACCTGGTTACCATCTGTAGCAACAAGAAGCGAGCTTGACATTTTTGGAACATTCTCCCCAGAAGCTTAATTCTTCCACCTCTGTGGCACAGCAATCCTGCTGAGCAAACTACACCAAGAAACAGAAGGAAGCTAAACATACGCTGCTTGAAACATGTTGTTAAGGTTACAAGGCTTGGGTTTTCCTTTTTTTTTTTTTTTTTTCCCTTTTCCCCCCTCCTTCTTTCAAACGAGCCACATCTTGACTCATATGGTCTGATGTGAAAACCCACTCAGCTATTTGATAGTTGGGAAATCTAGATGAGACTGTAAGTTATTTCAAAGGAAGCCTGTGTGTGCTGTGAACTCTGTCTCTCACACACACATGCACACACACACGAGTTAGCTCTGCACTATGGTAGTACAGACAGCTGTGACTCCGGGTAGGACCCGAAGACTTTTATTCAAAATACCATATGGATCACTGAGGAGACGCAGTGTGGAAAGGGTAAGCCATGATTTCTTTGTCCTGAATGCATGCCCAGAGGATGAGGAGGGTACCATTTGATAGCAGTTGTCTGCCCCGTCAGTAGTCAGAGCTAATAGGGGTTATGTCATGGTGTGTAGAAATTGCTATTGCTGTATGCTATGGTGTGTAGAAATTACTATTGGTGGGACCTGTATGGTGATGAATGGGAATTAGTACTAGTCAGAGGCTGTGTGATAATTTGAGGTAGTAATCGGTGCCAGCAGGAACAGTAAGACAACATGCAGCCATCAGAACTAGTTAAAGGCTCTGTGATAATACTTGGAGGTAATAATTGCTGAAAAGGATCATTTCTACCAATCAATACTCATTGAGACAGTGTGATGGCATATGGCAGCACCAACCTGTAGCAGTGGGGAGTAAATAATAATAATGTCAAATAAAGAATAGCAGCTCAGGCTGATGTGGAAGAGCTCTGTGTAAGTGAACATAGATGCAGATGCCCACTAGTGTCTATCCCAGCAGAGATGTATAGCGAGCAGTGGTTGCACACCGCCATATGGGCTATACGGTGCACGATGTGTTGCTCTGGTGAGTGCCAGCCAACGTGGCACGGCAGGGCTGGCAGTCCCTGGCTAGCCAAGGCGACGCTGTTGCTTTCTTGCTGTGGCGGGCGTAGCAGCGGGTCCCAGGGAAGCCGTAATTATGTCATTAATTTCCTGAAAGCGCATCGCCTTAGCAGCAGTGCCCAGGGGACGCAGGGGGTCCCATCACTTTGAAGGATTGACAGGCTGTCAAAGAGGCGGTGGCTGGGACACAGGTCTCGGCTCAGAGAATGGTGCACACCTGTGGAGCACACACCGAGCGCACACCGAGCGCACGCTGGGCGCTTCAGGCTGCCTCTGCATTGCAAGCTGCCATCACCCGAGCTGGCAGGGGTGGCACAGCCTCCCAGGGGACAGGGACACCTTGCTCACCCCTCTGCTTGTCACTGATGATATCCCCTGAAATGGTGCTTGGCTGGGGGGAATGGGCACGGTCTGCACGTTCCCTGCCGCGGGGTGTTTGGGCAGGGTGCCACGGGGGTGGGTGAGCGGTGCTGCACCCGCTGGTCCATGGCTGGTGGCACATGTAGAAGCTCTGCAAGCCCAGAGTGGCTCGGAGTTGCTTCATGCAGGACTGAGAGAAACTTTTGCTCGAGGCATCTGTTTTGCTGAAAAGCAGTTTTGTGGCAGCTGAAGCCACCTGTGAGTTTACTTTGAGTCTGTTGCATGCATCACTCAAAACAAAAAAAAAATCTGGTTTTGGATATTTCAAACCGAATTTTTTTTCAAATTTTTCTTTCAAACACAGTGTAATTTCATTTGGATGAGTGCCTTGATTTTTTTTAAGGAATATGAAAAAAAATCTCAAAAATTAAATGCAGGTCGAAAACGGTTTCAGTTAAACACAAAGCCTTTTTTTTGTTTGTTTTTTTTCCTTCTCCATTTGGCAGAAGGGAAATCAGAATAACTTTGTGTCAACCTGAAACATATTTTCTTTGCCTTTCCAGTCCGTCAAGCAAACCAAAGATAATCAATTATTCACACAGCTTTGGTCTGCTATTGTTTGATTGTTGTTTGTTGCTTTGCAGCACATTCAGAAATGTCCCTCCTGGTAAATTTGGGCTTTGCGGTTCAAGATGCTGGTTCTGAGAGGGGCACAGGGCAGGCAGCCCTGCCTGCAGTCTTAACCTGCCTTGGGGACAGGGATTTTATTTGTGTCCCCTCTACAGTGCCCAGCTCCACTGTAACATCAGCCAAGGTTTGCCCCTCCGGAGAGGCACTGCTGTTGCTGACCCAGATCCCAGGAGATGGGTCGGCATCTGGTGGATTTGCAGCTGCTCTTGCAAGCGTGGGGAGGCAGAGAAGCTGGTGTCTTTTTCAAAGGCAGCTTCCCACAAGGTGGCAGGTGATTTTTCAGCTGGGGTGAGCTCTCAGCTGCTGCAGCGTCCTCCCCCATTGCCAGCCATGGCGGGTCCTCCCCAGCTGGAAGGGTTCATGTTTTCACGCAGACCATACCTGGGACCGATGAGGCTGGAGACAAGTCATATAACAGTGCGGAAAAGGGGAGATAGATACACAGGATAAAGCAACAGCAAGAGAGACAGAGCACTTTCTCCCATGCACGCACACATCCCCTTTGGAAACACACTGCCCGTACTGACCTACCTGAGCAACAGCTGCCTGAGTCCTCCAGCTTTGCTTTGTGCATTAGTCCATGTGATGGAGAGGTGTAAAAGACAGCAGTACTCTCACAGGGTGTTTCCAGGAGGTAACCCCATGGTGGGAAGCAAGGGAGAGCATGGAAATACCTGCAGGAGAAGGTGTCAGAGAAGGTCAGTATTTATATATCACACAAGAACGGATGCGTAAGGATGACCAGCATTGCAGGGGACTCGGTGGTGTGTACACACTTAACAGCTCCACGCATAGCCCAAGTGACTGGCCGCTGTCGAGGGGGGGTTGTGTTGTTTTATTTTCACTCACATCCACAGTTTATTTCTCTCCTTCCCACTCCTTGACCTAAGGTTGGGGTGGTTTAGGCTTCTTGTCAGGCAAATGCTGGAGCCTTGCTATAAGGGTTGCGAGAGGATTTGGTAGGATGGTTTTTGCAACTGGCTCTTTTTTGTCCTAATTCTCTGTCCTTGCCGTTATTCTCTCCATCTTGTCACAGAGCTGCCTCATTAGGCACCTGGCCCATGAGGTTGTGGTCAACCTGGTTGAAGCATGCATCATGCTCTCTCTCCCTGGAGCCCCCCACCAGCTAGAGGTGGCAAGGCAGATCCCCTGCACTTGGGGTCCTGAAGCCACACAGAAGCTGTGTTTCTAAGCTCAGAGTCCATGCAATTCCACTGCGACAGTGAGAGCCCAAAATACTGAGTGAGCTAGTTGCACATGTAAAGCCTGAGATGTGAGAGATCTGTGCAATGTGTGGCACGCACCCAGCAGAAAAGATGGCTTTGCAAAGGCTTTTACAAGTCCAAATAAAAAAGAGCAGTGCTAAATATTAGTAGGTATGGCACAGAGGTCACCAAACATGTCAGCTGAGGCAGAATTAAGTTTTGTGCCATGGGGCACACCAGCAGTCAGTGTCAGGACTGAGGCATGACTTGGGTTCATCTAAGTCAATGCTGATGTCTGTGAGACATCTCCATCCTGGCCAGCACCTCAGGTTGCCTTTGGGACCACTGCAGAGTCAAAATACTCTGTGGGGGTTGCAGAGGTGGTCCCCTGAACACCCATGTTCGGCTGAATTAATAAGTCCTTAAACTCCAGCCAGCTCTTTTTTTGCCAGCGTATACAGGGACACCTTCGTTGGAAGAGGAACACACACCCCCCCCAAACCAGGTAACATGAATCCCATCCCTAACACAGTATTTCTCAACACAGAGCCCTCCCCACCAGCTCTTCCTTCTCTAGGTCTCCTTCCCCCACCAGTAAACATGCACGTTAAATATGTAGTCCTTTCTCCCTCTGCATTATTAATGTGAGACGGTTTATGCCTGCAAGCTATCTTTATTATATCCATGTGCTGCGGATGTGTGTGAGAGGAAGATGAATAGAGTCCTGCTAATGCCTAACAAATGCCTCGCACCATTCAGAGATTTCTTTTTGCTGTTGCAAGGCACTGGTAAAGAACACATATTTACTCCTTCTCAAGACCTCACTGGCTATTTTCCAGCCACGGGAATGTTTCTCACCACAAACCCAAGGCATTGTTTTTTGAGTTAGAAAGCCTAGAGAAAACATGCAGCTTTCTTGTATTAAAAAAGAATAAGTCTGCCCTCTCTTCTGCCTTCAAGGCTCAAAGGGTGGTACTACAGATGCTGTGTAAAAAGGAAGGCCATCTCCAGACTAAATGAAGTGCTGTAAGAAACAAATCAAGTTGGGAGAGATATGGCTGGAAAAGCCATTTTAAATTATCTTGCAGTTTGCACCCCAGCTTTAGCTCCCAGCTTTCAGCTATGGTAAATTAAAGGCCCTGTGCCCAGTTGTGTCAGTGGATGCTTGCAGGTCAGCAGGATTTTAGTCTAGATTGCTTTTTTATTTCTTGTGCCTCTGAAGAAGATAAGCTAAGATCAAAAATGCGGCCAGAGCCCCAAGCCAGAACTCCACTGTCCATTACACAAGTGTAAATCTACACCAGCGTGGAGCTGGGACTGGTATTTACCTATGACACTTCCTCTCTGAATGGATATCCATGAACATGCATTCATATCATGACTTTAAAACACACCAGGCAGAGATAAATCCGTAAATGGATATTTATTGCCATAGAAAACAGATGGCAGAAGACAAAGCTCCCATGTTCTTATCCCAAGCTGCAAGCACGTTAAGAATGTGGCAGGAAACGTCATTCCTCCTATAAATAAATTTCTCTTGAGAAGAGAGAACCCAGGGCTGAAAAAAAAAAATCAGTCTTTCTGCTCTGCAGGCCAAGTCTGAGGCAGGTTTTCCCACGCTATTATGCAGCTTATGGCGACCTTTGCTTTTGGCAAGAGGAGATTGCCTTCAAGCAAACCCAGCAAAAGAGTTCGGGTATGTCTTGCTGCTGTACAAATCTACCAGCGCTTTTACTACTCTGAGTTATTGATTTTCTTTTTCTACTAGACAAAGCATAATTCAGCATTTGGCTTCTTATTAATCATTTTTCCAGCATGGATTCAAGAGCCAAGTGGTCAGAAACTTCTCACACCAAGGGTCTAATGGGGTGGAACAAGGCAGATCTTGTGGCATTCATGGAGGAGCGGTCCTCATTTGTTAAACCCTCTTGTGCAAGCCTCTGTGAGTGATGCTCCGAGCACTCGGTCTGACACCACGACTAAGTGAGTGCTTCAAAGGAAGTTGATCTTTGCAGTTCACGCTATTTACTTGCAAACTTTTACACTGGCATGCAGGTCCTGCAGACCTTTGCTTAGCACCTTCACTGACATTTTTTGGACGGGCCTCTTACCTTGACAGCATTACTACCAATCTGATAGACTGCCAAGGTGACAGCAGAGTTACTCAGATACTGTGGATAACAAAAGAACAGTAGTAGATATTGAGCATAGAAGTTGCCCTAGAGAGAAGAGAGACCTTGAAGCAAGGAACTCCTGTTGTCTTAGCTTTTTTCTGGAAGTCACTCAAGTCTCAAGGTGATGAAACCGATATACAAACTTAGAGCGGTGAAAAAAGCGCAGCATTTTGCAACACACTTTATTTGCAATGAATTATTCACCAGCCCTATAGACAAATAATTGTATCAAAAAAAAAAGAATAAGAGGATAAGCTTAAATAGCAAAACTGTCACCTATGTAATGCTCTGACATAATCACTTGTGACTGCCGAAACATCAATTTTATCTGCTTCATCTGAGCTTTATCTTTTCTGACCTGTTCACAAGTATTTTGGAGGAATTGGTTTAATGTGAACTCTATCTAGACAGATAAATGCTTGGTGCATCCTCTCAGGTGTCTGGAAGTTGTAATATTTTGTGACATTTCTAAAAGGTGTAACAAATCAAAACAGACTTTCCTGTGAAACGGATCAGGAGTTGTGCCAGACTTTATCCCCCCAAAATGCATGCAGGTTAACAGTGCAAGAGGTGAAAGCACAACAGAGGCTAATGGATAGTGACTGGTGAACTCTGAAGAGTTCGGAGCCAAGATACTGCTCAAATTGGCTTTCAAATGGTTGGAGTTTAATTGAATTATTGGAAGCTCTCAAGGCCTGGAGACCTCACGAGCAGAGGCTCTGCTGTGAAATTTCCAGTGCTTCAGATTCTTATTTTGATCGGAAAATGAAAAGCTTTTTTCATTACAGTTTGGCATTTGTTGCCTTCGCGTTGGCCAGACCCTGGGACAGCAAGAGTATGTCAGGGGACAGAGCAAGGGCAAGCCAAGGTACAGAGGTTGGGAGCAGAAATGAGCCAAATGTTTTGGATTTGGGTGAAGGGAAGTCGGTGATCACGTGAATCCAGTTATAAAGCTTTGGAGGGAGTGGAAAGGTTCCTGTAGTTCATGGACCCTTTTGGGTCCAGCTAATAAGCCTGCTCAAAGGGCTTTCTCAGATAGCTAGTACCATGCCCGGATCATAACCCCACCAGCAACCCAAAGCTCAGAGTTATGATGGTTATCACCAGAGTAGTTTGCCTCGAGGCAGTGCTCTACAGCCCGAAAGGCAAGAACTTACCACCCCTACAAGGAGCTTCCTGGAAGGGTTTTTCCATACAGAGACTGTTTCGTGCAAGGTTGGCAAGTGATAGATAATGCAGAGTGGTAGCTTGTGTATTTGAAATATCTTCCAACCTGCCCCACCCTGAAGACCTAGTCCTAGCTCAGCTTCTAGCCAGGACTTATCCCTGGAAGGGTTTAGGCATGCCTTCAGCTGGGTTTTAAAATCCAGGCATAGAAAACCTCTAGACTTTGTCAATTCATGATCTGTACAAGGGATTGCTTAAACATTGCTTCAACAATTTCCTGAACTAACGGCATTTTCAGACATCAAGTGCAAGTATGATACATGCCTTTTTCCAGTTCTTAATTTCTTGATCAATCTTTTCATCCATTCAGATCAGGATACTGTAAGTGTATGGGAAAAAAAAAAACCACAAAACAAAACAGTGGGTGAGCAACAAACTTAGCCTTCATAGAGCTTTTTCATTTTCACTCTTGAGACATCTTTGATCCAGACCAGGCACCAGCACAAGTCTGGTTAAACAGCAGCAGTGACTTTAATGAAGCTCACAAGCACCAGGGCCCCCCTTAACCAGCCTGATAGAAATCATGAAAGAGACTGTTCTGACCAAAAGGAAATCTGTTCTGTAGGTAGTCGCACAGTTTCTATTTTGCTGATTCAAGTTCAGAAAGTTGGATTTAGATTTCAAACACGCTTCCAAACTTCTGGTCAAACTTTCTGTCTGAGCTTAGCTTATTTCCTGTTGAAGTATATATTATCCTCATTGTCTCAATCATTTTTAATGGCTTCAAAGAAACGGTGACTTTTCATTCTACCAGCAGATGGATATGAGTGATTCTTAAGCTTCAATTTTTCTTGTTGGGACCAAAGTATCAAACTCTCCAAATTGCATAGGCAAGGAGCACAATTAGTCTCCACTTCCCAAAGATACCACATGAAAAGCTTTTGAAAAGATAATGGGCTGCAAATTATGCCATTTAGTCACCCGCACATACTCTAAAATCCAGCTGTACTTCTGGAATATATTTAGAAGGTGTAATTAGGGTTGTGCAAGCTTTGAAATAAGTGAGCAAGTTTCTTGACTGAGGTTGAAATTCATTTTAGTTTCCAGCACTCCCTCTATAAAAGCCACCAAGTCTTGATGGGCTGGGACCACGGATATCTTATTTTCTCTTCCGGTACTGCGTCATCATAGATTAGGTAAACCCCATGTGAAACAATAGCTAAAGGACCGATAACCTGCAATTAACATTGGTGCACTAAGCATCTGCCCTTCGGAGATCTACGTGCACAACAAGTACCATTTTACTGTTTTACCATTTTAGTTCAGAATAGAAATCACTGCAAGAGTGAACCAAATCGGCCTTAACTCAAAAGTTTCTGCCACAGGGAGTTTCCACCCTGCCAACTCCCAACAGATGAGTGATGGGATGAGATGTGTTTTGGAGAAACTCATCTAAGAGATATTAAAGGTATGAATTTATGTTCTTGCTAGTATGTATTTCCCATGTCAGCTGCCTTCCACTTGTACCTTCAGCCAGCCTACATTTACAAGTTTGTCATGCAGCTGTAATAATTTTTCCTACCTTTTTAGGCCTCTTTGGTAGTCAAAGAAGAGAGAGTAATGTGTGTCTTCTGGTGACAACTGATGCTAATATCTTCAAAGAAAATTTAGGATGGAATGAATTGCCCTCTGTGTTGACATCCATCTTCCATTAACTGTAGAGGGAACAAAAGCCTTTCCAGTTAGAGGAGATAAACACAGACTGCCACGTCTGCTCTGCATGCTTACTCCTGGAGACCAGATCCAGATGGGGCATCCAGGCTAGCCCAGCTTAGATGTGAACATCCCCACAACAGAGGTCTGAACCCACGACTGTGCGTTCACTAGCTCTGCACATGGCCCTGTGAATCTCTGGTTTATCGGCCCAGGGTTTGTCCTGGGAAGCCCTGCACTACCACCTCCGATAGCTGTGGGACTTGTGGGAGAAATTGCCTGTCTTTGGAGGGGAGTTCTAGGGGGACATGTGTACTGCAAAACAGATGGGCTGCACCCCACTTTAGAGAAGATATAAATCTATTTCACAGCCAGGAAAGCAACCAAGCTGTCCTGGTTTCGGCAGGGATAGAGTTAATTTCCTTTCTAGTAGCTGGTACAGTGTTTTGGATTTAGGATGAGAACAAAGTTGATAACGCACCGATGTTTTAGTTGTTGCTAGGTAATGCTTACACTAGCCAAGGACTTTTCAGCTTCCCATGCTCTACTGACTGAGAAGGCTGGAGGTGCACAAGAAGCTGGGAGGGGGCACAGCCAAACTGGCCAAAGGGACATTCCATACCATGTGACGTCATGCTCAGCACATAAACTGGGAAAGCTGGCCGGGGGGGCCGCTGCTCGGGGACTGGCTGGGCATCGGTCAGCGGGTGGTGAGCAATTGTACTGTGCATCACTTGTTTTGTGTATTATTATTATTATTATCATATTATTATTATCATTTTATTTCAATTATTAAACTGTTTTTATCTCAACCCACGAGTTTTTCTAACTTGTGCTCTTCCAATTCTCTCCCCCATCCCACCGGGTGGGGGGGAGTGAGCGAGCGGCTGCGTGGTGCTTAGTTGCCGACTGAAATTAAACCACGACACAAGCTCATTCATGTTAGAACTACTGTATGTTTCTCACAGCTTTCCATGTGTGGAAGATCAGATGAGCAAGGGTTGGCTCTGTGTAGTTGTTCCTTTAGCCAAGGCTTGCAAGTACAGTGAAAGCCTGCATGCTAACAAAAAGTGTGCCTCTTGCAATACAGTTTATTGATTTTGCAGCAAACTAGGTAGCTACCATAGGCTTTACTGAAAGGTGTCAACAGTGCCATCCTTCTGGTGGCCCTGCCCCACCACCCAGTCTTGGTGGTGGTTTGCTGCTCCTCTAGATCAGGCTGGAAAACTGTAGCATAACATGATGACTATGTTGTCTTTGGAGTCAGACCAGGCAGAAAGCTCCACTTCCTTATTGCTGTGGATTGCTAGATTATCGCCTAAGACCCAGCAAAGCTAAAATTTTTGTCACAAGGGCAGCAATACATGCTTTTGTCCACCATATGGATGACTCCACCAGACATAGGGCAAGTGCCAAGCAGCAGGTTCCTGTGCTGTAGCCCCCTCTCTGTGTCCTTGACACTGTGTTTGCAGAAGCAGTCGTTCAATTTTAGGTGCCTCTGTGTTTGAGTCTGTTTTGGGGAGCTCATGGTGCTCGCTGGTTCTTTTGGAGATGTGTGTTCAGAGAGCCTGAGGGAATGTCTGAACTTGCTCTGAAGGAAAGCCCATGGCCATCTTCTGGGTTAGTCTTCCACATTTATGTGCTTGCAGGCTGGAGGTAAGGGCACCAGAAGTAGATCATCGAAAATGCACAGTGTAGCTTTATGACCAATGGCTTGATAAAATGCCAGATATCTCAGCTGAGTACAGGACAGCTGGGCAGATAGGAAAGGGACTGGATCCTGTATTTTCACCCTCTCCAAATGCCTCTCTTTCATTGCAGGATAGATAAAATCTGACATTCAAAACAATATGTATCTCATATCAGTTTCTCTGCATAAATGTCTGTATTTACTGCGTCTGAAAGAGATGCTGAGATCTGGCTGGGTAACAACACTGTGAGATGTTCAGGGGAAGAGCACAGGATCAGTGCGCTCTCCTGATCAGTGTGATCCATGAGAAATTACCACTCTTCAGAGAGGAGAACACCAATGTTCTTTTCCTTCTCCACAGCACTCCGAGAAAGCTCTCCAACCTCTTGCTTTTATTAATTGCTGTACATTCAGTAGCCACAGTATGTCTCTAACCACAAGGCTTGTCCTGCATGGGTTGTAATATTATCCATGATGCTTTGGAGCACCTTAGGAAACTGAATGAGGATGGCAACAAGCGAATTCCTGTCTTTCAGTCTTCCCTTAATCAATCTTAGTGCATCAGCAGACAATGGGGAGGATGAGGAGCAAGGTTAAAACTCCACAGGTAGTTTGTCCTCATTAAAGGTCCAGATTTTCACAGAAAACCAAGAAAAGCGAGTTGCAAATGTTTCACAGGCTCTCCTTTCCTCAGAGCTGAGCTCAAAGCTGTTACTGTTGCCTGAGGGCAGAGCCTGGAGTTCCCAATTTTGAAAATACCATCCAAGAAAATCTGTCAAGGCTAATATGATGGATCAGCTATTGCAAGAGGGAAGCTTGGCAATCCTAGGTCACAATTTAAAATGATTCCTTATAATACATCGGGCTTTACATATTACAAAGGCTCCACAGACATTGATCCTCTCCAGACCTCTGCAAGACCCAGGCAGTGCTGTTGCTCCCACTTGGCAGCCAGGATGCTTTCAGAGGAAAAGCCAAGGCAAACTGCCGACACCATGCAAATCTGGGTGTGTTTGAAGCAGGACCAAACTTCAGGGCTCCCATTAGCTGGGAGTGCACATCCCCTTCCTCCCTCTCCAGCATCTCTCCACCCAACCCGTGCTTGGAAACCACAGCAGGGACTGGGAGGAGGCTTTCTAATTTTCATAATTTCCACTCTGAAATGTTGGAAAGCTTCCTTTTTCCATCCTGGACTTTGCTGTAATGCAGCCATCATGTACCCTCTTGTAAACTTTCAAATGCACCAATAGTGGAAGTTTCCTGCAGATGAAAAAGAGTTTGCTTCAGTTACAGCAAGTGGGAACTTGGCCAAGAAGAGTCATAAAACCAGAGGACGTTGGTTTTTAAAAGCACAGTTATGTTAGTGCATTCCAACACATCCAATCAGTCACCAGAGAGCGGTTAAAGTGGCCTTGGGGCCAACCTCCAGCTTCTGGCGGATGGTGTCAGGGGAAAGATAAGCAGGCTGATGTCAGCGGATGATCTAGCCCCTTTTCCTTACGATCAGTCACAGCAGACTGTGCAGTGCTAGCCAGACTCTGGGTTGCAGCAGCATTTTGAAAACTTTTCATTCCTGAGCTTTGTTTTATACTAATCCACAGATGCTGTTATCCGCCCTAGACTGGAAGGGAAATTGCCAAAAGAT
This sequence comes from Aptenodytes patagonicus, assembly GCF_965638725.1. Taxonomy (NCBI): domain Eukaryota; kingdom Metazoa; phylum Chordata; class Aves; order Sphenisciformes; family Spheniscidae; genus Aptenodytes; species Aptenodytes patagonicus. Next base: position 7,330,068 of record NC_134949.1, on the reverse strand, counting down.
TCAGGACAAGGGTGTAGGCAGTATGAATGTTTTCCTGCAAAGGCCAAGAGATGCTGTGAGGTCTCTGAACATCCCCTATAGAACCCAGCACTGGTGTTTTCTCTGAAGCCAGCAGCTTCCCTTCCCCAGGAGTCCTCTATTTAAGGGGCTCAAGGTGAAAGAACCCCATTTTGGAGGGAAGGGAGCAAAACATTTCTGAAAGTCAGCACCTTTTAGAGAAATTCCAGGTGGAAACCCACAAATCCAGATACCCTGAATCACTTGGAGATGGATCAGGTGTCTTCTGCAGCACAGGATACGTATCACCACACTCTTGCACACAGCCCCTCTCCCGTGAGGTCAGCACTTTGCGAGGAGAGACTGCAGGACTAGTCTCAAATTCCCCAGGCATCGGCCTCTGAGAAACTCTCCGTTGTTTGTGTTTTGTTACAATTGCCCATGGGGGAGGCACCGACCATCTCTCCCTCCCAGTTCTTAGCTTGCAAAGCCAAGATATACCACGAAGTACCATACCAAGAAATACCAGGTCCGCATTCTCTTATCCTGGAATTAACTGACCACGTCCGGTCAGATGGGGACAGAGCCCAGAATACCGTCTATGTGGGCTTTTCTTTCCCATGACAGTTTCTCAGTCAGAGCTTGAGTAAACTTGAGGTCATCACCAATTTATAATTGCTGAGATTTATGTCTCTCCCGATCACATTTTTATAGAAGCAGCAATATGCTTTCATTCTTGCTATTCTGCTCATATCTTAATCACTCTTCTGACAAAACCAAACACCCTATTTTGAAATCAAACCCATTCACAGAGGGTGTTCCCTGCCAAGGCAGTGATTCTTGTCTGACTGGACCGCTGCCCTCTACAGTGTTGATTTTGGTGGGCTTCAGACATAAATCTTCCTAAAGACCATTTCTCTCACTGCACAGAATAAGAGCCTTATTGTTACAGCTACGATGCATTTGGGACACGTCTCCATTGCTTTTTAGACCAAGGCAGCCACTTAACGGGGCTGTTCTCAAGGCTAAGTACCCTGTTTCATCTCATTTTCATGATGGAGCGGAGCGGTCCCAGGCACTGTTCCTGGGGAAGGTGAGGGTGGTGGGGTTGTTGCTCTCTGTCCCCTCTTTTTGGCTGAGCAATGGTTTGGAGGAGTGTTTATACCAAAGCCTAGGCGAAAGCACCATGATGGAAACATGCAGTCATTTATGCTCCTCCTGAATCCTGCAATAACCCAACCGAGGTCAGTCAGGACCAACTTTGTCTTGAAGCACCTGGTTCACACAGACCAACACCTCGGCTCTACAACCGAAGTTTTTCCTGGCTTTGCAAAGTCGTGCCATGGCTTTGTCAATTGATGCCTGTCCGTGACAAGGCTGAACTCCAGTTCCTACCCATACTGTCAGGGCCCCTCAGAGGTTGTTCTTCAGCCCACATGTGTATGGCTTATTAAGGGCAATGGATCATGCACCACCAATACTTGTCTGTGGGCCGAAGACAGTCATGCAGGGACCAAGAACAGCTCGCCATCCTAAACAGAGGTGGAGCGAGAGCCAAATCAGGGCAACATAACACCAAGAGCCATGAGTGCAGATCAAAAGACTTTCAGCCCCGTGGGAGCTTCATGTCTGGGTAGAGATCGTGTTGTGACTGAGTTGCATCTGGAGTCACACAGGGTGTGTGCTGGGTGGGACCTACAGGAGAGGGCATAGCATGGCATTTCAGGCTGACACGGAGGGCCTGGTGGGAACTGCCCACAAGAAATGAGGGCAATCTTGCATGTGGTTCAAAGAGAATTGCATGGATAGAATATATGGCCCTAAGCAATGAAGAAGTGAGTTTATTTCAACCACATAAAGCTATTCAACTTGTGAACAACATTAGCTGGGTTTTGATCACTCTTTTTTTCTGAGCTACTGTGGCGCTGGGGCAGAACTTCCAAGTTCATCATTCTCTTAAAAGTTCCTATATTTGTTTTCCTTAGACTTGAGACTTCTTTTAAAAAAAAAAAGAAAATCTGCCATATCCTTCAGCTGCAAATGATTTAATCGTTCTTGGCTTTGTGTGATCTGAATATTTTCTTGTTCTCTTGCTTTGCAGCTGTGACCTACTTAATTACAAGCAGGAAACAAACCCCAGAATCATTAGACATTCTGCCTGGCTTGAAGAAGGGGGAAAAAAATAAAAATCTCGTGTTGTTAAATACTAGGATGTCCTTCTTAATAACAGGAAGTCAAGTTCCAGATAGCAACAGTGAACATTTGAATTCTTTGTACATCAAGATAAGGACAGCAAAGAGCTTATGGGTTTTATTTTTTATGGCATGGATGTTTTGGGGGCAGGGGAAATGAAAGCCACTGCTAACAGCCAAAATGGGAATGAGTCATAAATTTCTAAATCAAGAGCGTAAATCCTCTTTGTTTTAACTTCTGAACAGCTTCAGTCTGCTGTCCATAGAGACAATGAAGTGACTGACTTGCTGCTTCGATCCTGCAGCTTTCGATCCATTTTCTCCTCTTTTCAGGAAGTACGAGCAAACAAACTAGTCAGTGAGTTTGGATTCCACATTGCAAATGATCAGGTTGGAAGGCAGAGCATGGGGGAGTTTGATTAACTGCTCTCCACCTCTGCAGATGGAGTCTGGGCTACTATTTATACCTCCTGAAACTCAGCATCCCGTCTGGACATGTTGGTGGGTATGTGGGTGTAATAGTAGCTATAGAAAACAGCCAGAGAAAGGGAAAACCAGGACTGCCAGCCTCTGTGACCGTCTGTCCCACACATGCACTTCAGGCCTCTTGTCCCTGTTTATCCGCAGCTTTGGTAGCAGCTCAATAATACAAATCTCTCAATGCATCGTGAGGCAATAGAAGCTGATGTTTGTACAGGGTTTTAAGCCGAGCAGCAACAGAAGTGCAAGTTATCATCTTCTGTCAACTGTGCATGCATTATCACTGTAGATGGCATGGATCCAGTGCTGTCCTACAACACAAATGGAGATTTTCCATTAGCACAAGCCACAGGGGTCTGTGTTAGGGAGCAAACGGGGTAGAGGTCAACTCTTATGCTCTACTGAGAAGGTCTAACTGGTCCCAGCTGGGGAGATGTTCTCAGCGTGAAGATCTGCTGCAGTACAGTAATCCCCCTACATTGACTCCTGAGTTTCCCATCTGCAGATTAATTGTGCTGTGGCAATAGAAACAACCAAATCGCCCCACGTGAGTCAGCCCCAGTGCAGATGCCATGAATCTGCAACTGTGTGCATGCACTGCATTTTTTGGTGTTAACAGCTCAGCATGTCTCGCTCTGGGACCTCTCTACCCCAGAGTCAAAAGAGCCATCACCCTCCTCCATGGCACCCTCCCTACATGCATTTAGCACCACCTGGATGTATGCAGCACTACTCCCACAGGGAACATATACATACATAATCAGTCTTCACTTCAAGGAACATTTATTCACCCATAGTTATGCTCATTTTGATAATCAGTGTAGGATCTTTCAACACAGAGGGTACATTATCGATCCAAGATATCTTAAGTATTTCTGCTTTTTGATGCATAACTCTTGTGGAATATGACCAGTTGGCTTTCTAGCAGGCTGAACACATATTTACTTCTTAATGTAAAACAGTTCCCCCAAGATTTCATAGCACCTGACAAATGTCAGTGAATTAATCTATTGAGGAAACGGAGACCCATAAAGTTATGCGACTCGTCTAATATTGCTCAGGAAACTGATGACTTTTCTGGAATAGGACCAGAATCCTCCTTATTTCTACTCTGAAGGTTATATTTTACTTACTTATATTATATCTTTCCTCTCTGCCCAGTGACAATTATATCCTAACCAGCAAGACCAGCATTTATTTGTAATGATCATTTACAAGGAGCTTCAGAATAAATTAAATATATATGCTTTAACTTAGGCAGGAGCAGGCTTTCCAACCCATAAGCAAGATCAAATATGAGAAATCTGGACCGTTGATTTTCTAAAATATGTTCCCTTTGCCCTCCTCCTTTTTAATGAAATACTCAGCTCTTGTCTGTGAACAGAAAGGACTTTGTATTAGTCATTGAATGCAGTGAGTGTTACCACTGGGTCTGAATCAGACAGACTACTTAAATATATCTGCAGGATAAGTTGTAAGAAAAGGTTCTGCTGAAATGGGCCATTTGTGCTGTATGTAGGCTTGTTTTGCATAGATAGCAAGGCTGCCCTTCATTAAATCATCCATCTTGCCATAGGGCAAAACTGCAGACTGGCTTTTTATGAGCCACCAGATTTGTCCTCTATCCCAAGCAAATAGTGCCAGTTAAGAGACACCTGCAATGTGAAGCAATGTGTCCTCCAAACCACAGCCCACAGCCCACAGCCAAGGCCATTTTGACAGCTTGGCCATCATCTTCTGATAAGAGGTGGGAAGCATGAGCTAAATGTATAATTCAAAATGACATGAACACAGGGGTACAGCGGAACCTCTCATAAAGGCAAATACTTGCTCCAGTCACCAAAGGAATAAGCAAAAGCTTGAAACAAGAAAAGTGTAACTGAACAAGTGCGTGACTCCTTCTGTGAACAGTCAGTCAGGTGTGTTCGATCTGCAATCTGAAATTCAGTGCCCACCTGATGCCTGATGGGCACAAACACAGGTTTGTCCCAGGTTCGTATTGCTTCACCCCTGAACCTTGCCAGAGGCTATTTTAGACACAGGCAAATAACATGGAAGGAGAACAGCTCAGCTGCTGGATGAGCTTTAGGTTGCCCCCTGTTCATACCTGCCTCCTAAGGAGGCTGTGATTTTTTCCTGTTTTCTTCTGGCCAAAAATAATTCTCCTGAGCATTTCTGCACATAACACCAGAGAGCAGCGTGATGATAAACCTTGTGGCAATGGGCATGTGCAAGCGCGTGCTGCTTTGATTGGACACCCCGGTCACAGGACGTTACAGTCCCCAGCAGGATCAGAGTTAATCATAAGCTTGGGTTTCCAAAGTGAAAAATCATATTTAAGATCTCACCATTCACTTTCTGTGGCTGTTCTGCACTATTTACTTAATAAGTTGTCCCGACCTACATCCCCTCCTGCAGACTCATCCACCGCAGTGTTCACAGAGAAAGAGGATTGAATAGCAAATCTCTGCACAATCTCTTTGATGATTCTGCATGGTAAAAGTGAAAATCACTTTAGCTGGTGGAATATTAGGGACAAGTAGAAGCCCAGGTTTATAGGATTCACCTACTTTTAAACCTCGTTAAATCGCTAACACAGCTTACTTTAGGAAACGAAATGCGTATGATTTGAGGATATGACATACTCTCCCGTGTCAGCCAATAAAAACCTCTCTAAAGTGAGGACACGTACAGCCTTACACAGAAGCAGCTGCTGTTCACATAACGATAATACTTAGCACTACCAGAGCACTTTAAATTTTCAAAGAGCTTTAGAAATGTTATGATCAAGGTGGATGACTGGAATAGTAAATTTTCATTCAGTTATTACTGCGAAGCAGCAGTTCATTTCATTATGGAACATTTTAGGCCATATGGACTCGTGAGAACATCTTGAGGAAATTGGCCAGGATTTCTGACTCGTGATGTTCATCCTAAAATGTAACCAGCAGAGAAGTCTTCAGTTTCTTGAATTTTCTCTGCAGGGGGGTTGTAGGGCTGTCAGTGGTGGCAGACCAGGGGGTGAGGGGTGGAGGCTGTGGGTTTGGTAGCATGTGAGGGGTGAGAGTTAGAAGGTAACCGAAGCGGTGCAGGCACAGCCATCACATTTGCATGGGGCAGCAGATCTTTGGGGAGATAATTCCAAGTACAGCTTCTTGACCTACAGCTCCAGAGAGGTGAGCTAGGGGTGTTGGTGCCTCCTCTATAAATCTGCAAAGGTTCAGGCATGATCATTGTCCAGGTCTTGTGGCCCAGACAGACTGAGGTCGTGATCCTTTAGCAATCCAAAATGATTACAGGGTCAGCAGACCCTTAGTTGATCAAAGCTCTCAGCAGGCCCAGTATGGACATCCATGCTTTATTTTTACTTTTTTTTAAATTCAGGTGAGTTTCCTTTGCCTAGAACATATATGTTGTATAATACAGCCCTCAAAGTCCGAGGATTTGCTTCTTTAACTCAAATACCATTCCCAGCTCCTTTAAAACCCTTCCCTCAAACCTTTCTTTGTACAAACAAAGTACAAAGCCTGGCAAAGGTACAAGAAATAAAGCCAATAGTATCCAGTCCTTGCACTCTGGGAAGCTTCCACCGGACACATAGAAACCCTCTCATGGTCCCTCCTAGAGTGGTAGTGAAGCCACTTGTCAGGGAAAAGACAGAAAAGCCCAAATGGGTCAGCATGAGGCATGAGACCACCTTGGTTGGGGTGGGAATAGGGCACTCAGAGGCTCAGGTTCTCAAGTGGATTTGGTGCCCAACATCCATTTGGAAACCTTGGCAGAGTTTGTGGTTCAGTGCTGTTAGAGGAGGGAGGTCACTTCTGTAAGTCCCCACCAAGGGCCCCGGCTCTGCGTGGGCACATGTGAAGGAAGGGGGGTGGCTCCTTCTCCGTGTGTTTGATCACTTGGCAGTGGGTCATCTCTAACTGTTCCCATGATATCAGCCATGAAAATGATGTGCCATTAAGGCATAAGGAGGAAAATGCAACGAGTTAAACATCTCAAAAAATATCTCTAACATAAGAAAGCGTGAAGCTGCAACATGAAAGGGAACTTTAGACATGAAGATCTAACAACATTAATCCTCTTAACATTATAGAGAAATAAAGATCAAAAAGGGTAATGGATTTGAAATAAGACCTAAAAGACCACATTAGGCTGGAGCTGCAGGGACCATTGGGGCCATATGTTGAGCAGAAGCAGGATGTTTCTGGTATGTCTACAGCAAGCTCAAAGGAAACCACCCTCCACCCGGCATGTCTGTCTCTCAACACACCCAAATACATCCACACCCATCAGAAAGTTGTGGGTAGAGATTTACTCTAGAGCGCGTTGGAAAAAGATGCTGAACGCTTCCTTCTGAGGCCAGAATATGCAATCTGCCTAAAGGCAAAACATGGACCCGTCTCTCGAGTTCCCGGTGCAGGCAGCGTCTACCTACATCAGTGCACGGCAGTGATTTGCAGGGTCCACGGTGAGGAGGAGCTGTCTGCTGGGGTTGGGTTGGGAAGTCCACCCCCAGCCTTCAAGCCTCAATGACAGTCTCATGAAACAACACAGCAGTCCAAAGGGTTTGGGGGTTTTTCTTCTTTTTTTCATAGGAAGTAAGAAGCTATTTTTATACCCTAGTAACAGCCTTTGGACTCTCAGTAAAACGTGGGAGGTTTCATAGTAAAAGTTTTGCCTGACATTTTCTCAGAAACAGAGGGAAATAATCAGTGCATAATTAGAGAGGTTGTGTTGAAAAGACCTGGAAATGTCTATAGATCTATGTAGAGTGCAAAGGGCTTTTTTTTTTTCCTAATTGACCTTAGTGAAGGTGAAGCTCAGCGTGTTTTATAGAAATGTAAGATGATTTTTACAGAAATGACTCAAAGTGTACACCAGCAGAAGAGCCAAGCTGCTGATTCTCGGTAATTTTTTCTCCTCTCTTCTGCGATTCCCTGTAGCAACGAGCTCTTCTGACATTTTTGGATAAGTAGGAGCACCTTCTGTGGTGTCTCCTTGGAAAAGAGCACCTTTGGTGGTGTATCCCTTGGCTCTGGAGGGGATGGGCTGTCATTGCCTGAGAAACGTCCGCAGTTGCAATTCCCTCGGAAGCTGCGAGGTGGGACGGGTAATCTGTATTCAGGCAGCTTTTACCCCCTCAAAAAATAGTATGTGTCTAATCAGCAGGAAAACCTCCGCAGGAAACCAAACAATCTGCTCTAATCATGAAGGTAAATCTACACACTGAAATGCTCACTGGGCCTCCTATAGATTCAAGTGACTCCTAAGGAGACTGCTCCAGTCTATCAGTTAAATAAATACATAGGGGAACTGTTTTCAGAAAGTCTGATTATGTCATCAGCCGAGTGAAAAGGCTCCTTCAGAGCTGCCCTCATCTGTTGAGTAATTACTGAGTTGGGATGGGGAGACGAAAGTTTCCTTTCAAGCATACGGAAAGACTAGATGCACATGTGGAGTAGCTAATTTTAAAACTGCAGCATATCCTCCATTTCCCCTCCTCTCCCCCTTGCAGAATACCAAAGGGGTTAGGTCACGTCCCAGAGCAATCACTTGCTATGGTTTCTTTTCCCCCCTCTGTTTTCCTTTATCAAACACATTTCTTTCTTTTCCTCTCTTGTGCTCCCAGGCAGAGATCTTATACACCAGGCTGTAGCCTGGAGCAAATATTGTCTAGTCAAGTTATATAAAAAAAACCCCTTTCTTCCAAATGAGGCTTTATAATGGAGATGTTCCTGGTCCCTTGTCTACATCGCTGCTAATGGAGGCAATGTGTTACCTAGTTTACAGGCAGGCAGAGAAATAACTGAGAGATGATGAGCACAGGGAGACTAGCAGCAAAGGCTAGACACCAAGAAAACAGATAGGCAGGGACAGAGAGAGGAGGAAAGAAAACTACACTTCGCAGAATGAATAGCTTCGAATAACTTTGAAGGAAATATTATTATGATTTTATTACCATATCTTATGATGCCACTCTAAAAACGATGTCCTGAAGAAGCAATTAGGCTGAGAACATGAATTTTGCAGCTGTATTTTCCTGGCCTTCCACCTGCCCTGTCAATGAGCTGATGAGCATCCTTGTGCCATTATCATGACACACTGCTCTCTTTGTGCCCTCCAGTCCTCAAAGATCCAATTATGGATTGGGTCAGGGTGGGACAGACCTGCAGAAAATCAACCAGAGATTAATATTCCTGTTCCTTCCCCATCCAGGGAGTTGAACCAGAGAAGACATCAAGGCTTTTGGGAAATGATGGCTCTGCTAAACCAGCAGCTTTAGGGGCTCAGTGCGTGCAGGTCCCTCGTGATTTCAGCTCAAAGTGGTGTTGTCCTGTCTACCCCTCTAAAAAGTGCCTCCTTGGAAGTGCCTCCATGTAGGCACTCCCCAGCTGACTCCCATCTGCTCCCTCCAAGTCCCGCTGCCTTTTTGTGCACATTCCTCTGAAGGGAGAGTGAAATGAGTGAAAAATAGCACTGACAGGCAGCTGTCTCCAAGGGCACTGGTTTGCACTGTGCCTTTGGTAAAAATACTTCCATCTCAGTTTCTCCACCTGGTTATTAAACTTTAGCCCATAGGTAGAAGGAGCACTCATGGCATTTAGTTGGAAAAGCTGTTGCAATTTAACTGCATGATTTTGTGGTGATTTAACTGAACTGCAAAATCCTTGTGTTGATAATGCATTTTCACCCTCACTGGACCAGTTCCCTCAGCCCACTTCATCATAGATGTTGACAAGCATTCAAGTCTCCACACAGACAAGCTGCTCCTGGGGGAAAATGGACAGGGAACTTATCTTTTCTCAACACCTATTTTAGGAAGGGATGCCAGAACCGGATCTTTGCGTCCATAGACTAAAAAGGATGTTTTGGCATCCAGCTCAGATGGAGAGAACTGTATTGCATTCTCCTGGGCTTGCTCAGATGAGACCCACCCTTATGAATGCAAGCTCAGCAAGGGTTAAAAATATGTCCACACCAGCTGAATCAGACTGATTTTAAATGGACATTGTTTAATCCATGCAACTTTCCAAGCTATCACCCCTTGGGTAAATAAGGTGCTTTGCAGACAGTTGCATAAGTCTCATATAAAGATTAAGTCCCCTTCTGAGTCCAAAACATATAAAGGATCCAGAACAGACAGTTGGGTGGAAAAAAGACTGGAGTGTAACTGTGCAATGGCTAGTCAACACACGAAACAAAAGGATGAAAGGTTGCATGTGGCAAAGCTGTCTTCTCAGCTGTTCTTCGGGAGTGTTTGAAAGAGTTAAGCCCAATACTGGAATGTCTTGGGAATGTTGGCAGAGGGAGAGCAAGCGGCTTTTTTTCCTCCCTCTGGATGGAGTCCCAGGACTGAGCTTGCAAAGTGATGACTTTGGATCCGAGTTTGCTTCTTGGTTCTGCAGCGAAGAGCTGGGAAGTGATGCAGTGTAACCAAGAAGCCCTTTGCGAGGGATGTGCAATTGCCTTCCTAAGTCAGGAGAGGTATTTTTACCTCTTCCCTGCTCATCCCTGGGTGCAGCAGAACTCACTTTGAGAAGATACACAGAGGGAGAAACCACATCCTGAAGGGCGTGTGCGAAGGGAGAAAGACACATCCCCAAACAGTTTATTTTGGCTGCTGGTTTTTGTTGTCGGGTTTAGTTTGGTGGTTTGGGTTTTTTTTCCTTTCTTTTCCTTCTCCTTCTTTGATGGAAATTGCAGTGACTTTTTAACCTTGCCGTTCATAAGGCGCCTTGGGATTAGCTGATTGCCTCCAAGGAGGGAGTCCGGGGTGTTTCACAGGGGGAGCTGGCATGGCTGCTGTGCTCTTTGGCTTTGAGGATCTGCTCTACAGCTGGGACAGCCTGGTGTGGAGCCTGACGTCCCGGGCTCTGAGGACTTGCCGCTTTGGAAACCTGAGGGTCCTGCAGCTCATGCTGAAGCCATGGTGCATTTCCAGAGCCGTTTATCAGGTAGGGTTACAAAACACCAGGCCAGACTCTCAAACCCCGGTGCTGCAGAGGGGAAACACACCGGGGAGTCGCATACGGTCCTGTCCTGTTCCTACCAACCGCTTTGGATCCTACCGCAGGCGGTGGGACAGAGGAGACACCATGGGCAGGGGAGGTCTGGGAGGAGAAATGCAGGTTTTGAGGGTGGTGGTGGGGTCTTCCATGGCTGAACACAGGTCCAAACTCTCCTTCCTACAGACCAGAGGGGAATAAGTGAATGCAAAATAAGTCTCTCTCTGCTATATCCCCTTTCCTTGAGCTTTATACTCCTGAGTTCAGCCAGCCTTAGCTGTGCTGTGTCCTCAAGCTGTCCCTGTGGCTGCACAAGAGTAATTTAAAACTTACCTGGAGGAAAGGATGCCTAAAGATACCTAACCTGTGAAAAATGGGCAAACACGGTGGATTTTAAACTGCAGTAGCAGTACTTATCCCTACTTGACTTGTGCAATGCCTTCTGACTGCTTAGTCTTGCAAATTCTGAGGCATCTGATTGTCTAAAACTTTTGTTTTACTTGGTGTTTCATGTGGTATAGAGAGGTTTGGGGCTCGGTCGACTGGCTTCTCTGTAGAGCTACGCTAACTGCTTGCAGCTTGAGGTATACAAAACAGCTCTAATAAACCGTGTGTGTTTCTGAGACTGGCTAAACTGGGTTAAATAAACTGAACATCACAGTGAAGTCACTAGAACTGGATGCCACTTTGAATAGCAACTCATTCCAGTCCATAGGCGAGTCCAGGTTGAAATGACACTGTAAACCAAGCAGTATCCAGCTCATCTGCTTTTTTAATCAGCCTTAGACAATTGAGGCTAGACATTTATTCTGCTGTGGGGACAAACCCGTTACAATATTTACCAACTTCACAGATTTGGCTAATGCCGGATGCAGAATTGACCGATCAGTGTTTGCATTTGGAAAAGGCATTTTCTGCTACTCCCATTTGCTGGGTATTTTGCTTTTCCTGTGCTTTGGAAGTCTCCATGTGTGAAGCCAGGTTATACAGAAGAAGCCAGATTAAAAGCCTGTAGAAATTGTGTGTGTTTCTTAGAGGAAGACCAAGGAAAGGCTCTTAGTAATTTCAGCAAACTTTGAACCAGCTTCAAATCATGGTCAGGTTTCAGCAGGCTTCAGGAATAGATTTTATGGCCTTCTTTGGGGTTCAGCAGGCACAGGCGGCATGTTTATTTTAAGTATTTGCTTATTCTCGAAGATGCCTGCAGCAAATAACACAAACCCATTACCCAGAAGGACCCTTCAACCCACTGATTGCCCTGGTGGCCCTGGGGCACGGCTTTGAAACCCCCATGAGAGGTACCACAGTGATGGCTCCAAGTGAACCAAGCTGCCCTCCCTGGGCTGTGCTTGGTCTTGGCTGGTGTGAACCTGCAGGTCAGTCCGTGCAGAGGCTACCTATGGTGTGGGGTTGCCCCATCTGCTCTCTGCAGCTTGTTTTAGGAGCCTGAACCTGAAGCCAATTAGCTGACGTGGGCCTGAGAAAGGAGAGGAGGAAACAAGAGGGCTCAGTGCTGAACCCTCTTTTTACCCTCCACCCATGTAAAACCATCCTTAAAAACTAAGGAGTTAGTTTTTAGATGTGTCCAGATTCCAATTACAAATAACCTATCCCAGCCTATACACCATGCATCAGGGGCTGCTACTGCCTGAGATAACTCCCGGGACTGGTGGTCTTTTAACAGATTTACTCTGTTGCGAGCACTGAGCACATGCATAAGTGCACTTTTCCCATTACAACATGCACATGTCTTCAGCCATCCCCCATGGCATTATATCATGTTCCTGGCATGTTATCCCCCTTTGCTAGAGTCACCAGGGAAATGGGACCGGCAAAGGTGCCTCCCTTCCCATCCAAACAAGCATCGATGCAGCCTGACACTCACAAGGCAGGGTGGACTTGCATAGTTGTCTGTTTCTCGGACAGAATCAGTGAACATCTGCAAAAGCTCAGTAAAACCACGTCACTTTATTTGTCAATGCCCATGAGCTTCCAGTTCTTTGGAGAGGACCTGAAATGGTGGGTCAGGTACCAGGAGAGTTGCTGCTGGGTGGAGGTTTGCTCGGGAAAGGCATCTCGCAGCTCATCGCACAGAGAGCCAGCAACAGCAGTATTATTAGTGGCCAGCATGAGCCGATAGCTAACTCTACACTTAGGTATATTAATCCTAACAGCATTTCCTCCAGTAGCCAGCATCCTCCAGTTTAAACACTGACGGGCTATTTTAGTAGAATATTGCTTAGACAGAAAGTCTGACGGTTTAATCACTTCCCAGAGCCAAAGACTTCTTCCACTGTCTATTATTTAAATGATCAAATAAACTTTTGACCATGCTAGTTTTTGTTGCTGCTATATATCAGTCCCTGTTGTTACTGCATCTTGAGAGCAAAGCAGATCAGCTGTAGGACCTCTGCATGGTACCAGAACCAAAACAGCCCTAAAAAGAAACATTAGTCAACTTTGTAAAATTAAGCAAAACTTTTTCATACTCCAGAAAGTATGCTTTATGCTTTTTTCTTTGAGTTAATCACATCCCAGTGCATCTGTGCTTCTGGAGCCATTTGCTGGCTCATCCTTGCTGAGACTGACTTGGGGGTACCGCAGCAGCATACCACACAGCCAGGTTCCTGGCTCAGCAGGACCCACCCTGCTGTGCACACGCCACTGAGAGGACTCAGGTTGTCCTTTGCACCACCAACCAAGACCATGGCTGCTCGGGTATGACACCAACTTGGAGAATTTTTTGGTATCCTTTCCCTAGACTCTTGTCTCCAGCACACAAACCCTGAAAAACATCCACAGGTTTGGTAATTCCCTTCTACTGTCCCATCTACAAAATATATAAAACCAAAGCTAATACTGTACAGAGGGTACAGTCCAGATTTACTGCTAATGCAACAGGCAATGGGTTCCTGAAAAGAAAAGGAGCTCCAGGCATCAACACAATCAGTGTAATTCCCCTTATTTCTGACAAGTGAGATTTTGCTTTCTTGGCTCTTGGGAAATCAGCGGCAATGCATTAGCAGAGGTAGATGGAATAGCAATTTTGGGGTGATGCTGGCTGTGGTGATCAGGATGGGATCCTGACTTGAGATTTCAGTCTTCAAATCCAAACTGACACAGCAATCAGAAGTCTGGACTTGCTCAGGCTGCACTCTGAGCAGTAGCTGTTACAAAATAAGTTAAAACAATCAAAATTTTTTCCTTCATTCTTGGTCTCCAAATTGGATTTGACTTTCAGAGATACCAAGAAACTCTTTCTCATTGTCTTTAAGTGATGCTGTGGTACTCACAACATCCAAGAACTAGAGACTTTTGGTACCCTGAAGCAAGGTACCATCATCTGTCTCAGACTGCATTTCTCCTCCTGGCAAGTAAGTTCTCCTGCAAGTCTGCTGCGATTCCCAGGGATACATTTGTCTGCACAGTCTGAACAAACCACTTGCCTTGCTCTGTTTTCAGCGGGCTAATATTCACCAGTTGCTGTATTTTAATTGTGGTGAACGCTTGCTATATTTTGTGTTTTGTGATCCACCATGTGGCTTTCTGACTGCATGATTGAAACGGATTTGAAAAAGGAGATTAACAAATAATAAACTTCCAGTCAAGGCTTTCAGACAGTCAGTTGTGCGAGATGCCACAGAGCTGTCGGGTGTATTTTTACCAATGCCCAGAAGACGTCTGACTGCTCTGACCTACTAAAAATGGCCCTGTGAACTAACACAGTGCCTGCTTTTGCGGAAATACTCACATTTCAAGAAGTGCTGGGGGAGGGCTGGTTTATTATGGAATAGGCAGTCAGTTCTGCATTTTAACATCCTGAAGATATTTCAGTATTTATTTAATCTCCAAATCCATCAACAAATGTTTTAGTTTCCTGGCTATGTCTGTGCAGTGTCAAAGAACATTAGGCAGGCCAGGACCTACATCTTCAGTAAAAATGTGTTTATGTGTCTTGTCTGTTTAAAATCCAACCAACTGCTTCTACCAAGTCGGAGGCAGATCGCTGGACGCAGAGCAGTCTCTCGAGGAGCCGTAACACTAATCACAGACATTTAATTCCCTGCACACTGTACACAGTAGTGCCGTGTACTTTTTACACACTGCTTTTTATCCACCAAGTACTTGGAAAGGCAGTTGAGTAATACCATGCCTATTTTACTGCTGTAGAAACTGAGGCAGAGATGGATGAAATTACTCACTTCAGGCTATAGACACAAGCGCAGAATTGTCTTCAGTATCTCATTGCTCCCCATATATCCAGTTACAGGTAATGGGATTAAGGAAGGAGGTGGGCTGTAGCATTCAGGGGCTGGATATTAACCTAAAATGAGGAAGAGAAGACAGCTTTTGCCATGCTGGCAGGAGGATAAAGGCCCAAGGAGCAACGGCAGGAACAAATGCAGAAGCCAAGGTCCTGTGATGAGGGAAGGATATCTGGGGGCTCTGGGCACCCCCAGCCCCAGGAGGGAGATTGCTGTTGCTGTGGAAACCCCCAGCTCCTTCAAGGCAGCATCAAGTCGCAAATCCCAGCTCACTAACTGGTTTCCAGCTGTGAAAATCACCCGTGAATCCTGGCCCCTTAGTACTGAGTGTGTTTTTGTAGTGCTTTAACTCCCTGTCACTCCTCTCGGATCAGAGCTGGCAGGTATTGCAGCCCAGAAACTGTTTTTTCATCTATGTACACACAGATGTACTCAGCCACGTGAGCCCCCAAACTAGGTCCTCCTTGGGCCTTATGTTCAGTTCCTTCATTCCCCTTATTTTCCAGATCCTTCAATTTTATTTTCCCTGGGGAGAAGGCATCTCAGGTGTGTTTTCCACACGGTGCCCACTGCTGGCAACTGGGTGCTAATGGGTTTTCACTCAGCTGCCATGGGCACTGGGGAGTTGGGCTTTGGGGCTTCTCCTCCATTCACCTGGGGGCTTGCTAGCACCCTGCTGGGTATTGCATTGATAAGGGACAGGCTGTTATCTACCTCGCAATGGGCTCTGAGACATGCCTACAACCCCTGAACCCTACCAGGAATGTGGTCTTCCCCCTGATAAAGGAGCAATTTGGGAAATCCATTCTTGTTTCAGCATCATTCCTCACCCTGCTTGCCTTGAAGACATCTTTATTATGTCTAAGCACAATTAGGGATTCAGGAGCAAAAGCAGCATTTTGCAAGCCTGCCCTGCTGCTGTAAAAGGCTGTGCAAATCAATGTCGGGCAAGAGGGAGGAAGGAAAGGGTTGAAAAGTTAAACACATCATTTCAGATTGGTAAAACTTCCAGGTTTTGATTTATGGCTTCATCACCAAGTAGATTAATGTGCAATTCAAACACAACCAGCTCTTTGCTTTCCTTTCTGGCCTGATATATTAGCATTTCCCATTAATCTAGTTAGCTCCAGCACGATGAAGGCTGAGGAAATGGGGGATTAGGCGTGTGGGAGTGTTAGGTGGGCAGGAGAAAAGAGCCAACAAAATTCACTTCAGCTAACTACCTCAAGTAGAGAGCATGGGACCTTATTCAGGTATCAGGTTGTAGCTGAAGCTGTTTCTGACTCCCTCGAAGTCAGCAAACCCAGATCATTTCTCTTCTGGTTTTGGGCAGAGGGTTTTTCAGTGGGGTTGTTGATTTTCACTCATAAGCACCACGGTGGACGTGGGTACTGGTGCCACCTGCAGACCTGCGCTCACAGGGCTCTTTGCTGGTGGTTGTTCTGTTCTTAAGACACCATGATGCTCCAGGGCAGCTGGCTTTCAGGAGGCTTTGGGACCCCCTAAAGCCATCCCATGGGGTATCGTAAATGGATCTGGCCTCTCCGAGCTTGCAGCCTGCCTAATTCCCCCTTTTAGTGGGAGGTAACTGTGACTTTTTTCCCCAGCACTCTTCGTTGAGCTAGTCCGCAGGCTCTGGAGCTGCCCTGAAGACTTCTTAAACTTTATTGCGACATATTTAAGCATTTATGAGACTTGAACTGCTTCCCTTAAAAAAAACCCCAACAGCAGCAACCAAAATGAATCACAAAAAAAGAGGAAAATAGCCCTCCACCCAAAAGCCCCAGGGTTGCAGAAAGGGCTAATGAGCCTCACATGTTTCCAAAAGCCACTCGGGAGCTTTTGGCTTGCAGAGTTTCTCACCCCATCTTCGTTACAGGCAGAAGCAAAGAGGGTAACAGACAGGCAGGGGAGTGGAGAGAAAATGCAAACGTTAAAAATTCATCTTTGCCAGAAAACATATCCAAACAGAAAAAAAAAGTCAGCCTATGGAGCAACCCCAAGCTGTTTCTACTCAAGGCATCTATGGAGAAAGCACAAGAGGTGTTCAATAAGTTCCCATCCCCAGGTATTTTTATGACACACTGTAAAATTGACCTCAGCATTTGATACAGGCTTCTCCTGTTTTTCTAGAGCTGGCAAGGGCCGGGGCAGTCTGGTAGGATCCGTGCCACTGCCACCAGCCCCACTGTAGCCCCATGGAGCATTGATGTCGGTGGAGAGGAGGTCAAAATGTTAACAATGCAAAATATCCAGCTAGATACGAGTTCTTATCCCCACTCCGGAGCATGCCAAATCAGCCTGCCCAGGGCTGGTCTCCATCCTACACTGCATCAGGTGAGAGGTCCAGGTAAAGCTAGAGGGCTACTTGGGATGTCTTGCCCAGGTCCAAGGATTCAAGGTAAAATGTCATGGTGGAGCTCACCAGAGGAGCACAAAGGTCTTTCTTACACACCTGGGAAATTTGGGGCAATAACCCGTTTGCCACCTGGACAGTCACAAACACCTACTCCCCTTGGCAGCTTGTGGGGTCTCATCTCTCCTTCCACTGCCCCAAGGCAGCTGTGGGTCAAGACAAGAGGCACAGGGGTTTCCTGGAGGGCAGGGACAGGCACCAGAGGTTTGCTGGGCAATGGTTGAACCTGAACCATTAAATCACCTCAGGGGCTGCTGTGCCGCCAAGCACAAAAGCTAATGTGGAGCTGCACCAGGCTGGGGCTTGCGCTCACTAATTATTTGCAAACACAACACTGCAGTGCTTTCCATGTGCTGTAGCAAATTGTCCGGTTCTGCTAGAAAATGAGGTAGACTTTAAACCCACATTGACCCTCCTATCTGTCTTTACATGAACTTTTAGGGATGGTAGGAGGAGATTGAGTGGTCAAGTCTCATGACTGAGCTTTGTTTAGCTCAAGAAATACAGCAGCGTCTTAGAAGGGGATGGGTACTTGGCGTTGTTTTACTCCTATGTGGATTTTTCCAACTGCCTCCTTGTGAGAAACATTCAATCTCCAGTACTAGTCTGTTCATGAGAGAGGAGTCTGGCTGCCCCGGTTATGAACATGGGCAAAGTCTTTCATGGTGTTAATTCTAGCCCACTAATAAAGGGGTTAGGATTGCCAATGCAGCTTATATAGGCTACTGGCCAAGGAGCAAACACAAGAAATGCTGAATTGTTTCTAGCCCGGGATGGATTTGAATCTGTCCCAAAGCTGAGCTTTCTTGAAGTCCACCACCAATGACCTTCCTGCCCCTGTCTTTGCTTTTGGCTGCAAGGGATGAAAACTGTGCTCTCCACAAGGAATACAAACCATTTCAACTGAGACGATCCCTAGCAGCTCAATCTGCTTATAACAGAAATGCACCTACCAGCAAGGCAAGGGAAATACTGTTTGATCCCCTGGGTTTGCAGAAGCCAGGTCTGAACTGCTTCTTCCTAGGCTTAGCTATTTTCTGCTCAGTGTCTTGAAATGTGAGATGGAATGCATCTCATGTTCCTTTAGTTATCAAAAATTAGGCATTTCATCTATGCTAGTTCCTTCCAAGATGGGTGTCTTGGTACAAGTCACTCTCTGGAGATGCCTACCCCTTTGTGCTGAAACCAGAAAGAGCTAAGACCACTAAACCCAACTAGATGCCAAAGTATTAAACACCCACAGTCCTGTGAGGTACAGCCCAGTCACGTTGTTCTGATTAAATGTCATCCAAGGCCTGGGTCCTAAAGTGGAAAATGCTGGAAGCCCTCAGGAAGGTAGGCAGCCATCAGGACAGAGTGCCCAGCAACCTTGCAGCTCAAGTCATCCAGCTTCAGCTGTTGCAGTTGATACAACTTGCTCTGTAATGGGACAGGCGCCCAGGAACCTGCTTTTGGTAAAGAGCTTTGCCTTCCCCAGAGAGACATCTGTGAACAATTCAATCCTCTAAACTAATTGAAACCAGCAGGGAGTTTTGCCTGAAGAATTTTTGTTTGATTCAACCCCTTCTCCCTCAAAGAGAAATCCATCCTGAATATATGGCTCAGAGTAGCCCCAGAACAGGTCCACTCCCATCGGGCATCCATGTGTTTCTTCTCTTGCATAAAATAAGATGATCATGGGAAAAACCTGCTTTTTCTTTCTTTGTTTGCAACATGCCTTTGTTGCTCCACCAAAGGCTTTGTGCAATGGATGCCATTTTTTTTGAATGTTCTCCTGGAGCAAAGGTGGAGCTGACTAGTGCCATTGATATGATCCCGCCCTAACTGTGTTTGCGGCTGCATCTGAGATGCTGCCATGAATCATCCACATTCTTGCAGAAACTCTCTTCACATCCAACCGACAGCATCCAATTGTTTAGAGAAAAACAGTCGCTCTTGGGCATGTGAGCTTTGGGGAAAAACAAGCCCAAATTATGCACTTGAAAGATAACTCTCATGTGATAGCAAAAAAGAACTGAACAAAGGCTTTTAATGCCATTGAGGTTGCAGTACCAGAAGGCACCGAACTCAGGGTATGCCCTACCTCTCTTTCCTTCCCTCCATCCCTCCCAGGTTGGATTGAGGAGGATATTAACTTCACACACCTTTGACACTGGCGAGTGGCTACGGCAAGTGTTTTACCAACATTTGCACATTAATTACTTCTGAAGTTTAAATATAAAGAGCCATTGTTAGTGTCCACTTATTTTGATTCATCTGTAACACTCTTAATTTAAATCTCTTATGCACTGCATGTGTTCATGTGGGCTCATGGAGCGTTGTTTTCCTAAGTTGGAAGTCTATGGGGCCAAGCTGGAGGGAAATTGTCATGGGATTTCAAACCCTGCCCTTTTTCCTTCTTCTTTCAGTTTGGGAGGTATTTTTTTAAACTATGTGAGTCCACCAGCAACTCCAAAACAGCTGACAAAGCACAGTTTCAGGCTGCCCTATCCCCCGCTCCTGGAGAAGAGCTCCGCATGACAGCCAGTGCTAAGTCTCAAATACAAGAAGTTATCCAAGGTCAAATTCCTCTGTGCTGTGAACTTCCATCTGGCACCCCAGTGGGGGATTAGTGTCTGTCCGGCACCTGGCGGGAGTCACCCAATGTCTGCAGCGTTGCATAACTTGCAAACCCCGTTACATGCAATTACTCGCTAACTTCACTGGTCACTGAGCTGCTGGAGCTGCCGGCCGCTGGGACTCAAGGGGCTCTTGTAAAGCTCCGCGAGGGCAGGAATGTGGGTTTTAGAGCCATTGCAAATCCACTTTGCTCCACTTCCGTGGGACCTGATCTCAACCTCTGTGTGCTTAGGGGCTTAACGCATTTGTACAGTCACTTCCATGGTGGTGAAGAGGCAGCTCGTGATGAAGAGAGAGACCTGTTTGAGGGCTGGGAATTTTTATGTTACTGTAAGTTGCTGTACTTGGTTTGACCTCTGCTTTTTCCTTTTTTTAATGCTTTTTTAATACTTTTTAGAGCCCCACAGCCACAGGAGGCTGGAGTCAGGTGGGTCCTCATGTATGTAGCCACAGCTGAGACAACAACAACTTTGAGTATAAGCAGGGCTAGCGGCTGAGCTGGGCTTTGCAAAATGTCAGGCGATCAATCAGGGGTTTTGCAAAACCAGACTGCAAATGGGGAACGGTTTGCTCCCGACAAATTATATCAGAGTAGCCACCAGAATGAGGAGGTAGGGAAGAAGGAAGGGGAATAAGCAGCACAGGGCTTGGCTAATTCCTAATTAAAGTGAGAATAGAGTCACTGTTCATCTTAGAAAAGAGAGGTTCTGGGAAGTTCACTGCGTCGCATATTCTCAGGCATTCATCATCTGAAATGTCTCTTAATTGCCACTATTATATCATATCACAAACATTCCCGTAATTTATCTGTCATAACCTCCTACAAAGGGATTCTTTCATTCAAGCCGTTTTCACAGAAATCTTTTCCCCTTGGATGCTGGTCCTGTAACACACTCAGACCAGGAATCTGGAAGTGGGACTTTTTTTTCTTCTTTTTTCTAAATGCCAGATGTTGCTTTGCGGAAAATATGTTTCAATAAAGGACTGTGTCCCATTTTCAACCTCTTTCCTCTTTGTCCCAAGATAATCAGCTCTTAACAGCTCTTCTTCCTCTTATGGTAAAAGCTGAAACGTAAATATTCAGGACGTCCTAAGTGTCAGGAGCCAGCCGAGTCCTGCTAACCCAGACAAAGGGTCCCCGACATAGGACTGCCTTAAACATTTGGCTCAGCCAACAGACTGTATTTATAATGTAAACTCCCCTTGTCAGTTCCTAACTCCTGGCTCCAGTTTTAGAAATTTTAACATTTCTGGGGGTTGTATTTTCCCACCACTTAGTTGAGAGCTGAAATTTTTCCTCTCAGAAAATACACTTGTGTGTCAAAGGCCACTTGTGTGTTAAAGACCTAAAAAATATCAGTAGTTTTGCAGCCTAAATATAGCGCAGGACTGAAATCCTGAATTCCTGCAAAGGAGCCAGTGTAAACAGCCATCGTCTGTGTGACCGGGGGCTGGGCTGCAGCCTGGGGCTTTTTCTTTACGTTATCGCACACTGCAGCGCCTGGATGTCCCGGCACAGATGAGGAGCCTTTTGTGCAGGGACCTCCTGGCCAAAGCCTTTCCCATCTATGGGCTTTGTTATCCAGCTTCAGCAAAGGGCGCACAGCTTCAGAGTCACCCCAACCTGAAGATGCTGTCCTTTTGCTGGCTTACACCCACTTGTCATAAGGGGTTAGTCTTGATGTGGAAAGCCCCAGGTTCAAGCGTCGCCATTGACTTTGCCAAGCAGTCGCGTCACAGTGATAAGCCATGAGGACAACACCCCTTGTGAGCATCGAACCAGCCAGAAGTGATTAAGCCTTGACCCATCTTTGGGTGGTGGTGATAAACGCTGGCTCCAAGGAGAAGTTGGGAGCTCCAAGGGAGCTGCTGTCCCCTGAGTGGGAGGCTGTGATTCCCAGCCACACCACTTTATAATAGCAAAACTAATCACATATTTATCTTTGGATGCTTTAACAAACACAGACTCATTCCTGTGATTCATCTCATCTTACAGTTCATACATAAAGTAGATCAGAAGTCTCTCCTGCCAGCGCTGATGATAGCTGGGGATGACCAGGAGAGATGAACCCATCTGCCCTGCAGAGGTCTAGGATTGCCCAGGACCATCTCCCACTCACTCCACCTTCAGCCTGGGCTGGCAACTACGATTTATTAATACACATGGGTAATGTCTTAACCATTAGCTGTGGATGGGGAAGGCATGATAGCCATTAGAGCTTCTCCCTTTTGCATCAGACTTGGGCGGGTTGGAAGTAAATGAAACCTTAGCCAGGAAAATGCAGCAGGGAATACGGTGCGCACGGTGTTGAAAAGGTTTGTGAATGCTCAAGGGTGGGCAGAGCTAATTTTTGTCGGAGCTGATAACCGTTGGTTTACCTCACCCCTTTTCATTCCACATTTCTCGGTGGACTCATTATCCTGGAAGTTGTTCAGGAGCCTCCCCCTCCTCTAACAGGGCTTCAGACACCTTGCAGGTCTCCAGAGATTAATTGCTATTAATATAGGCCAGCCATAAGAATTCTCAGTAGGGCATTTGCTCCCGTGTCTCACAAGTTTGTTGTGTTTTAGGGATGAGTGCATCTGGATGGCCTCTTGGAATTTTCTCCAAAGGTTTTTTCAAAGGAAAAGTCTTCTCCAAAGCTTTCTGTTCACGTGCATCTTTTCCCAGGACATGTTGTCCCTCTTTCATTCTTAGCCACTACTTGCTCTGGTCATGTAAAGAGAGCACCTAGTGCAACCAGGCTCCTGTCTGAGTGGCTGGTGTGAGAACCGGGCAGGGTGATAGACCCAAAGTGATGACTAGCCTGTGGCCTTGAAAAGCTGCACTGCCCTTGAAATACTATGTATCTGCCCTCTTACAAATTCAGGCAGAGCTGCTTCCCTCCCATCTGCTGTTTCTCCCCTTGCTTTTCAGTATTTTTTGCTCTGGCTGTTCTTGCCAAGAGTTGCACGCCCATTTCCACCCTATCTCCTGTTCATAAGCAAATTAAAGTGCTTGCAGATGACACTGCTTCTAGCTCCCCTGAGGAAAAACCCAAATGCCGCTTAGGATGCCAAGCGCTTCACATGTCCATGGTGCACCCCAGGAGTTAGTGCAGCTGAGTGATTGAGCATTGTACTGCAGCAGCTGTGGAGCACAGGACCAGTTATTTGAAGAAGACTCCTATCTTTAGTCATCACTGACCTAATTTTGATCACCCATCAATATGGTCTTCCTTTTTATGTCAAACTACCCAGAACGTCTTCATGCAAAATGAAACACACTCAGAAAAAATACTCTGAAAGGATTTTGCTGGGCCATTTGGCAGTTTGGGAAATCTGCAGAATCACTAATCATTTGACAGTTTTGTAGCTATGAAAATAAAGGGAGTTTTAAATTCTGTTGCAGCAGTGTGAAGTCTGGAGACAGACGGGGACAAAGCTGGACCTGAGATCAGCAGTTCTTCTGATGCTGTTGTGGACTGGAGGAGGCTTTTGGGGGGTAGTTGAATGTTGGGAAGTGCTGGATAAGCTGCTTCATTTTGGAGGGAGGAGGGAAAAGACACAAATTAGTAATGCTAATTTAACAGGTGAAATGTGCCTTGGGTCTGTTGTCTTGTCTTGAGACAAGGACACTGGCCTCTGCACCCAGCTTTGCCAGGGGGACTGTAGGATCTTGGGATCTTGCATGACATTTGCCTCCTGGGTGTCAGTGTTTCCTCCTCCCGTTGTTCAGACCTGCTTTGGGACGATCTGAGTTTATAAAAGTGCACTTCACAAGAGGTTTCAGCCAAGTTTTTTATACATGCTGCAATATGCATAATGAACAGATATCTTAGTGAGAGAGAGCGGAGTCGTTCAGCACAGAGTTCATACGGGCAATACAGTCTGCATCATAGAATCACAGAATCATAGAATGGTGTGAGTTGGAAGGGACTTTTAAAGGTCATCTAGTCCAACCCCCCTGCCATGGGCAGGGACATCTTCAACTCAATCAGGTTGCTCAGAGCCCCGTCCAACCTGACCTTGAATGTTTCCAGGGATGAGGCATCCACCACCTCTCTGGGCAACCTGTGCCAGTGTTTCACCACCCTCAGCATAAAAAATTTCTTCCATATTTCTACTCTGAATCTACCCTCTTTTAGTTTAAAACCATTAACCCTTGTGCTATCGCTACAGGCCCTACTAAAAAGTCTGTCCCCATCTTTCTTATAAGTGCCCTTTAAGTATTGAAAGGCCACAAAGGTGTTCAGCAGTGAGTTCATACAGGCAATACAGTCTGCGTCATGGGCTCTCGTCTTACAAATGGCTTCCACACCATGCGCTGGTAGAAGTGAAAGTCACTGTACAGGGTTGAGACCATACGTCGGGAGGCAGAGCTGGATTAACGACCTTTTTCTCTGCAGAAAATTTGTACAGCAGGAGCTGGTGTGAAAGCAGGGGTAGGTGTGTGATGTGGCACTGCCACCGAGGCAGGGCAGCCCACTGCAACCAGCCAATGGCCCGGGCTGCTAAGGCTTTCTTGCAGAAGCAAGCAAAATCCCCCATTCCAGATTCTTTTGAATCTCTTGAACTTGGATTTTTGCCAGAAATCCAAAGAAGAGCAGTGAAAATCCAACGAACCTCTTTGTTGCCCATTCTCAGGCAGTGGTAGGACTGATAAAGATCTTTCAAAGAGCTAAGGGGTTCATTACAAAAAGAATCAAAGATCTTTTTTCTTTCCCCATTTTTATAGAACCATCCCTGGTTTGTTTGGGGTTTCCTTCCCTTTCATGACCCTGAGCATCTGGAGATGAAAAGTGTCATAACCCGTCACAAAATGGCTCAGCAAGGCAGCATTAAACATGTGCTGTTTGAGAGCAGAAACCCAAACCAGGCACCAGCACTGAACATTAGCTGAGTCAGAAGTCTTTAATTGCCTTCAGCAATAAAAGTGTGTGAAGTCAGGAGTACATGAGAGGACTTGGACAACAGGTTCCCTCTCTCAAAGCACAACATTTACCAGCAAAACATCTAACCCAGGGGATGGGCAAACACAGGAGTGAGGAATTAGGGGAAGGCACGAAGCTGTGATGCACAGTACCACCTAGTGACAGAGCCCAGCTACATAAGAAGGGCAACCCCGCTTTTGCAAAATTCAGGGTCCGTTTCCCCATCCGATCTTTAATCCTATTTCCTAGCTGTGCCACATACGCTACTGTCTCCTGCGGGTAAAGGGACAGCACCGTTCAAGCAATCCTGAATTTTTTTTCCTCCTTTTCATGGTTTCCTTTTTGCAAAGCAGACTTGGGTTGCGGTAGACAGGGCTTCTTGTGTCTGGCGAGAGGCGGCCAGCGGATGCCGTTTTGTTTGCTACGTGGGGTGTGCAGGTTGGGCTCGGCGTGCATCGCCCGCTGAATCACCCACGAGGAATTCCTCAGTGCATTGTGCAAACGAGGAAAGGAAAAATGCAAGGTCCAGTGAGTAATGCAGCCTTTCAGAGCATCTGAAATGAAAAGAAATGCCACGGACTTGTTCCATTTGTAGTAACGATGTGAAAGAGCAGTGTGACGGGCTCTGCTCAAGAGAAGGCTTGTAACCTTTTCCATTAATTTCTTTTCAAAGAATTGCTTATTGAAGGCTAAGCTGCTTTTTATAAGCCTTAGAGGCTGAGTGTGTCTTTGTCCTTTTTTATTATTATTGCTGCTCCTCTCCCTTGTGCTCTCTTTTAAGAGAAAGCAGTTACTGTACATGGGTGGTGTTTCTCTCCGTGGCTATCTGAGACAATCCCAGCATCAAGATGGGAATTTTGTCACCTTTTGGCAATGGTGGGATTGCATTGAGCAAAGTGAGTTAGAAGAAATCCAGATCTGTAGACTTTCCCCATATTCCAGCCCATGGATTTACCCACGATCCAAGCAGCTGGGCTTAAAAGGATTTGATTTCTTCTCCTCATTAAGGTCCCTTTACACATATTCTTGAGCAGGAGCTAAAAGGCTCCACTCAGTCTCCGTGTGTGGGTGAATGAGCAGAGGCGACTCGGTGTCTGGGTACCATCCTGCAGCTTGTGGGAGGCAGCGAAAGAGCACTGCACCTCCCTGCGAAGCCCCACGCACATTTAAGGCTTCTGCACACAGCCTTAAATGTTTGCACAAATTACAGTTGGGCTGGAAGGGGTTGGGGCCACGACTATGCCCTGTGCTTTGCATGAACAGACAGGAGGGGATGTATGCATAGGGTTAGGGTTAGGGTTAAGGTTAAGGTTAGGGTTAGGGTTAGGGTTGGGGTTAGGGTAGCCTTTTCTTCCTCTTACCCAGGAAAAGGCTCCCCAGGGAAAGCATATTCAGACCCTCTCCTGGACCTTGGCTAGAAGCTGCACTAGTTGATAGGCAGTCCCTTACTTGTACACCAGGCAAGCTGAGATGGTTCTCAGAGCGTTTAAATCGGTATCCCTTCCCTGACTTCAGTGGACGTCTTCCTCAAAACACTACATGGGAACCCAAACCCCAGTGCTATGCTTCCTTCAGTAGCTAAAATTTACTAAATCACCTGAGTGCAAAAAAATAGCATATTTGTTGGGGCCACTAGCATGATTCTGTCCTGAAAAGGGAATGCAAAGCTACTGAGCTCACTGCTTCTAACAGGAGCGCCTTCTCGCTGCCAGCCAAGGGATGAGGCCGTCTTATGCACATGGCCATCACATGGTAAATACGGCATTTCCAGCAGGATTTCTTCCTAGGCTTATCCTCCTTCAGCTTATTGCTTTTTTTCTTTCCCACAATCCATGGTGCTACGTCTGGCTCCCGAGCTCGGCAGCCCTGGAGAAGCTCCTGCAGCTGGGTAAACACGTTGAGTGAATAGGACCCTTCACAATGGAGTCACCAGGAAAGCCAAGCACTGCAAAGGCCAACAAATCAGCGGGGACATAATCATGTCATTACAAGACATGCCCCTCCCAAGCACCAGGAAAACACAACCTGAACGCTGCCTAGCAGAGTTGCTCCTCAAACAATAGGTTTTCCACCCCACAGGTCTCCAGGAGTGGCTCTTCCTCTCTTGTCTTCTTTCAGCCATTCATGGTGGTGAGGAGGAAGATGAGTTTCTGCAGAGAGATATTAGGATCTTCCCTCCCACCCGGGATGTTTCAGCTACAACGGACTGCACCAACCCCATTCCCTTTGCAGGGCTGAAGTCGGTCTGGGGAAAGGATGGAGGGATGATAAGAGGGGAAATATTGACAGGCTAAATACTGTCCATGATTATGGAAGTGTAAATGTGAATTATGACAGTGAGTTTACTGCTGATTTACACCGGACTGAGGGAGAGCTGGGTCAGGTCAGCTGCTTCCACAGGCATGGGGTTATATGGGCTTTTAGGCACCAGGGTGAGGAGCAGAGGCGGAGAAGTCTCCAACCCCTTACACTTTCCCTGGCATGTTGCAATGGGTGTTGGAAATACAATGTCATTTACTTCAGTCTGCACATTTGTCTAGTGGCTTTGCCCACTGTGGTCTCTTCTGGCTCTTGGATTTGTTGCTTGGACCCATGCAAGCTCCCTTTTCCCTCGATCTTCTAATCTTATATGTTTTCCTGAAATGCAATGGTTAGCATGCAAAGCAACTCATATTAATCTCCGTCCATTGCTGCAAGGCAAACTTTTCCTTGCTGTAAATTGCAAATTTTACCACGATCTGACCTTGAACACAGAAGGCAATATAATATATGCTGATATGGGCAAACTGGCTATGAGTCTCAAGTGAGCCTATACCAAGCCAAATCCTGAAGTCAAGAATTAGGCAGCTTTATACTAACAGAGGAGCTGGCTCACTGTGTTATTGGCATACGTGAAAATTAATCATATCCTGCAACAATGTTCACAGGATGCGTTTGATTTATTACTAATCCTGTATACTCTTGCAGCTGCTGATCTGCTGCCAGAGGGTATCGTAATGATGTAGCTGGCACCCCTGTTGCGATGGCCATCAACATAGCCAACGGCACACATTGGATCGGTCATCATCAGCAATACTATTGCATTTGCTACCTGAGCTGAAAAATCAAGCCCTGTAGCTGTGGTTTTAAGTTTGTCTCCTATATAGAGAACAAGAATATATTACTCTTACATATTCTTATGCAAGGATAAGAAAGTATAATGTGCACAGATCGGGGGAGCACGTATAAAATCTAAAATATTTCAAAATGTTCAAATCTGCAGAACAAAACTGATTTTGGCTCAGACTACAGGAGTTTCTATCACCCAGCTGCCCCGTGCTAGGTGGTCAGCAGTGGAGGTGTGTGTGGGAGCTGTGCATCGCCCTGAGGCTGAGACGGTTTGTGATCAAGAATGGAAAGGCACAGCTACTGCAGTGCTGTCTTCCCAAAACACAGCTGACCCTCCTGAGATTAGGCCACAGAAAGAGGAGATGGAAGAAATTAAATTCTCGTTCTCGTAGGGTTTCTTGCCTTGTTTTTATCCTGGGCCCTGCCTGGTATAAGGCATTTCAGATTTTAAAATTCACCACCAAATATTTGGAATAATTGAAACACATTGCCTTTACTGTGACAGTATTTATATTACATATTCCTCTTAAGCTTTAAAAAAAATTGCAAATAAAAGATTTTATTTTTTAGGGAAAGTCAAAATAGATTGTTAGGAATTTTCCCACTTTTTTACCTCCAAGTATGACTTTTAGCAAAATGTGTTTGCAGGGCATTTTGGCATGAGTGCTTTCTCTGCCAAAAAACTACTTTCATCAACATTTTTCTAGTTTACCAAAACAGCACCTTTGCCCAGGGGCTGACCATGCAGACACCATTAAATGTATCTGCTGACCAGGAAAGGGCTGTGTCCATCCTCACACCAACAAGCTCATTAGAGGTACCCGTGGCAAAAGGAGATTAGATTTATGCAGTTCAGCTCATTCCCCGTGGAAAAGCTTGCTTTGTGCAGAGCGGAAAAGTCTCATTTTCAGAGCAAAAGTGATGCATTTCCAAAGGTGAAAGTGAAATGCGAGGTGAAGATAGCTGCTCAAGAGCGTCCCACTGAGCTCAAGGCTGAGTCAGAAGACTTTACTCCACTAGGATGCATAGTCATGTCATGAGTTGGGCCTTGCTTTAATTCCCCCAAAATCAGGGATTTAGTGGTAGGGTTGGTTTAAATGCACATAACCCATAGACTTGAACATCAAGATATAAGCCTTTACCTGTGTTTTTAACGCTGAGATAGCATTTTTGCTTGACCTCCCCATCTCCTTCCACCCTGGCCAATAAAGCAGGGGAAAGGTGGTTGCACAGCAGAAGACCCCTGCATCATCTGGGGACCTTTCCCCGGGGCAGGGTCCTCCTCGGGCACAGGCAGAACATCTGTCACCCAGTGTGGGTGACCCTGGGGCAGAAAGCCTGGTCAGATGTCACCCAGCCTGGCTGCTAATTATCCCGCAAGGAAAGGGAACTGGCTGCACAAACTGTGAAACATGAGAGCTGTCAGCATCAGAGGGGATTCGCACTGGGGATGACAGGCATGACCTGCTTTTCCTGCTTTGTTTATTTATTTGGTGACATGCTGTCATTCATTGAATAATCTGGAGTTTTCCTCTTGGGGGTTTCTCCCTTGTTCCTTTGGTACTGAGGATAACCAAGATGGGGATGGGGACAGACACCCCGCTCCCTGACTCGGGCAGGACTTCATTGATGTCCCCATTATACTGGGGGGAAACAAATGAAAAGGGCACAGCACGTGGTCCCCAAAATCCTGGGAGGAGACTACGGATCTTCCATCCACCTCAGGGGAGAGCAACGAAGGTGATGGGACTAGAGGAATCCCATCCCACTCTCCTGCTCCATTGTCTCTTGAACTAACTTCTAGCAGAGTGACTGCTGCATGCCGTTCATCCCCGTGCGGCTGGCAGTGCGAGCTCCACATGGCGCTCACCAGGAAGGGCTTCTCCCACACCACCGCCTGCTTTTCATTACTCACCTTCATTTAATGATGTAGAGGGCAGGGAAGGAGCAGTCCCACATCTTCAAACACCCCAAACACAATCTGTTACAGCTGGGCAATTCTAGTCATCTCGGATGCATAAGGTCTGCTTAAACTGTGATGGTACATAATGTGCAGCACCTTCAGAATTGCCTTCAAAATTGCTTCAGCACAGCCATCCACTAGCCCCGGTTCTCGCTGAAATACATCCATCATTAGAGCAACAACTATACATTAAATTTGCACATAAGCATATCCATGGGAAAGAGTCCATAAAACAAGCAAACTGCCAGCCTTCTTCCAGCAAACTTTGGTTTTATTCTGTGTGTATGTTCAAGGAGGGGAAGGTGGGTTCTGAGTTAGGACATTTCTTATTGTGCCAAGAATGGAGATACTAGTCCAAGTGGAAAAAAAGCCAATTCAAACACTTCAAAAAAGTGGTCGGTCTCTCAGCAGCTGGGCTTCATAATTTACTGGCACATCACCCCCGAATGAGTTGCCTCAAGGTCACTGCAACCCTGAGTCTCTATTTGGGCTGAACCAAGACCTGCCCTCTGTGCACCTAATGGTGTGTGGTGCTCGGCTACAAACTCTCTCAGCAGTGCACGAGGGCAGCATTAGGCACCAAGATGAGATGTGACAGCATGTTTAGACACGGGGACATTCAGGCCTCCCTTAACTGATTTCCAAACCAAAACCTACTGAGTTCAGCAGGAGTCTTGCTTTCACCCCTTCTTGCTCCTCAAGCTGCCTGTTGATAATTATAAATCATAATTATAGAATTATAATGATAAGCCAATTACTAGAGCAAGGCATCTTTTCAAAATCATGTAATAGAAAGAGAAGTGCAAACGTTCTCTAAATTCGTGCTTTTGCAAACTGATTTTGACAGCCTCTCCTCTGCTGACAGCACCTTGCATCCGCCATACTGAGCACAACAGCAACCTCAGTACCGGTCACTACCTACACGATTGTTGTATTTTTATTTTACTACATTGCGTATCTTACAGTGGGGTCCAGCAAAGTGCAAAGGCACCAGGCATGGATCCCATCCTGTGTGACTGCAGAGCTGGGTCTACTCTGAGCATTTTGCAGGTGCAGAACGATGGAGGGCACAAGTCCTGTGCATTTTCAAGACAGGTGAGCCTGCGCTCTTTGCTTTTGCCCAGAGCAGCCATCTCTATAAAAGCTCCTGACAGGCAGGCAATGAGCTGGGCAATGCTCTCATTCCTGTCAAACTCCTGTTTTCCTCAGCATGCATGCCTCAAGCATTGTGCTGTTTTCTTATTTGCACGTGAAATCAGGCAATCCTTCAAATGGTCGTGGCATCCTGAAGTTGAATTTGTTCCTAAAATGTGCATTTGAATAACCAATTGCTCCTCTTTGCTTTCCTGAAGCCTGCCCTGGGAGGGCAGGCCTTGGCAGGCAGCTTGCACATGGCCAGGGGCACCTGTATGCTCGGATGGGGTGTGCAGGGACAGCCACAGCCACCAAGTTCCTTCATGAAGGAAGCACAATGACCTGGCCACCAGCTGGGTACTCCACAGGGAGCCGAGGTGGCCGCATGCCTCCTGTGCTCTGCTGTGCTTGGCGGGGTGGGCACTGGTGAGTGCATCTCCTCACCTTGCCCGGGTCCCTCCCTGGCCATCTTTTCCTTGTAATGGGGATTTTTTGCAACCAGGGTGGATGAGCAGAGGGGAGTAGGAGAAACTCTGGGAGTCAGGGCCCCTGGCTGTGCCTATGCCTTCACAGGGCTGTGCCTGTGGCTCCTGTAGCTTCATCGATCGCTGTAGCACAGGAGCAAATGTGCCTTTTCACAAGCATCTTCTGTGCCCACATAGCATCCAAAATGCAGGGTCAGCTCCTCCAGCCTGGCCAATGCTGGATGCAAAGCAATTTCAAGTGCTTTTTGGAGTGATTTGAGGCATAGCCATCCTAGGAGGTATCATTGCTCCAGGAAACCTCAGGTGGCTTTGGGTACCAGTGTTTCCATGGCCACAAGCTCAGGGAAGAGCAAGAGCATCATGGTTGCTCAAAAAAGGCAAAGCCCAGGGAAAGCCAGGTTATGTTTATGCCTCCAAAGCAGGCTGGCATCCTTAAACACATCTTAGAGATGCTGTAGCCATAATTCTGGTCCTTAAGCTGCTGCCAGTAGAGACAGGGCATTTGGTTGAAGAAGGGAGCAGCAGGGCACAAGCCACCTGCTCCCATCTCATCGCCTGAGCTGCTGGTGAGGCACAAGGAACAGTGTTGGAGAAACAGCCCCATCTGCATGAATGTCCATCCGCACAGGGCTGCACAGCGGGGGCTAAGTGTGTCGTATTTATGTCGCTTTAGGCTCTGCTGGCTTCAGATGAAGAAGGAGTTTTGGGTAGTCTGGCTCACTGGTGCAGCTCTGTAACTAAGTCTAAATGCCACTTTTCACTCAGAGGCAACCATAGGCCACTTCAGATTGTACTGGGGGTTAGCCACGACCTTCAGAAAACTATGCAAAAATACTCTGTTTGCTGTCCTTTGTCAAAACGCTAAATAACAGCCCTGCCAAAGTTGGTAAATATTCCATCGAAGGCGCAGGAGGCCACAAAGAGCATGTTTTAACAGTCACCAGTACAAAATTTGCATCTGGCAAAGATCCTGCTCTGCACCGAGAGCCACATGAGCTTTTGGAGTTAGCATTGCGCCTTGTATGCATTTTTCACCCGACCGCCTCGTTTCTAGGGATGACATTATCAACAGAGGACCCGGTTTTATTGTTAAGTAGCAAATCAATCCAGCTATGCTGAGCGCAGTCCAATCATTGCTTGTAGTTACTGTAGGCTGAAGAAGTCATAAATAAATTAGCATGCTGGAGGTATTCAACATTTCAGTCCCACCGTAAGCACCCAGCCCCTCATTCGCGCTGGCATGGGGCGCGATGGCTGGGCATCGATCCTGCCATGAATTGTTCAGTTTGGGGGGGATTTTTGGTCGGTGTTGCAGGGCAGAGTGGTCAGAGGGCAGGTTGCAGTGCTCCATGTGAGCCCAGACAATTGCAGGATAATCGGAGGTAAATGCAGACTCCTGTTTTCTTTTGTTTCCCAGGGCCAAGGCAGGGCAGGGGCCTCTTCCTGCTCCTCTCGCACTCGCCCAGCGGGAGCGAAGCAAACGCAGGCTCATGTGTCGGTCCATGGGCGCAGGAAAGCCGAGAAAAGGAGCTTTGCAAAACCCCGGCCAGCTCCCAGGGGGACAGGGCTGAGCTCGGCGCCTGCTTTCCTTCTCCTACTGCTATTCCCAAAGCACCCCAGCTGTTTGGTTTTGGGTTTCGAACCTTATTTTTAGAGGGTTTTGATTGTTCAGTGGAAATAAAGCATCGTTTAATATACAGGCACCTAGTTACTCATTACCTCGTTAGCACAATGATATATGAACGGCCGCACCAGTAAAATGATGTTCAACTGCAATATAAACACAGTCACTGCTAAATGGACTCATTTAAAACAGTATTCCTTACATCTGGCTTTCTTTTGGTGAGATTTTTTCCCCCCTCTTCTTTCTCTTTCTTTCCTCCAGGCCGTTTTTCTACTTCTGCTCATTAGGATCATTTTGAAGCGTCCGCCCTCAGTTATCACAGTTTGGGCGGCAAGTGCTGCGGGGAGGGAAGGTGGCCCCATGCAGGCAGCCTGCAGGCAGCTGCCACACGGAGCCCGTGCCCATGTCGGTGTCCATCCCCAGCCCAAATGGCGTGTACAATGAGCTCTGCTCATGCGGCACTAGCGGCGAGGAGGATGATGGTGTTTAACTTGCACGCTCGTCAGTATTCAACTGTAGGGTCAAATGAATCATTTTTTCTAAGTTGTTATTATTGTTGTTGTTGTTATTATCATTATTGTTGTTATTGTTATTATTATGATTCTCTTTTTCTGCCAGGGAGTGTATAAAAATGACATTTACAATCCTGCACCATCATTTATGTGATTTTGTCCCTGGTCACTTGGTAATGCAGAAATCAGTTGTTTTCACTAGTTTGGCAAAAAAAAAGAAGCTGGTTTTGCAACAAAGCAGGTGGCAGCTTCGCATTTCTGTTTGTCACAAGCAGCAAGCCATCTTCAGCCACCCATCAGTTTAAGGAGTCTGTTTTGAGGGAATAAAAGGATGAGAGGGAAATGGGGTATTTCTTATGGATTGCCTTGTTTATTTGCTTGGGCTTGCTTGTTTCTCTGCAAGGGGAAATCAGCAGGAAAAAGAACTTCTAGTGAAAGCCGTGAAAGGGGATGACTTCCAGATTTCCCTCCAGATATTTCACACAACACTACATCAAATATTTGGAAAGCTGCTGTTGAAATCAGCTCCTCTCAAGGGTTGTGCTTTCCTTCCCTGACAGGAGCAGAATGGCCTGTTATGGGGTCTTCACTCTCCAGTTCTGGGTGCTATCTGAATTTTAGCAGAAATAACTGTCTGAAACCTTGAGATTTGCCATCCTTCTTCTCAGGGGGAGCCTTGTAGCCTTTCCATGGACATGGTGCCATGGAAAGCCACCAGGCCAGAGATCAGCCATATCCTGATCTCCAGAGCTTCTCCAGCAGGGTTGAAGAGCAAAGGGGTGGCTGCTGCACACTGACCCAGTCACTCTAAACAATCAAAGGCTAGAGCACACTTCACAACGTATCCAATGTATCATCCTAGAAAGTTAAAAATCTAGTGACATGACTTGAAAAACCTTCATATTTCTAGGTAGGCTTTAGCCAAGAGGCCTGAATTCAGACATCATAAGGTTTCTCACTTGACTTGGGAAGTGGAAGTCGAAGGGGGAAGGTTTCTGTGGGGTGTACTGGCACAATCCTCAGACTTTATTGGAGGTCTGCACCAGCTCAAAATCTGAGTCTGTATGCTCTTCCTAGAGGGTTTATTTATTTTGGCCACGTGCAGGTGGAAGTACCAAGCCCAGGGCTGGCGGCTGCAGGAATGGTGATGCTATAAGGGCTCTGGGAATAAGTGTGCAGAGAGACAACCTATGTGATCACCACTGGAGAAACCCACCATTCACCACCAATTATCACACTCAAGGTCTCAAGAGAGGCTGCAATTATTCCCTGCTCCAAGTCTAGAGCAAATCAGCATTTTCCCAGTAATTGCACTGTAGTAACTACTGTAGATGTTGACTTTTTAATAGCAAACACTGCTCAAGCATTAGATTTACAGTCATGTTAGTTAGCTTTAGTGACTTGGGAATCAATTACCTTGCCGTACAACATGACCAAAGATTATAGGGTAGCCCATGTAATAATTTATACTGCCATCTAGGAGTGAAACTGTAACTTCATCGTTCCGCATAGAAAGACACGCTGTTTGCACAGCAATAATTGCAGTAATAATAATAATAACCATAAAAAGGGAAAAGGAGGAAAACAGTGATTACAAAATAGGGGAAGACCTGCGTACAAATAGGGCACTGAGAGGTGTTGGGAGCTTTGCCATTATCAGTTATTATTCAGAGTGACAATAGCAGTAGCATTTTGTTAATGAGTTTTCCCAGTTCAATTCACTTGGGTTGGCAAGTGAGGCTGCATGGCTCTGCCCTGGCAGAAGGGTTGTCCCAGCCCAGTTGTCTCAGCACAGTGTGTCGTGTCATCAGCGACACAAAACCCCCGTTAACCACTTGCCCTCTTGACTGATGTCAGCACTGCTGATTTCCAGGATCAGTTTTATAGGCAGCATTTTTCCCGTTTTCTGCCCACCTCTCTGCCTCCCAGCACTTGTTCCCACACCTGACTCCCTTCTCCTGCTTGGGACAGGAAAAACTTGTGCCTATTTCTCCAAGTCCCTCTGCAGAAAGCAAACATCATTCTTTTAAGTCCTTTGAAACAAGACCACCCAGGTCAGCTTTTCAGTCTGTGTTTCCAAGCAAATTATGGAGAAAGAACATTAATTAATTTTTTTTCCTCCTGCAAAGGAGTTGTGTCTGTGACCCTTTAACTATTGGCTTTGTCTATTTTCCTCTCATTTATTTCCCATTTATTTCAGTCCTCACTTCACATGAAGCTGGCAGCTGAGCTTTTTGAACCACCAAGCACAGTGGTCCCTTATGAAACAAGGACCAGTAAAACTATATGAAAACTGGTTACTGTCATTATAAAATGGACTAGGACAGGGTCTTCCATAGGCAAGTGTTCATTACCAGACAGTAGAAAGTTTGTACTAATATATCAGACTATGCCCTTGACTCTAAACAGCAAAGCACGCTCCATTTTTAAAATTGCTAAAGCTCAAAAATATTAAGAGTGCCTTAAAATAACGGAGTTAATAAAATGCATAGAGTTGGGCTCTCTTCTCCTTCACCTTCTGGAATCAGCCCAGAAGAGCAGGTTTTCAGAAAAACGTCATCTATCATGAGATTTGGCAACCTTGCACTCTCAGATCTAAGGTCACTGTCACTGCAGAAAGGCAGCCGTCCTGGAATGAGGAGGAGGGGGAGAAATGTCTGCCTGCGAGCTGGGGGATGGGAAAATTAGCATTGCTCTAAACGAGGAGCCTGAGCTGCAGTGGGGAAATAGCATCACTGCCCTCTGAGATGGTCAGAACCCGCTGGGAACGTGCAACCCCGGCTCCGCCCATGCACCCATCAGATGGGTGCATCCAAGCCATGGTCTGTGGAGAGCAGCACAGCCCTGCCACACCCGGTGTGGTGGGACATCAGCGAGGACGTGCTCCCCATCCACAGTAGTGGCTCCCGAGCAATTTGCAGACGAGGCACAGGGGATCCTTTTATCATTAGTTTCCCTCGTTACAGCTTGAATGTGCAAAGGATGATGTATGAATCCAGTCAACTCTTTCCAGGTGTTTGTACCTATTTTGGAAGCACAGTTTAGTTGCATCCTGCATGTTAGCAGTGATATTGCAAACATCAGAGACCGTGAGGCATTTGGGTTTTATTTCCTCTCTTTCTCCCGTGCAGCCTCCCATGAGAACCACTGCGGAAACTCTTCTTTTGCCTGAAAATATGCATTTGACCAACCATGATTGTATTTAAGCCTGTTCAATTGCTTTAATAACAACCCTTCCAACACACTTAATCTGAAAATGTTTTCAATGTACTCAAAATCTTATAAACAAAGATTGCAGTCACCATCACAGTGTTCCTGCAAAGCCAAAACCCAAACATTAGTCGGTTTGTTGTATAGCTTAATTGCTGTGTATCCTATCTGACTGGTGGCATATGCTCCTATAGCTAATCTGAATATAATTTCTCCCCCATTTTTAAATAAAACAAGCCCAAAGAGTCATTGTAAAAAGTATCACCTTAGCAAGAGTTGACTTATGTGTTACATCCAAAGTCTATATTCACCTCTCAGAGTTTAACGAGTTACACTTCACAGTCCTCCCAGGGGAGAGAGAAGTGTGTTATGACCAAACTCAGGTTATAGGTGAGGACAGAGGGATAGTGCAAGGCAAAAAGTCACTGAGAAATGGGTGGAAGAGAACAGATCCAAGCATAAACCCATCCTTCCCCATCATAAAATCAGGCACCTGGTTTTCCGTAGTCCAAAGATTGCAACAACATTACAGAGCTGCAGAAACTATGATTATAATAGCCAACGAGTACTGTTTTGCTGGTAGTTGAGCAGTTGATGAGTCTTCAGTCTTCAGAGGCAAAATATCTCCTGCTTCCCACTTCCAGGAGTCAAGGTGGTCATGGGGAAAAGGTGCTACAGTGTAAGTCCCACGTCTTGCCTGAAAATGCTAGCTCTGAGGTAGTGTCAGCCAGGTTAGAGCTATACCCAAAGTGGGGACTGGATGTTTAACGCTGACTTTTTAGGAACAGGCACCTCCATCCTTTCCTGCAAAGATGGAGCAGGGGATGAAAAGTTGAGCAAGGGGAACATTTCTGAAGCCACAGCTAGTAGGCAAAACCTTCACCCTTTTCATGCAGGAGCTCTGTGATTTGAGACCTCCCTCAGGATGTATGAATTTGAGCTTCTCACCTCTTTTTTTGGGGGGGGAGTATCAATGCCACTTATCATACAGCCTCACAAGTGCCTGCAAGGCTTGTTACAGCCATTAGGTGAAAGACACAAAGAGTCCTCAAAGCAGGCGTCGATAGCAAAGTCTCTCCCATCCCAAATAGCAGCCACCAAGGACTGCTAAGTCTCATCAATGGGCCACTTCCAGGCTCTCCTACCCTTTTCAGGGCTGGTCTCTAGCTGCTCTGGGTCTGTGTGGCCTCGTGCAAACACAGCTAGACTTCGCAGAGACGTTGCCTGGATCAAACCGTGCAGACCACGAGGTGCTCAGAAACCAGGCCACCACCACGTACAGAGGGGAAATGAGCAGCCTTTATGGAGTGAATTAATCAAGCACTTCAATCCTCTTAGCAGAGGGTTAATAGTCTTGTGGTGACCACCCTGGACAGGGTATCAGGAGAGCTGGGTTTTATTCCTGGTGTGCCTCAGTAATGAAAAGGAAATTGTGTTCAGACGAGTGATAGAAGCCCATGCTCCCAAAGACATCAGATACACAGCAATTAGACTCAAGTTAAACAATAAATCAAGTAACACCGAGCCTTTGGCTCTAGCAGAGCACCATTATGACTAGTGCTATGTTTATTTAGAAGATGCTGAGCCCATTTTAAATGTTTTCATATTAAATGTAATTTGGGTGTTTGTTATTAAAGCAATTGACTGGGCCTAAATGCAAACATTATTGGTCAGATAAATATTTTCTGGCAAATAAGATCTGTTCACTGCACTTTTATGACATGAGGGCTTACTCGCTCCAAGATTTATTTTCTGTTTGCTTCCTCTCTTTGCAAGGATTGCCTCATAAAGATTAAAAAAGCCAAAACGAACCAAAATGTAAAGTAGAAATCGCCAATTAAACTGTCAGAAATGGAGCAGCCTTTGTTAATCACCGATTCATTAGCTGGGGGAAGAAGAGGGGTCTCGAGTTAGCACAAAGGCTTTGGTGTCACAAGGTTTGCGATTTATTCCCAGGTCTCTCTCTCTCTCTCCAATTTGGTACGGGATCTTACCCAGGTAAATTGATCTCTCTATGACTCCATTTTCCCATCTGTTCAACTTAGGTAATGATCTTGCCTCACAGAGATAGTGAAAACTTTCAATAAGAAGAAAAGGTTACCTTAAAAACCACACCTGCATCTGAAATTAGGCTACCCCCCTACTACCACCTACAAGAGCATTGGCTAGAACAGCTATTTCCTACTACAGCCAGGAGGTTTCCCTGATTTTGTTTTGTGGGCAGGCAACAGAGGAGAGAAAAACAGTTTATGAAATAGAAAAGTATGACTGAAAAGTAACAGAAATTGGAAAGCAAGCTAACAGCACTCTTTTTTCAGTTGCTAAAATTGTCATTTGGCTGTGTCACTTTAGTATTTCATGAACGCTTTTTTTAATGTTGCAGTGATGTATTGAAAGCGTCTAACTGGCTTTTGATTTAGTAAAATTTATTTAGCAAAAGCTGTTAATAATTATTTCAATGCTCAATTTTGGAACATTCTCTGGATTTTATGCAAAATGTGGCACCCTTTGAAATAGAAAGCTTTTCCAACCGGTGTAAGTTTTGCAATCCTCAGTAGAAGGCAGTGTAAAACTACAAAAAGTTCCTCATATCTGACATCATGCAAAATACAAAGACTACTTCAGTACAAAAAGCCAAACAAATGAGAATGTTTGTTTTATTCTTCTATACAAAAGAAAGTACTTCATTATGTAGCTCCATGCAAGAGGTACATGTAGATTTTGCTTAAACAGGAGGCACGTTTCTGGGCTTGGATCTCTCAGCTGACTCATTTGATGTCCTTCACAATTACCTGTGCTGCCTTTTGTCATGTCATCCAAGAAGGCTTTTGGGTGGCTTTCACCAGCACCGGTCAACTGCAACATCTGAGGACAGAGTGGGGAGAATAACCTCACCTTTCTTCAGCCTTGTTCTCAGGTTCTTGCCATTTACTCATTTGCTATTTACTCAGCAGTTCCCTTGCATCGATGAGGTTAGTCTACTTGCCTTTGTAGGAATGAGATTTCCTCTTATTAGTTGCATTTTACTTCTGTCTTCACTGTGGTCATGTCAGTGGTCTGCAAGCATCCCTCCAGGTCTCCCCCCAGCCAAACAGTGCCCTTTGCCAACAGCAGGAGTGTTTTGTGGTTTTCCTCCATGCCTCCACCACCCATCTCCTCCACCAGCCCCTGCTCCTCCCCTCCCCTGGGGCAAGGTCTCCCCGTCTCCCACCACCACCCAGCCCATTTTATGGATGGAAGAGGCCCCCGCCATGTCCACACCTTCCTGCATTGTTCTGTTTTCAGGACATTTCAGGTGAAAATGGCAATATTCTGGGAATAGCAAGAAGTTCCTGAGCCAGAGTTTTGCTCAGCTTTGAAGAAAAGGGCAGCGGGGTCCCACATGTCCCCTCCACCCCATGGGAGGGTAGAAGGGATTGGTGAGGACCTGACCTCCAGCAGAGAGGGGAATCCTCACCCCTCCTATTCTTCCTACAAGGACAGGGATGGCTCCCAGCTCTTTCCATCAGGAAGATTTCCTTCTCTCTTCTCCTCGCCCCCAGCCCCCTGTGGGTGAAAACGGGGGGGACTACAAGAACGGCCCTCTTCCCCGGCATCACCCCACCGAGGCATGGGTCACCCAGAGAGGGCTGGTGGCACGCCCAGCTCATCTTTATTCCCTTATGCACACTTCAGCTGTTCGCTTTGTTTGGCCTCTTGAATGCTGGGATTACCCGGCGATTACTGGGACGCGGGCGACTTACACTTGAGTCCTGTCCCTCTCCGCACCAGCCCCAGGCTGGAGCTGGAGGCAGCAGGCAGGATTTGCCAGCCCACAGGTCATAGCACCGACCAGCTGGAGTTGGCTTGTCCCCACCATCCGTTTCAGCTGTTGCATGAAGACCGAGCTTCGTTTGCCTGCATAATAATCCTGCCGGCATGCACTTTCTTCGCCTAATGAAGGGAGGATTTATTGCACCGGCTCTTTGGGAACGTCAAGGTCTGCTTACTTCCCTCTTCAGCTCTCAGATATCCTTTAAGTAGAATCTGTGTGAAAATTAATCAGACGCCCTGGAGGCTTATTTTGTCCAATGATAAAGTCCTGCTTCTCCCATTCCCCCCTCCTTTTGTGCCCCAGTTACTTAAAGGATTGTCCTGGAAATTAATGAAACCATGGCATGGGAAGTAACACCCACGGTTCGTCTCAGAAGTGAAGCATTTCTGTGGAAGGCTTAACTAGAAACATCTCGTGGTTCACTCAGCAAACTTGGAGATTTTCCCAGTTTGAAGTGCGCTGCACCATGACAGTTGGTATTGCATGTGCTCTATCCCCTAAGTTGTTTGCAGTTTTCCAGATCCAGTTATATGAGTCAGGTCCTGCTCCTGAGTAATTGCATTTTACATTTCTGCAGGAGATCCCTGTGGTTTCCACCTAGTTTCCAAAGTTCTCAGCATGAATTAGCTCAAGGACACAGTTCATCCCAAGCTGTTATAGAGGGAAAATGAGGTGATAGGGACAGGTTTGGTAGTGGTACACACAACCCTCCGTCTCTCTCTTGCTGGCCCTAGTCCATGGAAGTGGGTGAGGGCAACCTGGAGGTGGCTTGGGTGACCAGTTGGGTCACGTCAGTCCCTTTCCTACTTCCCAGCATTGAGGCAGATTTGTTGCTTGGAGGATACAGATTGTCTCAGCTGAACAGAGGTGAGGATGCTTGCTTCTTCTCCAGCCAACCTACATCAGAGCTCAGGAGCAGAAAAGAGAGTGCTATACCATGAATTTCAGAGGAACTGCATGAATTAACCCATAGGCTAACCTGACACTTAATTTTCTAGGGCTGGCTGACCCTTGTCATGGTTAGAATAAGTCATCTGCATTGATTTACAGTGGGATTCATGTGCCTAACAGATTATATCATCTCTGAAAATGGACTTCAGTTCCCAAGTTACTTAGGACCGTGTTGCTTTTTAAGTTTTGGGGCTTTTTAATCTTTTACTGCCAGTCAAATATTTTGAGTTAAGAGTTGTGCAATCAATGGAATTTAGGCCATTAAACACCTCCCACAGGGAGGTAGGCAGCTAGATACCTTCAGCAAAACCTAAATATTCCTTGAAAGCATTTCCCTCACCTTCCATGGGTTTCAGATGTACCATACGGGGGAATGACATTGACTTCGTAAAGCACTGCACCACTTATGGATTCAAATCTTTGTGTAAGTGTGAATATTACTTCCTGACGTGACATCTCCTCCAACCCGTTAGTGCTAATTAATGCAGTTCTGGGATAGACAATATTCATTAAGCTTTTCTGAAAATACTAGAAATGTTCATGTAACAGCTCACACACTTTGATGGCACCCACAGTCCTATCCCCACATTCCCTGTAAAGTATTTTGATACTTTAATCTTTGCTGAAGAGAGTGGAAATTCCATTACAGTGGAACTACTGTCAACAGTAGTTCTCCAGCACAAGGCCATGGTGTTTCTTCCTTGCTTTGTTATCAGGAACCAATAAAAAAGAATCAGCATGTTGTTATTTTGGCGCAAAGGCATCTGGTTGCTGGAGGCTTCCCTCTGTGTATGTCAA
The DNA here is from genome assembly GCF_965638725.1 of Aptenodytes patagonicus. NCBI lineage: Eukaryota > Metazoa > Chordata > Aves > Sphenisciformes > Spheniscidae > Aptenodytes > Aptenodytes patagonicus. The sequence goes on along the minus strand of NC_134949.1, from coordinate 7,287,575 downwards.
AGTTAAATATTTGGGTTACTGTTCTCTTTTTGGGACTTCCCATGATATGAACCAGCTTGGAAGAGATGCAGCTATCGCCTGCTTCTAATCATTGCAATGACAGCAGCTCTGCTGCCTCCAGACTAAATGTTTGTTACCGGGTTGTATTGTTTGGGTATTGACAACTCCAGAGACCTTGTGAAATTACAGAATCTTGCTACTGCTGCTGAATTATAACTAGGAAATTTAGAGAGCAATATGCATGAGGTGAATGGTGGGTTTTTTCCTGAAAGGAAGCTGTTGAGGAAATCTGAATTGCAGCATGTATGTCTGGGAGAGGAAGAAGGGGAGAGCGAACTCTGGGTGGCACAAGGCATTGCCTCTGCATTGCAACGCAGCCATCCTTCTGCAGGCTTTAATCGAGCTGGTGGGGGCTTCAGCAGCTGTTTCACTGAGCCAGCAGCGAGCCCTGCATGCATTACAGTGATCCATCAGGCTTTGGTGTCTTCCTTGGACTAGTGGTCACAGCCTTAGTGGCCTCGTGTCTACCAGCATCTAAGCAGCCATCCAAAGCTGTCCCAAGTATGGACTCACCAGGCTGCGCTCCCAGCAGTGTACAACTGTCCCACAGGGTGGTGCCGCCCAGTTTATTAGCTCGATTTCCCACACATCGAACCGCCATGAGTGCCATTCTGCACTCATGTGTGTTTGCCCATCTGTGAAACGAGGCTGGCAGCTCTCCCCGACGTCATGGGAGTGCTGCAGGGCTCGGTTAACTGCGGCTGCAGAGCTTTGCAAGCGATGCCACGTAACTGCAGACAACAATTACTCTTTATCCAGGAGGCTCTTTAACATCCTCTGCTGCCCCAGCTCACTGGTTTACCTGAAGAGGGCAAGGCTGGAAGGAAGGATAAGGATCCCAAAAGCATGATTTTCCCCTTGGAGGCTTTGCTAGGGACAGCATTTCTCACTTTTCCACCCCAGATAGGTTTTCTTATTGTTAAGGTCTGCAGCCACGCTGAGAGCTTCTGTTCCTCTCTATTTATAGATCCCAAATTAAAGGTTCTGTAAATGTTGGTCCCTCCACAGACCCTCTATCCCACCCCACTGCGCTTGTAGCTCAGGGTACCACCCTGCTACCAGGGAATCAGCCCAGATCTGGCTGCGGTGTTTCGAGGAAGGAGGCGTGCAATGAACCAGTGAGAAGATCTGGAGCAAATTCCTTGTCTAGTTCTGGGGGAAAACAGCACTTTCTGGTTGAGCTTTCATGATCAACTCTTGGCAGGGACAATGCTCCACTATCTTTCCGTGTTATAAGAAACAGTCCCCGTTTCTAAATTCTTTGTTAGCTCCATCAGGTACCTAGAGGATGTTATCTTCACTCAGAGCAGTAGTTTATTTTTATTACAAATGTTGCATCTCTAATTAGAGGATTAAGGAAATGTAGCAGGAATATCTCCCACCATTGCAGAAAATTTTAAGCCTTTGTACCAAAGCATATTGCACTTTCTTTTGGGGGAGTGTTGTGCATGTGGTCCTGGATGGGTAGGAAAAGTCATGTCCCTACAAGGGATCTGAGGAGGACGCAGCTTGTGGTTTCACAAATATGATGATCCAGCCTCTCTTTCTGTGTGGTGGGGCTCAAAGGCTGCAGAGGTGCTGATCTGTTGCACCTGGAAAACCAAGGAGCTCCCCATCGATTTCTACCCCAAACAATTTCCATGACATGACACCTGTCAGTCAGTTGGTCTGTGACTCAGGTCCTTTCCTGTGACATAAACCAACTGATGCCCCAAAGATGTTGGAGGACACCATTAAGATCACACAGTGATGGGATGCTCTTTGGGCACATCTGGTAGACAACCCCACCGTAACATGGGGCGTGAGAAAGGATGCTTTCTTGCCGTCTCCAGACTAGTCCAAGATCCATGCCTATTTATCCAAGCTTTGTGCCAAAGGAAGAGAGTGAACTGTTGTGGGGAGCCTGTAATTTCAAGCTAAGTCTAACAAAACTCCCCACACCTGCACTGAAAGCTGAAAATTGCGATTCTGGGCAGAGTGAGCCTTGCTTTCCAGTTATTGCTGCTATGCATGAAACAAGTTACTTTCCAAATAGAGGCTTCCAATCTCTGTTGCTGCTTCTTTAACCCACCAGGTGAGCTCTTTTATCACCGGCTGAATAATGCTGCACCACACCCTGGCTCTGCTCTGGGTTTGGAGGCAGATCCTGCCAGGAGAGGATGGGTTACCTGGAAGGGCAACATGTGCCATACAGCGATGGGTGGGGAAATTGCCTTGGGGCTTTGCTAGTTGAAGGATCTTTCTACCCCAAGGGCAAAGTCCATTGCCTTGGCATATTCCTGTAGAGCAACAAGCACAAGCAGGCATCTGCATGGTGAGTGCACCTTTGAAGCAGCTTCCCCTCCTGTTTTAGTGAAAGACAGCCTAGGAAGGTGATTTTTCATTGCTAGTCTTAAGCAGGGTTCAGGAGCAGGGCTGAACCACAGCTGGGGTTCAGGTTTGCATGTTCTCCTTTGCTACCGCCACTGAAGATGGCAGAACCTGCTTGAGATATGTTGTGACCTCCATTGAAGGAAAAGAGCAAAACAGAATTTAGGAGGCAACTTGAAGTTTTACCCCGCTCTGAAATTATGGGTTTAAAATTCCAGGAGGCTTTGAAGTTTGTGCTTTGGTAGTTTGCCCCTCAGGGGTACTTCAGCAGCCAGATCTAGACATGGGTTAGATGCAACCTGAAAACCTGAACAGGATCTAGCTTTACCTTTGCAATGTAGTTGTGGTCCCCCTGCTTTTCCTGGAGCAGAGATGGGTACTTCTGCTGCCTCTTGGTCACTGTGTCCTGACCTTGGGATCGCCTCCAGGGCAGAGCTGGGCCACCTCAGCCACTCGCTCTTAACCCTCAGCAGCCAGAGGCCAGAACTGCCTCTATATTTATCCCCTTAATCAAAACCAGCCCCTTGGGTGGAGCGAGCTGGGCGGGTGAGCCTGCCTGTGGCTGCATGCACAGCTCCGTTTTTATGTCTGTGCCCTTAAAGACAGGAGAGAGAACTGCACTCATGCATTTACCTATTGTACCCAAAAGGACTTTTCAGCCCGCTGCCCCCCCAAGCCTGTTGCAGAGGAGAGGACATCAAGGCTCGTGGCACCTCCATGCTGGCATGGTCTTGGCTTTCAGTCTGGCAGCAGACCAAACCCAGAAACACCCCCAGCTAAACTCAGACATCCATCCCGTTCACCACCACCGCGTTGGGAGAGCAACTTTGTCATCTTCCTACAGGGCAAAGAGGAAATTTCCTATTTCCCATGTAAGCCCCAGCTCCATCCTCGCCACAAGCAGACTCGTGGTGGCATAAATGCCAGCTGAAAACAAATGAAGGAAAGGGCTCGCCTCCACACCTCCCCTCCCAAAGCAGACCTCTTCACGGCCAGCCTGTGCCAGAGTGTGGCACAACGGCAACCTCAGGGTTTTACCTTCTGGGAATAAGACCAATCCCAAAAAGAAAATGCTGACAGGGAAGCAAAGCAGCAGCAGTAAGTCAGAGCTCTAACTGCAGACGTTGTAGTGTGGGTGCTTTGCACTGTGCTTGTTTAAACCAAAAAATCAGCGCTTTTTGGAGCTCACACACATTGTCCTTCTTGACTGATCTAATTATTTAATAGCAATACCCTTGCATCAGGGCTACAGCTAGTGCAGTCTGTAAAGACGCTTTATTCCCGGCAGCATCCTCTGCTGGTGGGTGCACTTTTACACTGTCACAAGTTGCACCCTTGTCCCAGCTGGGGCAAGAGGAGGAAATCGGGGGTGCCCCCCAGCACCAGGGCTGCAGCCTTGCAGGAGCTGCTCTGCCTGCCCAGCCCCATGGGTGCCCAGGGCCCTCGCTGCCCTCCTCTTCCTCCCTGCCGGTGCTGCGTGAGCAACTCGGAACAAGCATCCCCGCTGCTCTCGCCCCTCTCCATTATCATTTCAAGGTGTGCACGCGTGGGTCGGGAGGGGATGAATGCCCACACGCCCGCACCCTTCCTCCCTCCATCCTTCCATCCCTTCATCCTCCTCCCAGAGGCGAGGGGGAGCCCAGATGTTGGCAGGCCCGAGCCGGGTTCATCAGTTTCACATGACCCAGCGCCAACTGCTGCTCGCTGCCCTCCTCCCTCCTTCCTCCTCCTTCCTCCCCCTCCTCCTCCTCCTCCTCCTCCCTCCCCGGCTCCAGCCTCGCAGCCTCGCAGCGCGGCGGCGGCCGCGCAGGAGCCGGGGGCCGGGGGCCGGCAGGCGGGGAAAGGGAAGAAGAAGAAGAAGAAGAAGAAGGGGGAAAGGAGGGTTACGGCACCCCGGCTCGGAGCATGGGACCGCCCTAGGACCGCCCGGGGAGCCCGCCGGGAGCGGAGGGAAGGGCCGCGCCGGCCCCGCGCATCCCACCGCGGAGACGCGGGCGATGGATGCGGTGCGGTAGAGCCGCGGCCTGCCGACGCTGGTGCAGCGGGGATGCTCTCGCCCCGGGCTCGGAGCTGAGGGGCCGCCGGAGCCGCCGAGGGAGCGGGAGAAGGTAACGGGGTCTTTGTCTGCGGAGGGGAGGCGAGGCGAGGCGAGGCGGGCCGGGGCTCCCCTTCCAGCCCCGGCCCCGGGGGGAAAGCCCAGCCGCAGTGTGCGGGTTGCTCCACGCCCCCCTCCCTCCATTTATCTCAAACGGAGAGAAATGTGGGCAGCATCTGCTTCCTCTATCCTTTCCAAAAAAAAAAAGCCCACCCCAAAATCCTGAATTTGGTGGGCGAGTAAGGTAGACGAGCTCGGCGGCTGGGTTTTTTTGCACTAGAGGGAAGGAGAGGGTGTGGGGAGAGAAGGTGGTGCTGTGATTTCTTCCCCCCCCCCCCCCCCCCCCCCCGCGCCCCCCGCAATCTGGATGCCTGTCCCCACTGACTGCTAAGATGGACTGCTCCTTCCCTTTCCAAATGGCTGCAGCAAGTTTAATGCAGAGCTGGGGGCTTCGCAAAGGGCAAAGTCCCTGGCCTGTTTTTCCTTTCCCCTGTGCACCTTTTCCTAAATCAGGGGCAGAAAAGTTGCTACAGATCCAGGGCTAGAAAAGGCAAATAAATAGCTCTGTTTCCAAACTGTGCCTGTCTGGGTGTATCTGCATGCCTTGCAGACATGCTCCGCGTAAGGAGCGTTTCTCGGCCGCATTGTTAGCCTGCTCGCTGCTGGGGAGGGCATGAGAAAAGTTGTTTCAAGCCTCTATATAAAATTTCCAGGAGAGACAATTGTTTCTAATAATAGCCCTGGCAGTGGTTTAGCAACACAATGCACACAGATGCGGGAGCAAGCTAGCAAATCTCCTCTCCCAGGCAAGCCAGGTCGCAGGGAAAGCTGAACTCCCAGCTTGTTGGTTGGGTTTGGGATTTTAAAACATTGTCCTGAACAAAAACCCCAGCACCGCTCGCCCTTTCTGCCAGGAAGGGGGTGTGGTGCCTGTGCCTGCGCACCGCACTTTACGGGCACGGCTGAGCTGGGCTTTCCCGGTGCCTTGGGTATTGAGAGAGGCTGAATCCCGGCTCTGCCCAGCACCAGCTGGATATTGGGGTGTCTCGGACTTGGCTCCCTCTAGATTGGCCCCCGGGGTCTGATGAGCATCCCCCGTCCATGCACGGAGGAGGCCATCACCAGCGTGGGTGTCTGTGCTATTTTCCCTGCCTAGAATTGCCTGCCAGGCACTAGAGAGATCTCAATGGAGCTAAAACTATCAGACTGATCCCCTTTCTCCTTGTGGCGATGGCAGAGGGCCTGGCAGGAGGGCTGCTGCCTGCATAGCTGCCTGCACACTACTTGAACCCGCGATGCTAACCCTCCTGGGCAATGGTGCACCAGCTCGGCTTGGTGGCTCAGAGCTGCTTGTCTTGACCTTCCTGGCACAAGTTACCAGTAGCTTGTCCTCTTCCAAATATTAATATTTTTAAGGGGTTTGTAAGTACTGGTGTCAGGCGGGGATGTGCCACGTGCTGCGGGAGGGAGAGCCGCTCATGGGGCGATTTCCGCAGCCCAGCTGTGCCACTGAGCGAGGGAGGCTGTGGCAGAAGCCGTAGGAGCTAAGGAGACATCGCTTCTTTTAATGAGAGGGGATAACTTGAAGGGTCTGCAGCTCAGCACCACCTCGCGCCGCTGCTTAGGTCAGCTCTGTTTCTCTGAGGACCAAACAGGCTGAAGGGGATGACAGGAGTTGGCGTTGGTCATCCCTCGTGCTGCCAGTGACCCCATCCAAATCAGTTCCCAGAGTGGGGATAACCGCGCCAGTGGGGCACAGCATGTGGATTTATGCAAATGTAAAATAAACATTTTGTTCTTAGGTGAATTTTTGTTTTAAACATCCGTGCAAGAAATACAGGATCTTTGCCATTATTTGAGTATAGATACACTAGTGAGCTACTCACAACCCACTGGGGCAAGCTACCCATTTCTCCTGGTAGATGGTTTCTAGTGGTCCCGTTGCTGTGCATCTGAACTGATCATTGCATTAAAAATACAAGTCAGTATTTGGTGATACCTGTGGTCACAGCATTGGGTCACTCAGGGCCATACAGCAATGCAGCGTCACTTGGCGCAGAGAGCATCTTCTGTAGAGATCATGTCAAATTGTTTAGCCAAGTCAAGAGCTTTGCTTAGTGCACTGGGTGTTGTTAGTAGGGACATAAGACTGGGGAAGACTTCCCAAGTCATCGAGTCTAGTCCCACATATCACAGGTAATTACAATAATACATATCCCCTTTGTTGCTACTGTTTCTTGCTGTGTGAATAACAGCAGAAGGTTTGAATGCAGCTTAACAGACAGCAAGGGCAAAGTAAAACTGCATGGTATGAATGAGAGAGAAAAAGCTGTGTTAGGGAGAATTTGAAAGGGGCTGGGGAGTGACTGACGTCTCAAGTCCCAGTCTAGTAGGACTGTGAAGGAGAAGGAAGGGTCATGCATTGTGAGGGGGGTGAGACACACAGGGAAGGTATAAAAGAAGTGTGTTGATCCAACACCAACCAAATTTGGGGTCAGGGCTTAGTCCCCTGAAGGTGCAGCAAGGCACAGCGTGACCCATTTCTCCTGAGCTAAGCAGGAGCAGGCTGGATCACTGGGACAAGCAAAGGCTGTTTTCAGGCATGGGGCCACGCTCACGCTCAGCTCGCAGGGACCTTGGGTGTCTTTCATTCAAAACACTCTAGGTTTGAGGCAGTCAGTATTCCTGTGCCTCTGAGCTGCACCCAAAATCTCCATCTAGCTGGGAGCCATCCCACAAATGCCCCACCTCTTGGGGAGCTGGGGGGAGGCAGTGCTGCTGGGTGAGCTGTAAGAGCAGGTGATGGTGTCTCCCTGGAGTCCCCACGCTTCAGCGCAGGATGGGGTGTGCTTGGGTGCACAGCTGGATTCCAAGGTCACTCGGCAATGCCAATCTCCAGTCATCCTTGCTGGCTTGCTCCTTCCAGTGGTTGGAGGTGTGGATTGCCCTGCGGCCCCAGTGCAAGCAGAGCACAGCAGCCCAGCAGGCAGCAAGGTCTGACAAGGTTAAGCTGTGGTTGAATGGCCTGCAAGCCTCCTCCAGCTCCAAATCCCAGTTTGTCCCAGTCTCTCCCAGGCCATACGGTTCCCTAAGCCAGCAGTGGATTTCCCAGCATGGCCCTGGGGACCACCGCAGCTGACAACATCCCCTGATATTTCTCCTTCTCCCAGACTTTTAACGACTTAATCCCCAGCCCTCCTGTAAATCTCAATATGTCCTCTTTCCTAGAAAGCCACAAATGATTTTCCAAGGCTGCACAATGAGTTGGAGGCCCTGCCTTCTGCTCTGGAGGTGAATCCCCTTAAGGACCAAAAATGTCATTGACTGGTTTTATCTCTGACCTGACACTGAGAAGATGCCCCAGCCAGACGTTTTATAAGCTCTGAGCTTCTGGAAGCACTTTCATGTTGATGAATCGCAAACATGTAGGGTTTGATCCTGCCTCCCTCTGCTCCAAGTCACCTTTGCACTCCACCTACTCACGGTCAATGGCAGCCTGAAGGTTTATTCCTTGCCTATGTCAGGATCTAGTAGGCTGCCTGCCAAAATAAGTAGAAGAGCCTGATGTTCCTCCCCTTCCCAGTGCATCCCTGCTTCATGGCTGTGTTATACTTCTCTGTGGCCCCATGCATGGTGTCAGATATCCTGGGTGCATCTCCATGGGGTGGGGTGGGACTTCAGCCCTTGCCCAGCTTTAAAGCACAAAGGAGACCAGAGGAGCAAGAACCATCTGATTTCAGGTGCAGTTAACAATGTTCTTGCTTACAACTCCCTCTGGCTCCTTTCCTAGCAGATACACCATCCTTCTGCTCTTGTCCTGAGCTGCTGTGTGGCATTTTCACGTGGTGTTAAACAGTTGCTGTGTCCCACCCTCAAGAAAAGAGCACTAGTGGGTAGCAAAATGCCCTTTTCACCCTCTATATCTGCACTGGTGGGATGTGGTGTGACATAGTGTAGTAATCTTTGGGAAAAGTCCTTGAAAGCAGAAAAAAAGGAGGCAAGTTGACCCTTTTTTACTTAAATTCACTGTGAAAGGGTCCACTGAAAATCTCGTAGAAAACTGCAAGCCAAAAAGAGGTTGATATTCCCATTTTGGCTACAGAAATCCTTTATGCATACACTTCCACGTGTAACATGTAACATTTTGACAATGGCTGTTGGGCTTGCCAACCCGCAAGGCTCAGGCTCTGTGTTTAGATTATTTCTTCTTAGAAGTTCCCAGATCTCCCAACCAAAATAAATCCACCCTTGTTTGGGTTTCCTGACCGCGTGGGATCGAACGTGGCTGCAGCCGTACCACACACGCTGCAAGCGCTGTTTGCATCCCGTCCATCTGAGCTGAAATATTTCACACCGGGATGTGCTTTGCAGATAGCAGAGCAGCCACAGGCTGACCCTGCTGCTTTCACACTGGGTTTGTGTAGGACAAGCCGGGGTGGAAAGCTGCTGCATCAAGTGGGCAGCTTGGAAAGACAGCAAAAAATCTGAAGCTGAAACGTGGCGCCTGTCCTAGAGAGGGGAGCATGGATTGAGCTCTTTCCACCTTTAAAAATATTTTTTCTCCTTGCTCTGTGCTGATGGTATCTCTCCTGGCTATCCCCAGCTAGGGTTTTGTGAAGGTGCCCATCATCTCAACACATGGCTGCCACGTGTGTGCTTGTGTACCACCAGACACTCTCATTTCGCAGCGAAATGGGGCACTCAAGGGGACACGGATCATTTAGGGAACGTGTAATCAGATACAAAGCTTGCTTTGTGCACACACACACCCCCCAGCATGGAAGCAAGCTGGAAAATAAATTTGGAAGGTAACTTCCGCTGCCTTTCTGCAATTCTGAACTGGAAAGGCCAAAAAACTGCAAAAAAAGCACTGTCTGAAGTGGTCTGGGCTCCCTGGGATGCTTTGCAGCCCTGTTGGGGGTGGTGATACAGCTGCCAAAGGTGTCACCCGGGCTTGTGCTGCTTGAGGTGGTGGGGATGGGGGGGAAGGGGACTTGTGCCTCACCAAGACCAGGGAGAGCTGGAGGGAAGCACTGAGTCTGCTTTGCCTCTGCTTTGCACTGTGGAAAATGCTTTCTGAAAAGCTCTGGGAGTGCCGATGGCAATTCTGGGGGGAATCTGCAAATGTAAAGGTGCTGGGCTGTATCCTTGCTTTCTCAGTCCCCTCTCACAGGCACAGCCGATTGCGTATGTAGCAGAAGGTTGCTCCAAAATGGGTATCAAATCCTGGGAGTGTAGGGCTCGGGGGTATCAGATCCAGCCGTTGAGTTTGCAGACGTTGCATCAGGCTGTTCCCGCTTCACTTCCCATCCTTAACTCTTCTGCGTCGATTCTGCATGGTATTAAAGAGCTGCTGTGTTTTCTTCCAGAAAGGGACATCCTTCCCTGGCTCTTAAAAGGCAGAGGCGTCTGGTACAAAGACAGGCTCAAGCAGAGGTGTTTATTCCAGGTTCCTCCTGTGCAGAGGTTACTGGATGTCCATATTTATTATCTTGTGAGGTGTCCTGATGCAGAGAGGACCCAGTCTTGCTGTACCAATAGCCAAAGCATTCTCAGTCCAGCCAATGCAAAATCCTGGCATTACTCAGAAGATGAATGGGAGTATAAAAGCGCAGGCTATGTGTCATGGAGGCAGTTTTCCCTGCTTGAGCCCAGAGTGGGGCTAGTCTTAGCTCTAGTCCTCACTAGACATGCAGGTGCTCAGCATCAGGAGCTATCAGGACAAGAGAAGGCAGGTAGGATGCCTTCGTGCTGCTCACCCATCTAGGTGTGCAGGCAGAGCCCATAGAAGATGTCCCAGTCCTGTAGCCCCAGCTCTGCCCTGCTCAGCGTGGGGTGTGCTCCCGAACAAAGCAGGAGCAGAAATGGTCAAACCAGACTTTTGCGGGACCTGTTTCTGAAAACACCTGCATCTCTGAGCATGAGTCAGCTGCTTGTCATTTGAATGTGCTCTGCATCTCGCCCTGTCCTTCCTGTGAAACCCTGTTGGGGGATGATGTCCACCCAGCACGGACCCCGTCAGCTGCTGCAGCTCAGGCAGAACCGCTGGCGGCTGCCCAGCCTGGGCACCAGCCGCAGCCCTGGCTCTCGACATCAAATGTATGTCAAACCCACTGATCAGCAGTGGCTGGAAACAACCCGGTGACATATTTTTCCACTGGAAGCGTATCAGTTCTTAGAATGTTATTCAAAACAAGAAGAAAAAAAAAACACTTCTGTGTACAGATTAACATTTTACATTTTTTTTCACATCTGGAATGACTTCTGCAAGTGCGTTTTCTACTATGTGTTATATATAACACTGCTCAGTGCTCTCTATTGACCCGCTCTGTTACAGAATATCTGAGTGATGCACTGCCCAGTGCCTTGGCTCCATTGATCAGGGCGATCACCGCTCACACCTCCGAATGCTTAGTGATACAGTAGGTACAAAACACTTAACGAGCACTAAAAGGACACTTTGATCCTTAAATCTTAATTTGTCCTTTAAAAATATTTCACACATGCTACTGCTTCCACTGCCTTGGGTCACTTTGGTCATCTTCCTGTGAACCTACATTGATTTTTTTTTTTCTCCAGCAAATCACACTAGTTTCAGTAGCAAATAAATCGTGCTGTTCCTCCTCTATAACTAAACCAAACCTCCTGCAAATGTTTTCCCAGAAGGCTTGGATGCTCTCATGTAATTACCACCCTGTCTGCATGCACAAACGAGTGATATCTGGAAGAGTTTGCTGAAAATATGTCATATTTGAAGTGTGAAACTGTACAAAAAATTACATTTTTATGTACATTTACAAGGAATTAAAAGTCAGACGTAGGAGAGATTAACAGACATTCTAACATCTTTGGGAAAAATAATAGTAATAATCTATTGCTATGTACTTTAGTGCCACACGGTCATTATCATGTTGATGACTCAGTACGTAGTAGGGAATGAACCAGAAGGGGACCAAGTGTCCCCAAAGAGAGGTTCATGTGACTTATAAAAGGCTGTGGAGTCCACTATTGGTAAAGGGTTGCCCTGGCAGATAATTTAGATGCCTTCCCTTAGACCGTGCTGTGTCCTTTGTGCACAGCAAACAGAGTAAATACGGAGCTCTTCCAGGGGAAGCAAGACCTCTCCCAGGACATATTGCAGTTTTCTTGAAGCACGGCTATGCTCAAAAGTTGATGAAGCAACTGTCCCAGGACCATGCTGCTTGTCCTTGTGCAAAGACACCAGAGATCCTTCATCCTCTTTCCCTCTGAGCATCCCATTTTTGTTCTGCCGTTGATATTTATTTCTTTGGGCTGCATTAGAGACAAATGGTGGATCACAGCCCTTGTATATAATGTGCAAACATGGGATGAAACTACAGAACTTGCCTTAAAGTGATTATTATCTAGAAAATAAGTTAATCCTGGGGGGGGGGGGAAACAGAAAAGCTCACAAAATAAAGGTGTTCTTCACACAGTTTGCCTGAGCTGAGTTAGCTCAAGAGAAGTTTACATACAGGGCAAGTTATCTTGGGTGTTAACTGGGAGGTCTGCAGCAAGGAAGATTTTCTACTCATCATTTTATTAACATAGGCTTGAGGGGTCTTATTTTTTTGCTGTGTTTTTTGGTGACAGTGGCACTTTTTCAGCCTTTGGGAATTACTTTGGCGTACAGATGAATAGCATAGTTCGGATGAATAATCCCAAGGTCCATAAAGTGGGATGAGGCCGTAGGCTGCCCTAGCCACTTGCCTTCCACTTCCCGTAGGATGCGACCCTCCGGTTGCAATGTTTTCGCATGGATCAAGCGGTTTCGTCGCACCTAAAGATGCTCCTTAACAGTCAGCACAAACAGCTTGGTGTCTGTTCCGCAAGGAGTCACGAATGGCTGAGCAGCACTGCAGCTCTCCTCTCTCACCGGGACTTGTGGTCGGCTCCAGGCAGGAGCTGGTCTACCAGGTCTATGAGGCTGTGCAGGAAAGTCCGGCAGGAGAGGATGGAAATCCCATCCCCTGAATCATTTAAAACTCATCTGCGCTGGCCACAGGGAAGAGCCCTGAGCTGGCAGGAGGAGGAGCAGCTGGGCCACCTCGATTGTACAATTATTTATTTATTATTTATTCCCTGCACAGCCCTTACCCATTGCTGGGCGCAGCCAGGACGCTGCACGTGCAGGAAAGTTGTAGGAGCAACACAGTCAACACAGAGCGATACACAACCACCTGCACAACTGACTGGCTGAGTCAAGGTTTATCAAGACACACTTTTCCTGAGTGCAGAAGGGGCTGCAAATCTGTACGGTCTAAGACTTCTATGGCCAGTGAATCCTCTAGACTAAAAATAATAAATAACACTGAAAACTCTGCCAACTCCCTGCAGTCAACCTCAGCTCCAGAGGATGCTCTGACCAACCATCTCAAAGCTCCTACACTCTCCACTCCTGCCTTGTAAATAGTGGGGATAATGCCTGGATGCTGATATGTTTTTAAGCTGGCAACTGGGTTTTTTTCTAGCCAGGAAAGGGATCAGAAAGAGTTATAAGGGCGAAAGAGTCAAAAGGTAGTGAAAAGTATGTATTGGGATTGCCCTCTCCTCCTGCATCAACTTCAGAAGGCAGGGAGGGCATGAGATGTTCTGCTTCCCTTTGTATTTGAAAAGATTTAGATCTGTATTATTTTTAAGAAAGAAAACAATACGTGACATAAACCAACGCAACCTCCATTCTAGTGAGGAAGCCAGCCTGTCCAGGAAAGGACTTTCTTATCTCAGGATATAACTGAAATCAGGCCTCCGAGGCTGGCCGCTCTCAGAGCGGTGATTTAGGCATCTGCCGGGTAATACCCTGGTTGGTTTAAAATGCAGCATCGGAATTAGATTTAATTCTAACTACATGGCTCAAGCACCAAGTGTTTTGAGGTTAAGACGCGGCGTTCCCGGCTTTAAAGTTCGCCTGAGAGTTATTGCTTGATGTTGTAAATGGACTTAAGAACCGTAGGAGACGGTTTTTCATTTCAGCCCTGATACAGTAAGCCACTTAAACACTTGCTTATGTCACACTGAAATAAAAGGGATTTATGGACATGGCTATGCGCTTTGCTGAATCAGAGCATTTTTGCTGAGTGCTATTTAGAGGAAGCATGAGAAATAACCTGTGCAGATGTCCCTGGGTGATGCGGGAGCCCGAGCAAAGCTGGAAAGCGCTGCGCGGAGGAAACGAGGAGCCCCTGGGCAGGCCAGGAACTCTTTTGTCAGCTCTCAAGACAAAACAGGGAAGTCACAAGGTCACTCAGCCTGTAGCTCGCCTTAATTTTTCGCCCATTGCTCCCCGTCGGCATCTACACAATGGCTGGATCGCGTCTTTCGCGGCGTGCTTCTGCCGGGCTGACGCCATGGCTGACACTGTCCCACCTCCTTTCTCGAGGAGGACTCTTGCTTTCTAATTACTGAAGCTGTTTTTTTTCCTTTCCTGACAAATGAGCGTTTGTAGAAATGATTGCAACACTTGATGCAACCCCTCTTAAATACATCCCCTGTGCAGATCCCCCATGCGTTGGGTAGCATTAAGCTCCTCCGAGGGATGGCAGCACTCCCTTCCTGCAGGATAGGAGACGTTTTTAAGAGCTGTATCTGTAACCATGGTTTCAGCAATTTCATCTCCATTCACTAGTCCACGCGTAAGGACATTGATTTTTCAAGGGGTGGGATAAAGAGGCTCACAGGGAAAGCCAAAGGCCATGCACATGATACACTCCTCCAGTCCTACCAAACCTGTGGGAGAGGCTGCATCATCATCAGCATATATTTTCTGGCCATTCAATCCAGCTATGGATTACGTATGTATTTCACAGAGCCTCAGAGCGCTTCCATAACAGGGAAACCCATGCTGCATTAGAAGGTGGAGTCTGGTTATGCATCAGCCATCGCCTACTTCTCTTCGCATCACCATTATCCACATCTACAGCATCTCTCCTGGGCCCATCTTTTCAGCTCCAAAGCTCCATTTGCCACCAAGTTCCCTTCCTAAAAAGGACGCTCCTGTTTCTTTGAATATGCAACATCTTCATTCTCCTACAGAAGTACTGCTAGAAGATGGCAGATGCCTGAGGATACATCTGGGATACCCTTCCTAGGGAAAAAACAACTGGCTTACAGCTAACCTCTCCTGCTCGAGAGCACCAAATAGCCTTTCCAATCAGAAATCATCACATAACAAATTTGAATGGTAGAAGTATTGTCTAATGGGTTCCTACGCATTGTAGTGAGGAACATTTGTACTTCTGTATTGGCTTATTTCAGAAAGGTCAGCCCATGTTATGTACTGTGTCGCTGACCTTTACAGACAGGGCAGGCTATATAGACCTATGCTCCCTATGCCAGGAGCCTTGTACCAAATTAAAATCATTTTTCTCCCTCTTGAAAAAATAATTACACACCAGACTTTCCACTTTTGGTTTAGGAAAGACTCATGGAAATAAATGGTAAAAATGAGGGCCCTATTCAGAAACAACAGTTTCTCCTGTCTCCCCATCCTCAGAGCTTCGAGCCACCAAGGCTCAGGTGCAAGCCAGCCTGCCTGAATATGGCCCTTTCTGGTGAAGGGGAAGGTCAGGAGAAGTGGGTGTGCACGAGGGTGTTGGACCTGATGATGGCATGAGCAGTGCTGCAAACCACAGTGACGTGCATGCCAGCGCAGGGTGGCATGCAAGCCCCGCAGCTGGGACAGATGAACCAGATTTACACCAACAGTCTTCTCACTCCCCTTCTTCAGGGCTTGATCCCACTGAGTCACAACCAAAGGACTGCAAAAACAAGCAAGCTCCGAGGGCAGGCCCCTCTGGGCAGAGCCTTGCCGGCTCCCCAGCCACCCAGCCAGTGCCGCTCCCCTTCCCACCACGCACAGAGCCAGCTGTGGCCAAGATCCTTCTCCCCAGGTGCCCACGCAAGGACTGGCTATGTGGCTCAGCTCTCTGCACACCATCTTGCAGTCGTTCTCATCCCAGTCACCGTCGGTATTATTTATTAGGTGCTGATGCAGACCAGTGACTGGGGAGGATGCTCTGCGAACACATGGAATAAAAAAGAAAGATAGTCCATTCCTCCAGGATCTTGAAGTGTGAGTGTAGGACAGGAGATGACAGATGGATGCAGGCAAGCAAAGAGACAGTGCTGGTCAGTGTGACAGACAGCCGCTTGCAAGACGGTCCTGATTCAGCAAAGTGAAGTGCTGCCACATGCACAAAATAAATGGTGCAGGCATCAAAGACACACCACTTTTTCCCCTCTCTCTCTCCCTACAAGCTTAGGAGTTGCCAGGATGACAAGGCAGTAAGAAGTGGTCAAGTGGGAGAAGGATGTTTAATCTAAGAGTTTATTGTAATCAGCGGGCTGTCATCTCTCCCTATCTCTTTTCAGTGGGTCTGTCCAAACGACGAGGAAAGCGACACCAATTTTTGTGTATTCAGCACAGTAATTGCCTCCCATACAGGCAGCAAGTGTTTAGGAAATATTCTGCCTCCAATTATAATTTCTGATTTGAGTCATGGAAGAATAGGCTGTATTGCTCTTTATTTCTGCAGTCATCGGCTAATGAAAAGTGCCACGGATATTTATAGAACTGCCATTGTAAATAGCATTTGCATTTGGTGCCTTTGAGTTATTTAGTGTGACGGTGCTTTCACCAGGAGGGTTTTTTCATTTTGAAAGGGAAAGGTTCCCTTTGGAGCTGTTTCCTCCCGTCGCCTTCGCTGTTTGTGTTGGATGGAGCAGTTCTGTGGGCAGTTGCTGATAATTTAGTGACGAAGTGACGGGCGCGCAGGGATTAGCTGAGCGCGGTGCAGGTTTTCGGGCTGTGTCACAGATAGTTTATAGGATTCTCCAGGACAATGTTTGGAGTTGCAGCGAAGATGAATAGAGAGGAGGGCAGTCTACAGAGCAGTTCATGCCGCAGAGCAAAACAACTGCCAGCCTGCCTTCCCTAGGAAACTCATTGTGTAAATATTTGCTAGGAGTCTCCAAAGGACATTTAAAGTCTTGTGATAAAGGTAACTAAAATGTCCTTTCCTTGAGAAAAACAGCTACGATTTGGAAGATCCCACGAGAAACCACAAGAGATATTTCCTTTCTGTAGCATCCCCATATTAGAGTGAACAAGCGTGTACATCAGGTCTTGTTGTCACTGATGGATCTCAAAGCATTTTGCAAAGGAGGTCAGCATCAGTTTTCCCATCCTCAAGGTGCAGAAGCCAAGGAGCGGAGAAAGCACGCACGCCTTGTGTATGATCAGCGCTCCTGCACACTAATCCAGCACCTCATCCACACAAACACATTGCTTCAAATCTTCACGTGCCTTACAAGCACCATCTGTGTTTGTGTATTGGAGATATATTATCCCTAGTCTTTACACGCTTATGTACATAAATGACAGAGCTTTTCAAAAGCACTCGTGTTCAGCTCTTCAAGTGCTCAGGGTCATGCTGCATGTGCAGGCACTAAAAGAAGTGGCAGATTTTTAGAAAAATGTGATGTACTGAGCTGTTTTGAAAAAAAAAATCTGTTCTGTATTTTGGCACATAATTTCCATCTGAGTTTGTGATAAGTCTGGCCCATGAAATGCATGTGGCCCATATTCACACCCGGCGTGTGCAGCTCCCTCCCATATGGATGAACTGTTAGCACTCAGGAGTGTGTAACACAGTCCCATCTCTTCGCACGTCTTGAGAAACATTGAAAATTTGGGGGGTTGATGTGGATACAGCATCCTTGGCTGTCAGAACGCTCTCCTGGGCTAAGCACTAGAGCCTGGCTCCAGGTATGGGACAAGCCATGTGCAAGCGCCTGAGCAAGCAGCAGGCACAACTGTGGAGCTCACCTGGGAATTGTCTTACCTAACTTGAAATGTCTGAAAGTTCACTCCATGTTGAGCATCAAGGGCATCTCAACTGTTAGGTTGAACTAGACACTTAACTTTTTACTTTCTAGAGTTAGGGTAGAGGGCTCTTGCCCTCCAGAAGGAAACTGGGGGGCTGTGTTGGTACAGGAAAACTCACTCACTGAGCTCACCGTGAAACCCAGGACTTGATCAGGAGCAAACTCCACACTTCCCAGCCACATCAAGTGTCCTTCTCTTCTGTCAACATCTCTGTTCAACCATTGTTTCTTGTCTCTTTGCTGGCATTTTGCTTTTCCTTGGTGAAGGGAAAGCTGTGACTTTGTGCCTCTTAGCTCTCAGTTGCCCCGTCCTTCTCTGGGTAAGAGCCTTGGGAGTGGAGAACCTCGATTCACTCCTTGTAGTCATTCTCCATTCAAACTCTGGTGCTGCTCAGCTCATGCTTAATGACCTTCTGCTCCCATGTTCCCATCTATAGGGCTTTGGTGTTGATTCCCCTTCTATGGTTACACAGAGAAGCAGAAGGGGTTTCTTGACTTCTCCCCCTATAGCCAGCCGCAGCTCCCTCCATTGCAGTGCAGCAGATAGCGCAGATCAGCCAATTTGCAAAGCGTCAGAAGCAGCATCTTTCACGCAGGCAGACTGTGCTAAATCAGTTCCTTCTCGCTGTGCTTTGAAATGTTCCCGTTTCTTGCTCTGACAAACTAGCAGAGTTTGTATTGATCTGATGATGCAAAAAAGCACATAGTGTGGGCTTCAGACACCTGGTGGAATAATAAAACAGAAAGGAGGGAGGCAAAGACTGGGGTAGTTTTTCTTATATCAAGGAGGATGTCTGTCTTCTACCTTCTTTTCTTTTCTCTTGGAAAGCATCACTTGTTTCTAAGGGAAGTGAAAAGCCCCGTGGCTGGGCACCCTGTCTACAGAAGGAAATACTGTGGCAGATCTCCAGCCACGTACGTTGTGGTCCTTCTGGGCTTCAAGGTATCAGCCAAGACAAAACCAGAAGCTCCTTCACTGTCTGTGTTGGTATCTCTGGCTGGGAGCAGGGACCAGTGTTGGGTCTCGTTCTCCCCCTGAGGCTGTGTGGTGGCTGATGCATCCTCTCCAGCTCCTGGAGCAGCTCTTCACCCTTTCTTGTGCAGAAATGCCTAGGTGGAAACAGCCTGTAGGCCACCATCTGGGGTCACTAGCCTGTAGCATGAACCTTCAAACCACTGAGAGGCACAGAAACAAGGTGGCACTAAAGAAATAAAGCATATGCCTTGCTGTGTGCTCACACACTGTGTGATCAAACTATAGAAATGATCGTAGTCTTTGACAGCCACTTTGCTGATGGACAGAACTGCTGGGGACAAGCTGATCTGAAAGCAGTGTGTCTTCCCTCCCTTCGCTCCTCCTCCTTCCCCCTTTCCTGCAAGTGATATTCATGAAATGCTATGCAATTAGCCAACCATAATATGCTGCATTTCAGAGCTTCACTTTATTCAGATACTTCATGTTACCAGCTGTTTGCATTTGGGATTTCTTTAAGCAGTGAAAGCACTAAGGGGATACGAAACTCTGGGTTGGAAAAGCGTGGAGAGCTAAAGAAGCTCCACACGGAAAGCAAGCGTTTTGCTGAAACACTAAAGCACAAAGTCAAACATCTCAGAAAATTTTCCCTCTTCCCCCTTTCACCTTCCTTTATTCTTATTTCAACTTTGGTATAACCAATGGAGCGTAACACACAAGAGCTGGACTGTGTTTCCATCCCTGTCATCACATGTTACCGCCATGATAAACTCAGTGCTTTACCTCTTGCCTTGGGTAAACTCATATTAAGACTGGAATATCAGTGCATACTCACCATCTTGGGGATGCAGCAGATATGTGACAGTAAGAGGACGAGAGAGATGCCGAAGCGGAGCTCAGCCACTGAGTTTTATCCACAGTGCTGTGTGGTGCGGTGCTGGGGGGGAGCCCAGCAGAGAAAGCTTGCGGCTCCCTGCACCCACGTGAACACGACCCACATCACTCTTATTCCAAGCAGGGCAAACCATTACAAAACCCTTCTGCAAGCCTCTGGCGTAGCTTTACAACTGAGCTGAAAGCTGTTTAATACAGAGTTCACAGAGAAAAATCTCACTCACCAACTAATGTACCTTATGAGAAGCCATATTTTGCATAACGTTACTTACCAGAGGAAACTCTCGTAAGAAGACAATTTATTGCCATGGTGGTAACTGCCTGACATTTATTTACAAGGCTTTCCTTTGGCTGCAATGCCAGGGCTCCAGTTGTGCTCACAGAAAATGAGAATGAAAGCGATGTTATTTAGTGCACACGATACTCCAGAGGCATGCTGGTGTGAGTAACAACGGGGGTAAAGTCTGCTTGGACTGCATGGGATTGTGCATGCCAGGATTGTAAATTTGGGATGAGTTGAAGGGTAAAGCTCATTTCAACTGAAGTTGTCTCATAATAACCTCCATATCTTGCATGGCCAGCTTGAGGCTCAATAGAGTTGTTGGCACATCTGAATTTTTGCGATGGGGAAGAGGCCAGGGCCAAGGTAAGACTCGATCTGTCCTGACCCCAGGAAAGGGGGAGATGGATGAGGGACAGAGTTGGCAAGAGTGAGGAGAGCAGCACCCAGGAGAGCCTGGTGGGGTCCCGCGCCGAGAGCTGGTGACCAGCAGGGTGAGGGTGATGCTGCTGGAGATGGCCGAGGTTGCTGACCCCATGGCAATGGCCATGCACTACCTGGGCTCTCAGAGTCAGTGGTGGGGCATTGCCACTGCACAGCCAGCAGCCCTCCACCACTGCCTCCTGGATGCCAGAGCATCCGGCCCCATCAAGCCACAGGAGCAGGTGATTTTTAACCCACAGAGCTAAAGCAGAAAGCCGAGCTGTCCTCAGTTAACCCCCTGAGCCCACATCTCCCGGCTCTCTGCAAGGCGGCTTTGCGCTGGGGGCTCAGCTCAGCTGTCACCAGTGGGGAGAGGTGATGGGTGAGGGCAGAAATGCCCAGGGTGCTGAGACAGCCGTGTCTCCAACAGCCTGTACCCTCCCTGCTAGGCTCCTATGGACCCTCTGCTCCCTTCTGGTGATGCTTTTGGACTCGCCATGGCAAGAAATATCATTAAATTGAGCTGGGGATCCATGCAGCACTCAGGAAGGTGCCTTGGCGGTGGGTCCCCAGGGGCCTGAACTGCGCTGCGGGGCTGAGCTGGGTCCATGCCACCATGGGTCTTGGCATGCATGAGTGCTGTGGGGTGAGACCCACCAGGGAGGCTGCCTAAGTCGTGCTGAGGAAGGGATTTCCAAGAGCCAAAGAGGTTTAGGCAGTCCATATCCCATTAGCAGATAGCAGGATTGTACCTGTGCCTGTGTGCGCTGAAGGGCTTTGTGGGGCTGAGTCCAGATCCGTAACTCTGCAAAGCAAAGTTGTTCCTACTTACGGTGCTCTGTGCAAGGGGAGAGCCAGGAAAGGGCTTGACCGACTGTAGAGAAGTTTCCTTGGGCTGTGGCTCATTTATTTCTTAGCATCCCAATCTACAGACCTTGGAAGAAATAATCTTCTGTACCTAAAAGTTTTATTGATATTATTTGTGAACAGTTGTAATAAACTATACTGGTATGGAAGCACCTTTGGACCAGTATTATAATATCACAAGTGGCTCCTACATCTTAAATAGGACACCCCAAGTAGGACAAGCCCATTTTGGGATTCAAGTCGAAATGAGCAGCTGGTGCAACCCCAGAGAGCACCATCAGCACAGCCCAGGGAGGAGCCTTGCTTGCTCTGTGCTACCTCTGGGATGGTTGAATCCTTGCTGTTGAGGGGTTTGGGGGAAACTTTTCTGGATGTCTCCTCCGCCGGCCAAGCTGGCTGTGAAGCCGGAGGCTGCCGTATGAAGTGTCGGGGCCCCTGTGCTGCAAACCGTCCCCCTGCCTCATTTTTCACACTGGAACGACCTCCTCCCAGCAGCTGCGTCCGAGCAGACACCACACACTGCTCCGTGACAGCTACTGGGGTGGCTTTTCTTTTTTTCCTTCCAGCCTTTCTTTCCCCTGGTGCCAAAAGAAGGGGGATTAATTAAAAAAAAAACCAAAACAAAAACAAAAAACAAAAACAAAACCACAAACTGAAAGCACCACAGTGAATTAAAGCCTCCAACTTGCGCCAGGGGAGCTGGCAGGCACGTGCCGAGCTGGAAAGCTGAGCGCCCTGACACACATGCCTCTTCTCTCTTGCAGATGACGGAGGGCCGCAGATGCCAAGTGCACCTCCTTGACGACAGGAAGCTGGAGCTCCTCGTTCAGGTAGGAACTGCACGTTTCACCTTGCGATAGCTTGCTACGGCTGTGGATTTTTGGCTGGGTGGGGAGAGAAAAGAGTTTTCAGCTGGTTTTCTCAGCAACTTCATGCTGCGATTGCCTGCAGAGCTTAGGGAAGCTGCATTAGTGCTGGGTGGGGAGGATCTGCAAGGACATATCTGTGTGGAGGACTAATTCAGGATGTATTTTGATTTATTCTGTGCCAAACCAGTACTATTAACTGCCATTGAGAAGGAACGCAGCTCTGGTCATTTTTGGCACTGTTACTATATCACTTAGCTATTTTTTGAGGCGTTGCTTAGCTTTGAGAAATGTATTGCATCTGCTTAAAATACCTCCAGCATTTGTTTTTATTTTCTTTACTTGCCATCCTAAGTTGCTGGGCTATGATGCCAGGCTCCACACCAGAGGTGGCTGTGCCCCACGCACACACCTGTGCCGGGAGTGCAGCCAGCAGCAGAAGAGGCTGCGGTGGTGGTGCCACGGGCAGGCATCGCTTGAGGCATTACAGAGGCTGTAAATCATGTGTCAAACACAAACATGCACTAAAATAAGTCAGCGCTCCATCTGTCTTATTTTTTATTAAAAAAAAAAAAGGAAAATTAGGAAAAATGAGAGTCTGGTGCTGGCTGTGTCATGATGGTCTGATGGAAGCTGTAGTATCCTGAGCTTTTCTGACGATTTTGGCTCATGTCTTGGAGATCACCAACGGGTTAATAACAAGAATTAGAAGAATGCCTTTCCTTTTACAAAGGCTGCCGGCCAGCCACAGGCAGCCCAAGAAGCAGGAAATGAAACTTCCCATAGTGCCCAAACCACCACCACCCCCCCCCCGCCGCAGCTGATAAGCTGGGAGGGGGGCAGGATCCTACCCAGTACAGGCAAACCTGAATGGGGATTTCTGAAGGCGACTTGAATCGCCGGAAGCACATTCAGCCTCGCTTTCTGGAAAGCTGCTTAAAAATACCATTAACAAAATGTTAATGGGTAACGTTTTTTCAAGTACTTAGTCACCAAGGAGGTGAAATCTCTTAGCTCTCCGAGACACTCGGAGTGCCCATGAATGAGCCAGGCCAGGGCTGGAATGAGAACAGCTATATCAGGATGACTAATTAAACCAAAACACCATACCAATGGTCTCAGCACGACAAGCATCCCTGCGTCAGGCTGCACCGGGCTCGCTGAGGCTTAGCAGCTGGCTGGGGGAAGTTCAGCCACCTTCATCACAAGGATGCAGCACTTGGCTTCCTATTTCATATAAACGCCTTTTTGAATTTTCCTTAGTTCAATGAAAAATGAATGGGCTGTTGGAGAACAGCTGTGCTAAAGCACTGCTCACAGTATTAATAATCACAGTTTAAAATATACTGCGGGAAATCTATATGAGCTGTCCTGGCCAACCTGCTTATTTGGGGTTTTTTATCAATAACAAAAAAACCACAGTGAAGATGACAGTCGAGGAGGCTGGTTTGGGAAGCTCTGTGTCCATTTCTGAGTAAGCAGAAATAATATCACGTGATATTATTTTTTTAAGTGTTCGATCACACCTTCAATGGGAACTTCTCATGATCAATATAGGAAGCGAATTGCTCTGTAAATCACACTAACTAGTTTGCAAGTGACCCATGGCTGAATTTTATTTGCACGATAAATTGTTTCGCTGTTTTTAACTAACGTATGAATGGGGAAAGCCAGGAGATGCGATTGTGAAAAATTCATACCCAGAAAAAGCAGTAGCCTCTGTTGCGTGCAGGTTGATCCAGCTCTCTGAGCAGCACCATGTGTACAGGATTGTCCACTCAGGCATCTCAGATGCTTTTCTGGTTAAATGAGGCTTTTCAATGCTGTTAGGTAGCCTCTACTCAGGGCGATAGTAAATAAATCGATTTTGGGTGGAGCAGACGACAGAGGAAGAGGTTATTTGGATTCAAGTGTGTCTCCAATACTGATACTCTTTGCAGATGTGGGCACAACACTTTTGTTTGCCTGCCTGTAAAGCATGGGCAAAGCCACCAGCTTTGGGGTGGCTCTAGGGCTGCCCCGCTCAGGGCAGGAGAGGGCTGATGCTACCCAGACGGGTAGTGCTTTGCCCTGGCAGGTCCCAAATCAACTAGGCTCCCTTCAGGAGCAACATGCACTTTGCCAGGGGAAATCTCACCAACTGAGCTATTGTTTGTAACTTGTGTTGAGACTTCAGATAAAAGTTGCTTTGTAAGTTCTGAGCACCATTATTTTTTATTATTACCTTAATCCATAGCTGAACTGAACAAGAAGATGTACATAAAATGTTCATCCAACCCCGAGCTTCTGGGTGTCACTGCAAAGCTGCATTTTTCTGTGGGTATCTTGCCATGAGCTGAAACAGAGGGCTGGTCTGCTGGTTTATGCCGTGAAAGAGGTTCTTCCACAGCTGTGTTGGGCCTTAGCATCTAGAACTGCGTTGGCTTGAATCGCTCAGGAGCCGGGCTTTCAAATCCTCTTGTGAAATTTCCTCGTTCCCATCAACCTCAACCTTTCCTGGAAGCTTTTCCATAGCTAATTTCACACTCCTAGCGCAAGGTTAGGAGAGACCACTGGGAATCAGTAAAACTGATTTCTCTGTCGTGGGTGAGATCAAAATACCATCTTCACCTGGATCTGGCTTTATGCAGCCTTGCAGCACTTGCGTGTGCAATATCAAGTGCTCTGCTTAGAGAAGGGTTCAGGGGTCCTGCGGCTTGAATGGAAAGCCATATTTTGGTGTGGAAAAAAACAGCAGGAGATGGGTACATCTCCCTTGAACTGATGGAGGAGGGCTCCTGGAGCGCCTTGAAACTGCGTAGGCCAGTGACTCTGGGAAGCTGAAGTTATTTCCTCTCCTGCTGCCTCGAGTGCTGCTGGGCAGAAACAGATACATCTGGGAACGATCAGGGTGTTTGCAAAAAGCAGTGTATTAAGCAAATGTACTCCCTTTTTTGTTTGTGAATTATCTGTGATCAGACTCAGGGGTTTATGAATATGTCGTTAGAAACATATCAATTGATGGTTAATGAGGACCATCCCTCAGGCTGAAGGAGGACGGCAAGCAGTAACTGTGCTCCTGCGGTTGCTCACAGGAGTCAGCCTTGGCTCTGTGCAACAGCTCCGCCAGACCAGATTGAAATGTTTTGCCACAACAAATTCTCTCCCAAAACTATAAAGACCCCTCAGACTGGCCACACAGCTATTGCCAGTGGGACCCCCCACGCACATATGTTTTATTTGCATTACTGAGCCCCAAAATTAAGATTTTGGCTCAGAGGCAGCATTTATGACCCCTTCTGTCAATGCTGGCTTGCTCTGGTGTTGACACGTAACGCAAGGGTTTGGGGTTACCACCATCAGGAAAGTGATCCTGGATTTAGTCAGTCAAGGGGTCTTGACTAAAGTCTTTTCCTCCCAAGTCAAGCGGCTGCAGAGTGGTACAGCAACAGCTAAGGAAAAGCAGAAACACAGGCTTTGCGGATAAAAGAAAGCCCTCCCCAATGTGTTTTGTCAGATAAATGCTGAAAATTAGAAGGGCTAATCATAAACGGAGACAGAGGAGGATCATATGGAAATCTCTTCCTGAGGGTCTGAAACTCAAAGCCTGTTTGACTTGGGATTAGGAAGAAGAGTTGCATTTGGTATGTGGTTCATTTGATAAATGCCTGTTGATGATCTGGTGTGTGTGGCAAGTTTACATAGGATATTTTTTTGACAGCATTTTCTTTCTGAGCAGGAGCAGAGCATTGCTCCTTGGATCTTCTTACAATCTACAGTCTGTTTTTTTTCCTGTTTCTGTTTGATGCATGTTTAGTTTCTAACACAGTTTTTTTTTAAAGTGTTTGGCTTTATCCAGCTAATCCTTTTCAGCGAATGAGTCCCTTTTCTTGCTTCTGGAAAATGGATTTGCTCACATTCCCTGCTCTCAGCCTCCCTATCTGTTATATTATTTCCCTGTGACCGTGTATCATTTGTCTGCTGTACATGAAAGGTTTGCGTTGCTTTATTTAAAGCCTTTTGCGTAATTGGCAATTTGTTCCTTTTCATGTGAGTTTTTATAAACATGGCTTTTTTCTGGGCTGGCTGAATCAGGCAGCCTGGCTCGCTCCCGGCTCCTGTGCTGGCTGCCGGTACCTGTTACCTGACAGCAGCTCCAGCAAATGTCATCTGAAAGTGTTAAGCCTCCTAATTCTTTCTCTCTGGAAGAGTTATTGCAGAAATGGAGCTCACCCGAGGCTTGTAGCAGAGCCATCTGTGGGGTCTGGAGGGGTCTGAAATTTGATCGTAGGAAATAACTGGGCATTTTGTTTCTAACCTTCTCCCCGAGGAGCACTGAGCCCGATTTGGAAGAGCCAGGGAGAGACGTGGAGGTCAGCACCACGCTTGTCCATAGGTATTTGGGTGGTTAACCCACCTGGATGTCCATGTTACTACTTCTTAAGTAACTCTTGCTACCCAAACAGCTCAGGGTAAGCTAGGTAAGCTTGTAGCATTTCTATCTCCCAGCTGTGATGCAAGTGCATCCAAAAACACGTTAACAGCGATACATGTATATGTACAGCCAAAATTAATGGGATGCGCAGAACATCCCTTTCCAACCTTTTTGCCTTGCGCACCGACTCTGCTTTGAGCAGGTCAGGAGTCCTTCAGGAGCCCAGGACTTGTCTCCAGTGTGCCTGCTGTGCTTCAGCATCTCATCCGCAGGAACCGCCTCCAAGCCAGACTGGGAGACGCTGGTAGCTGTGAGCCAGCGCCAGGCTGGTGAGATGCCTTGTGGGCTGGTGACTCACTGCCACACGGATGGCTGTCACCAGTGTGGCCGTCCCGGTGGAGATGCTCAGTTCAGAGCGCACCGGTGTCCCTTGCTCCTCCAGCCTCAGCCTCACTGGGGCAGGCTAAGGCATGCTGTCCTGGGGAAGACACAGCATCTTTTGAGAGCAATAACTCCACTAATAATGGTTAGAGGGAGAAATAAAATGTTCCCGAGATGCCGTTAGAGTTTTTGCAATATTTTCAGTATTGCTCATGGTCAGGAAATTGCAGTCAATGGGGGTTTACTCGCGTTTTCTTGCTGCCTCACTTCTGTATACCAATAAGTAGGGTGGTTACCTGGGCTGGCATGGTGGAAAAACTGCAAAGGTTCCCCTTTAGGTGGTACTGAGGATGGCACCTGCCTGCCATTGGGGAGAAGCTGTGTAAATTTGCATACAGGTTTTACCTGAGGACCACAGCAATATATCCCATCCTCAGAGTGGGATAAACAAGCCCCAGGATGGGCCGAATCTCCCCTGGGAAGCCACAAAAATTGCAGAAAAATGGAATCCAGCCCTGCTCCACTGCTGAAACTGGGGATCCCTTTAAAAGTACCAGCTCCCAGGCTGATACAGAAATGCAGCCGCGCGGCCCTGACCGTAAATGGAGACGTTTGGGTGCCAGTAGCCGTCCTCGCTGTGCGGGAGAGGCAGCACAGTTCCCTGCAGTGCTTGCAGGCTCTGATCCAAAAGCGCTTTTAACCATCGCTGCGGAAGGCAGCAGCCGCCAGCGCTGGCCTGAGAGCAAGGAGGCAGGAGTAGGCAAGAGGGTAAGTACTGCCCTGCCGGCCCCGCTGCCCTCCCTTACACCCTTGCAGGAGCAGCATGGTGAATATATCACTGGGATTGCTTATAGGGCATGTTCTATAGGGCATGGAGAGCTGGGATGGGCTGGCAATGACGCCCTCGGTGAGTGTCCAAGGGAGGCTCCCTGCATCCACTATTCCCACCCAGCCTCTCTATACCTGCAACGAAGTAGCTGGAAAGTGCCCTTTCATCTTAATGCAAGGGCTCAGCATTGCTTTGACAACTGTCCTCTGAGTGGCTTTGTAGGTTGTGGGTTGGTGTGTTGCTCCTCTCCCCAAAAAAATGCATGTTTTCTGTAGGTCAAACAAATAACTGGAGACCAGGCTGAGCTCAAGTGGAGTTTCCTGCTATGAATCTGGCAGGATCCAGATTTCTCAGTGCAAGGGCACTGAGAAAAATGTGTAAAAATGGGATTTGGATCATAATTTAAAATGGGTTGGAGCTGAAGGGGTGCTCAGATCTGTGTTCTGGAAAGGAGGCTTTATTTCCCTAACCGCAATGTTAGGACTCTGGTATAAGTCTGATTTCAAAAACAAATTCTGATTTACTACAGCAAGAGTGAGACTGTAGTCCAGCTCAGGAAGTGTTTGGAAAATTGCTAAGTAGATTTTTGAACATCTTTGGCATTAAAAATTATTGAGATCCACAGCTTTGGATCGACTTGGAAGCTGTAGAAGAATCCTGCCAAGCAGTGTCTGAGGTGGGATTTACATCACTGGGACAAAACACACAATTCCCCCTCCACAGCCTGTGGCTCCTGGCAGATAAACAGTGTGGAGCCATCTCTCTCCAGCAGAAAAGACTCCTCCTGGCCTTTCACTGACTCTCAGGTGCCTGTTTGAGAGTTTTGATCATTTTGAGCGTGGCTGCAAATGCGGCAAATGTACGACTGCGTTTGGTCACCATGGGATGGGGAGGGATGGAAGAGAGATTGCTCTGCAAAAAGGGAGGTGGGAGCCCAGGCCGGCAATTCATGTCTGTGCTCTCACTGAGCAACCAGTGAGCTATGAGTTAAGAGCTTTTCTGCTGAAAAGTTGGCTGTTTACCAAAAAAATAACGTTAGGAAAATACGTTTAGCATTGCTCCAAGGGGAATGTGGTGCTGGGAGCATTGCTGGCTTTCCCAGTCAGCGCACCTCCTGCAGACAAGGTTGCTGCACGATACCTAGATGTTGTCTTAGACCAGATAAATGAAAAATGGACCAGGAGAGCCAGGTCTGCTCCCAAACCCAGCCTTTCAGCCTGCAAGGCGTGACTCTGTTGACCTGCTCTGCAGAGCCTCAATAAATGCCCTTCAAAAAGCATCTACCACCGCCATCCATGGCCTACAGAGCATCTGGTGTCAGGCTGGAGGGCTGTATCTCTGGGGTTCATTTCTCAGCTTAGGCTCCAATGAACCCAGAAGTCCACAGAAGTCAAGCCTGGAGGGGAGAGTGTTTGCTGGGAAATAGAAATGGAAGAGCACAGGGGCAGAAGAGAAAGAAATTTGATGTGCAGAGGTGGGGAGTGAACAATTCAGCTTAAGAGCCAAGAGGGATCTCAGGCAGGGTGAAGGTGGCAAAGCAGATCCACTCAAGGTTGCCCTCGATTATGAGGGCAAAACTGAAGGGATTGGGGTCAGAAGGTGGAATGAACATCTCAGAGGGAAATCCTGAACAGGGCTCAGAAACTAGGGGTAGAAGAGCCTTTGCTGTGCACCCTGGCTTGGCTCCATCAAGGCCAACACAGTGGTGCTGGCCCCAAGAGGCTGGTTCAAGCTCAGCAACTCCCAGGTGTGCTGGGTGCTCCAGGCTACCCTGAGCTTACTGTGGGTGACCACAATGCTCAGTGAGAATGGACACGGCCCCTGTGCTACGGACGGCACTCAAGGGAGGTACCTGCCAGAGGACAACATGCTTTAAGGTCAGACACCAGCAAGGCAGGCTATGCGGAGCAAGCTGGCAGGTCATGCTAGTCAGTGAGGTTCACCGGGAGCAGGATTTGAAGAGGGCAAGTGGGGTGCACAGCTCCAGGGCAGGGATCAGCAGCGAGCCCAAATGGACAGGGAACGTGGAGAGGCTCCAAGGGGATCTGCCGTGCAGCGAAGGTCAATCTGGTCAAGCAGCTCTAGAGAAAGCAAAGCTGCGTCTAGGAAAGACAAGACTGGAAATTAATGAAACCCAGCAGGGATAGCTCAGTCCCTCCAGATTTGTTCCTCAGCTGCCTGCGGGTTGGCATAGGCATGGGAGGAGCGTCAGCAGAAGATGGGACAAGTGGAGGCAGGGGGCAATAGCTGTTGGGAGCAAAGTGACCCTGGAGAATGAGTCAGGTCAGGACTGACCTTGCCTATGGCAGAGGTACTTCTGTGTCTTGAGGAGGTTAATTGCAGGGGATGATGCTTCCCTGGCACAGTAATGCTGCGCATTCCCCTTTCTGAGCTGCATGCTGGTTTCTGAACAGAGCTGAGTGCAGGTTTCATCCTTTCATGCCCTAAAACCCCTGTAACTCAGCCCTGCACATCTATCAGGTGCCACGTTTGGAGCCTCAGGGAACAGACTCCCACAGCAAAGTGCTTACGGCCTCGTAAGATCATAAGCAGGGAATGGCAATCATGCTCCTCAGTGGAGTGAAATGAGGGTGTGATTTCCAAGGGCCTGCATAATCAATATCCCTATTATCAGTCTTCCAGAATAAATTGCATTGAAACTAATACAGGCTGGGGAGCTATCCATGAGCTGTCAGGAGAGAAATAAGCTGAAGACATATGTTTATTCACACTGCATATGCTAAGAGCTGGATATTCTTTACAGCTGACCAAATGTGGGTGAAGATATTCAGTATTTTTTTTCAGTTATTCTGCTAAAATTTGTCAAATACCCTTAATTTTGAGCACACATGGAGCTTTTCAAACTTACAGGGGCGGGGGGGGGTGGGCTAGTGACAATCCCAGTAAAACATCTGGTGAAGGGAGAAAGCTCTTTCCTTTCCAATGAGATAACTTCTAAAGTTTTGTAGAGCATCAGCAATTTAAATTGTCATGGTGATCTCCCACCACATACACCAGTACAGGAATGGCACATCCAGCATCTAATGGCTCTGTTATAGAGAAAACGTCTCAC
The DNA here is from genome assembly GCF_965638725.1 of Aptenodytes patagonicus. Lineage (NCBI taxonomy): Eukaryota > Metazoa > Chordata > Aves > Sphenisciformes > Spheniscidae > Aptenodytes > Aptenodytes patagonicus. The sequence goes on along the minus strand of NC_134949.1, from coordinate 7,257,144 downwards.
TCACAATTACTTGGGAGAAATTAAAAAATTCACTATTGTTTCTGCCCAGCTCAGCTGCTCCGTGGCTTCAGTGGAGCTTTTGTTCGTGCCTGGGCCAACCTGTGAGTGTCTGACAGTCGCTGTGAAATAAATCATTGTAGCCCATGAGATGCTGCTCCAGCCATGGACAACCCAATGTCTCCCAGCCTCGCTTCCCCCTCCCCGGGGCAACTGTGGGGCTCAGCCACAGGGCACCACCAAGCGCAAAGGTGGAAATAAATTGAGTTTAGCAGCAGGATGATGAGGCTGAAATGCATAGAGCTCCTTCTGCTCTCCACTGCTGCTCCTTTGTGGTAGACCAGCCCTTGTGTCGGTGCTGCATCCTGTCCCTTGCCCCCATCCCCAGCTTGCCTGAGCACCTGCCTGATTCGGTCCATGGCGGTCACTGGTGAGGTTCGTCTCATTTAACTTGAGGTGCGTACAGCGTGGGCATCTGTGCCTGAGCTAGGCTTTTACAGGCGGTGGAGAGAGGAGAGCACTTGTAGGGTATGGCTGAGCTAATCCTAAAATAGATCATCTGAAATGAATCATGCCCCTTTCTCTCTTTGACTGCAAAAGGACTCTCTGCAATTAGGTCTTGGGTAGGTGTTCACGCTGTGGATGGTTATGTGTGACCAGATCAGTCCCACTTTGGTTCTGACTCCCCCTTTCACATCCCCCTGCCTGGACGAGGAAATCCAAATAGTAAATTCAGGTAAGAAAGTGCTAAATGTGGCACAGGACAAAAGCTGCCTCCTGGAAGGCAATGGAAATGGAAATAGGAAATCATTTTTTTATAGCATGGTCTGAGAGAGCAATTTTGAAAAATAATAACGTATGTACCAGATGATTTCAGGAGATATTGAACAGTCTAGAAGAGTGTAGCTCAGAAGAAATGATGAGCAAGGCAGCATAGCAGATTTGCTTTCAAGCCAAGGTAGAAAAATGTGCATTTCCAATCCGAGCTAGCATTTCAGGATGGAGCATTTCCCCTTATTGCTGCTATTGGACTGTGCAGTACAAATACTAGGTTGATAGTGAATGAGAGATGCCAGGCTTGATTGTCTAAGCTACATTACTCGACTTACAGAAAATTGTTTTCTATTCCCTTTCCCTTTCCTGTTCAGGTACAAGCAAATGCAGCTTAGACAAAAGATCTCAACTTTCAGCCAAAAGGCTCTTCCTTCGGCACAGCACAGTGAGAGCCTCGGCCACGAGTGAGGCTCCTGGGCTCAGGGGTATTGCACATAATGAGCAATATGGGTTTTAAGCTGTTAGCATCTCACTGGGAAATGGTTTCCTTTCCCTTTGCCTTGCTGCAGGTAACAACAAGTGGCAGCTGGCCGTGGCTGCGTGGTGTCAGGTTGGAACGGTTTGATAGTAGCGATGCATTCGGGCTAGTTTAGTGCAGCCCGTGGGTGCTCACACAGACACGGGTTTCAGCATCACACCTGGCAATGGCACTGAGCGAAGCAAAAAGGAGCCAGATCTGGCACTGTGGTACCACCAGCAAAGGTTGCTGGGGCTGGTTTGCCCCGCTGCCCATGGCATGCGAGGGAAAAGAGACACCTGTGACCACACAGAGGGGGCAGGAGGCTGGGGATGGGCAGAACAGGGATGTGAGGAGACCACACTGCCCTTTCTGAGGGAGACCTGAGTGGTCCCCAGCCCTGCCCACCCCACCTCTCCCTCTCCAAACCCCATCTGTTCCCCTTGCCTTTGCCCAGGAGTGTATTTTTTAGGCCCAGTCTCTTTGGAAATGATGCGAAATGCCATTCTCAAGTGATCAAGCAAATGTCCATCCCCCAGCCTTCGCCGTATTTCCAGTGTGTGGCTTGTCGGTCCTTTCTGTCTTTATTTTGGGGAAGTGCCTACTCATGAGGAAGCTTTGGGCGATCTGATGTCGAAATGGATTTGTCTCTCTCTTTGGCGGTTTATTTTCCCAAATTCCCCTCTTCCCCCAGGGATGCTCTAGCTTGCTGACGGCAGCACGCCCGTGAGTTTGGTGCCCAGAGAAGGAGTAAGGCAGGCACAGCATCCGCTGCGAGCACAGAAAGGCTGCCTGTGGCATTCGTGTCAGCCACGATACGGGATGTTATCAGAAAAACCATCAGCTTTTCTAATTTTCAGAACAGAGGAGATGTCTCTCAGCTTATAATTGGGTCATGTTTTAAAAAAAACTGCATGACCTCATCGTGAGCAACAAGACATGTGCTCGTTCTCCCTTTACATTCCTCTCCCGACCTCTCCCAGAGAAGCAATCCTTTCGGATGAGAGGTTGTTAATACAGATAGCATGTCTTTTACTGTCCCATCTATCTGCACTCAGAGACGGCTCATCACCATTATGTTTGAACGAAAACTCTTCTGTTATTACCTTTGCTGGGAAAGTGCCCATATTTGGGGAGGAAGAAGCACAAATCTAAACCCGCCTTGGGAGGAAGCTTCAGTCTCCGTCATGACTTTGAAAATGATGCTATCTTGGTAGTGGGTCAAACCAGACACTTGGAGGTAGAGCCAGTAAACGTGCCAACTCTAGAAGGTGTTTATCTTTGGGAAAATTGATTAATAGTATAGATTTTGGTTTAGTGATTCATCCCTATTTTTGGAGAGGACTCTGCCCTCCGCTGTGCTGCCTGTCTCTGGCATTCCTGTTAGCTAAACAAGAATAATCCCGCCTGTGGAAGCAGACGGCAGGCTAGTGGTGCAGCCTGGCCCCCATCACATCTGCCTTCGGGAGCCGCCATCCCCTTCACCCCGTGGAATAACATGGGGGTGAGCGGTACGGGCATCCCTCATCCTCACACGGGCACAGGCACATTTTGGACCACTGGGATCAAAAGGCTGCCAGGCTGCAGAGGTACCTCTGGCTCATTGCTGTTGTTGTGGTGGAGGGCGTAGAAACAAAGGGGGGTTGGAGGAGGAGGTGCAGCAGTGACTAGATGTGACCTGACGAGATTGTGAACAGGCCAGCAACTTTCAGCTCATCCCTGCCCTCCTGGTTTGGCAGCCCAGACAGTGGTAGAGACTTCGGCTTGTCAGAGTAGATCTTATAATATCTCTAAGTTACACTTGTCTCCTGAAAAAGAAATGAATTAAAGAGATTTGCCTTTGCCCTTTTTAAGAATAAAATAAAATAAACCAGCCAAGCCATTTACACTTCATTTCCCCTCCTCGTTTTCAAGCCAGGATGAACATTTCATGCATAGAATTGTTCTGACCCACACGGCGATGTGGGCAATGCCGTTGCTCATGCTTCCCCAGTCTCTCTGATGTTTATTGAAGGCGACCATCCCAGCATCCATGCATCACCCCGCGTAGCAGCCAGGCCATTGCATGGGACAAGCCTCCAGCTGCTGAGCAGCTCAAAGGCAAAAACCTTGAGGGTTTTGGCAGTGGCATTGGGCTTCTCTTGGTTACTAGGAAGACTGGGTTTTGGATTAATTTAGTTCTCTCTTTTAAGGATGTTTCAGCAGTAGATGCCTAATGAGGATACCTTTCCACTTAGACTCTGCCTTTACTCCTCCATCCCTATCACTAGCGGGCAGGGGATGAACAAGCCCATTTCTTGAGGTTCAGTTCAAGCTTATCTTCTCTAGTTCTTTGATTTTTCTTGCCTTTGAGCAACCAGAGAGTTTATACAGATAGGTTATATGGACTAATGTGCTTCAAAGAGGAGGAAGCATCATCCATGCCCCTGGCCTGGTCCATCTCATGGGGACTGGCCGCCCATTTCTCACGGCTCCCTGTTCCTCTGTTTCCCTCCACTCCTCTCACGAGCAGAGCCAAACTGGGACCACAGGCAGCAGCTGGAATAACCCTCAAGCCCCAGTGACTCCAGTGTCCTTTCTCTCTGCACCCATGTCCCATTCACTGGCCTCCTGCTGCCCCTTCAGCAACCATAGCTCCATCAGTACAAACATCTGCATGCTCCGGCACAGCTTTGGGTCTAGGCTTTGGGAGCAGGGGGTGAGATATGCCCCCCAGCAGGACACAATATAACCCTGAAGATGGAGACCCCAGAGCCAAAAGTTTCCAGAAACTGGGGTGGTCACTTTTATATGTATCCAGGATTTTCTCAAATTATTCAGCAATTGTCTTTGAGATACAGAGACACTGATGGTCAGGCACATTCAGTATGATTCAGAGCTTGTCACAAGCATTTTGCACAGCTCTAGCTCTTGGGCTTTAGTGAATGGTTTTAAAGCAGTCCCTGAAAAACACTATGGATGCAGATAGCATGAATTGTTATTTATTTTCACTGTGTGGACAGTTGATCAGTGACAGATGTTTCTAATTGCATTAAGCAAGTGGAAATAATGAGAATTAGATAGCAGATTCTCCAGGAATTTACATTTAGATTGAGTTACAATTTGCTATTAAAAAGGCAAATTCAATGTAGACACATTGGTTCTTCAGCAGAAATGGGAGCCGATTATTTTTAATTACTATTTGACTATTTAAAAATGAGCTGTGTTACTGTACATAAAAATATTTGACTCAAGGGGATGATTTAATATGTGCGCTTTATGTCTCCCGAAAAAGACACGGAACAATGAAATTGTTCATCAGCCAATATCTCCTCCACCTCCCCATTAGGGTCATATTGAAAGGCAAATGAAAAACAGGGGCTGCCACAACCTTATCTCACAGCGCTTGTGCAAAATTTGGCCGGTGTCGGGATGGCGGTGACCAGATCGGGCTCACCCAAACCGTCTGCATCCCTGACAAATTGAATTAAGTTGCACTGATGGAAGACAAGCTGCGTGCCCCTCCCCTCCCTTAGGCACCACACTACGCTGAGCTTGGCTGGAATTTCAGGTTGATTATCTCCACGCCGTGCATTGCGTGTAGCTGATGTAAAGCCAGCCGAGGCAGAGCAGAGGTGGGTGCGCAGGCTGGAGCAGGGTGGGGGTACGAGCAGGGCTTGGGCGCGTAGAGAGGAGCAGCATCTGCTGCCTCCAAATGACACATATATGACAGTTATCTCCCAATTCATGCCAAAAGGAAATGAGCTGTGGTTCAAACCGCTGGAGGTTTTCCTTTTGGGACTCACAGCTTTTTTTTATTTTATTTTATCTCCTAGATTTCAAGTTCAGCTTCAGACACAGAAGTGTGTGAGTCCCCTGTCAGCAGAGAGGGGATTTATGTGCAGTACATAAATACATACAGATTATTGTATGTCTCTGTTAAATGCAGAATCCAAGCTATAATATTTTTTAACTTGCTAGCTGGCTCAGCTTTTAATTTTTTTTTTCCTTTTGCCTAATGAGAGCCTTATCCAGAACTCCTTGAAGTCAGAGAGTCTGTCTATCAGCTTCAGTAGGCTTTGGATCAGATTTCAAATCACTGATTCATTATTAATTACACATCTGGGACTCCCTTTTCAAAGAGTTCATTGTTAAATAAATTCACTTTTAGACATTACAGACTTGGCATTCTTGTGCATTTAATAAAAGTCTGGCAAACCAGCAAAGAGCCATAGGCCAGCTTCTCTTCTGGTATTGATGGATGAATCTGTACTGAACAGCAGCGGTTTACACTAGAAGGATATAACATATCTCTTTGCTCTCATATAACCACTTTCTGTCTGAGACTAAGTCTGTGTTTGAAACTTTTGCCTTTCTTGTGATTTATCCTCACTTTTTCATAGCTTTTCCCTACCAGCAAGAGTTCCTTTGTGGATTCAGGCATTGCAGGGCGAAATATCTTCGCTATCTATTTTCCTTTCTCTTCGAAGAGATACTGGCATCTTCTTCCTAGGACAAACTGCAGCCACATCTTCAGAGCCTCCTGGGAGAGTAGACAGGCAGGCAAATGTCTTTCTAAAGATATATGGTCTTTCCTGTAGTCCTCAATAATCTATTTCAAGTCCAGCCATTGAGACATTAAAGTGACCAAGGAGCTGGTCTGGAAGCTCCGTTTACACAGAGGGATAATGTTTTGGGAGGGGATATGCAGAAATACAGATTTTCCTATTGAAGTCCACTCAATAGGAGGCTAGGCCCTACGTGAAAAAGCAGGACATATTACAGTGTTATTTAATGGCACACGGTATTCCCACTTTGCAACTGAAGGCACAGGGACCAGTGACCCATAGGGGACTTTCCTGTGCTGCAAGCAAGGATCTCCTAAGCTGCACTCAGCCCATCCTTTGCTTCTGTAGGGCTACCTAGACACTTTGGGAGGGGGGATGGAGCAAGTCCTTTTTTCTTCTCCTGATGCCAAATCAGAGTTTAAAATGGCTGAATGATCCCGGTTAATACCAATGTCCAAAGAGATTGTGGAGATAGATTCAAATGACAGCTGCCCGGATTCCAAAGCTTTCACTTAATCTACAATTGTTTAAGTTATTTGGAAAGGAAAATCGATAGAAACGCAGTTCCCACCATTTGAATAATGAAGCTCTGAATATTTATCAGAGGCAGACATTCACTGAGTCCATGGCATGCTTTCATGCAAGGGATAAAAATCACCACACAGTTGTGGAAGGGACTATGAAGCAAGAGAGTATTGCAACACTGGGGCACTCGAACCCCTCAGTAGTCAAAGCTAATTCCCCACTGCAAGTCAGATCTCCCTCCTGCTTTATCACAGAGAAGGACAAAACCTTCCCTCTGCCCAAATTCACCTTCCTCAGTTTTTCAGAAATCACATTAAATACGATTATTCTCTCCACCCTCACATACGAAGTGCAGCTCTTCCCAAAACTGCAGCCCTTCAGCATTAGAAATGATAAAGGCATTTACTCCTTGCAGTAGGAGCAAGTTTTGTGGTGGGTCCACAGCCATCTGGTAGGACGTCAGGAGGGAGAGAGAGACCTGTCACACAGGCAGCGTGACCGCTGGCCAGTCAGCAGAGAAGCCTTCAGTTCCCAGAGAGTCATCAAGATCTCCAGCATCATTTTCTGGAAGTCTTTGGGCTTCCAGCGGCAGCATCTGCCCCGCAGCATGACAAGGCTCTGATCTGTGGGCTGGCCCAGCTTATGAGACTTTGGTTCCATCACTCGAAGAAATGGACTGGGAACAGTGTCTCTGATTTCCCTGCCTGCACTGCTGCTTTAGGGTCTTCTTCTGCCCACCTTTCCCATTGGGTTTAATGAAAGCAGGAACAGATACTTAGTCACTCCAATCTCACTTTCTTGCACCATGCAGCAAGGAGGTGTCTGGGTGAGACACAGAAAGAGGCTTTCTGGACGCTGGCAGAGCCTCCTTCAACTCTTCCTCAGCGAAGAGGAAGGGGTCCAGCATCCCTCGAGGGCAGGCAGCTGCTATCCTGTCCACAGGGGAAGCGTGGCCTCAATGCCAGCTGTGGTGGAGGACATCGGTCCCTGGGTCTGCTCGTGGAGAGATGCGCTTGGGTTGGTGGCACTGTGGGTGAGTTCTTATGCAAGGAGACAGCATTAGCTGCAGTGCAGGGTTTGGGTCGACGTCACACCAAGCCATCTTCCCGTTTCTGGCAGTGCTGAGCCAGCTTTTAGATATTTTGAGGGACAAAGAGCTGTGCTGTCCTTGGGTTAAAGCTGATTGTGCATTTTGGTAGCATATCTCAGACCCCTTAACTCCAGTTGGCTCAGCCCGTGGCTAGCAGCTCCCTGTGCCGTGCCACTGCATGGTGCACTTGGTCTGCTCTTGGCTCCTCTGCAGTGTTCCTGAACAGAAAATGCCCCAAATACCATCTCTGGGACCACCAAGCCTGTAGGCAGATACACGACATTTCTGTTCGGAAACAGGACCACCTGGGGAAGTCAGTCCCAGTCCCAAACCAGTGGGTAAATACCACTAGGGCCAGGTACAGACCCTGTCCTCAACCTTCATTCTGCAAAAAGAAAATGAGTAAGCCAAGGATTCCCTCTACCTGAAATGAAAGCTCAGGGGGAGAGAAGCGGGTATGACCATTTCTGAGCATTGCCCCTTCCTCCAGGCTTGGAGGCACTCCTGCCTTCAAGTGTGGGAAGCGGTGGAGCTGGCATCAGCATCCCTCCCTAGATCCCTTTCTTCAGCCGATCTTGTACACTCATCCTCCCCTTCCCTCTTCCTGCAGACATTACTCCAACTGTGGGCCAAGGATCGCTCCTTTTCAGAAACCAGGCTGCCTTTGTTTACTTTCTAGCCCTCCTGCTTAGAAAAATCTTACCCAATTCTCCATAAAGTCTCCAAGCTTCTCCTTCCATGGTTCATTACATTTATTGGCTAATTCTGCTATTGCCCCAGTACACGGGTCATCACCCACATTTGTATGCGTTTACATTTTCCAATTATTTCCTTAGTAGCTGTTTATCACTAACAGTTTTTACCTTGCCTGAGTTCTCTCCTAATCGCTCCATCTTATTTCTTCTTTATTCTTTCTTTGCAGAAAAAAGATTTTTTGTTTTTTAATAAAAGACACTCACTATCTCATCCGGTCATTCATTTCACCCTTCTCCTTTTTAATGGGCCTGGTTTATCACCAGCATTTCTTTTTACAAATATCAGGGGAAATAAGCCCTTCTTATTCCCCCATTAATTCCTGTGGTGAGCAAGTATTATTTTGCTTTCTTTTCTTTCGAGCTGTGGCCAATTATCAGTACTCTCAGTTGCCTCCTCCTTTATTTATGGGGGTTGCTGTGTGATGATGGTGAGCCTGCAGTCAGGAAATGAAGCCCAGCATCCTCGTCCCCTTCCCATCCACCAGCAGACTGTGCCTTCAAGGGCATTAGGAGCAGAGCTGTTTGGAGGGTGGAGTGGTAGGACCCGTTTGGGCTCCAAGCAGCCCTGATGTGCACCAGGACAGTCCATGTGCTTCAGCCGCACTGAGTTTTAGCATTTTTTGTGGTAGCTCAGCAGGTATCACAGGAGATATAACTGAACATCTAGAAGTGGAGGCATGACTTGCCTGTGCCCAGGGTTTCTCCACTGCAACTTAATCTGCTCCATGAAGTGCCCTGTCCCTCTTCTGTTGACATGGGTGACTGCTGGATGTGGTGACTACCGTGACTGACAGAGGGGACCAGCCCAGAGGACCCAGGCAGCTTCCTGGCTGTGTCCCTAGGCATGCTGGACACGGAAACCTTTGCTTCTCAGGGACACACACAGTCAGTTGGTTGGCTCCATATATAGGCTTTGAATGTATGGACTTATTAGGGAAGACTGCAGGTAGTACTTAATATGAGTAGCTGAAAGCAGGGGGAGTTTCTGTCCTTTTGTAGATGACAAGTTGTTGACTTTCTCCATTCCCTGTGAAATAACCATGGTTTTATCACAAGCCTAATCCTTGATTATATTCAGCACCTTCTGCTGAGTCAAGAAGCAGAGTCCCTTGGGGTGCTCACCAAGAGTGGAGGGGACCCTCTGTCTTGCAGGACAAGGTTAGACCCTGCCCCATGGCCCAGGAGAGTCACAGGAAGGTCATAGCCATCACTCTGGTGAACTTGGGGACCACACATATGCGCAGGAGATTAGGGGCCAGACTATCAGTGGGAATGTAAGTGGAGTAGCACTGATTTACTGTGCCTTGGGAGCTGGAACCTACACAATGCATCTTTCTTTTATCCAGCTTCAAGGTTAAAGCAGTTTGCTTAGCCATCCCATTTCTTGAGGGCTCTGACCACTCAGCTCCCTGTAGCGTCTGAGCTTTGCCACCAGGCATTAAGCAATGTAACCAACATCTGGCAAGTGAGGTTCAGCCTCTCTCTCCTGACCTTCCCAGGGGAAGAACTGTCCGTCTGATGTATAGTATTTTCATAGCATGCTTTACATTTGAGTGTGTTAAGCCAGAAGCTTTGTGGTATGTTCTTAATATAGCAACTGTGTATGTACAGATAATTAAACTGATGAGAGCATCCAGAAAGACCAATATGCTTCAACTCCAAGCTCTTTAGGGGAGGGAGTATCTAATATTGCTGTATATATGGAGAATCTAAGAGTGGAGTCAGCTCTCTTGACCATATCCCTAGGTATAAGTAAGGACAAAGAAGATGAATGCACAAAAGCCTATGCACCCATTATGCTTCTGAAGGCATCCCCCTTCCCCAGTCTCAGCACATAAGGATGTAACTCTCGTTAAGTTTAATTAGTTTCTCTGCACTCACAAATGGTGTGTAGGATAAAACAGGAAGATCTAATTCTATGCATCAGATCTAGCACTATGACTGATTTTATTTACTTTTATTGCCATTAGATTGGCTAAAATCTGAACTAGCTTATCACGATTCATAAGATGGTCATGTAGGTTTTGCATGGTTTTCTTTCAATAAATGATTTTAGTGTGTTTAGAAAATGTGCTACAAAAATAAGCATTCACTTAGCTTATTAAATATTTTCAGCAATGAAGAAGTGACTTTGAGTCAGGATGGAAATAAACATCCTTATTCAGGAGAGATTTTTAAAAAGCAAACAGAACGTAAGAATGCAGCTAAGCTAGTATGTCTCAGGAAATTATTCTTCCTTTTCCACATCAGCAATAAGAGATCAAGAGCATTTCCAAGCACCAATTTCTGTAGGCTGGATGAAGGGAGATGGACATTTCTACAGTTGATTTGAAACTGGATGAACTAGAGCGCTTCAGAGGTTTACAGTCGAAAAGATAAATGGATTGTCTGAGCTGTCCAATTTCATTATGTGCCCTAGCCAAACTCTTTCTTTAATGTTTGATAGAATTATGATCAAATATTTCAAAATAAAAATGCTGACCTCTGTAGAAATTGTTGTTGACCTTGTCAAGGTAGCTTTAATGCTTAAAAAGAATACCAACAATCACCACTCAGTGATATAAAACTTCAACAGATGCTACCAAATCAAAATATATATAGAAGGCAGCTGGTTATTCACACTGGCCGAGCTCTTATCAAACCCTGTTGTCGGCTGAGTGTGAAATGGATTCCTGCCACAGAAAGTTGGCTCTGAAGCTCGCTTCATGTTCAAAGTTTGATTTGCCACATGTGATACAGTCGGATGATTTAAAACACAATTGACTTTCTTGCAGCAGTTGACTACCCTTTTTCAAAATTATACAGATCTCCAGAAACTGAAAGGCAAGTACACATGAAGACCCAAAATACTTTAAGCCAAACATTTATGATACAGATTATCTGTATTTGTCATGTTGGAAGCACTTTCTTAAACTAGGCCATATAACTTTCAACCCAGCATGCTGCACAGAATGCCATATCCGTGTCTTTTTTTCCTTTGCATTAAGACAGCAGTTTGAACCAAAGCCCTGTACACAAACCCTCTTAACTCCACAGCATGCGCAATTTGCATCTTGAGCTGCTTCAGTTTGTATTAATTTAGCACCAATCTCCAATTGGAGAGCTCCATCTAATCTGGTCTCTGTATCCATCACTGCTGTATGTTACGTACAAAGGAAGGTGAAAAATCCTCTGCAGACTCCAGTTCTGTGACAAAAGCATGAGATATAGTTAGTCTCACTAATATCTTTTCTTGCTTAAACTGATTACAGATAATGGCAATGAAATCCAAAATTCAGCCAGTGTCTCTGTTAGTATCTCTGTTGCAGGGGCAACTTCCACAGGTTAAATGCCTTTGTGTTGCAAAATGAGACAGTTTGACTCTTTGCAAGGATGAGGAAAAGAAGAAGAGTTGCCTGGCTACCCAGGCTTCTTCGAGGCCACTCAAAGATATCGAGGTGCAGGAGCATGCTAAAAGAACAGTTATACAAAGCAGAAAACCTGTAACCCAAGTAACAGCTGTGTAACGCCAATGTAACTCAGAAGGTCATCACATCCCTGCTTCACAGCAGGAAGCAAGTCTAGAGCAGCATTCCTTCCCCTCACCTAAGACAACTTAGAAGAACGAGACAACAGCTTGAGTTTCTCTTGTTTTTGGGGAGTCCACGTCTAGGGACTGAACCCAAACCAGCACACAGCTCTGTTGCTTGGCCAGGTTGCAGTATCCTTCACCGTGGGACCAAACCCAGGGGAGGGGACAAAACCTCATGTTCTGCCCATTGGATTAAGACAGCATTGCGTGGGGCTGGCTGGCTGTGGCTGCAGCTGCGGCTAGGTGACAGGCAGAAAGGATGGGACATGCCATGCACATCTGAGCTGTGTCTTGTAATCTGTGCAAAATGTTGCTACAGAACCTGCTACCACATGAGCTAATTCTTCTGGTTTAGGAATATGTGAAATCTGGGTTTGTTTACCTGATTGTGACTACTGATGGTCAATTTGGGACTTGGCTCATAAGGGAGGAAAATCAATGACTTTGCTGTGCTAGTAGAAGAAACAAGTCAGAACTTGCTCACTGGCTCATGGACTCTGCTGGTATCCAGCTGGCTAAAATCTCTTCCCCTTCAATAAGGTGGACAGATCCATACTGACATCTAGAAGTGGTTCCTGGCCCAAGTTATCCCCCAAATGGTGCTCAGGCATTGTCTGGGAGAACATTAGCTCCCACAGGCCAGCACTGTACAAATGGTGCTGCAGTCTGGAGACCACTCAAGTCCATGTTATTGCCCTCTTCAGGTTACTAGTACTGACATAGCCAGTGCTGCTAAACCATGGGGATCCAAGTGCCAAATATGCCCAGTCCCAGTTATCTGGAGATCAGGTGAACTGGGAGATGCTTAAGCCACTCTGACCTTGAAAATAGTGTTTTGCTTTGAAGCACAGATGCTTCTGTCTTCTGCTTATATGAAACCGATGGTCTTCAACCAGGGCAAAGTCCCCCTGCATGTGGGTATCTTCCTTCTGCTCTGCTGACCTGTTGCCCATATTCTTCTCATTTATACATAGAAATCTCATAGATGTTTCATGCAGAAGGAGATGGGAGGCTACTGCATAGATCATTAATAGGTTCAAGACATTGAGAATGATTTGAAGGGCTAGTGAATCTAGCCATCATAGCTAGGAATGCTTTTTCTTCTGCTCTGAGGGAACTGAATTTGCTTGAAAGTTGATTGTTTGGGTCCACGTAAGTGGGTACCTTTTTTGTAGCAGTCTTTCTGAGTTTGCGCCTCATAAGTTTGCTCTAAATTCCCTGAAAGCTCAAAGAAAATCTCAGTCAAAACTGTCAAATTTGGGATGTATTTTCATTAAAGCTGTATTAATCCACAGAATGCAGCTCCTGACAATACTATAAAACCTCCCACAGAGTTCAGAGTAGTCTCCTGAAAACATGGTATTTGCTAGAACAAACACATAGCAAAGCAAGCAGCCAGCCACGGTTGTCTTCAGGAGTGTCTGGTAAAGGACAAAACAGATTTGATGTTGTGTTAGGGTTTGAGAGAAACCCAGAGAAAGATAATAGAGGAAGGATCTGTTTCCTCCAACCACCCAAAAAAAAATCTAGAAAGTTTAAATAAAGAGTAATAAAAGTTGCATGCACAAATTGACTCAGGGCAACTTTTTAACTTGCTTCAGTGATGTTTTCATGGCTGATTAGATGAGCCGGCAGTGACCTTGGCAGTGCTACAAAAGCAATTTTTACATCAGTCAGCATAAGGAATTCCACACTTTCCATCAAATCCCTCCTAAAAAGATGCCTGCTTGCCCTTGCAATCTGGGTTTGCTTCTGTGGTTGGCCAGATCTTCTCACTTGGTTCGTGCTCCTGGGCACTATTCAGTTGGAAAGGACTCGAGGGTGGCTGCATATGAGGTTACCCTGCACAATCTCTTTTACTGCCCAGAAAGATTACCCAGGGGGAATGTCAGGATTTTGACCACTTGCCTTTGATTCTCAGGCCTCTGGAAATCCCATGCAAAGGGCTGCTTGTGCCTGCACAGATCAGTGCTCTGGCATATGGGATGTACACTGGGAGACAGTCGACCTGGCACGGATGCTCCATGAAGGTGATGTGCATCTAGCCAGCACGTCCAGACTGCACAGCGCAGAGAGGCAGACTCTTGGGGGATCCCAGGCAGAAATACCTTACAGTGTGCTGTTCCTGCTGGCACCCCAAGCAGCTGAGGCAGACCAGGACATCAGTCTTGAATGCCAGGCACAGCATCCTCTCCCTCTCCCCAGCCCTGCAGGAGACAGCGATGCAGATTCCCACATGGCATGTGGTCTAAGCAGCCACCGAATCTCCTTGTGCTTTGAGTCTATGGATGAAAAAACACATGTACACAAAGTGGGGGCCAGCGACAAAACTCAGCTCATCCTTCTTCCATCTTCAGCCCATCAGCTGGCTCTCCCAGCTGTACATGCGGACATTAGCTGCTTCCAGCAGAGACAGAGAGGAGATGGAGCAGACAGAGGGCTAAGGGTGGAAAGAGGGAAGCGCTGAGGCTTTTGTCATGCATGAGAGAAAGGTATGAGCATGGAGCAGTGAAGACAGGCAGATTTCCCGTCCCAGCACCAGTAGCAGCTGGCTGGTCTCTTTGGATGCAGTCACCTGAAAATGCTGTTGGAGTCGCAGGATGATACAGAAGACAACAGAGAGGAATGGGGTCACTGGGCTTAGTGCAGACCCTGTCTGAACGGGGGAAGCGTGCAGCTGCCTCTGTGTCAGGCAAGAAGGGGAGGAGGGATGCTACAGACCCCAAAGTGTCTTTTTCCTCCCACCAACTGCTTCTCATTTTGGTTTTGACATGAATTTGCCATGCAGACTTGGCCAGCTCATGCTTTCTGCTTTCTCTGACTACAAAAATTTTTAAGCAGATTCACATTGCTAATAAGTAGGGGAATTAGAGAGTGTCAGCAATGGCTTCTGACTTAAGATATTGAGTGTCAGGTATTAGCTGAACCCAGAAACGCAGCTATCTGTGAATATTTCTAAGGCACCTTGTCAGTAGGGTGTTTCTAATCCTTTTACCAAACAGACTTTTTTAAAAATTTGGGGATTTTTTTGTCTTTGTCTCTCTGACCCTAATAAATCTTAATTCCCACAACTTGCGGGTGTTGACTTTCCAAGGAAAACATCGATGGCACTCTGTCACCACCCTCCACGTTCCCGAGGAGGCTGCTGGAGGCAAGTTTTCTCATTTTCCTATGTAAATGAAGAAAAGAGATTTTAGAAGCAACCGCTGACTCCGGGAAAGAGGTGCTGCGTGTGCCAGCGTGAGCAACGCTCCTGCCGTCGGTCCCCGACACTGATAGAGTTCAGCTGTTTCGTGATAAAAAATAAGGCATTCCCTCGCCAAGCATCTTGCATTTCAATGAATAATTTTTCACCCAACTACATCCCAGCCTGCTTTGATTATGTGCACTCCATATATTGACACAGTAATGCAGAGTTGAGGAATGGTGGATCTATCCCATAAGGGGAATTGCAAATCTGAAACCCCTAAGGCCCCAAGCCTTCAGCCTGAACAGTTTTGTACAATGTTATTATGCTGTATTCGGACGAGATGATAGCTGAAAGGGCTGTTATTTGGTATTTACATAACATTACTATGGAGTGACTTTGGATTTTTCTTTTCTTTGAAATGCATAAAATGGGTTAAACAATCGGGTGACGGAGCTGTTGGCAGAGCCAATTTGACAAGAAGAGAATTGCGACTGAGTGACAGTTCAATGGCCCCTGGATGAGAGATTTTGGTGTTTCATGCACAAGCAAGCAGGGGCGGGAGGGAGTTACGGTCTGTAACTATCACAGGGTAATGTACTGCCTAATGCATATGGGTATACGCGTGCTGCTGGCCTTCAGCAGATAAGGCTGCTGGCCACTGAATAACCAACGCCTCAAGAAACAGAGTGGGAACACAAAGGGTCTATACGGGCATCTTTACTGCCCTTATCACTGTGGTGTTGGAGCATAGCTTGGTGGCGGCTGGTTTTAGCAGATGATCTAATTCAGCGAGGGCACCTGGAGTTTGCTTCATTAGCAAATGATAATAGTTGGCGGAGGGGAAGAATTGTGTGCGAATCACCATTTTGCACTTTTATTTCCTCCTGATTGCACTGCCCAAGGCTCGAGACAGATGAGAGCCACTGCTGGCTGATGAAGCAGTGTTGTACCCTGCCTGGCGGTACCACGCTGGGCATGGCCAAGGCAGGAATTACTCTGTATTCATGCAAAGAGCTCCTTTTTCCACCTCACCTCTCCCGCTGATGGATTGGCCACACCGCCCCCAGCCTACATTTCAACTCAAGCCACCAAAGAGATGTTTTTCAAATGTCCAACCTTTGAACATTTAGCAAAATTGGACCAAGCCAGCAAGATTCCAGAGGCTGGTTTGAACTAGACACACTTCACGGTCCATCCTGCAGACACCAAACCTGCTCGGAAACTTGCCGGACAGCATCTGCTATGTCTGCGCTCAGAAAGAAAATAGGTCGTGGCTCTCCGGCTGGGCTGGAAGCCACATGGCACAGCCATGTGTTCCTAGGGGTAAACTCCCTCTCTCCCCAAAACAGGGTGACCATCCTTGGGACTGTGTCTGGTCTGGGCTGTGCCCTGGTGGCTTTGGCTTGGAGGGTGCCAATGGACCAGCCTGCACCAACACGTGCTCACAGTTAAATAGAAATGGTTTGAGACAGCCCTGGAGCCTGTGCCTGACCACAGCTGGTTTATCAGCACAAAATTAGTGCAGGCTGAGCTCAGGCACTGCAAACAGTCTTTAGCATTGCAGCACTTGGCATAGCAGTGTCTCATCTCTATATTCTCGTGATATATCTCGCTGCAAGTCCCTCCAGCAAGGAAACAGTGGATGGTAGCAGTCTTTTTAATCTAATGAAATGAGGCATTGCTAAGTGTGATCTAGTTACCTGGTTCCCACAGTTCAGCATGTCTCTGTGCTGGATGGATTCAGGTGGCGCACGTTTGTCCATATGTTGAAACCATTCATTTCCCAGAAACCTTCTGCCACAGAGAATTAGGGAAAAGCTATGAAATGGGGGAGGGGAAATAGATAGGCTTGTTTGACAGTTAATAAAACAATAAAATATACTTTGTGTGCGCCTGCGTTTCTAGGGACGTACCAGCAGCTGCTAATACCATGTCATCTGTTTTTTATTCATGGCACTGCTGGACTGTGGATAGATAATCTCTCTCTATAACTCACTCATTTCTAAGCATAATGGGAAGCTGTCACTGAAAAACATGCTTCTCTGCCAAAAGTGGGCAGCCTGTCTTTCCACTGGGGAAACACATGACTCTGGAGTTCCTCAGGCTACTCAAATCCCAGTAACGTTGTCTTTTAATTATATTGAATATTTAATACTGGAATGCTTATGTTTCTGCTGTATTTTCCATGATGACTGACAGAATGATCTGCTCAAGCTACAGAGAAATCCTTGCACTTCTCTGATTTTGCTGGTTGAGATAGGCAGATGTTTACTCCCCAGGCACTGAGCAAGCTGAGGCGCCCGTGGCTCGGTGAGATGAGCTCCCAGTTGTACCCATAGTGGTACTTGGGCTGCCTGGTTTGCAGCTCCCAAGGAGAGCCTCCTCGGACGGCAGCACTGCCCTCCCAGAGCAGGATTTGGCTGAGTCAGGTTAGATATTTACGGTGTTGATCCTCAGATGAGTCTACCACCAAGCCCTCTTGGAGAGAAACAGGTATTTGTAGGACTTTGGGCCTGTTTTAGGATGAGGCGAGTTGCCCCTAGAAGCTTCCCCAAGGCTACAAGGGGCTTCTTCTCCCCAGAAGCCCTCTTCATCTTCCTCCCATCCTGTGGCCAGCAGACACCCATAACACAGCAGTATCGTCACTAAACCTGTGTGACAACGGCCATGTCTAGTGTTGGGAAGTACTTAAATGGGTTTTGCATGTCACCTTGTGTAGCAAAGCCTTGTTCTGCATTACCTACATCTCCCCTCCTCCTTTTCCTCTCTCCAGCACTGGGGAGGTCTCCTGTAAGCAGATCCAAGCCTGTTCCCCCAGTGGGTCCAGCAGCCCATGTTAGTGGGGTCACAATAATGAGAACGCATCCAATAAATACATGAAAGAGCTGTGATACTCGGGGTTTTTCGACATTGAATCAGTATGACCCATCCCTCATGCAGCCTCCATCTCCCCTTCCCAAGGCACTCTGGGGGCTGCCCTTCTCCTCCCCACTTGCCTTTAGTGCTTGCCATGCTCTGCCATTATTCAGGAAAGTTGACTTCAGGTCTAATTAGGAAGAGACACCTGTACAGAGTGCACCTGTATATAGTGTCTCTGTATAAAGATAAGCACAGTGCATGGAAGAGGGACTCATCCCCTGTGGTTAATTCGTCAGTGCTGAATGCCTTTTAAAATAGCGCCAAGGAGATAAAGACAGAGCCTGGGCATTGCATGCACTGAAGTTGTCTTGGTGTGGTTCCCTCTAGCGCAGGCTGTGCCTGCAGCCCAGGGTATGGGAGGCTCTTCTTTAAGCAACAGGGAAATGCAGGGAGGCAGCCCTGGGAGTGTCAGCCAGCTGTGATCCCACTGTACCTTCTTGGCACTGTCTTTGGTGCCTTTGCAGAGGCTTTCTTGGTGCAGGTTCAAGTCACAGAGCTGCTATTGAGGCTCAGTTCCCTGCCACCTCCCGACACCACTAATAAAGCTCCCCCTTTCCTCTAAGTCATTATTTGAACAAACTTATGTTGTTTTAGAGGGGAGGGAGGGAATGAGTTAACTGCTTCAAGGCTGCAGGAGCTGGGGTTGCAGAAGAGCCTCGACCATGTGCTCACTGTGCTCCTCGCTGCTGAGGCAGAGGTGCTTTGCGGTTGCAGAGCATTCCGCAGCATTTCAGATAAACCTCTCAGGCATGGCCCAGGGCACAGTGAAGGGTGTCTGGGTCATTCTGCTAATAAGGAGGCAGCCCCTAATGAGTCCATCTCTGCTCTCCTGCCTCTCTAAGAGGGAAGGGAGGGGAAGGAGTGCTCTCTAAGAGGGAAGGGAGGGAAGGGAGTGCTCCCAAGTCAGGTTTGTCTTCACAGAAGAGTTGCCTACTCTACAGATGACCAGGAATCCCCTGGATGATGCATTGATGCCATCATGCCTGGCAGGTGGATCCATTGACCCAGTGTTGAGGTATTAAGTTTTGTGGAAAGTGTCATGTTTGCAAGTCCAGAGAGTCTAGGCTGCAAAGTGTTGCTTGTCCCAGGCTGGAGTAGGAGTTGAGGAGTACAGGTAGGGGTCCAGAGCTGTGAAAGCACTCAGCTCACTGCCATGCAGAAAAGCCTCAGGGACAGTGTCTTTGGCTATGAAATGGCTGGTGTGTGTGCCAGAGACTCCACTATATGGGAGCATGGGTCTCTCAGCCCTTCCTCCTCCTGGCAGGGAGAGGAGCGCTCACCAGGAGCAGGCTCTTCTCCCCCAGGGCCACAGCTCCAGTGTTGCTGGGACAACAACCGTGGCCCTGCTGATTTCTCTAGTAAAAATAACAGTTGACTTACAGTGCATTGTTCTTCACGTGCATTTTTGCAAAGAGGGTCCTGTAGTGGGAGGGAGCAGCAGGGGAAATCCTGGCTGAATAACGTTGCTCTGACAACCCACGCCCATCAGCAAAGCATGCTCAGCCCTCGCTGCTCCAGCTGAAGGATTTCTGCTGGTGTACCCTGTCCCATGTTCAGGCCAGCCAGCTGCAGCTCTGACATGCTCCCCCAGGATGCTTTTTCTGATGCAGGTTACATGGAGGATGCCAGGAAGGTGTAGGTAGGAAGGAGATGAAGAACAGCAGATGAAGAGGGGTCTCAGCAGCTGCCCGGGCAGCTCACAGTGCACCACGGTCCAGCTCTGCAGCTCTGCAGCATTGAGGTTCAGTTTCTAGTTTGAATGCCAGCTGTTATTCCTGATTTATGCCTGTAGGATTCACAAGCTATCTTGCTGACCGTCCCACTCTATTGGATGTAGAAAGTCCTAGGCCCACTTTCTATTGATTTCCCTGGTCTCAGAGACCAGTCCCCATCTTCTTCAATGTGTCTGTGATGGAAGTTTTATTAATGCAAAATGAATATCCCTCTGGAAAATGAAGTCCAGAAATTAATAATGAATTAAAACAACTTGCCACAGGCATTGCTAATGAGCTCTTATTCTGCGCGGCTTACATGAAAGGAGGTCATTGCTCAGCCGTTCCCATTGCGAACAGCAAGCAGATTAACCATTAACATTGAGCATGTGGGTCTCTCGAGACAGCAGGACGGGCGGCAGCTTGGCTTGTGCCTGGCAGGGTTTTTCTGCCCTTACCCCTGCTGTGCAGGTTTGTCTTGGGGAGTCTTTGCTACCTGAAGACACCTTCCTCCTCTCCCCTCCAATGACTCAGATTGCCCATCTGTGTTGGGAGGATACAGGGCTCATCCCACTGGAAAGGACAATAACCTTGCAGAGCTTAAGCGGAGAGTGGAAAGTAATCTTGGAGGGGACTAGCTGGGCTTAACTTCACCACTGTAAGCCTCTTCAAGGATACCGGCCCAGTAACTAACCTGGCACCGCTCCAGTGCTGGGTCTGCATCTATTGTTCTTTTCCCTTATCTTGCAAGGCAAAGGGTTATCCTCCCTTTTATCTGCTACCGCAGGCTTTGGAGGAGGCCCAGGCAAGGGCAGTGGAGACCGTGCCCCTGCCGAGCCCCAGGGGCAGGAGGGAGGCTGTGCTGGGGGAGGAGCAGCCGCCACGAGGCATTAGAGAAGGGAAGGATGTATCAACATTCCGACCACTTCTCCACAGCTTTTTCAGCAGCCAGGTCTTGCTCAGCAGAGATAAGGAGGCAATACATTGCATTTACCCATCTTGCCTGGGGAGGGTGGCAGAAGGCAGGTGCTTTCAGGTGCTGCTCCTCACTCGATGTCTGAGGATGAATGCAGCAGTGCATGGGGCAAAGGACGCTGGGCACCATTTCTCCATGATGTGGCTGGACATCAGAAGGGGATTTTACCCCTTGTCCAGTGACCCTTGTGACAGTGCTGGCTGGCTGAATCCGAGGGACCCATCACTTCCCCATTTCCACAGGCAGCCTGTTTCACATCAGCCATTTATTGCTCTGTTCTGCTTTCTTGCGAAATATGAAAGCTCAACCTATCCCCTCCAAGTGCTTAAACCAGGCTTGCGAAAATGCTGCTGTGTTTGAGGCATGCTTTTTCACCACCCTTCCCCACCTTTGCCCTCTCAGGTGGGACACCCAGCAAGGCTGGCTGATGTCTTGCTTCCTTGCTTGGCAGCACAATTGCCCATTTATCAAATAACTGAGTCACACCAGACCACTGGGAGCCAGGCAGTGCCAGCCACACAGCGCCGCGCGTGCAATGTATGCTGTCATGGGAATGCCCAGATTCACCTCCACCAACTGCCCCCACCAGTGGCCCTGGTCAGAGAGGGGTCAGTCCCCTACACCCATCACTGGCCATGCATTCCCACCCCTCCTCCTGTGGAAGCGCTGGGCTGGGAAGAAATCCCTTTCTGGTGCAGAAAGAGTTTGGCCCAACAGGGAGAGAAAGGAGCAGGAAGGTTTGGGCAGGAGTGGGGGAAAAGCAAGACTTAGGCTCTCAGACTGCACCTTGACAGGCACAAAACCCCCTTCCTCTCTCTCCTTCACAAGTTTGTGTTTGTTTGTCTGTTGTTAAACTGAAAACTCATCTAATGCCCCCAGTAAGTACATGCACAGAGCCTATGTATCTCTGAATTCACATGGCAGTCTTACCATCCTCTTCATCACAGTATCTGGGCACCTCATAAGCCAGACTGCAGCTTGTCCTTAAAAAGCTCTGGCAAAGGGAGGTTCATCTTATAGGAGACAGGAGTGCTGAGAATGTCCATCCCACTCAGCACAATGCCAGGACAGAAGTATCTGAGGAGTTTTCAAAGAGACTGGTGTAGCTGGTGTGCTCATTGCTTGCATCCCTGAAGGGACTCAAGGGGACAAAGGACATGACCACGGACCCACACCTCGTCTGCTCAGCTCTGAGTGCCATTCAGGAGCTGGTTCAGGAGTCTGGGAAAGGCAATGCAGCAGGTAGCGTAGACATAGCAGAGACTCCAATGGCTGTGCCTGAGAAGTCTGACCTGGGAATTAAAATGAAGCTTGTTGCATCCCACCTATTTGTTATCTGCCAGGCTGTTCTTCCTACACAGCAACTTATCTCATATTCGGAGGCTGCTTTAAGCTAGTGCTGCATTTAGGCACGGCTATTGCTTCTTTCTTTGCTGGCATGACCTAGAAACCACCCTTGCATTGGGTGCACAGACAAGGAGCAGTATGGATGTTGCTGGTAACTGCCTTGGGATGTAGCAGGCAGACGGGTGGGTGGAGGACGGCATAACATGCACATGAATGCCAGGGAAGTGTTTCAGGCTTTGCTCAGCTGTGTCAGGTACTAGGACAGTGCTGGGTTTAGGACCATTTTTAGAGAGCAGTTGAGAGTCTTATGAATCTATTTGGAAATTAAGTACAAATCGAGTTTTTTTTAAACACAAGCTGTGTTTGTATTTACAGGACAGGACAGTCAATTAGGACAGCAGGGTTCTCAGGTCCCCACCACTCATTTTCTGTACAGCATCATCATTTCATCTCCATTTAACAACAGGTTCACGTCTGGAGTAACTGACTCAGCTGCTTGGCAGACTCATTGGGGCAGTCAAGCCTGCAGACAGCTTTATTTTCACTGAGGCTTGCAACACAGAGATTTGTAGACCAAATCCTTAGGAGCAGTCACCAGGGAACACAGCTGGGATCTCTGACCCCAGCTGTGCCAGTGCTGCTGTGACCATTACAGCTCTGGGATCTGGGGCTATTACAGGCTGTGGGATCACAGGTTGCATCTACCTAGATCCTTTGTACCCATGTTTCCTACCAGTGATAGGACAAGAGCTCTGTTATGGCCAAGACTTCAGTAGTCTGGTATGAAACACAGGAGCTCAGCAGAGGTGGTGAAAATTCACAGAGGGAGAAGGACACGTTAGACTTAAAAGTCAAATAAGACTTTGCAGAAAAGGCAGAATTGCCCCATGGTAGTAATGTACCATCCTCTGTATGGGGTGAACAGCTTCTCTGAGCTTGGCTTTTACAGTCTTACAAAGGGTATTTTGAAAGTGTGTGTTACTTTCCTTTCTTTCCTTCCAAGTGCCTAAATTTGAGGACACATCCTTATCCATAAATGACAAGCAATACTGAATGGGAAACTATTTTGTTCTGTCATTTACTTCTCATTTGGTCCTGTCACATCCTATCTTTTGGCACTATGTATTTTCTTAGTGTTATGAGCGTATATCTGTGCTGTGTGTGTGAGAGCGGGTGTCTGAAATGTGTTTGCAAAGGTCCTTGATAAAAAGCTTTAACAACTAAAATTATCAGAGAGGCATGAGTGCGCTGGTCATGGTAGATCTGAACACTGGCAGGTGGCAGGTCATCTGTCTGCAGAGACATTAAACACTGAAGAGGTCAGAATCGCCAGGTTTTTAGTATTTACCTAGGAGGGAAACTACTGCTTATTTCAAGGAGCTAATGTTGCTTAAGCTTTAGCTTGAACACCAGAGGGAACATAAAACCAATGGCAGTGGAATACCTTCAAGGATAGCATTTCCCTCCAGAAGCACAGTTCAGTTATATCCAAGTTCTCCTCATTAATCACTTTCTTCCGTTCTTGTTTTCCAGCCAAAGCTTTTGGCCAAGGAGTTGCTTGACTTGGTGGCATCTCATTTCAACCTGAAGGAGAAGGAGTACTTTGGAATTGCATTCACAGATGAAACGTAAGTGCGAGGAATTAAAGACCTAAGAGGCAACTCTTAGATCACAGGAAATCTTGGTGGAGTTTTATCCTAAGCAAAATGACCAGCGTAGAATACCTGCGTACCCCAAGGTCCTAGACCAAGGTCTAGGAGCCATGGGCCTCACATCAGAGTCTGTCCTGCACTGCCTCTTCTTCAGAGGGCTTAAGGCCTCTCATGGCACGTTAAGCATGGCCGGAGGTGTACAAAGGCAGTAACAATCCCTTCCTAATCCCATGTTCAAAGAGTTGGTGTCATTTGACATTGGACTTAAGAGCCACTCACTCGTTCGAAATTATTATAGATCGGTGGAAATGTTCAATTAAAATGTTAATCTTTTTATTCACTCAAGCAGGTTTAAAAGTAATCATAGAATCATAGAATGGTTTGTGTTGGAAGGGACCTTAAAGATCACCTATTCCCAACCCCCCTGCTGTGGGCAGGGACATCTTGCACTAGACCAGATTGCACAAAGCCCCATCCAACCTGGCCTTGAACACTTCCAGGGAGGGGCCATCCACAACTTCTCTGGGCAACCTGTGCCAGTGCCTCACCATCCTCAGAGTGAAGAATTTCTTCCTTATATCTAATCTAAATCTACCCTCTTTCAATTTGAAGCCATTAGCCTTTGTCCTATCACTACATGCCCTTGTAAAAAGTCCCTCTCCAGCTTTCTTGTAGGTCCCCTTCAGGTACTGGAAGGCTGCAATAAGGTGTCCCTGGAGCTAAATTATTTCAAGGAAAAAAAAAAAAAAAGACAAAATTACTCTATTATTTCTGATGTTTTAGATCCCAGATTAGACTTTCTTTAAAAAGGGAAAGAAGAAAGCGTGGGAAAGGAAGGGATTGCCAAATTTAACGTGAACGAAAAGCGTTTATAAATATAAAATTTCCATTATAGAAAGGATTTGACCTTACCAGGAATCACACAACAGCCTTACGGCTGAGCTAAACCAAAGGATGGGACCCTGACACTGCAGTCACCTCAGGCAATGTTGGTTGTTCACCTTGAACCCCAGCTCCCAGGGTCCTAGTATTACCACAAAATTTGAGGTTTTGTCTCAAGACAAGCTATTTCTACCCCCTGTTTAAAATGCAAGTATAAAATTAGCACTGGAGAAACATTAAAGGTCTGCCAAATGCTATGATTAGTCCTAGACTTTGACCTCTCTGCTACTGCACAGTCTCTGCTACTTTTTTCCAGCTGCCTGTTTTCTCTCTGTAGTTAGACTGTCCTCGACATATGGACTGTGTCTTGTATGCGCGCCCCCCATACTCCACCTTGGTTTGCAATAGGTGGGGGGGTTGTATATTAATCAGGAAGAGGCTTCCTGCACCTATATTGTTTTAAAAAAACGAGATTTTCAAGCCAATGCTGTGTTCACAGAACAGCTGAGTCAGCAGTATTGCTGTCATGAGCCAGCTCTGCTCTCCTGCTGAAGTGGCAGGGAAATGTAAATTATCTGCTGGAATAATGATTCGGGATCGGGTAATCAGAGGCTGCTGGATAATTGCACAAACATATCCACATTCATCTCAGCAGCGATCGCCCCTCTAGAGCCAGTTCCTTTGGCAAGCGCCTGCCTTGGGCAGCCTGAGGCCATCTCAGGACACAGCTCCCAGGATGGAGGAACGCTCAGCATCAGGCACGTGCAGAAGCAGGACCCGAATCAGAGGAGATCCCAGAATCCATCCCATCTCACTGACATGAGCAGCTCAGCCCTGTAGGGGATCTCCAACCCAACACAAATTAATGAGACTGGTCCTCAAAGGAAGAACAGCAGGAGGCACTGGAAATTTATAAAGCAGGAGGAGGAAATTGCTCCTCACCAAGGCGTTACTTCTTATTGGAGAGAGCAAGTTACTCAGTGAGTGCTGCCTGAGGGGTGCAGGAAAGCCATGCAGGGAAGCCAAAGCAGACTAAGAGATGAAAATGTTCCCTTAACAGTCCTAACAGCACAGGTTAAAAACAAGAAACACATCAGACTGCAACCAGATAGCAGCTGAGCAAGTCCCAGCTCTCAGCTCAGCTGAGTGGGCACAGGGCTCCCCTGGGAGTGCAAGGGAAGCTAATGAGGAGGTGTCAGCAATTAGAGAGAGCCCAGCCTCCCCTGGGGCTTCCAGGTTTAACACGGAGCGGCATGAGCAATGGGTTAGCAATGGGAGGAAGCGCGAGAGGCTGACAGAGGCTGTCGAGGCAGTGCTCAAAGATGCACAGCAGATGCAGATGGATACACACTGTCTAGAAAGGATTTCAAAGGGTGAGGTGATGGCATCCACTCACTTGGGCACCTTCTTGACCTGTAGTCAAGATGGGGCAGGGTGCATTTTAGGAGATGCTCAGCCAGCCCAGATGAAAGATTTTGGGACACCCTCATTAAATCTAGTAAATGCAACCCAGAAACATGCCAGTAAGTCCTAGCTGATATGAAGCTTGGTCTGCAGCCCTTCTGCTGTCCCACAGTGAGTCTGACCTTTGCACTGAGGCTTCTTCAGTGCTGTGAAAATAACCTTGACAAAAATATTTCCTCTTCAGTTGTAAAAAGCTTTGAATAGAGTTGGCATGAACAGCGATTGTTTTATTTGACTGAACACAGCCAAAAAAATATACTTGAGGGGTTGGACTGGGTCTTGGAAATAGATGCCCCATGTTACCTTCAGAAAATAAACTGGGCTGTGTGTACCACAGATCTTAACCTGCAATGTGACATGGAAGTTTAAAAAACCCCCTTTCTTCAAAAAGTAGGAAAAACAGTCTCTTAATGTGTTTGCAGAGCACCTAACGCAGCCCTATAGCTGATACAGACCAGGCACACAAAAAGAAACCCTTTAATTCTGTGACGCAGGCCCTCAGGGATTTCCTTCTCTTCACTGAGTTTCCATGTGCCTTACTTGAAGGGAACTCATAACCAGCTAAAACAGAACAAGCCTGGTTCATAAATGTAGTCTGGGGTTGGCTAAATTGCAAGTTTAGAAAGAAGAAAAGCCACTAAAGTATTAAATCAATTCTTCTATTTAAGAGTAAAAGCTCTATGAGAGTAATTTATTTAGAAATGATTTGGACTGGGGATTTCCATTCATTAGTTGTGCTCTATCATGACAACCTAAGAAGAAAATCAATAGGAACAACCTTTGCGTTGGCAACTTAATAGTTTCTTGTGATAATATAGGGTCATTACTGCATTCAGCGTGACTAAAATTAGATTGTCAGACTATTATGGAGGGGAGAATAACGCCTCCTATTTTAATGATCATAGGAACACTTTATGGTGTGAGCCATTAACTGCGGGAGAGCACAGGTCAAAAGGGTGTCCCTGTACAGCACGTGAGGCAAAGCTTCACATGAAGCTGGAAGAGCTATATGCTGTTTGATTAGGAGTGAAAAGGAATGGGGAAAGGGCATTTTTTTTTTAGTTTAGCTGATTATGAATCTCCGCTAACCGCCCTTTCCCTTGGCATCAGCTTTCCCAGCATTCACTGAGAGCAAGTGGTCAGGATTACCCTTCTGTTTGCTGCAGACGCCCCATCTGGGCCACGGGCAGGTTTTCCACGTCCTTTACTTGTCCTTAGACGTGAGTCACCTGCTCCATGGAGAACTACCAACTTTTGCATTCCACAGCTCCCCCTCTCTGTGGGTCCAACCAAAAGCTCATCCAAACCCTTTTGCTCCCTTGCCAGAGGAGAACCTGCAGAGCAGCTTCTTCAGCTAGCTAATATATAGGATAAAAACTGCAAGGCATTGAGGCCCCCATTATTTGTGTTACACTTGTGCTAGAGAGTGTACTAACGTGATAAGGTAGTGACAGAGCGTGCCCTTGCTCAGCCCAGGATCCTATGGCCTATGGATCCCGTGGATGGCAAGGGAAGAGCAGGGTACCACTCTTCCCTGGAAAACTCTCTCATCTCTGGGAACTGGGGGGAAGCCTATTTCCACCCTGCAGCCATGTGGCAGGGCCGAAATGAGGGACCAGGTGTCCCATGTCCTGGTTGAACAGCCAGTCCAATGGAGGGTGCAGCTTTCAGAATAATGTTCCGCTCTGGCGATAGACCAGTTCCTTTGTCACCAAGTCCACCGTTTTGCAATATCTATACAGTTAAACTCACATAGCTCCTTGAGCTTTGCAACCCCTTCAAAAGTATTTTTGTTGAAGATTAAGACCTTAAAAGAGAAAATCTGTGAGCTTAAGGTTTTTTTTGTTTCTGTTGTGATTGATGGAAACGTAAAATAGTTTATATGGTTTCTATTATGTGAATTGGTCATTCTCAATGTCCATTCAATTCAACATGAGTTTGACACTGAAGGGGCGTGAGTTGGTTTATTGTTCCAAATACCTTTATAATACAAATCAATGTGGATCCACTTTTCAGAAAACTGGACACTAACCAGTAAAACTGTATAAACAGAACCACCTGGAGGCAAAATATTCATTGATGTACCACTCTTTACTGAAAGCCCTGATAAAAGAAAACAGAACCTCTGCTTGCAATTGACAATATGAACCCTGGGCACCAAAATCCATACTCAGTCTGTAACCTAAATGGACTCAGTTTCTTTTTCTAAAAGTGATTATGTATTTGTTATTGACACACCAGTTTAACTGCCAACATGAGTACAACCAACAGAGAAAAATGATCTGGCTTCCAATATTCAACCTCCCTATAGGTCACCCAAAACTGTTTGCACCATTATTTGTGAATACACTGATAAATACCTAAATGAACAAATCAATGGTGATAATGAAACAAAAGCTACTTTGTGTCTCTAAATTGAACCGTGAAGGAAATCCAGCTAGACATGGGCACGTATGAATGGGATCCCAGTGCAAGCTGCTTAAATTGGTCCATGAAAACTGTCAGGATTACTACATGCCTAGGGTTATATGCCCATACTTTTCTCGTCTTACATGGGATTGTGCTCCATGAATAGTTCTGCTGAAGACAGGAAGACGGCTTGCAGAGCAAAGCGTTTTGTGGTGTAACGGCATTGGAGTTTGGCTCCCCGATAGACCACATTCACAGGCGGATGCCAGTGATTGTTCACTGCTGCTGTTCTCTACATGCCACACATGCACGCTTGAAAACAAAGAGTTAGGTGACAATCTGCAGTGCAGAAGCCCTCGGTGATGAAAGATTGTAAGTGGTAATTGAGTACAGTAAGCAGTTAGCTCCTGGCAGTGATTTAAGTGACCTTCCTCCCCTGAAGGAGCTTTGGATTTAAGCTCCATGCAGATGAGAGTAATGAAACTCTTCAACCCAAAAACTCGGTGGCAATTAAATGTTACGCAGTACGCACAACTGTGTACGCGTGCAACATAAATGTGTAACCTGGTATGCATACGTATATGCATATATTCTTTTTGTACTGATTATATCAACCAGTTTCTCAAGTTAAAATGCAGCGAGAATGAAAAGAGCAAGTCTTTTCAAAATGAGAAATACCTTGAAGTGAATTATTGTTCTGTGCACCATGGCTTCTCAACCCTTCGTTGTACACATTAGGCAAACCCAGACATTTCTGTTGAATAAACGTAGAGGTAGGCAGTAAGTCCATTGTCAACAAATCGGTCTCGGTGGGAACCAGTGTGTAATGCCATCAGCTGCTGGTGGCTGCTACTTTGGTGATACAAATGCAGCTGGACAGGTTCAGGATAGAATGTCAGGCTTAGTGTGGCTTTTCCTTGCTCTGACAGTGTTTCGTTGGCCTACATGATTAAATGCTCGTTTTGTACTTTGGCTAGGAATGGGTGAGCATGTCTAGTTTCAATCCCCATGCATACTGTGGCCTTCACAGTTAATTTCAGCCTTCCTGAGTCCTGTTGAAAGACACATAACAGCACTTCAGGACAAAAAAAAAAAAAAAAAGAAAAAGGACAAATTTCAAGAAGGGGGATGCAGCGGGAAATGTGGACACCTCTAATTTTTGGGTGCCCAGGCTGAGAATCTTTCAATAGGGCTTATTTTCTGACAGCCTGGAGCACCTGTCTTCTAGAAACCAAGCCTTCTTAAAGTACATATCTGTGCTGAACAACAGGGCACGTTGCAGGGATCCCACACTAGCACTGGGCGACCGCATCCCAGCAGCAGAAATGGTGGAAGGAGACCCCATCGTGCTGCGTGCCCAGCTACACAGCCTGCCGAGAGCAAGACCAGTTAGCCCATACACCTGGCCCCGTTAACACTGCCATCCTCACCCCTGATCCTGGGCAGTATCACTGCACAGCACTGTCCCGGGCTGGACAGACTTGCCCTCAGCCCGTGTACTGCAATAGAGATATATGAAATGACTGGTTGGGCTTGAAAATCTGCATTATGTCACCCCTTTCCAATAGCCACGCTGCTGGTAAGTCTGTGCCCCTAAGACACAGTTCAGGCTGCCCTTTACCTAGAGAAAAACAAATAGAGCAAAAACTTATTTAAAAACTTTATCTAGAGAAAGAACTGACTAAAAGTTAAAATATCTTGGAGAGAAACACACAGGTGTCTAGAGCAGGGGATAAAAAAGGTTTTCATTCTTTTTGTACACCAAAAGATGTCCAGGATGAGTTTGAAAAGTCCCCAACTCCACATGTATCACTTGTAGCTAGTTGAGACTTGGTACTCTTGCAAAATAGATGCAAAGGCTGCTTAAACTGAACGCCTGACTTCTATATGGCAAAATTTGAGGTGAGATAGCTTCTTTATAAATGTCTGATCCTGAACCCACTGGAGTGATGAGTGGAGCTCACAAGTAATTTTGAATCCCTTAGACAGTGCAAAGCAGGGTGCTGCGCTGAGGTGAGCATGCACGATGTCCCAGCTGATCTCCAGGGCAGCCCAGAGCTGCCTGGGCTTGAAGGCCCGCGAGCTGCCCATCCTCTTCTGCATCTACATAAGCCAGGGCAGCCGTACAGAAATTCAGATTGAACCCAGGTGATTCAAAGCCTCCTGAAATTGCTACTTTCCCCTTTATTTATTTTTCTAGAAAAGATGGAGTCGGGGAGCTATAAATCCAGTTAAATTGCTAAATAGATGTTGTTGCTTACTTTCCAAAGGGGCTTCTCAGTTGCCCAAAGCACATGCGCTGCTAAGGAGTAACGGGCAGACCCTTGTGAAAGCCGAGTATGTTTGCTGACAGGGTACATTGCTAAGGCTTGTGGCAACCCTAGAAGTTAATTTAATGCTTTTTTTTAAACCAAGCTTTTTTTTTTTTTCCTTCTTTTTTTTTTTTCTTTTCGGTGGAATGAAGAATTATTCTTGAGGATTAGCATGAGCTGGTGAATAGTCACTGGAACAGAGCTCAGGACATCTGAGTTCCATTTCCTGCTTTATTTGCTGCAAGATTCTCCCCAAAATCACTTCAATTCTCTCTCCCCTTGCTTGTCTAGACAGCAGAGTGCTGAAGGCATGGGCTGCCTCTCCCTCTGGGTGAAATCTGGTCTGACTGAAATCAATAGCAAAACGCTCACAGGATGCAGCCCTAGCATCACTGAAGGCAATGGCAAAATTCCCGCTGACTTCAGTGGGGCCTGAATTTTACCTTACGTATTTCCACAGTGCCTAATTTAACAGGGCCTTTATCTCAGCTGGGGAGTGAGATGCCCCTGTAATACAAATCATGGTATTTATAAAATACCTTTCACGCACACACAGCACTCTACAATGTGGTGAACGTGACAAAGAACAGAGCTCCTGCCCAGGAAAGCTTCCAGCAGCAAGGCACAAATGGATAAATTATAGGAGAAAATAATAGCGACAGGTACCATCTAGGCAAAAGAAAAGCAGCATGTGGTAATTGGAGCTGGAACACTTCATGGAGCAGCTGTTTTTCAGGAGCTCTCTGAAGGAGGAAAACCGAAGGCTGGGCAAATCTAGAGAGGCTATTGAAGCCATGTGGGTGGTAAGTAAACTGTCTGAGGCTGTAGAGTCAGGTTTAGCCTTGAGTGAAATATTGCAAGCGTTGTGGAAACTCTTAACAATAAGGATTTCTAATGAAAATCTTGACAGACTTTTAATGATACAACTGCACCAGGGGGTTGTAATAAAAAGGTGAAGCTCATAACATTTTGGGCTGTCCTGCCTGCTCGGTGCTGCCAGCTTTCACCCTGACAGATTGAACTTTAGCAGTTTGATTCCCAGACTGAAATGTTGCCAGGATGATATCGCCTCCGCTCCTCAAACATTTACCGTGTGTTTTTCAAATATCATGCAATAGCCGAGGGCAAATAGCATACGCTTCAGTTCGTCTTTTGTAACACCTCAGACCTCATTGCAATGAGTAGCGAGAAACCTCTTCAGTGCCGGGCTCAAAACTGTCTCTTCTCTTGCCAGGGGACACTTGAACTGGCTTCAGCTGGACCGCCGAGTGCTGGAACATGACTTCCCCAAAAAGTCAGGACCAGTTGTTTTGTACTTTTGTGTCAGGTAAGTGCGTGATGGCAAGCCCTTCCCATGGGATACAGCTACAGACAACCTGTTCCCCAGAGGCCAGGAAATGAGGCTGTCGGTTTCTCACGCTGTAGAAACACCTGTGGACAAACACACACTTTTACAGAGGTTTCTTTTGAGCTCCTTGGCTTTGAAAACTCTTCTCACACAAGTGTAAATAAGTAGTAGCCACACTAACACTCATAGCTACCCACAGAGAAACCTTGTATGAGGGCAAGATCACACGTTATGCCTTTACATTTTTATTTGTGGGTTTTGAACTCCTGGAAAGCCCAAGCTGGGTAGGGCTGCAGAACAAAGACCTCTTTCTGCCAGGATAACCAACCTGGGCCAGCCACCTGGAGGGAAAACACTTGCTTCCTCACCGGCGAGCCATATGTTTCCTCTGGATTGTGCCCAGGGTGTGCATTATGTCAGGGACCAGATTAATCCCAGTATAACTCTGTCGTATTTGCCTTCTGGACTTAACAATGTAACGGTATAATGGATTACCCGCAAAGAGCAAATGATGGCATTTTATGGCAACCAGTTGGCTTCTGCATGGGCATGGAATATATTCATAGACTGGACTAGACCAAACTAGAAAGGTTTTAATGAAGATGATGGCAGTTTGGGAGAATTTCTCTTCATCTGGGAATTTTGCAAGGAACTGTTAGTGTTTGGAAGCCGCTAGAAGCTGCCGGTGCTCTTGTGTACACAGTGTCTTTGCCTCCAAGGGAGATATTTTCTGAGAAGACAAATTTGCTCTTGCAGCTTTAAAACACCCAGAGAGAGGCTGGGGGTTGGGATGGCATATGTACAAAATTAAGTTGAGGGTTTTGACTTACTTTTAATGGATAGCTCATGTCTAGAACCAGCCAGTGCAGTGTTAGTGTGTCTTTTTCTGTTAACCTTTCCACTCCAGTGTTATATTACATCTGACATCACTCTCATTCATTCCATAGTACCCACAAAAAATGAAGACCTACTTTTGAGTTTCTTCCCCTGAGTGAAGCTTTTTTTCCCTACATAGTGGTTGTCATTCATTTAACTTCAATTACAAGGGAGGCTTCTCAGGAGAAGAGACTCTTTGTTCTGTTATGTCCCCATATTAAGTGGTGGATATATCTTAGGACAAATCAAGGCTGCGCAAAGCCCCATGACTCCAGAACTGGCCTGCTGTCTCTCCCAAGAGAAGAGCTTAGTCTACATTTTGGGTGCTTCAAACCATAAGGGTAGATCCAGAGCTAAACATTTCCAGTGTATACAATCCACCTGTGCTTAGAACTACACAAAACTGTTGGTGCTCTTCTGCAAAAGTGTTAGACTTTTAGGCAAATTAAAAAAAAAACCAAAACCAAAAAAACCAAACCAAAAAACCCAAACTCATTAAGAACATACCAGCTCTGTTATCAAGCATCTTGCCTAGCGGCCAAATTGAGAAGTCCGTGCCAGGGAAGGAATCCCACGGAAAGCAGATTTTAGGAGTGGAACTGCTAAATGTGTGAAAGCCGGTGCTACTGAGCCACTCTCATCTTCATTTCAAAGACCACTCAACGAGCATAAATATTGCCATCTGTATTGTTTTATGAAAGTTGGCAGCACAGCAGAGACAAGTTATTCTAGCGGGATCTTAGCCAAGAGACATCTTAGGACTATGGACCCATACAACAGTTAGTAAATGAGTGACCTCTCCTGTTCTGGAATCGTAATCCATAGGGGAAATCCATAGGGGAAAAGTCAGCATTCAGTGTCTGAAAAGTGAGTGTGTGAAAATCAGACTGACTATGGGCTTATACTCTTTTTTGTGATAGTAATGAGTGGATTGTCACACTGAGTTACAATTTGAAATTAACTGGAAGGCCAGATGCCTCAAGAGTTAGGAACGGGCATTAACTTACCACGGCTTTTCTACTGGTTTTCTTCCCCTGTGGATGTCAGATGCTGGCAAGAAGTTGAAAAAGTTTCCCAGCATTTAAAGACTTCCCATGTCCATCCCCAAATCTGATCTGAGCAGAAGGCAATCGGACAAGAAATCGACTCCAGCCAGCTGGCTGAATTTGGAAAGGCCCCATGTATCTGTTACCAGCAGTTTCAGTTCTGGCTTGGGAGCTAAAGCAAGGGCTGAAGGAATGGTTGTGAAGAGACCCACCCATAGACAGGGTTGTATTTTGACAATCTGGTGGTGCAGAGCGGCTTGCAGAGCCATCCATACCATAAACAGAATGCTCCCTCTCCCCTGCTGCCATGAGGTGGAAAGCAGCGATAACTAATGCCGTACCATACCTAATTACAAATGTGTTAATTTTTAAGGGACTGGGTGCCCATGACACCTACTATATCATTGGTAAAGGTTTGCCTGTGTTTGCAGACACCTTTCTTGCATTACCTCTCCCAAGCATTGCAGCTGAGACAGCTTAGGCTGGTGTTAGGGGTCCTAACTGGGGGGCTAGTAATACAAGTAACTGGATGTGCCAGATGTTCATTACAGAGAAATCTGTTTACTGTATCAGGATTTAGTAATCATGTGGGTTTTCCCCTCTAGTCAAAGTAAATGTACAATTCAACCACACTGGGTAACTACTGAAGACATGAAGCTTCAGGCAAGAACAGTAAATGGTAGTTTGTGAAGAGGAGAAGCTACAGAGCAACCATTTTCACCTTTTATGTGACCATCAAATTGTTTTTTACCCTTAACATGCCTGCAGCAATGTTGACGGGCAGCATGCCCACCAAAGATGCCGCAGTTTTTAGATTGCTCTAAAAGTACATTTAAAGGAAGCATGCCTTTTTAAGCAAAGGCTTCTTGTAAGAACCGTGCGGAAAATAGGAAGTTTCACAAGCTTTGCAGCGTGAAATTCTCCTCCCTTATTTAAATCTCTGCAGTACTGTTGAAGCTTCATCTTTTGACACACATTTCCTTGGGGTTTGACATTGTTGAACATTGATGTCCAGTGTCTTTACTCTCTTCCGTAATCAAAGACCAAAAATTTCAAGGCACTGTGTCAAAGAAGAAGGATTTTATAAGGATGTTCTTAGTATTAGTTCAGAAGAAATTGCTTCTGCCCTTGTACACTTGCACAGCTAACTGAAGCCTCTCTGTCCTCAGGTTGTCATCTAGTGCTTCTCTGGAAGCTTTCCACTGAGAACAACATAGGAATCTAGGAAGCAATCAGAACTGCTTGGGCAGCTGTGAACTGCCCCATGGCTATTCTTGTGCAATATTATTTTATGAGACTCTGCTAATATCCGTTTATATAGCTTTAAAGCCATACATGAAAGCAAGAGGGAGTGCCATGTGTCTTGCAGGGGAGGTGGGATGTCTGGCAACAGGATGGGAGTGATATTAGTTCTCATCTTAGAATTAGCTTCCCCGGGTGGCTTTCTAAAGCCGTGGTCACTTGGTTGTTGGTGAAACTCATTCCCTGCCTCAGAGGGCTTACAGTGCAGATAAACCAAGTCAGATGAGAGTCACGGCTCAAGTCCGGGAGAAGCAAAAGATGGGGATGAAGGAAGGAGGGATTGCTTGACTAGTTGATTTTGCAGAGGTGTTTTTAGACCAGAAGAGGACAGTGAAATTGTACCTCACAACATGAGCTGCATGACAAAGGGTAGGAACCTAAGTAAAGTGTGGACACCCAGGCAGCAAGGAGGTCAGAGGAAAACAGAGCTAGCAGGGGTTCAGCTGAAGGTTGTTATATTTTTGGCAGGGAAGGAAGCATTTTGCTCCGACTCACACAGGCAGGAGAAGGAAGGCGAAGTTACTCCCTTTGTGTAAATCTTTGAGGTGAGAGAGGACCAGAGCATAGACACGCTGTTTGTTCATGGAAAGCAAAGTTGGCCAGGCTTTGCAGCGAATTCTCATCCTCAAACAATGGCCTTGTGGGATTAGCATCCTTAGCTAGGGAACCACCAGCATGGGTCTGATCTCTTTCTCTTCTGGATGTTTGTCATGCTGTTAATTTATATGAACAAGCTCAGCAAATAAAATTCACTTCACTGGTGGATCTTTTCCCAGGAATGAATATATGTGTTCTCAGGGTAGCTCCACCAGCTAAACAGTGACAACTCACTGCAGAAATCGTCACGCTAAATCAGAACATCTCTCACGTGGAAAGGCTTTTCTTTCAGAAAGGCATGGAAAAAAATGTGAAATAAATCCTCAATACTCAAATACACTGTGGGGCAGAGTTTGTATCTATGGCCCGGCAGCATTCCCACAAAGGAATGCCTGTGTCCAGCAACGTCTGGCATGTGTTCATACGTACTGGCTAGGCTGAAGTCAGCATGAGGGCTGTGGGGGCTCAGGACTCTCAATATTGAGGCCAGACGTTTTGCCAGGTTACCACAGTTACTAGAGAACAAAGTGGCCTTTAATAAGAGACCAGCACTGAAACACAGAATGCAAAGCTCATGCGTCTCGTTGCTTCCTTTAACCTGAAGGAGCGTAGTTCTGTGTGCACTGGCGGTGGTCCAGGTCCGAGGCAGGTGGGACAGATGTCTGAGATGGGACTCACCACACCAAACCTGAGATGTTTACCTAGTAGATGGCTCTATGTCGGGGCTAACTAGCACAGCCTTCCTGTATAACCACTGGAAAGAAATAGGCACTTTTCAGGAACAATTCATCCGACTTATTTTAGATGACTGCTTTGGAATTCAGTAAGTTGCAGCCTAAAATACCTATGTCTCCTCTCTGACCTCAGACGCCTACTCAGATGTAGGCATCTACTTTGTAGCTACCTCTTTTCACCTGATGAATCCCCTCCATGTGCATCAAGGGCAGCCTATAAATTCAGATTATTATTTCAAACAGGGTTGGCACAGCCAGGGTTGAGGAGGCATTTCCCATCTACAAGGCTTTGCCTGGCTACCTAAACGGAATTGGACCAGATTTCAGTTGCTAATGAGGCCTTAGGCTATCTTATTTTTTCAGCCTTCCTTTATATCCAGTCTTTAAAGCCACGTTCCATTAGAAAAGGACTAATGTTAAAAATGAAAGGAGCAGGAGTCCATTTGGAAAGAGAGACGGTGGTTGCTAATATGGATTGTTCGTAGGGCTAGATGGACCTTACAACTTGTTGCTGAAATACATTGCTGCCTCCCACATTGGCCGGAAGACACGTATGGGGTGCAGATTGATGGCATGCTGCTCCCAACTTGCCTGACTCACTCACATGGCGATCCCAGCACATCATGGTTGTGTGTGCCATTCATTTCCACTCAGCTTTGCATCTCTCCGAGAAATTAGATTAGGGGGTGGTGATGACAGCAGCCTGCTGTGGCGGGAAGAGTGGAATAGAACCACACTAAATTAACCAGAGCAATTTATTTGTCTCACATGTAATGGGCTGTGTTTCTCCATCCGCAGTTTTCCCTACCAGAGAGGGGTATGTGGTGCTCCATCGCTTTGCTCCAGGCAGGGAATGAGGGGGGTGGACGAGCTGCAGTGGCTTCTGAGTACATCCCTGAGCAAGGCGGGTGGGGTGAGGGAAAGTCAGCGGGAAGCTGATGCCAAGGTGAGGGAAGAGAGATGGTAGCAGAAGCATCCTTCCCCCACATCACCAGCTACTGTCTCTCCCCACCGAGGAGGGAGAAGGAGCAGCCGTCTCTCTGCCCCATGGTGTGAGACAGGGGTTTACAGGAACTGGGGGGAGAAGCCCGAGGAGATTATCAAATACATCAATTTTGCAGCCAGGGGAGAGAGAGAGAAGTGGCAGAGTTTGCTCTCACCCATGGATATGTATCATCTCACCTGCTAGCACCCAGGAGAAGATGCTGGGGAAAAATCATATACACACAAATTGCTCTGCTCCTCTGCTCTTCCCTGGTCAGCTGCAGACCCCTCTGCAAGCGGAGCTGCAAGGAGGGCGGTGCTGGACCCCACTTTGCCATGGAGCTTGATCATCCCAGGAGAGTCCAGAGAACTGCCCTGAGATGTTTCAGCACCTTGGGGTGCTCCGTCCTCATCCTCCCTTACCCACTGTCACTACCAGCACTGAGCTGGTAACTCCCTGCAGCAAGCTCCCAGGCAGTTTATGCTACATCTAAGGAGACAGAGAGACATCTCCCGCTCACATTATATCTCTACAGCTCCATGCACTGCAGGGGTGCTATAGAAACAATAGCAAAAATCAGAATATTAAACCCACATAATCAACCCAGCCCAATCAAGCTGCTTTCAGGGGTTTCCGTGAGCTGCTCTGTCTATGAAATCTGGCAAAGCTGTGCCATAACCCAGATCTCTTTGTACAGCATGTGTTTTGCTGGTTGGTGTGCATCAGCTGTGTGTACACTAAGGGGGAAGATCTCAAAAGCCAGCAGCCCTGCAAACCCCCTCCTCCCACCCAGCCGCAGTGTAAGAATACAGCCGCTCAGACCTTGTTTGTGCTGGATGACAAGGCTCCCTGCAGGCAATTTATTGCAGCCTTCTCAGGGTGGCCCCCTGCTCGGTTCACCAGGGGGAAGGTGTAATAAATTGCCTGCGGGGAGGCTTTGCTCCTCAGAGTCTCTTTAGAGATATGAGAAGCTTCTGTCCAGTCAGAAGATTTACTTGTGTGAAAACTGACCTTTGCTTGAGGAAGGGAACTAATGGGGCTCTGCTACTTAGCACACAGCTCTGAGCTAAGCCATCCATTACACACACATCTTAATAGCAGTCTGGCTCTTCAGTCCTATAACATCATTTCTGTTTTCTGCTTAACTGGGAATATATTTGTATAAGTGACCTGTGTTTAGAGAAGGGGATAAGTTGGTTTTCCTTTCCATTCAGCACCTGAGGGGGAAGAAAAAGCAGCATTCTAAAAATTTGTTGGTTTGAGCCACATTTTGAATGTGTTGATGCTGGCAGCATTGCCTTGTCTAATTTTGGGAAGCATTTAGACAGCATGATAGGTACTATGCAGAACTGGATGCTGACAGTGTAGGATTTATACCTAATTTGGATCAAGCAGCAATAGCTACGTCAATGCCTACACACAGATTGTCTGACTGGGTCAAAGTCATGCAGACATTGTTTCCATTTTCATTGCAATTTGTGCATTTACACCTTACACCAGTGGGTGTGATTTGCTGTCATCAGTGAAGCAAGCAGAAAGGTCTGCTATGAGGGGTCCCATCACCATGGCATTGAACAAAGGGGTAGAGCCAGTGAGTAAGTAAACCCCATGCCAGCTTTCACAGCCAAATCATACCTTTGTGTGCTGCTGACAATACGGTGGAATGCCTGGAGGGATTTCTATTCCTAAAATGGTTCAAGATCCTCAGATGAAAGATGCTCTACAAATACTGAGGGCTGGTGTTATGCAAGACAGTGCACCCAGCAAGTTACCTCTAATAGCCAAGATGTCACTCTTGGCAAGAATCAGAGCAGGAAAGAGCTGGGCTGGGCTGGAGCTCAGGAGAATGTGGGGCAGTTCCCCTGGTGACTGAGGGAGAGGAGGGGAGGAAGGCAGTGTGCTGCTGTGATCCGGTCACTGCTCTTGCCTCACACGTGGGACAGATAACCACATCACTCCAAGCCAAGAGGAGCTGCAACAGTCTTTTTGTACAAAGCTGCACTTGTCTTGCAAGCTAGGCTCCACAGGACATTTCAGGGGTGGAGCGATTTGCAGAATATATTGAGCTGGCTGCTGCTTTTATGGCTTGGTCAGGCCTGATACCCCTCCTGGTGAGAGGGCAGAGGCCTCACTGTACTGAGGTCAGTGCCTTTCCACATGATGCTTGATGCTGTAACCAAACAACAGGGAGGAATGTGCCTGCATTACTGCCTTGATTCCTTTCCTTCTTTATGGTGATACTGGAGCACTTTGTGGTTTGCAAAGACCCCAAAAGATACACAGCCTGGAAGAGAGGAAGAGAGCTGGTTTATATATATTCCAAAGCAGATCCCTTAGTATTTTGTACACAGAGAAGGTGAGGCATAGGAATTTAGCAAATATCCCCAAAACATGGTTTTCCAGGAGTTCATGGGCCAGCCTCTTAGAAACACTGAGAAAAATGGATGGGTCGTGAGTAAAGGTGCAAACAGCTTCATAGTACAGTACAGCTGGTGGGAAAGAGAGAGGGAACAGGCTCAGGTTAAACAATATCCACAGCTCTTTTTTTGTTAGCTGCAATTCCCTATATTCCTGGAATCACATTCACCTCCAGTTTTGTGGCTTTCTTGCAATAAGGTAAAAGTTGACATAGGTCTCTCATGCTGCGTCCTGTCCCCTGCATACCAATCCCTGGCGCTGGGCGAGGGTGGCCTGAGCACGGCACAAGCACAGGGGACAGGACATGGGATAAGAATCAAAA
This sequence comes from Aptenodytes patagonicus, assembly GCF_965638725.1. Classification (NCBI taxonomy): domain Eukaryota; kingdom Metazoa; phylum Chordata; class Aves; order Sphenisciformes; family Spheniscidae; genus Aptenodytes; species Aptenodytes patagonicus. The sequence continues at coordinate 7,216,877 of NC_134949.1, read as the reverse complement.
TAAATGCAGAAGGGGAGGTAAATGGAGCTTTTTAGCGCCTCTGATTTTCATTCCTGGCTGATTACTTAACAGGCCAACTATTTAGCATGACCATTGTCTGCTTTAAGTGTCAGCACATAAAAGTGCACACCCATGACTATTAGCAAACAGGGCTGGAACATAAAAGGAGCTCTGCAGCCTGAGCTGTTCAGAATACTCATTTAGCATGAGACACTGGCCATAATGACATCTGCATTTAAGTCCATTATACCAATGCGTGTGATTTTTCTTTTCCTGGTTAGCAAATGGCCTCATATTTTTCAAATTACCCTCTGAAGTTTTAAATGACGTGGTGAGAGATAATGAGCCAGACCCCAGGATGGATGAGGCAGAAAAGGGGTCTCCTCCTTTATCCATTGCTTTGTAATAATGAAATAAGAGGCAGTCCACCAAGCTCTGCTGACAGCTCTGTCCTGCATCCTAACCAGAATGGAGTCAGCCAACTGGGAAGGACATGGGAGACACCTCTGCCCATTTCAATCCTTTCTCTCGGGTCCGAGTATATTTCCCATCTAGGGCAGGAGGAAACACTGGGGAAGGTGACTGCACATCAAAACCAAAATCCTTTTCCTTCATTCTGACTTCTACTATGAAATCCAGTTTAACCCTTTATTTTCCTTTTTCATGGGAAAAATAATGTTTTCACCAGGGGAGAGAAGAGCCACTTGGATTGTTATTCTATGATTTTTCCCCTTTCCTGTTCTTAATAGGCCCAAGAGGGGTGTTTTGCCTCCCTGCATGGAAACAGTATCACAGGGCTGGAGAGAAGGTTCTCCCCTTGCCAATACTAAGTTGCCAGCTCCTGCCCTTTGGAAAAGGCAGGAACTCATCCAGAAATCAGTGCCACACTGTTATCAGTCATGGTCACCTGGATCAGGTGCAAACATCCTCAGTGCCATCCTTGGCCTCCCCATCACTGCCTGGCACTGCTCACTTCTGTTTTGACTGGGCCTCTCGCACAGCACTGTACCAGCACGCCGGAGCCACACGCATTGGCATGCCCCTCGCCCAGCTGCCTCCTGTGCCTCTGTGGCCACCCCACTGCCTTCCTCTGAAAGCAGCAAGACATCTGAGGAGTGAGGCTTAATAGGACAATAACAAGAGAGTGCTTTATAGAATCATAGAATAGTTTGGGTTGGAAGGGACCTCTAAAGGTCATCTAGTCCAACCCCCCTGCCGTGGGCAGGGACATTTTCAACTAGATCAGGCTGCTCAGAGCCCCGTCTAGCCTGACCTTGAATGTTTCCAGGGATGGGGCATCCACCACCTCTCTGGGCAACCTGGTCCAAGAGCTTTGTTATGCCCTTGCCTGGTCTGGGCTTTCCAGATGGCAGAGGCACTCTTTGTCCTAGTCAGGGCTCCAGTTTCGATGCCAGTTTTTTCTGGTAGGGGCACTCCTCAAGAAGATGCTGTTCCTTGGTGAAACCAAGTGCTGAAACCTTTTTGAGGTCTTCCAAAGCCCTTTCGATGTTTTCTTTGAATTTTCTTGGAAGAAAACGCCATAGCACCAGAATGGGAGTTTTGGAGTGTTTCTTTTTGTTGAAAAAATGGTTATGTTGTTGGATAAATGCCTTTTGGACCAGCTGGTTCCTACCAGAGTCAAACATCAGAAGAACTAGGATGATATAACTGCCCCAGGACAGATCTACATCTGAACTAGACAAGACATCCATTTGCTGTGGTCATGCTTCAAAATATCATTGTGTTGAAGACCATGGTGAAATATGTTTACTGTTTGGCAGGTTCTGCTTGGAAATAAACGCATGGGCGTGTGATCTCGAACGCTATGACAGTACATTTGCACAGGCAGGAACTCGATTGCACAGAGCCTGGTCCCTGCTAGGTGATAGATGGCCAAGTTCAGGCTGACAGGATATGTCCAGGGCTGTGTGTTAGAGGCAATGCTAAATATCTTTTATTTGACAGTTTCTTTTGGTGTGTGGAAATTGGGAGTGCTGCTCATTTCAGCTCTCACTGGCCACACAAGCACACCACCAGCTCAGGTGCTTTTGAAGGACATTTTCCTGATAGTCCTGAGGCCTCCTATCCCCACTGCAAGGACAAAGCACCTTCCGAACACTGCTAAATTTGCGCATCTGCACACACACAACTGGGTTCGCATATGAGGCCAGCAGCAGTGGCCAGGGATTCTCCATCTCCTGAAGGACCAGTAATCAAACTGGTGAGTCCAGTTCTCAATCAGGCATTTCTCCCTGCTGCAACTTGGAGGTGGGCATGTGTGTAATGCAAGGGAGAAATTGCAATAGTGCCAGTTTCCCATCACCCAAGGATCAGGAGTTTCCACAGCTGCTTCTCACAGGCACTGTCTGTGCTTGGCTGGTTACAATGGGAATTGCCATTCACCACAGCATGAGGAGCTTAAGCTGTCTCAGAGCAAGTTGTCAGTTAACCAACGCTTAATATACAGCAATCTGATCAGTACGAGGCATATCCTCGCAGCTAAAAACCCTTAAACGTTTCAGATGCAGCAGCTTCTGAAGTCTTCCAAGATACCTTCTGCAGCGGTACTCATTATTATCTTCCTGCCACTGAGAGGGAGCAGTCAAGATAGGCATTTTATGTTCATTACCCAGCATAATATTCACTGGCTTATTTAATTAATGCTTAGAAAATGTACTTGATGAATTATAAGTTACTGGGGGTGGGGAGGGATGGGGAATGCAGAAATAGATTAACATTGGCTGATCTTTTAAACTTTTTCAAAAATGATTTCTCAGGTTTTTACACTCTCAAAGTCTTGTGGGGTGTTCCCCCTTCTTGCAGGCACCTAATTTCTCATAGCAACAGTTGCTGGTTTTCAAAGAACCTCTTGTAGGAGCTGCTTGAGGCAAAGCTGTTTGTTGGCTGTATTGCAAGAGATGTAGGTAGCGGAGCAGAGGTATCAGACACATTGTACTGCCTCTTTCTCTGTCCAGCCCATCCATTATTTCCTGGATATATCAGCTTCACAGCACATGGAGGAATGCGGCTCTCAGGGGAGTCCTCAACAGAAATCTGAGAGTTGCCCCTTAAAACTGATGATCTTAAAACATGCGGTAAGAAACGGCTTATAAGCTTAACAGGCAAAACAGACAGAGGGGGGCAGAGGAGGGAGGAGTATTTTCTAAACACAGCACCACAGCCCCAAGCAGCTAAATTATTTTCTGAAGGTCATGAAGAAAACCTGTGTCCGAGTCAGGAATTTAACCCAGATTTTTTGCTTGGTTCATTGCCTTAGCAGCTGGATGCTTCTTCCTGCCTCTTTAGTCACTGACATTGGTCATTGTAAAGTGCGGTTTCCTTCACCGTATTTGGAAAAGATGGTAGCAGGAGGAGGTCTGACAGAGACTCACAATCAGTGCAAAAAAACGTGTCTTTCCCTCCCCTTTCTGTTGTTGCAGCACCAGCTGTGAGTTCAGGGGAGTCTGCTCCAGTTCGGGTTTTCTGAGCTTGCCACACAGAAAATCCCATAAGAGTTCTCTCTGCAAATCCGTTTTCTTTTAAGTAGCACCAATTTCCTGGTGCACATGCTTTGCATTTGTCTGGGTGCATGTGTGAGAGCCAGTAGCTCCCCAGCACACTCTCCACTCTGGAGATCACTTGAAAACTGGGTTTTGTTTGTGAAGATGAAGTATCATGTACAGGCTCTGTGCTCTGAGAGACTCAATTTTGTACAGAAAATGATCTGTGCATGTGTCTGTGTGGAAAGCCTTGGGAAAGATCCTTGCAACCTTAAGAAATGCAATATTGCCCTCTAGTGATGATGAGGATGGTCTCATTTGATCTGATGAAACAAAAAGCATTTTGGCTAACTTTCACTGGGATTCAAAAATGGAATAAATGTTGCTGTTTTCTTCTGACCCTGGAATTAAAGATCCTACCGTCACAACTTGGAGAGCACTGGTAGCGGTGATAAGCAGAGGAGGTTCTTCAGGAATCACAGAATGTGTAAAATTATCATTTTTCTCCATGAATTCAGCAGATGGAAAGCCAGCTGCACTCAGAGAGCAGATCTAGTAAGAAGGTTTTTTTTAATGCAGCATCTTTTTTGCATTTCTAAAGCCAAGTATATTTTTATTTGCCAAAAAAAAAAAAAAGAGAGGCAGTTTCAAGGACAGGAGGTGAAACCCCGTCAAAACCAGAAAAAAATTAAGAAAAAGATTAAATTTTTGTGCTTCATGATCCCTACATTCAAATGTTTTTTTTATTTTGGTTTTATTTTTATTTCTCATTTGAACTCTTCTGGAGGGGGAGAAGGAGGGATAATAGCAGGAGCACTTCAGCAGATGAACAAGAAGAGCTCAAAATGTTTCTTCCACTCTAGTAAGCAAGTAGTTGGTTGTATCTGTCAGGAAATATACTGTTTTGAAGGGTCTTCAGAAGACACTTAGGACTACAAAGCTTTGACCTTTACCCCTAAGAAGGTTACATTTAAGGCCCTCAATTCTGCAAATAGCTCAACATGGACAATCCCTCCAGTGCTCGTGTGAAGCCCCAGGAGTGTCAGCAGGTCTCTCAGCTCCATTCCCAGATAGTAGGGTCAGGGAGTGAGGTTTCTCTGTAACTGGACCCCGCAACTCAACCCAGATTTCTAAGGTTTCTCGTTTTTTTAAGTTCCTGATGCAGACAGCATTTCCCTGGCACCTTTCCTATTCTAATTGCCTCTGACAAGGCACGATAGTACTGGAATTTATGTAAGGAACATTGCTGCCACTGTACTGCAACTTAAAGATCACTATAAAACAGGGTGGACAGACAGATATATGGTTTTTTCCTTACTTAAAACACAAAGTAAATGCAAAATTCACCTTAATCATTCACTGAACTTATCCAGGCTTTCTCTGTTACTACAGGAACACACAACATACTTATGTGTAACAATCAGTCATTACCTTTGACGGTATCCTGAGCTTTTTACCCCAAAAGGTCACAAGGCAGAATTAAGGGCCAAAGTCTATTCAAGCCAGTGGCAAAACTCTCGTGGAGTTCACTGCCAAAGGATCAAACCTTCAAAGCAGGCAGGACATGGAGTACTGAATTGATTCATACATATCATGGGCTTTCAACATAATTGCAAATATTTGGGGTAATCAGCGAATGCAAGAGAGTGTGTTTTTCTGACACTGAGGGTTTGGGCTGGTCAACTTTCTACTGAGTTCTGAGAAGTCATCTCAGCTCAAAAAAAAAAAAATTAAGATTATTGGCATTCCCAGTCATCCCCAGCATTGCTACTCACAGTACTGGTAAATTGTGCAAGATCCTTAACTATTGCTGGTTGCTTACTGTGCGACCATAGCTGCTACATGCTAGCTGCTAAAATATGTAAAGAAGCCTTTATAAAATTTGCCTTATGCAGAGCTGAAGTGGACAGGGAAGGAACCCAGAAGTGGATTTCTGTCAGTGAACATTTTACAGACCCAGGTCAACAGCACAGAAATGGGCAGGTCAGGTAAAGGAGTGAAGAGGAAACACCAAAATGTGATGGAGAATGAAGGGGAGCTTACAAAGCAAACAGAATAAATGATTATTTGAAGTTTAAAAACAAAACAAAGGATTATTTAGAAACAAAATCATCCACTTGATGATCCAGTTCCTTTGGTATGGCTGCGGTGGTGGTGACTGATCACATCCTGGAGCATGCACAAGCCTCTTTCATTACCCCAGTCTGTCATAAGCAAAGAAACTTCACTTTTAGTATACTCATCATGACTCCATTGACCACATTTTTCATGTAATGACTGCATTTTCATGTTTTGCCCTAGCCCTCCCCTTGTGTCTCACCTCTCTTGCTTTCCCTTTCAGATTCTACATTGAAAGCATCTCCTATCTAAAGGACAATGCCACCATTGAGCTGTTTTTCTTGAATGCGAAGTCCTGCATCTACAAGGTAAGGATTCGGAGCTCTGGGTGGCACTGGGGTGGGCTGAGACACCTGGGTCTGCATCCCCTAACCCAAAATTTACATTGGTCACAGCCGGACTTCAAGACACAACCTCCTCCTCCTCCCACCCTCCCTCACTCCTCTGTCTCTAACCACCCTGGCCAGCTTCCCTGTCAGAGAGAGGTTCTGAGGTAGAACACCCCTGGAAGTAACTCTTGTGGTTGGTAGGAAGGAATCTGCAGCTGCTAAAATGATAAACTGGCTTGTATTTAGAAGGAAATGTCTGCTTTTGTGTTAAAAAACCGCCGGTGGAGAAGCTGTTGGGGCCCGCTCTGGGCTGAGTGGATGTCGTTAGCGGTTCCCGCCCGGAGAGGGCGGCAGTGGCCACGCGGGCTGCGGCGCGGGCGCCATCTTCTGGGCTAGGCGGCGGGGGAGCGGGAGCGTGTTTGTGGGCGGTGAGTCTGTGAGAGAGTTAAGTGCGTGTGTCTGTGAGATTGTACGTGTGTGAGAGAGTGTGCAAGGAAAGTGTGAGAGTGTGTGTGAGGTTGTGTGAGTGCGAGAGTGGGGGTAGGCATGGCGGGGCTGAGTGTGTGAGGGGTGTGTGACTGCATGGGTGTGTGACTGTAACTGTGAGAGTTTGTGCGTCTGTGACTGTGTTAGGGATGCATATGACTATATGTTTGTGACAGTATGACTGAGACTTTGTGGGCCAGGGGGAGTGAGCATGTGGGGGTATGGGTGGTGGGGAAGGGTGTCCATGGGTGTGTACTGAAGACCGTCTTGTACAGGAACAAGCCATGCACGGAGAAGTGTTTTTTGTACCAGAAATAGCCCTGCCTGGTAGGCTATTGAAAACACCAGCCTGCTGTCACCAGCACTGTAACTCAGAGCTCCCCCTTGCAAGGCACTCTGTGTGCCAGAGATAAGGGCATCCTGGCATGGTCTCCACTCCCCTGCTGGAGTGCCTGCAGCAGACCTGCGAAGCTGATCCCTCCGATGCCACAAGCCAACCATACAAGCGAAAGGGCAGGGTCCAGAAAATTAAGCAGGCCCAGAACCCACTGAGGTGAAGGCTGGCTGCATGCGGACTCGGCCAGGAGGGCTGGATGGGCGGCTGACCTGTGTGGGACTGGGAGAGGTTTTTCAGCAGCTGGGATTCCCTGGGAGGATCCCTCCTACCTCCCTCTGTGCTGGCAGAGGCCATTCTCAGTGACTCACCTCCATCTGCCAGGGAGGAAGTGGTAGGAAATGACAGCTGTAGTCAGGGAGCGATTGTACCGCCACCCCACGACCCTCAGCAGGTTTGTGACCTGCTAAACCACCTAGCTTACACCGAATCTGGAGCCTCGCTTGCTGACATCTGCATGTCCTAAAATGCAGGGACTAACTTTGCATCTCCTAAAAGGCAGGGTAGAAGACAGAAAATGCCTTTTTTCCAGTGCCCAGGAAAGAGGCAGGGCTGCTGAGCTGAGCTGTGCAGAGCTTTGCTCTCTGGCAAGGCTGCAAGTAGATGTGCTTAGTCAGCGCTCTCCAGCAACAAGCTCAGTGAGCATCACATTTTGGTTCCTGGGGAAAGTTCCTTTTTGGAGTATTGCCAGGAAAAGCTTACACTGTTGTTCTTTTTTTGGAGAAAGCTTAATAAGAAGAGGAGAAAAAAAAAAAAGAAAAAGAGTGCCTACAGATCTAGGTTGGTCTATTTTAGTCTGACCTCTCCTGAAACCATTACTTTGCACATTTCGAGCTGACTGTCATCTCCATCCAAAAATAGCCGTGCTGGATTCCCAGTCTCCCATGCGGGTCCTTCCCCATTTGACTTCCAGACACAGTAAGCCGTGCTGTGCTATTAAGGTGGCACTGAATTCGAAAGTTGGGTGCAAAGTCTCTGCTAAGACGCAGGGCGAGCACCCGGCCAGCATGCCTGGAGGATTCCTCTAGGTGTAGAAAGGGGGATTCAGTGTCTAAGCACAGCCAGTGCTTGTCGTCCCTGCAGCTAACAGGGGGTGTTGTATGCTCCCAAACCTTGAAAGCTTCCTTGTTGCACCAGAGGTTTCCTCACTGGACTTCCCACAGATCACTTTACCCCAAGCTCCCCTGCAGCCCGGAAAGACCATACTGTGTATGATATGTGTAGTTCATAACACTCTAGCACCTCAGACCTTGCCCTGTTGATTCTCCAGACACACACCCTCAAACGTCCCCATGCACAGGGCTGCTCAAGTTGGGAAAGAAGACAACTATGGCCTCTAGTTTGGGGCTGCTGGTCCCCTGGGTTGCCAGCTGGCTCTGTGTTGGGTGCTGTACTCCTCTGGCTGTGCCCGTGGCTCCTCCTCACCCACCCTGTTGTACAATGAGACATTCATGGACCCACACACCCAAACCCTCGCACAGGACCAGCAAGCCACTGTTGCCCAGAAAGGCCAAGCCACATTTGTACTACCAAACGAGACAGGGCTTGGCATCGGGCACTGTCCCTCGATCAGTCAGGCCATTTAATTACTAGCACGTTCTGGCACGGGTTTTGGCCTGTGCCAACTAGCCCTGTCCCAGGCATTGCTTGGGCACTGTTCAAGGATGACCACCTGTTCCCAAGAGGCAATACAGTGGAGGTAACCCCATCTGGGACCGGGGAACGGAGGAAGAGTGTTTAGTCATGGGCTATACTGTGCCGTGTACGCTTAGGGCCAGAGAACAGGCTCTGGCCCACTTTACCTACTAGTGTAGACTTGCCGTAACATCGACATGTGGTTGCAGAGGCTGGTTCGTCCATGCAATGCCTGGTGCTTCAAAATGTGAGGCAGACCAGGCACTCTGGTTCTACTCCGCATCACCCCCTGCTATAGGATGTGCCTGACTGCCCCAGCCCGGCCCTGCCTGCAGCTGAATCGACATCTTGCACCAGCCGCTTCCCTTGGCATATGCACATCGTTAGTGCAGGTGCCTGCGTGAATCAGGCAGTTTAGCTGAACGCGGGAAGGTGTGTTTATTGCTTGTAGCAGAGCTGGTCTTCACTCCCCAAGGAGTTGTTATGAAGGAGGTGAAGGAAGTGCTTATTTTAAAAAGCTGGCACTGGTGAAAGCCAAGGACACCTGGATCTTATCCTCTGTTTTGTTCCCTTTGTTTTTTATTTTGCCAGAGACAAGCCAACGCAGCAATTGTGGCTTGTAAATGAGGTGTGGCCATGACTTGGCTGGAGCATGGATCACAGCAGTGATCTATATTTAGATCACTCGTTTCTTGCCAGATGAAGTGAAATATTAAAAACAGCAGCTTAATAAATACAACAGAAAAGCCACCATAGGAATGAGCTGAACAGTGACCCAGTTTACATGGCCACATACGTAGGAGACAACGTAGGAGTTCTAGTTGCAGAATAGAGGCCTAAACAGTATCTCAGTAAAAGCCCACTATCTTCCCAAAAGCAGGCACCAGAGGCTGGGGGAGAGTACACTTGGCCACAAGATTAATGCTCGTGACTCCCATCCCAAGCATCTTTGATGCCCGGTCTGCATCCCACGCATTCAGACAGAGCAGTGCCTGGACCCCTTGGTTCTGTGAGTACTGTCTCAGGCATAGCAGAAGGACCCTGAGAGGATCTCATGGGACCATCAGTGTTCTTCACGTGACCATGGTGTCCAAGCAAAATGCTCACAATTTCACCTGACCCTCCAAGATCGCTTTCATCAGGGGCTGGATCCTATAGAATGGAGTGGTAAAGATCTACCAAAAGATTTGCTGTCACAGCTCATTCTCAAAGCACCCCCAGCCCCAGTGCTCATGGGGATGAAGGGGCCGAACCCAGAGCTCCCATCCTGCAAGAGGGAATATGGCTCTTTTTCCTGTGAGTTTACCCTTGGCAAGGGCCAGAAGAGTTTGGCGGGGTCTTTGACACCACCTCAGTGAAGACAAATTTTCTCATTTCCTTGCTTCTGTGAGCCAAGGACAAGGCTACGTTCCCCGAAAAAAAAGGAAAAGGCACAGGTGACTTTTGGGGGAGAAAAAATGTATTTCCCAGACTACCTTTCACTAAATCACACAATAAAATAAAAATTACCCTGATCCTCGCCCTTCCACCTGCCTTCTCCTCCCTCCTCCCCAGGAATCCCTTCATGCCACATCCAGTTATGCTTCATTTACCAAGCCATTACGCTGAGTATTTGGCTTTCTCCACATCTGACTGGGCAGGTTCTCCCTCACTTTGGTCTCCAGGAGCACAGGGAATGCTTTGAAGCCTAGCCAGGGGAGAAAACTGGCACAGCACGCTTCACCGTGCAGTAGCCAGGAGGAGATACATGTCCTTCTTGCAGGAGCTCAGACTGACTCAACTCTCTTTTTCTTTCTTTTCTTCATCTTTCAAGGAACTCATTGAGGTTGACAGTGAAGTGGTGTTTGAACTGGCTGCATACATCTTGCAGGTAAGCACCCACCTTCTCTCGCTTCGTGCTTCCTCGTGTTGCATTAAATCTCTTGACTTGCCAAATCCAAAATGGCTGTGCAGAAGTGCAGGGGTTCACCCACTTGCAGGAGAAAGATGTCTTTACACAGTTTACATAATTTATACTAATGCAAAATAAATACAGAAGGTTCTCAAACCAGACCTCTCCACGCATGGAGCACATTCCACTGCCCAACATTTTGCATAAATAAATGCATATTATGTTTGCACTGACAAGACCCTGGGGTATGATGTAAAGCCAGAGAAAATCTAAGTAATGAATGCAATTTCCTAGGTGAAATCCATATACAATCATTTCTTCTCCAGTGACTTTACTTGCTTAGTCCTCTGATGATATCCATAAGCTTCTATATATGCAACTGTCTGTATTCTCCAAGGTGGGCAGAAAGGCTTAAAGACCTTCCAAAAAACTTCTCCAGAAAAAAAATCGTCTTTTAAAGTCTTGCTCTTCAGGGAGAGGGAAGTGGTCAGAGAGCAAATTACCAGCAGTGTTTGGTAAATCTCTGATTCCCAAAGAAGAATCTTTTCAGGGAAGTGGAGGTGGTTTTTGTGAAAGTTCTCTTTTTAGGAGCATGACAGTGGGAGCAGATCAAAGATAATTGTCAGATGATTCTTGTTCCCCTTTCGTACAGTGTAGTTTTCATTTTTTTTCCCATCAGCCATGAAGCTGTGAGGAGCCATGTGAGCAGAGAAACCATCTCATCGGACTGCACTAATAAATAACAATGCATTGCACTTCTACAGCACTTTCCATGTTAAAGAAGCAATTAATGCGTGGGGATTTGAATCTTCATTAAAATCGTTTTATGTAACAAAAATGGAGCGAGATGGAGTCAGGATGGGGGACTCAATTAAAAGCACATTATAGAAATTGCATATTGGCTGTTGGGGGAATACACATCAAACAACAGGCTCGTTGTGAGAAGCAGCAACAGGGTTATGAATCTATTGTCTGCTTATCCTAATGAAGAACTTGAACACTTAGTAATTGTACAGCCAGATCCAGATCTGCCACTGTAACCCTCGTTGCTGTGATTGTTTCTCATCACAGACAAACACAGGACGTTACGTGTATTCCTGTAGTAGTTTGATGTGTAACTTAATGAAAACAGTCAAAACAAGCCACACCTCTGCTGTCTGTAACCAGAAATTACTACAACCCATGTTTGTGACAGGATCCAAGCAAAACATACTGCATTTTGTTCTACTTCCCACTGCAGCATTCAGGTCGAAAAACTGAAGTACGGAGAATCTACCCTACAAAATTGTTTCTTAAATTCAGTATGCTCATCCCTGTGCAGGCCAGGGCTAGGCTGGCCTTTGGGCTTTGCTCTGTATTGAACTATAATCATGATATGCTCGAGGACTCCTTCCTATGAACCAGGGGAGAGCTTGTCTGCCCTTCAGTTCACTCAGAGGGAAACAGGAAGATAGTAAAGGACTGTCAGAACTCAAGTGATTTAGTCTGCAGCCATATTTGAAATTGTTGTGTTACCAGAACAAATTAAAGTACCACCAAAGCTCTGAACCTTACCCCAGCCTCAGGACTGAAGCACCACTGGACATGGGCTGACAGGTTTTGCAGGTGGATGGACGGATGTAAAGACAAAAGACCTGAATGCAAAACCCAGTACTCTTGGCAGTGGAAACTCCCTCACTGCACAAATTACATTATTGCACTGTGCTTTCTGTGTAGCTGACGGCAAATGAGGTGCTTTAGCATGCATCATATGAAATGCATATTGCCTATGGAAAATGCAAAGTGCATATTACATCTATTGAGGAGGAGACTCGCCAGATTTTGAGGGTTTGCCAGATAAGCAATTAGACTCAGGTACTAATCTAACTACTGGAGTGGAACATTACCCAGCCCTTTAACATCAGGCTGTGATGGTAATAAATAGAAATATCTAGATATATAAGTAAGGGAGCTAAGTACTCCCCCAAACACCCAGCGAGGAGTTAGAGAAACCTGTCTTGCATCCCCTTGAAAGCTGACAGTGAGCTAGTTTTTGAAAGTCTAGTTACTAGAAAATAACAATAATACTTGTACAAAGAGTCAGGGGAGTTGCAGTCTCAGAGGCTGCAAAGTCACTGAGACTGCAGAGATCTTCTAGTAATGTAGTATCCACATTGATGCAAAAAATTACTTATTTACTAGCATTTCCTGCAGCTTCTTGGGTATCCACTAGCAGAATGAGGAATCATCTGGCCCTGTATTAGTCAAACCTTTTGTTTGTTAATCTGCCCAGCTCACTGCATGTATCATGGCACTTGACATTAGATACTGGTTCCAAAAAATACATGAGGAACCAATTACAACAGGAAATCGCTGCTAAATGAATTTTGCAAATGGAAAATCTTGAACAGTCGTTTTCTTAATTGTTTTCTATTTCTAATGATACATTTTTAATTTTTCTCCCTCGGTTTACAGGAGGCAAAGGGAGATTTTTCAAGGTAGGTGATCTTAAAAGTTTTTGTCATTGTGTGCTGTGAGAATGAATCTGGTAAATTCACTGTGTGAGTGATGCGACTCAGTTGTAGCTGTGTAGCAACAGGAATGCATTACTAACATAGACGTCATGTCTCCTGAAATCATTTCTTCACAAAACACAGCCTTTGACCAGAGCATGCCTTACAAACAGCATTGTTGGTGATTTTGTTGTTGACAAATCTCTTTATATGCCCATGAAGTTCAGGAAATAGACTAGTCTTCGGAAGGAAATTACTAAGGAAATGACTCTACAATCATTGTTACATTACAGGTCCAGTCAGAGGCAACATTAAAATTCCATCACTAATTGATATTTCAGCTTGAATTTGGACAGAGTTCTCAAATCACAATTTAGATAATTGGTTTTGTTGAACTTCTGCTATCCCTTGAGCCAAATATTCAGACTTTCTGTAAGAAATTCAGAGAGGTGACTGTGCTTGGTGTTTCAGAATCATAGAATCATAGAATAGTTTGGGTTGGAAGGGACCTCTAAAGGTCATCCAGTCCAACCCCCCTGCCGTGGGCAGGGACATCTTCAACTAGATCAGGTTGCTCAGAGCCTCATCCAACCTGACCTTGAATGTTTCCAGGGATGGGGCATCCACCACCTCTCTGGGCAACCTGTGCCAGTGTTTCACCACCCTCAGCATAAAAAATGTCTTCCTTATATCTCATCTATATCTCCCCCCCTTTAGTTTAAAGCCATTCCCCCTTGTCCTGTCACAACAGGCCCTGCTCAAAAGTCTGCCGCCATCTTTTTTATGTCCCCTTTAAGTACTGATAAGCTGCAATAAGGTCTCCCTGAAGCCTTCCCTTCTCCAGGCTGAACAACCCCAACTCTCTCAGCCTTTCCTCATAGGAGAGGTGTTCCATCCCCCTGATCATTTTTGTGACCCTCCTCTGGACCCGCTCCAACAGGTCCGTGTCTTTCTTATGCTGAGGGTTCCAGAGCTGGACGCAGTACTGCAGGTGGGGTCTCACCAGAGCAGAGTAGAGGGGCAGAATCCCCTCCCTCGACCTGCTGGCCACGCTGCTTGTGATGCAGCCCAGGATACGATTGGCCTTCTGGGCTGCGAGCACACATTGCTGGCTCATGTCCAGCTTTTCATCCACCAGTACCCCCAAGTCCTTCCCAGCAGGGCTGCTCTCAATCCCTTCATCCCCCAGCCAGGGTTGATACCGGGGGTTGCCCCAACCCAGGTGCAGGGCCTTGTACTTGGCCTTGTTAAACCTCATGAGGGTCGCACAGGCCCACTTCTCCAGCTTGTCCATGTCCCTCTGGATGGCATCCTGTCCCTCTGGCGTGTTGACCGCACCCCTCAGCTTGGTGTCATCTGCAAACTTGCTGAGGGTGCACTCGATCCCACTGTCTATGTCATTGATGAAGACATTCAACAGTACCAGTCCCCATACGGACCCCTGCAGGACGCCACTCGTCACCAACCTCCATCTGGACATTGAGCCATTGACCACTACCCTCTGGATGCGACCATCTAACCAATTCCCCACTCACCGGACAGTCCACCCGTCAAATCCATACCTCTCCAGTTTAGAGAGAAGGATGTTGTGGGGGATGGTGTCAAAGGCCTTACAGAGGTCCAGAGAGATGACATCTGTAGCCCTTCCCGTGTCCACTGATGTAGTCACTCTCTCATAGAAGGCCACTAGGTTGGTCAGGCAGGACTTGCCCTTGGTGAAGCCATGCTGGCTGTGTCAAATCACCTCCCTGTCCTCCATGTGCCTTAGCATAGCTTCCAGGAGGATCTCTTCCATGCTTTTCCCAGGCACAGAGGTGAGACTGACTGGCCTGTAGTTCCCCGGGTCTTCCTTTTTCCCCTTTTTAAAAATGGGGGTTATGTTTCCCCTTTGTCCAGTCAGTGGGAACTTCACTGGACTGCCACGACTTCTCAAATATGATGGATAGTGGCTTAGCAACTTCATCTGCCAGTTCCTTCAGGACCCACGGATGGATCTCATTGGGTCCCATGGACTTGTGCACCTTCAGGTACCTTAGATGGTCTCGAACCTGATGTTCTCCCACAGTGGGCGGCTCTTCATTGTCCCAGTCCCCGCCTTTGCCTTCTGCGGCTTGGGCGGTGAGGCTCGAGCACTTGCCGGTGAAGACCAAGGCAAAACAGAAGACTGTTAATGAAATGCCCAAGAATTTTCATTTAAGTTGACTGTACCTGTCAGCTATACATTAGTAGCAACCAAAGGTCAGAAGGCTGTTTGATGCCTCATGTGAGAAACATGAAAGTTCTTCATCTGAAGCTCAGGAGAACTGTCTATGCTAAAAACTTCACATACACCATATATTACTTTTGCTGACCTGAATGTGAGTTCAGCTGAAGGACCACATTATCCATTGAAGTTAGTTTCAGAGAAGAAAACAAGGTGTGAATGGGCAGTGAGGTTGAATTGCCAGATAAGCCTAAAGACATGTCTTAATTTTGTCAGCATTGAGGTACACTGAGAGAAGACTTTAATGATACTCTGTGCACCCATAGGAGGCTGTGAATAACAGGCAGGTTCCGCCTTCTGGTGGACTGGGACTTCTAGCCAGCTAAAACTGAGACAAATCAGTGAAAAGGAACAATGCTTTGCCTGCCCATCAAGGAATCTGAGATGACATAAGGTAACCCTTGCTAAAAGGAAGTTCTGCCTTATCATTTCTCAAAACCTTAATCAACTTGGAAAATCCTGACATGCATCTGACCACAGAAACACAAGCGCAGTCTTGCTTCATTTTTCAGTTCCACCCAATTTGGAATAACTCAGCTATCGGCAATGTTTATTTAGGGGGTACTGGAGTGCATGTGGCTCTTTCACTTTCCAGTCTGGTTTTCAATGCACTGCCAAGTGCTTAGCCCAGGACAGCTGGACCAAGCAGAGTTTTGCCATTCAAACCTGTGATAAACCACATCTTCCATTGGTTTTGCTATGAAGAACAATATTTAATGTTTCTCAGAATATCTTGGACATGACGAAAACACACCCAGAAAGTGTACATTCAGACTATGAAACACAGAATAGAAAGGAATCAGATGGCTCAGGATAAGAGGACTGAAAGCGTTTTATCTTCAAGTATCTGTTTCCAGACCAGAAGTGGAAACAGCCGGTGGAAAGCATCCATCTGCTAAAAGCTGTTTGATGTCCCTTGTAAAAGGAACGATTGAGTTTATCACAGTGCATTTCTCTAGGCCACAGAGAAATGAGGAATCTTCTCTGAGAGCACAGAAGATACCTCAACACATGGTGTTAACTGCTTCCTCCACATCGGTGTGGCAGTCATCACCATCCCCATTAAAACAGCTAGCTCTTAGTCCTTTCCACCTGTGTATCACAATGATTTGAAGTGGAAGGGGGAATCCTTACATCCGAGTCAGGCAGAGAAGTGGTGTTGTACTAACAACTTGCTGACACTGCCAGGGATCTGAATTTATAAATGGGCTTTGGTGGCAAAGCAATCTGCCATATTAGTGGAGTTGAAAGCCTATTCTTGGAGGAAGGTAGAAGAATCCTACCCTGACCCTCTATTGTCTAGGAGAAGACTTAGCATCTCCAGGGACGTCTGTCCAGCGGGTCCCCTCTAACGTGTACTGACATGGGTTTATGTGCTGGGTGAGATCCAGGTGCTACTGAAGTCAACATGAGGTCATTGTGGTCAAGATTTTGCCTGCTGAGATTTGTGGTTATTCGTATCAGCAGCGTAAAATCTGGGAGGCAAATCAAGCCTGGGGCCAGCCAGAGGAACTGCAGATGGAGACAAATGTTCTGACTTCTCTTAGGGCTGAAGTTAGCTTCAGTGTTTGAAGTTAGTTGATGTTGAAATGCTGTTTAAAATAGAAGTGGCTACTCTTAAAGCAGAGAAGCTCTGCAGTTGTGAATGCCTTGCTGCTGAGATTTAAAGCTAATATGTTGTGCATGGCAGCATGCATTGCGTGAAGGCTGAACTCCTGCTTTGTTTTTGAAGAAATAAGTTAATTCTAAGGTTGCATGCTTGGAACGCAGACTGCAGATTTCCCACACCTGTCCTGTCTACTGCCACCATCAGATTTATAGCCTGTGAGACTACAAGTTTCTCTTTGGCCCTGATCCAGAAAAGTGCATAAGCACTGGCTTATTTCTAGCAATGGGACAATTGCTGTTACCCCTGGGAGCCTTCCTATGAGTTGCTGCTGATTACCTCAGGTGCTGGGATAGCCAGTGCCAAGTTGTCTCAATTTCAGCTGTGAGTTGGCACCTGCCCATGGTGGCCAGAGCATGATTACCTCCAAACCCCACTGCACCCAGGTGGTGGATCACAAGGGGCTGGTTCAGGACTCCTGAATGCAGTTGCAAGTCTGCTTTTTGGGCCTCATGGGAGCTCAAAAAACAGAACTGATCTTACAAACTCTAGCAGTCAGTTTTCTACCTCTGTGAACTGCTGCATCTACAATGACAGCAGCTCCCACTGCTGCTTTTGAGGGAATAATCCCATGCCTCAGAATAATAACTGTGCTCATAGTACTACTCTCTCCTTTCCCCAAAAGGGGCTTATGTGCCATTTCAAGCACATGTCCTATGTCCTTTGGTAGGGCATCATCATGCATGAGTCTCTTAGCACTAATTCTTGACACCTTGGAGTACTGCCTAACTCAGGCATCGCAATGACTGCCCAGTGTTTGGTAAGCCTGGAGAGCACATAGTCTGAGTCGCCCTTATCTGTCTTCAACTAAGAGGCCACAATAGCCCTGACAGATCAGTTTGGCATCCGTAGAGAAGAATTTGACTAAAGCCTTTTCCATTTCTAATGTGTGTTTCATTTCAAAAACAAGCCCATCAGAACCCTGAGCTCCTGAACCCGTTTAGATCAAGTAAGAAAAGTATTTCTCAGTGTTTGCTGTAAGTGGCCTGGTCCAACTCAGTGTTTTGCAAGTTGTACAAAGGGTACAACTCTCAGTTGATACAGATTTAGGCAGAGCGGGGTTTAAAATAAAGTTATTCTCCTTAAGAAGTTCCTAGTCCTCTGCATTAAAGGAGAATGGTTTTCACATTATTTAAAAGAATCCCCAAATGCTTCAGCTGACAAGACTGAAAAAAGTTTACATTTAGGCTGGGACATACCACTGAATTTAGGACAATTGAGTATCCCTGTTCAGCTGATTCTCAGGTTGAATAGGACACTTAAGATTTGATCTGTGCTTTCCATATTAGTTACAAAAGTTTTGACTTCAAAGGCACAGAATCATGTCTATAAAGCTCCTAAACTAGTATCCTGCAGACAGATGTAAAGGTTATTGACTCAAGCTAATCTTGTTACTAGCAGGGAGCTGAGTCGCACTTGGTTGGCAGAGCGTGGGCAGGACAAATTTCAATTCCTTAGATGAACACAAATCCTACAGGTGTGACCCTCTTTAGGCCTACATAGAGGAAGGAACCAGGGTGCCCTGGCTAATTTTGGGGGGAGCATCACATATTGTTAAAATATTTGAGATTATCCCTCTAAATTAATCCTACTGCATTTAGAGTCCAGTCTGACGTTGACCAAAATCTTGGGGAAACTCGCACCGACTTCAGTTTTAAATGTTCAGAATCCAGCTCTTCATCCTTAAACAGCATCTATGTCAAAGCAGCTGGAAATAACATATACTGATCATTTGTCCCTCAGTTTGGGGAAGGGAAAGAAAAAATCCTGAATTGTTGCAGCTAGTTCCTCAGACAGGCTCTCATTGCTAGATTTCTTCCAGTTAAGCAATATGAGACATTTCGAGTGAACTCCAAGTATCTCCCAGCAATATATGAAAGAATAACAAGGGAGGAAAGAAAACGACCAGTTTCCTGTTAAGCAGAATTTCACAATAATTTCAATGTTTGGGCAGATGGTAATCTAACATAGTTTCAGGCTTACTTTTCTTCTGTGTAACCAAGTGACATTTAACTCATTAGAATTTATTAAGGGGTTACAAAACCCAGGCTGCATTCTTGCAACCTTATAGAGAAGATCCTAAACACTGTATTTCAAATGGTACCGTTTAATCCGAGAATCTCAGGCTCTGCATTTCCTCTTGCATTCAACAGAATGAACTACCATGCTGAGAAGAGTTGATAACTTTAACCTGCAGTTTATTTTTGTTACTGATGATTGTTATTACACATGCTGGAAAATGTATGGATTTCCTGAGACAACTGCATACGCAGTCTTGCTCAAAATTATTGCAGCCAGTTTGCAAAAACTTGTTTTTCACAAAATGCTTATGAAGTGGCTAGGTAGGCCTCTTACCCCCATTTGTAGACAGAAATACTGAGATGTGGTGACTAATTTATTTGGCCAAGACTTATTAAACAGGCAGTACCAGAACTAAGACCAGAACTCAGGAGTTCTGTTTTCTAGGTCCATTCTCCAGTCAGTCAACTTTATTTCTGGATATCTAACCAGCTATCAGGATGCCGTGCAGATGGCTTTTCCAGTTCAGTTTTCATATTGTTATTCAGTCTTTTAAATACTGCAATTTCCACCATAGTGCAGAAATGAAGTGGTCTGGAGGACACAGAGAAAGTGTGGAGCCTTTCCCCTGTATATTAATAAATCTATATCAAATGCACCCTTCCATATATAACAACCCTGGAGGTCGGACACTTTCGAATATAAAATAAATGCAGCACAAGAGACCTGATTAAACAAACACCTTCTATACACAGTAATAAAATAAACACACCGAGATATTTCACTAGAAAGACTGGGAAAGGCAGTAAGTACAAAACCACTTGTGATCCTGCTGGAAACATTTTAAAAATTAAGGGGTTTGGTGTTTTAAAAGGAGCCAAGAGGAAAGTGACCTCATGGCCACTAGTTCAAATGCAACCTGAGTCATTATTTTTTTCCTTTTCATTGATTTGACATCCTTTTGGGAGTCTAAATTCATTTGTCTTGAGACAAGCCTTGCCAAAAGACTTAGTGAATATATGGGCCACAGAATGAAATACCTTTTTGTTCCTGGAAGTGGTTACCTGAAATACATTTGGCGCTTTGAAGTTGTGAGGCACTGCCTTTATGGTATTTTTTAGGTACTGAGCAGAAATGCTAATCCCATCCAACAACATCACTAAGAATGTATTTTTTCTCTGATTGTTAAAAGACTTTTTATCACAGTGCAAGCAAGCTTTGCTCCTTACTGACAGAAAAGATGGAGCTGACTGGTGTTAGCCCTTTCTTTTATGGGAGCCATTACTGGTTCAGGCTTTTTCCCAGACTCTCAAAGATAGTTAGTCACCACTAATCTTGCCCTATTTGACAGTTTTCTGGGCTCAGAAAGTCCCTGTTTGGAAATTACTCTCCGTCTTCCCAGAAGAACTTTGGAAATTTCTCAACTTCCTTCTATGAGCAGCCAGCCTCTGCTGCTTGTGCTCTGATTGTGCTGGGTTCTATTTTTTTTTCGCAGTTTCTTTCAAAATGTCAAAAAACTCAGTAAGAGCTGAGTATGCACACGCTGTGGAGGAGACGTCTCTGGGCAGACCCAGTAAACTCCGTAAACAGCAACAGCTTGTTTTCTAGGCTGTCAGTCACAGAGCAGAGCGGCCAGATCAGCAGATAACACGGAACAGAGCAGCTTCTTGTTCAGACTTGTGCAGATATTTACCTGCCATGGAAGAAAAAATCTGAATAGTTTTTGAGCATTTGCACTCACAAAGGAGGATCTATCTGATGGTCAAATGACCATGAGATTTAGGCAGGAGTGGGTGTTCAAACACTGTCAAGAGTCATTTGACTTGGTATATGAGGTGCTACTGAGTGGTTTTCTATGTGCTTAGCATGGAAGCGGTTGCCTTAGTCATTTCTTCTAAAAGTGCTGTTCTACACATCTTCACTCTGCAAAATTTGAACCTAATTGAGACTTGGGCATCTCTGTCATAGATTTGTCTTGACTAGAAGTTGTGGTCCTGTTTTAAAACTACTTAATTGATTGTCAGGGAACTACCAATAAATGCCTGTAGACATACACAAAATGCCTGCTCCAGGATTCATGCTAGTGGTTTACCCTATGGCCCAACCTAGCAATTAACCTGCAAACTCCAATTAAGACAAACCCACCGAGGTCTCAGGCAGAGCCTGCTGCTGGGATGTACAAATGGAGAAATGCTGTGGGAAGATTTTTACAACAACTGAAGCAGTATCATGTCTCTACAAGCCACCATACAGACTGTCCCAGAGACAAGAACAAAACTCAGGGTGACCTGGCACATCCAAGGGCTCCTTGGGCCTTTAGCAGGTGTTAGGAGGGCTGGTCTACAGCTGGGGATGCCAAGACTATCTGTCTGCCTGGTTAATGGCCCTGCTGCCCTACAGGAAAAGCCAGTGGGCTGGGAAATCTGGAGCTCTGGAAGAGGTATGTCTCTCCACAGCTCCAGGACAGCCACACTTCTTGGCAGGATAAAGGGCAGGGTACAAGAAGGCAGAAAAAAACTGCCATTAAGAAGTAAGCCAATAAACATTAATTCTTTGGCACTCCTCAGTGTCCTGTCTGGCCCTCTTGGCTGTGTATTTCTGTGATTTTAAAAGTAACAGCCACACTGTGTTCCTTCCCAAGCCTTTGCAGGATTTTTTTTCATATGCACACAATTCCTTGTGTGTTTAAAAGCAGGAAGGGAGGCATTTTGGGTTTGTAGGAGAAAATCCCATGGTTTCATTTCATCTGCGAGAATCTGCCTCCCATTTCATAAGCTCTCACTGCTCACTGGTGTGCAGTGATGCTGCTCCAGCTGGCCAGTGTGGCCACTAGAGGTTGCAGGGAGGAGAATGTTAGCCAAGTGGTTGGGCCTGTCCCACGGAGGGTTTTGTGTAGCAGGACACAAATTCAAGCTGGAGTCTTATCAATGAAGATGTTGTGCAAAGGCCAGGTCACTGGGGCAAGAGGCTAAGAATAATCTGTGATGCTAAGAAAGCAAATCATTACTTTTTGCAGGAGGTTGTAAGGCATTAAATAAAGGTTCTTTATTGCAGCTGAAAGCATCACTTTTCTTTTCTTCCCCTTGTTTTTTCCTCTGTATGAACATGTCCGTGGGACCCTGCTCAATGAAATGTGACATGGTGGCTTTTGTGTCCAGTCACCAGTAGGAAGTGCTTCAACATAACCATCTGGGAGAGCTTCTCTTCAATTTTGATAATAGAGGGAAAAGTTAACTGGGCTGCTATAAAACAAATAAAGAAAGAAGAAAAAGGAAACCCCAGTGCCTTTTGTTAAGGAGGAACAGATGTAGAGCTGTAGCAGCCTGCCAGCTAGGTCAGGTCATATCAAATATTGTGGTGGTTTTCTCGTAGCCTGATCCTCCTTTTGAACTCTCTTTCAGCAATGAAGTTGTAAGGAATGAATTAAAGAAGCTGCCAGCCCTCCCAACACCAGCACTGAAGGAGCATCCTTCCCTCGCTTACTGGTAATGTATCATTCTGCTGAGCAGCTTTGCAGTGTCTTATGCAGGACCTGGCTCTGGCAATAAGAGATCTGAGAGTGGAACAGGGATGCAGGGATTCCTGCTTTCCAGCTCTGGGTCTGCCACTGACTCACTGCATGATTCAACACAGGTAGAGCTACCACCCTGGGCCTCAGTTTCCCTGTCTGACAAATGGCTGTGATAATATCTGGCCAGAAAATTCACTGTAAATGTGCAAGTGTGCTGATGAAATCAAGAGGCCTAATGTGCCATGTCCTTTCCCAGCACTTTGCATCTGTGCAAAGTTTTCCCGGTTTGAAATGTCAATGTTTTGCACTGCTCTGTGTTATTTTTGAGTGATTTAACTTCATCTTGCAAGTCGTCTCTGTATAGCATAGCTGAACTAAAAGGGATGTATTTCTCCTTTTATACGAAATAGGTGATGTTCGGAGGTGGAGGCTTGTGAGCTCTGTCTTTATTGCACTGTAAATTAAATCCAGGGTAGGAGCAGGGTCACAATTAAATTTTGTATGCCCCACACATAGATTCTTTGTGCCACCCTGCCTATCCCTTTTATCTGTGCAAATAGGAAAGAATTTGGGGAAAGACTGTTCATTGATGGGGAGATGCTTTCACTTGATATTCTGCTTGTTCCTCTTTCATGTTTGTCTTTAAAGCATTAGGCTATAAGCCTGGGGGTGGGAGTGAACTTCTTTATCTGCTACTCTTTTAATTTCGGCATCTTGGTAATCTGAGGATGGCAGGAGGAAACAAATCATTTTGTAGTTTATGATCTCAGTTCTTCCCTTTGCCAGGAAGGCCATCCACTTTTTCTAGCATGGCTACAATACCAGAATTAGCTGTACCTAGTGTTAAGCCTTAGGCAAGCTAGTCTGTGAGGTCTCCTAATCACTTTCTGAGTACAGCAGGAGAGACTCGGCGTCCCCGGCTGAGTTTAGGAATACTGACACAAAAGCTGTGGATCATCACAGTCTCCTGGTGTTTCTGTCTAGGAACCAAACCAAATCTTTATGAAAAATTGATAAACATAGGCTGCCATTTCACTGGAAGCAGCATGGTCTCCCTCTTTGGAGCATCTCTTTCCTTTTTCCACAAACTAATCCACACACTAGAAAGCAGTGCATTTCCAGCCAGGTCAGTGGCCTGGTCTGACTGACAGACTGGTAGCTCAAGCTAAAAGCCACCACAAGAGGAGTGGTGGGAATAAGTAGCCATGGACAGGGAAGGCAAATCTGACCCTTCAGCAGCAATATGGACTGAGGTCTTATTAAAGTGCCCACATAGCCTTTGCTTCAGTTGCCTGTGATGGTATCCATACACAGGAAAGTGACAACCCCAGTTGACTGTCAGGCCCTGTTTGCCTGTCAGGATCTGCCTGCCCCCACTGTCGGCAAGTGTTAGTCAACATACCTATGTTAAGGACTTCTACTGGGAAATCTCAATGAGGTCTGGGACTGTCTCTGTCCGTAAGACACTCTCCTTGGGTTTGGGCTATGTTGAGTCACCTGAACAAGAAGAGCCGTGTACAAACCTCATGCTCAGAATGCGAGTGTTTACAGTTATACACAAGGTACAGCATTTCTTGCAGCTGTACTTAATTTTGTGGGAGTTCTCACATGGCTGAGAACAGGTCGCAGGTTGGGAAGCTGGTTGTTTCCAATGGGGTAATAAAACCAGTGGCTACAGTTCTGTGACTCCCTTGTGATTTCACTTCAGTAACCAGGTCTCAGAGACCTCTTATACATCAGTAGTTCATTATTTTTTAATGGTGGCTTTTTCATAAACACCCTCTGAAACGCTGAATGCTCTCAAGAAGAGGCTGCTGGTGAATCAGGCGAAAAGCCTCTGAACTACAGATCAAGCTTCAGTGATCTAAGAGGGCAGATTTTTAAAACTGTGTTTTCTGACACTTCTGCATCTCATGCAGATTGCATACTGGATACAAATTCCATCCTGTTCTTTTCTGTTTGCAATCAGTTTTATGCTGCAGTTCTTCAGCATTACACAAAGCAGTTACAAGTGAATTTCCAACTCTGGAAAGAAACATTTAAAACATTAGGGGTGGGATGGGTAATTGCTCTAGTTAATTTAAAATAAACAAACAAAAGAACCCTGTGCTATATTTGTATCAGCTGAGATGGACTAAGAGGTGATAAAATGCATAATCAAGTATATACTATGATACCTTCAGCAAGATACTATGATAGATCTGCATGAAATAATAGAACATTTCCATCATGCACCGTGAAAAAGCATCACCTGTTGCTCCTATCAAATGTAGTAAGACCAGTGGGATGAGTCCTGGATTCTTAGATGCAGCAAGGGCTGAATCAGCACAGTTTGGTACCTCCAGCTCCACCTTCATGGAGTCTCTTGGTTGCATACCCTTGCTGCAGGCCTTTCCCTTCACTGTAACCTCTTCTTGGAGGTTTGTAGACATGACAAAAAAGTTGAAGGTTGTAATTTTTATATCATCAAGTTGCTGTTTCCAGCTGTCTACAGATTAAGAAGAATCAGTTGCACATCTTGTTCTCAAGCATCTCTTAGCATCACTGATTACTGGTGAAGCAAGAAGGGGCTTTTTGGTGTTTTGTTTTTGGTTTGTTTTTTTTTTCTTTTAAATGAAAGCTGAGCTTCTGGTCCTCCCACACAGTCCAGGAGCTGGGGCCCCGAGTTTTGATTTCTCTTGCCCATGCATGGAAAAAACTGACAGTATTTATTATTTTAGATGCAAAACTAATCACAAAGACTTTAGAAAATGTGTTAATTCACAGTGCTCCTTTCCAGCCACTGTCATTGCATTTTATCTCAATTCAGATCCTCCCCAGCAAGCCAGCTCAGTATGAGGTTGTCAGTAAGAAGGCAAGGAGGAGATGCAACAGTGCAGAAGTGGGTGCTAGAATGGGATTTTCAACAGACCAGGGAGAAGATAGACTTCTCCCAGGTTCCAACAGGCTTTGAATGCAAGTTTGGTTTTGGCAACCTAAAGCATCAGCATTGCCAGAAAATCCACCTCTGAAAATATCAGCTGAAAATCACTATTTAGTTTCTCTAATACAACACAGACATGAGGCTCTGACCCTGCTCTTAGTCCCTTTGGCCCAAGAGGTGCTCTGCTGTCTTCAGTGGAACAGTATATGACTGCAAATAAAGATGTTAGTAAGTTCGAGAATATAATCAAAATGGACAAATCAGGTTAGAAACAGAACAACAGTAAGGAACAGCAATGAGTGGACAGCTATTTAAAACAGCTCAGTGTGCTGGGAAGAGAGGGGGGAAACAATTACCTTTGAAATTCTGGATCTGATGATGAGAAAATCTGGCCCTGCATTTGCTTGCAAGTTGTCTGCCGTCCAGTTCTGTAAGCTGCTGGGACAGGAGGGATTTCTTGGTAGTTCTAAAGATCTTTATCAGAGTTGTCTGCTGCAGGATATCATCCATGTATTAATTTCTGCAGCTTTGGGGGGAATGTTTTATGAGCTGGCAAACAGACAGTAGTACTTCGGCAGCCTCCGTGACTCCACATTAGTTAAGCATCCTCTGCCAGCCCTGCATTATAAATGAGTTTCTGTGTCACTGACACAGCAACAAGCCAGAGCAGGGGGAGAGGAGACGTCAGCTGGTGGTCCAGGCAGTGTCCCAGCACTCTCCCAGCTGTCAATAGCAGCATGGCAGCCGCTCGGAGATGAACAGCTGAAACGATAAGGGAGAATGTTTATAAGCTCTGCTAATGCTCCTTCTGACCCGTGAATGATTTTGCTTGTTTTCCCTAGCACATGCTGAGCTTACCCCTCTGTTTCAGAGCTGGAGGCAGAAAGTGACCTCTGTGCTGGATGATCCTCCTTGCAGAGGGCAGCGGGAATGAAAAGGAAGTTCAAAGAACTGTTAGAGGAGGTGACTGTGACACAGCTGGGGTGGGATTCATCTGACCATGAACATTTATTCAGTGTAGACCTCTCCATCTGAGCTAGGTGCCCTCAGCTCCCTTTGCTGTCAATGGAGAGAAGCAACAGTAACCTCTTCCCAAGGAAGCCATCGGAAATAGATTGGATGAATTGTGCTCTGGAGTACCTGTTTCCTTCCCAAAAGTGTGACTAGCCCAGTGTTGCAGAAAGGTGAAAGGCAGCAAATCCCACTCTTAAATATTCATGGCTTGATTGGTAATTCAGGCTTTATTTTTTTGTTCAAAAGAAAGTAGAAACAAGGATGATACTTATCTGGCACTTAACATCTGTAGACCTCAAAACATTATACAATGGAAAGGAAGATCATCAGTATCCTAACAGGGCAATGGAGGTATAGAGGGTGGTGCCTGCATTTGTTTAGGAGAACCGGGTAGAGCCTGGACTATCCCACATCTTTTAGTATGGGTTGAGAACATAACTTTATTCATTCCCCTGTTCAGGAAGGTTCCCTGACATCTAATCTGTCCTTTTGAAGGAAATGGGCCATCAATTGGCTTCCCAACCCAAGGGGTATGGTCTGGGAACATATCCATTATTTTATAATAATCATTTGTAAGAAAGCATAGCACATCCGGAATCACATTAGGTAATCATCCTGTAGGTACATCTATCCTTTCCTTGAATTCATCAATATGAGAGCTTGATCTGTACAATAAACTGCACAGAGTGGAAACCAAAGCTAAGAGTGTTTGCCACTGGAGAAACTCTATTGTTTTCTGAGAAGTCACTCCTGGTTTGTTCCTGTCTGAGACAGAGGAATTGCATCCACATGTAATCATGGTTTTAAGAGGTAATTTCAAAGGGCTGTAAGCCTCTCTGCCTATCTTTTTTATTAAGAGAGATGGTTTTTGGAGGTCTTCCAGTACTGAACACTCATGTAATTCAGTTATTGCTCCAAAAGTAATCCTGTTTATGATAATCATGGCAGGAGACCCGGGCTCTGCCTTCATGTGCACGCCCATAACATCTGTGGTACTTGGATCAGTGGGATGAATATGGTTTCATAGCTGTTGAATTTATAGCTTACAGATCATTTTCTAAGCATTAAAATTATTCTGAGGGATTTGATGGGAGAGCTGGACCATTCCTTTACCCATGTAATTTGTCACTGACTCAGTCAGCACCCTGTACCCACTGTGGTGTGCTGGTGGGACATCACTTCACCTTGCCCTAGTAAGAGCCCTTTTATTTTCGCAAGTGACTTTCAGGAGAAGTCACTTGGCGAGTGAGTAAGGAAAGCAGTTACTCTCAGACAAATTATAGGCTTGTGGGGGAACAGCTGGCCCTGCTGACAATCCGACAGACCGTCTACTTTGAATTGCTCTGTGCTGTCTACACTGGTGTTTCTGGTCCTCTCCCTTCATCCCTGCATTACCAGGGATGGATGCACAGTCCTCAGCTCCCCTGTGCCAGGCCCCACGCCGCATCTGTGCACAGCACATCTTGTTTGTCATGTCACAGTGCAGTTTGTCCTCTTTGTGATGTCACAGAACAGAACATCCTGTGTGTGGTGTCACAGCAGGCTCTGTGTGGCCTCTACGTGTGACATCACTGAGGGCATTATGAAGGCTGTGCCCAGCAGGGGCAGGGAAACTTCTTTCTAAAAGAGATTCTGGCTCCACGCAGATCTCTCTGGCACAAGGACATGTATGGGGAAAGCAGCAATGAGAAGACACAGTCGTGTTAGCAGGGCTAGCGAAACACTGCAGGTTTGCACAAAAGTCCCTGTGGGCATCTCTGAGCAGTTGTGGTGAGGTCATCTACCAGACCATCCTATACTGCTGTGCTCCTTCACACTGTCTGGCAATAAAAATAGCTTCAGTTCTGCCTGGGGAAGGATTACCGCATGGTGGACAACCATCTGACCGCCTTTAAAGGCCCCACTAGGGGCCCCAGCTGGACCTAGGAAATGCAGGGAGGGAGGAATGCTAGTCCACATTGGCCTAAACTGCATGCAGCATGATGGCATTAGATAGACACTTGGTACTACTGGAAGCTTATGCAGTGCCAGGTGGGGAGGGCACAAAGGTGGCATAAAGGTAGTTTAGATTTCCTTCCTCTTGGACTGGCAAGGTCTGTACAGTATCTCGAGGGGACTCAACAGATTCTTTATCCTTGGTGTTGCACAATAAAGAGCAAGAGATTGGGTTTAAACCTGAGGACTTGAATATTCTGTTATGTCAATGTAACAGATGGTCTTGTGGGCATTACATTGCTGGAAGTCAGAGAAGAACCAAAGTCAGACCAGTCTGAAAGTACCAGGCTCTAAGGCTGTGATGACTTGCATGGCCATAGATTGAGAGAAATGCTATTGAAATCAAAGGAGAGTGCTGTGAACCTTCGAAAGGAGATCATTGACTTATACTTTGCCATGCTGC
Organism: Aptenodytes patagonicus; assembly: GCF_965638725.1. Classification (NCBI taxonomy): domain Eukaryota; kingdom Metazoa; phylum Chordata; class Aves; order Sphenisciformes; family Spheniscidae; genus Aptenodytes; species Aptenodytes patagonicus. Next base: position 7,188,238 of record NC_134949.1, on the reverse strand, counting down.
GACCTTGCTAGCATAGCTGATTGTATGCATCAAATAGCTCTGGTTCTGTGCTCTCCTGCTACCCATTCACTGGAGAAGAAGGAATGAGATTCTTTAAAATTAAACTTACAGATGTCTCTCAGTCTGTCATTTGGGTCATGCTGATCTGCTTTTGGATGCTACATCTCTACCGTGTATACGTGAATGTCTCAACATGCATTTATCAAACATGCCTAGAACTGTTCTCTGACGCAGAGGCACACTGGTGTGGAACAGCGTCCATCTATACCATGAAACTGTCTTAGTCTCCAAAGCAGTGTTGGGAATGGGCCCTGGCCCATGCTAACTCCCAGTGCATAGCCAGGAGTTGCCTGGGGGAATGCAAGTTAATAGAACCCAAAAGTATGCAAAGGCACATCAGTACTTTAAGAGTAAAGGGACCCAAGTTTGAATGCCTCAGAAACTTTCCCTGCCACTGTTTAACCTGCTGTTATAGACATTGCCTCTGTGTACACTAGGAATTTGTGTGTACTACTCCTTGCTGAGAGAGATTTCTCCAGAGTACTTCCACTAGTGCTCCTGTACGTGGTTTTGTGCAGTTGCAGTGAGGAGTAATCTGTGAGGCTTAGGGCTATTACGGGCCACCAATTTCAGAAGGCTTTGCTAGCTTTCAGAGAACTTGGTGGGCTTGGAATGAAGTTGCACCAGCTAGGGCAAAGCAGAGCTTCAGCAACTCCAACACACATCTGTTTGCCACACAATGTAATATCATGGGCATCATTTGTAGATAAGGAAAGTAATGCAGAGAGGGAAGAGTCTGTACATGTAGATACCGTGTTTGTGAGTAAAAAAGGTTCTTCCAGAAAGCCAACTCCTAGAAAACCATTTTTATTCTCAGTCTGTGAGTCCCCCTTGTTTACCCTGGGCTGCATCAAATTCCCTCATCTAACACTTTTGCTTGGCATCTTTTGATTCCCTCAGTTGGTAGCTGTGTTAACAGAAGTATCTCTTCACCTTTTGGCAAGTTTCTTAGTCATGATTCTGCCATTATATAAAACATCTCATTTCTTCCTTTCCAGTGAGGATCGAGTCATTGAACATTACAAGAAACTAAATGGTCAGACAAGAGGTCAAGCAATTGTGAAGTAAGTGACTTCTTGTGACCTTTGTTTTATCAGGAAGTATTTATACTGGACTGTAAATACAATATGTAACTATGTCTCCCATCTCATCTAGTGCTTTATTTTTAAGTATTTCTGTACTTACTTATTTATTTATTTAAGCATTTTTCCCCAGATCATCCTCTCAGCTTCTCAGATATGTTATTCTCTTATGTGTTGTTTTGCAGTTACATGAGCATTGTAGAATCCCTCCCAACATATGGAGTGCATTATTACGCAGTAAAGGTACGTGCTACAAAAAAGGGTCATTTATTGATTAAACTGTTGTTGGAGAGGGAGGGAGAGAGGTACAAATAACCATCCTGCTTTCAGAATACAATACTCCGCTACTAAAGTCTCGTTTCACTTCCTGTGGTAGGATAAACTTATTTCAACTGTGTAGTGAATGTTTGGTAAATATAGCTCCAAAGAGGAAAATCCTGTTCTTGGAGATAAAACTCTTGGAGTCCTATTGTGCTGGAGATGTTCAGCCCACAAGCAGCGGCAAGCTCTGATGATGCCAGTGAACCAGCACCAAAGGGACAAGCCAGCCACTTCGCTGGCAGACTCGATGCTTCACTCTTTGTAGTTCCAGGAGGTCAGACTTTTCCCAGCCAGCAGATCCATGAGCAACTAACTAGGGCCAGCCATGACCTGCAGACTGCAGCTCCCTTCGCTTGAGATATAGGTAGATGGATGCAGATATAGTACATCTTTTTAATGCCAAACCATTGTCCCATACTCTAGAGATAACACATCCCCCTCCCCAAACAGCTCTCCACTTCTAACTATGTGGATTTCATTCAGGTATTCATGAAATCCCTCATTTCTTTTGTCTAATGATTTATCACCAGATCTTCCAGTCTCATATTATTATTATTATTATTACTTCCCTGCCTGACCAGCTGTGTAGGGTTGTTATTTTTTTTAAGTAGAGAAGTCAATAAACATATAAAGAAAGCTAGATCCACACTCCCCAGAGCATATTCCCTCATTTATCACCCCTGAAGTTTTGATGTGTTTCATCATTATCTCTCTGCACAGATCATATGTTTTTTCATACATCTGTAATGTCTTGCACACATGGGGTACCATAAAAACACAAAAATCTGACAGTACCTGTCTCAGGGAGATGCGTTTCTAGTCTATTCCTGCTAATGTGCATGGCATTTTGCAAAAAGCATTAGCCTCATCTTTTGCCAGAGGGCAGGATCCCTCCAGCACCCTTTGCATCCAGATCTCTTGGACTACTCTAAACCAAAAATGATCTGGTGGATTGGGCTGGGTGTTCAAGCCTGCAAACACTTGAGAGTTATTCCAGTGAACTCCCCATGATCAATAAGTACCAGTGAGGAGCAATGAGGCAGCAAATATTGCACATAATAGGTTTTGCTTCTGCCTGATGTCGGGGCTTTGGTTTTGCTGCGTTTTACCCTGCCATTCTCTATCACATTAACAGAACAGATGTAATTTCATTGAGGACTCCAGTTCAGTAAATTGCAAAGAGGCTGGTATCAGATATCAGCCATTACTCCATAAGGCCATTTTATTGCACGTTCAGACATAAAGCAGTTGGGTCCGAGCCTGTCAGACCTTATCACTTGGTAGCTCTCCGATCCCATTACTGCTGCATTTTCAAGATTAATGCTAAAATCCCTCCACATAATTCAAGTCAGCTGGGTGATTCGCTTTCCTTCCTCTCCAATCTCTGAGTGTTCAGACTGAAAAATTTGCAGGGAAGAGAAAGAGGATGCACCACTGCACAAGGGACCCATGTCAAAGCTCCCCACCTCCCCTGGCAGCATTTTGTGTAAAACTTGATCACAGGTGATGCATTTTAAATGGTTTTATATGTCATAGCTAAAAGTGAAACAAATCTCTCTAAAACCATGTGACTTTGTGACTTGAGGAAATTCAGCAGGGGTAAATTTAACAGCACCCATGACATTCAAAGATATTGCTTAAAAACAAATCTTCACCTTGAATAACAACCTAGGAAATCTCCAGCATTTCCCCATCCCATTCAATATAACTCCCTCTCTTTTTTCTTCCAGGACAAGCAGGGAATTCCTTGGTGGTTAGGACTTAGCTACAAGGGGATTTTTCAATATGACTACCATGACAAAGTGAAACCAAGAAAGGTAAGTGTTTACTTTTCTATCAAGGTCTGGGCTTGCCACACATGTTATATCTTGATTTGAGGGTGTGATGTATGCCAAATGCTGGCATTGATTCATGTGATTTTGAAGGATGTTGTTTCTCCCAAACTTGTCTGAATGTCTGCAAGGAATTAATGGACAAAAGTAGCTCTTAAATTATTAAATGTTGTAGTATGGGTGGGAAATAAGCATCACTTAATCTTGCAACTTACGCTTCTTTTTTGCGTGGTTCATAAGACATAAATGGGAACTGAAGGACTGATCCTCTCCAGTGCTGGAGACCTTCCATCCCCACTGGCTATGGTGGGATTGAGCGTGCTCAGCCAACCCTTGATAGTGTATTGTCAAGCCATAAATGATCCGAGAGAGAGAGGGAAGAAGGGACAGGAAAGCTTCTTCCATTTATTACAAAAAGAAAAAATTGCATGGTTTTCCCAGGAGCAGCATTACATTTGATAAGCAACAATTTTACTAACTGAAGAGTTAATGTCAAGCTAACAAGAAAAGAAGACTTTCGTCACATGCCTAAAAAAAAAGGCATTAAAAAGTTTGTGCCCAGTATCTGATTTGTTTAGGCACTTTACTTTGAAACAGTTCACAAATCAAGGCATGGCATGCATAGATCTGATCACAAAACTAGAGCTTAGTTAGTGATGATTAGCCATTCTGGTCTCTATCACTATTTTTAGTGAGGCTTTCAGTGCATCTGAAAATCAGGATTTGTCTCAGTCCTTCCAAATTGCCTTTGAGAAATCCAGCTAAGGAATGTCCTGTTCATTTGGGAGGAGGAAGGTTCTGATCTCCTGAGCTCATCCAACTAGGCAGACCCATGTGTTCTGATTTTCCTACCTAGAATGCCATCTAATACAAAAAAGCTCATCTCTGAGCACATGCCCTGCACAGTGTGTTAGCAACAGTATTTGTTGTACTGCAAACCCATGGAGACATCAGGAGGCAAGGTTTCAGGCTTGCTTGCAGGCTGCAGAACTGGATGATTTGGAGCAACTAGGCAGCTCTTCTATGGATGCAAATGCTTCCATGCTGAATTAACGTACTGCATTTCTCTTTGCATTTTCTCTTTCTCATTTTGTCTCTATGCCAAGGTCCCCCCTCCCTTTCTTTCACCTCCTCTGATCACATTCAAGTTGGACACTGTTTGGTGCTCACAGATAGCATCTTCTATTAAAATAAACTAGAATCAAGGTTTTGGTAGAAAACGGAACTGCTAAGGAGGCAGCAGTTCATAATAGGTGCATTGATTAGCCTTTTATTCACTGAAGGCTATTAAAGGGCCTTTTTATTCACTGAAGAAAAGGATGAGGGGAGTAAGGGGGTCTTCACAGAGCATCTGTGCTCTAAAAGACATATCTATTTTGGATCAATCATTACCTGCAGGGCAAGCCATACTCACACATGATAGTTTAAAACATGCCTAGGCTAGGTGTTTGCACCCACATACCTCCATTAGTGCCAACCCCCCAGGGAAGACATGTCCTTAAAACATGCCTTCAGAAGTCAGTCTTAGTGATAGAAACATTTCTTCGGAGGAAAACAGTGCCCTGCCATGACAAGGACTCAGCCATCCACAAGCTATAGCAATTTTTATCAACCCTGATGGGATGAGAGTGCTGGTGGAGAGCATCAGAAGAAAGAAAAAAAGAGGTCAGGTACTCTGACTGCATGGGAGGAGACAGCCGTTTCCACTCGAAGAGTCAAGCCTCCTTTCTTAGCTTCTCTACTTTCTCTTCTTCTCAGCCGCTCAGGGTGATCCGGTGTGTAGCATTCATTTTAGAGCTTGATAGCGTCTTGGCCAGCCTCTCTGTGTCCCCACTAACCTACCTCTATCTCTCACGTTGCCCGTAGAATCAGGGGCTGTACGCATATCCTACCCTTTTTCTGCAAGTGTAACCCTAAAGAATAAGGTGCCAGTTTTCTCTTTATTGGGAATTACTATTTTTTTTCTCTCAGCAAATTATGTACAAAATCCAGGAGACCCAAAACAATGGTGCCGCCATATGAATAAAGTGCTGAGGATTTATGTGGCTTAGCAGAAGCGGTCATAAATCTGGGAGGGAAGGTTGGGTGGGAAAGGAGAGCAGGAATTTCCGGGCTAGAATTTGTCCATTGCCATAATCCAGAGACCACAGCAGTGAAAAGATAGCCTAGATGAGCATTTCTCTGTTACATGATGCTTGCAAACCCCATCTGTTGGCAGGGCTATTCCAAAATGCACTTGGACAGAGTGGCTGAGGCTTCATTATTTTGCCATCGTGTGCTTTTACCCTCTGTAGAGCAAGTAAAAAGACTTCTTACCCTACACAGGTGGTAAAACCCCTCTGGTGAGAGCAGCCCAACTCCCTCAGCGAGGTGCAATGTTTAATACTCTGCTAATTAGATTGTAAAATTGCACTTGATAACCCTGGTATCTGGGAACTTACCATAGTATCTGATTCATTTCACTATACCAGCATGGGCTGGTTCAAGTCTTTGCTGTGCAAAGGGAAGGGGTAAACCTGACCGAACTTTCTGCAAGATAAAACTGGGGGGAGGGGGAAAGAGATTATGTCTTTTCTGATCTTTATTATTTTGTTCCTGCACATTGCCAACACCAGAAACAAATTGAAAAATTACAACGGAAAAATAAATGTCCCTGGAAGAAACACAAGCAGAAAATTGTAGCAAGAAACCAGCTGAAACCAAGACATTTATATTAAATGCATATAAAAACCTTGCTTGTCTTATAAGGGAGATTGTAATGTTTTCCTATTATGTCATCCTAGATAGATTTCCGTGCTTATTGTGTTTGCAAGTAAAACTGTAACCTACACTAAGCAGCTGAGCCTATCTCAGACGATCGCATTAGCAGTCAGTCAAAACCATGTTTTTATTAAATTGCTGGAGTAAATCAGCCATGTGTCTCTAGAAAACTAAGTAGGTTTGTCAGCAAGTTGGATGAGTCCGGAGAGGAGAATTGAGGCTAACGCAGGGCCGGAACTTGATCTTGCTTGCACTATTCTCATTCAGGCATAAGTCTTCCAGCATTACTGGAGATGCAGCTGAGATGGGTATCTGGCACCTAGTCCGAGGTGGTTCAGACAGGAATGCAAGGCTATTAAACTGGAATGCAGCTTGCGCTGGGCTGCAGAGCCTAATGTGACTCTGTGCTTCTATTTTTGTGTTCCCTCCTGCTTATGCTTGAATTCTGTGGAAGCCCTGAAGCTACCCAAAGCCACCACTTTGAGGCTTATCGTTCTCCCTTCTGTTTTTCTCCTGTACATTCAGGGGCTGGCTCACAGACTCAGCAAGCCTTGCCAAAGGCTTCCTCTTGAATGTTGCCTGTTTGAACCCAGATTTGGTCTGTATCAGTTATGATCTGATAGCCGTTCATTCTTAGGTATTAAATAAATGCAAAATTTTCTGCATACTTCACAAAATCCATCACTGCAGCTGAACAAGAAGAAGGGAGTATCAAGTGTGGAAAGATGGCTGCTGTCCTGCTAACCATATGCTGAGGCATTCTGGAAGTTTAGTAGTGTCTTGCAGAACCAGTGTCATTTTTGTAGCAGCAGCGCACTGCATCCAGGATGGGCAGAATTCATTTTCCTCTATGTTAGTTAAGACTTAGCTTCTACAAACTCTTCCCTGTGAAGAGAAAAGGCCCTTCAAGGCTTAGTGTGCCTTGAAAAAGCACATCAAAAAGGAGTCACTGTCCTGCTGGGCTCTACCCACCTTGGGTCAGCAATGTCCAATATTCATGATAAACCAAAGCAAATTCTTTGGAGCCAGGTCTTCAGATAGGATGTGCCAGCACCACTCTCCCACAAGCCGCTGAGGCTGTAGTGACCAAAGCCATTGTTTTCAGAGAAGGGTCATTAGGGGTTTTTTTGCTTGCATTGCAGAGCAATTGGAAAGAGCAAGGCACTGCAGCCCCCCTGTGTGACTATATTGTCTGTGGAGTGGTGTTTGTTCATTTTAACCACCAGGTAGGGATGTAACTCTACTCCATCCCAAGAGACCAGTACCTGAAGTAGAAGCAGCATAGCCTGGAGCTGTGAGACCGGCATGCTCAAGCAGCTGTAGTAGCACTAGGCATGTCTCTGTTGTTCTAGTGAGATATTCCCACTGATTTAAGAGCCCAAAGGCATCTTTCAGTGCACACAGCTTAATAGTTAGTAAACAATTAATGCCAAGCTGAAGAGTGAATGATTAATAAAGTCAGCCAAAGGACTTCCATATGGCCAATAAACAGAGAAATTGTGTAACTTATCACCAAAAATAAAATGATCTTAAAGGAGAGTCTGGTAGTGTTTGGTTCCTTTGCAAGAAATACCACTAGATAGTGTTATCCCCTTTTCTTCTACAGAAGGCTAATGGTAATGAAACTTAAGATGAGCCTTTTTTCTCAGACTCATAAACATTATTACTGTTCACATTCTCTGGTTGACTGAAGAGAACCCAAGGGGAATAAAGACTTTTGAAAATAAGATAAAATGTGAGGCATCCCAAAATTCAGCTGTGAATGTAATTTGACAAAGATTTTCCCTGTGACAGCCAAACATCAGTTTCTGCCATTTCTTCCCAGCATTATCCTTTCTCTGAGATTAAATGAAGCATGCTATGAAAATACTCTGTCCCTTGCCATAAGGTCTCCACAATGCTCTATGGATCCTCATTACAGAAGAATTTAATTTGTAGTATTGTTGTGAATCCAAAGTAGTGGTAACGGATTGACTTCCCATTTAAACATGCAAAAACAAGAGCTGAGTTGGATCCATCCTATCAAGCAATACAAAGCACAAGTAAAATCAGTAGCTTTAAGTGTCTGATCAGAGAGAAATCACCTGCTTGTCGAAAGCGTGAGCAAAGTAATCAGCTCATTAATTGTGTCCAGAAAGTGAAAGATTGCTGTGTGATGTCACTTGGCCTTTTGCAAACAGTAAGAGATAAGAGTGAACTTTCCCAATTCCAGAGGCAAAATGAGATATTTACACAGGAGGAGCAATAGCCTAATTAAGAGCTGCTTTACTGCAGAACAAATAGACATCCTCTCTGCTTTAGGGCATAATGAAGCATTGTCAAGTCAGTAATTGCATTGATGGAGTGGTTAAACTTGTGTTTCCTGTGGTGAAGGAATGACAGACCAGTAACTTAAGAAAACATAAAGTAGGGATTGAGGAGGAATGGGGAGGAGGAAGCTGACAAATTGGTCTCTATCCTGACTGATCACAGAACATTGGGACAGTCAAAAAGGGAAAAGAAACACGAAATTCAGATCGGTTAAAGGGAGTCCAATTCACTTGCATAACTCCTTGCTGCATGATACAATAGAGGTCAAGAGCTTAGAAGGGTTTATGATAGGACTAAAGGTGTGTATGGGTGACCCCTCCATCCAGAGTTACAACATTGAATTGGTTGTTTTTGAACAGGATTTTGGGAGGGGTTCTATACCCTCATGTTCAAGGAGGGTGTTTGATTTGGCAGCAAGTTGGTTTCTGTTGTCAGAGGTATGGAGCATGTGTAACGCTCCTCTCACTGGCGTGCCACTGAGCCACAGGGTGTATTCAGAAAGGGTTGGCCTTTCTCTAGAGCATCCAGAATCAAGTGGGGTCAGAGACAATGTATTGGACTCGTGGCTAATTGGGCTCTTCTTGGAACAGCATCATTTCCTAAGACCTTTGCAAACATCTTTGCATTGCAGACAGGGATAAAAGATTTCAAATTTACAAATGATACAAGAGGAACAGAAGACATTTCCAGGAAATACAGGTTTAAAAGCCAGTGGAGTCTCAGTGGCATTGCTGTAATAAATTATTCACTGTGATTAGCTGACTGTTAAGGACTACCTGCTGACTCCTCCTGCTCAGCTCTTTTATTTCTCTTCCTGTTGCTGATCCTTCATGCTTTTTGGATTATGGACTTGGCTGTAAACTGAACCAGTCTTCAGGTCATGGTGGGTTCAACTCATTTTATAGTGCAGTAATTCAGTCTTGGTTTAGTGTTAGGAAATGTGGAGCACTGGAGGAGGGAGACATATATAAGGTGAAGTTCCTTACCATGCTGTTTCTTCTAATGGAGAGACATTGCTTACCCCATTTCCTTCCATATCAAAATGTAAGACCCAGACCTGTGACTGTTGAAGAGTAGCCATAGTTTAAGACCTTCCCTTGCTGAAATGTCTTGTTCCATCCCTGTTACACAGGAGACCATGTTCTCAGTAGCACCTTTTTTGCTGCTGCTTGCCCTCAATTTGGGTTGTCTACCATCCAGCACCAGGCTCTTCCCCTTTCAACACCCACTACTCCATGCCTTACCACTGGACTTCATTGTGCCAAAAAGCTGCCAAGAGCACTGGGAGATGAATAAATCAGATCAGAGCACATTGGGCTGGAAAGCAGGATTTTGTCCCTGACACTGAGATTTCCACGGGATTTGGCCGGACATGCCACTGGGCTGTCATTCAGTGAACATTTCTTTTGGCAGCAGTACCAGATGAAGTGGCCTTCACCACCCTCCTCCCTCATTGCAATCCTGCCACCACTGCTCATTTCCTCCCCTGGGCCCCTTCCTCAGTCATGCTGGTATAATTGTGTGGCCGGGAAGGAAACTGCTCCAGAGAAGGGATCGGAGCTCAGCATAACCCAGCCAAAAAAAGTGGTCACTTTTAACCTTGATCAGTTCCCAATTCCATTCACCATCTGGCCCACAATCAGTATCCCACAGCACAGCTGTAGGAGCTGCGTATGAGTGCAGGCTACATAAATCACGGCAGCCAGAGAAAGGAACTGCCATTAACCTACACAATAACTTTGTGGAGTGAGACAAGGGCTCCATAGATTGGAACAAGACAGAAGGAGTTTGGCTGCATGGAATTTGCCACGATTGAACCAGGATGAATTAACAGTTAGGTATGGGTCATCATCACCACTTTTTCTCAGATAAGCTGGTAAAAGTTTGCTTCAGTGTCTCTCCCAAACAGGGCTGATCTCAGACCGCTAAGTAGATTGTCTAGGTAAAGCAACTTCTTAAAATCATAGAATAGTCATGCTCACTTTCCATTATCTAGGTAAATAAGTAGCTTGATCAACTATAATGCTTGTGAACACTAATACATAGTTTAATGCACTGCTGTTTTATAAGGAAACCAGCACTATTTTGGTGGTTTAGTGTATGTGTACTGTGGTGATACCGTCAGGCATGCAGTCCCCAGGGTTTTCTGTAAGAATTTACATTCACAAAGGCTACAGCATGACGTCCCATCCCCTGGTCCAGCCAAGTCAAGCCCATGGCTACCATTAAATATAGGAGTAGTCCCATCAAAGTAAAACTCCCTTGCTCTAAATGCTTTGTCGTATTCAGGTCTTAAAGGGTAATTCTCTATAAAAGCAGCAGCCAAGTCTTAAATGATTCTGCAGCGCACAGCAGGAACTTCAACAAGATGCAAAGACAAATCACTCCAACAGCACAAAGTGAAACAAATTGGACCTCAGCGCCCTGGAGTTAGGGTGGAGATCTGGAGCGAGATTGAAACCTCCTCTGAGCACTTGTGCTTGGCTCTGAAGCGGTAGCAGGCTCCCCGTGTGCCCCACCCTTCTCAAATGCTGTCTCTTAGCTCACCAGGACTCACTACACCAAAGGCCTGGGCATTTTTATCGCCAGATGAAGCCAGGCAGGGGCCCAGTTATTCAGTGGCTATGAATATGAAGTATCTTTAAGTCAGTAGCCTGGGCAGGAGGCTCAGAAGGTCAGGCATTGCAGCCCATTACCATGTACGTGGGATTGCAGCTGCTGTGGCACCCCATATGCAGACACCCTGCATCACAGGAGTATTTTTAGTCACACAGCCTAATACATATGTATATCATCATAGCAGTGTGAGATGGGGATGGTGGTTCTTGTATTTTGGTTCCAAGATAGGTGTACTTTAGTCATGCCACTAGAGAAGACAAAAGGATCCTAAGGAAAGAGAGTAGCAGGAATGGTTTCTGGGCAGCATAAATCATTCCAGGGTGCCACAGCTGATTCATAAGTGATAGGCTGGGCATCCTTTATCTAATACTTAGAATCATAGAATCATAGAATAGTTTGGGTGGGAAGGGACCAATGGATTATGTCCAGCTTTTCATCCACCAGTACCCCCAAGTCCTTCTCGGCAGGGCTGCTCTCAATCCCTTCATCCCCCAGCCTGTATTGATACCGGGGGTTGCCCCAACCCAGGTGCAGGACCTTGCACTTGGCCTTGTTAAACCTCATGAGGTTCACACGGGCCCACTTCTTCAGCTTGTCCAGGTCCCTCTGGATGGCATCCCATCCCTCTGGCATGTTGACTGCACCACTCAGCTTGGTGTCATCTGCAAACTTGCTGAGGGTGCAAGAAGGAAATTAACTCTATCCCTGCTGAAACCAGGACAACTCGATCCCACTGTCTATGTCATTGATGAAGATATTAAACAGTACCGGTCCCAATATGGACCCCTGCGGGACACCACTCATCACCAATCTCCATCTGGACATTGAGCCATTGACCACTACCCCCTGGATGCGACCATCCAACCAATTCCCCACTCACCGGACAGTCCACCCGTCAAATCCATACCTCTCCAGTTTAGAGAGAAGGATGTTGTGGGGGATGGTGTCAAAGGCCTTACAGAGGTCCAGAGAGATGACATCTGTAGCCCTTCCCGTGTCCACTGATGTAGTCACTCTCTCATAGAAGGCCACTAGGTTGGTCAGGCAGGACTTGCCCTTGGTGAAGCCATGCTGGCTGTGTCAAATCACCTCCCTGACCTCCATGTGCCTTAGCATAGCTTCCAGGAGGATCTGTTCCATGATCTTGCCAGGCACAGAGGTGAGACTGACTGGCCTGTAGTTCCCCGGGTCTTCCTTTTCTCCCTTTTTAAAAATGGGGGTTATGTTTCCCCTTTGTCCAGTCAGTGGGAACTTCACCGGACTGCCACGACTTCTCAACTACGATGGATAGTGGCTTAGCAACTTCATCTGCCAGTTCCTTCAGGACCCACGGATGGATCTCATTGGGTCCCATGGACTTGTGCACCTTCAGGTACCTTAGATGGTCTCGAACCTGATGTTCTCCCACAGTGGGTGGCTCTTCATTCTCCCAGTCCCCGCCTTTGCCTTCTGCGGCTTGGGCGGTGAGGCTCGAGCACTTGCCGGTGAAGACCAAGGCAAAAAAGTCATTGAGTACCTCCGCCTTCTCCATATCCCGGGTAACCAGGTCTCCCGTTTCGTTCTGGAGCAGGCCCACATTTTCCCTCGTCTTCCTTTTATCCCCGACGTACCTATAGAATCTTTTCTTGTTGCCCTTGACGTCCCTGGCCAGACTTAATTCTATCAGGGCTTTAGCTTTCCTAACCTGATCCCTGGCTGCTCGGACAATATCTCTGTATTCCTCCCAGGCTACCTGTCCTTGCTTCCACCCTCTGTAGGCTTCCTTTTAGTGTTGGAGTTTGTCCAGGAGCTCCTTGTTCATCCATGCAGGCCTCCTGGTGTTTTTGCCTGACTTCCTCTTCGTTGGGATGCATCGCTCCTGAGCTTGAAGGAGGTGATCCTTGAATGTTACCCAGCTTTCTTGGGCCCCTCTTCCTTCCAGGGCTTTGTCCCATGGCACTCTACCAAGCAGCTCCCTGAAGAGGCCAAAGTCTGTTCTCCTGAAGTCCAGGGTAGTGAACTTGCTGTGCGCCCTCCTTGGTGCCCTAAGGATCTTAAACTCCATCATTTCATGGTCACTGCAGCCCAGGCTGCCCTTGAGCTTCACATTCCCCACCAGCCCCTCCTTGCTGGTGAGAACAAGGTCCAGCATGGCACCTCTCCTCGTTGGCTCCTCTACCACTTGGAGAAAGAAGTTATCATCGATGCATTCCAGGAACCTCCTGGATTGCTATGCCCTGCCGTGTTGTCCCTCCAACAGATGTCGGGGTGGTTGAAGTCCCCCATGAGGACCAGGGCTTGTGAGCGTGAGGCTGCTCCTATCTGTCTATAGAGGGCCTCATCCGCTCGGTCTTCCTGGTCAGGTGGCCTGTAGCAGACCCCTACCATAATGTCACCTGTCCCTGCCTTCCCTTTAATTCTGACCCATAAGCTCTCGGTCGGCTCCTCATCCCTCCCCAGGCAGAGCTCCATGCACTCCAGCTGGTCATTGGCATAGAGGGTGACACCCCCTCCTCGTCTCCCCTGCCTGTCCTTCCTAAAGAGCCTGTATCCCTCCATCCCAACGCTCCGTTCATAGGAGCCATCCCACCATGTCTCTGTGATGCCAATGAGGTCGTAGCCCTGCAGGCGTGCGCACGTCTCTAACTCCTCTTGTTTATTCCCCATAGTATATTATGTCAGAAAGGAGAGATCTTCAGTGCAGGAAGATCTAGTCACTTTGATTTGCCTGCACAGGATAAAAGGGAGAAAATTTAACTTATAAGAATCAGGAAAAAAAAGTTCTCTGTAGAGGTATTGATTTAGACACACCCAGCATGGTGACAGCAATGCACTATCTAACAGCCTCTACCAGATACATATGTGCAGCGAAGGTGGATTTGGTTGTATATAAAATCAAAGTCTGATCTCCCAGTCTGTATACAGTTATAGACACAAATATCAAGTTGCATTATGTAGACAAATAATGCTTTGTCCGAACAGCGGCTCTTCCCTTTGTGATCTGATGCTTTGCTGTCTCTCTGAGCCAATAAACCACTTTGAAATTTAATAGGGAATTGTCTCTCCATAATGGAATTGAATGCAGAATGGTGATTATATAGATCTAGATGCAATTTCTGTTTGGTCAAGCCAGAAATGTTTGTTGGGGTGGTGTGGTCCCATGAGAACAGCACACAGCAAAAAGGATCTCAAATTGGACCAGAAATTGTTTGTCTGTTTGGCAAAAAAAAGAGTCCTGAAGCCTGAGGGGAAGAAGTAATTAGATAGTGAGCTGGGATTGCTGACAGACCACTGAAAGTCCCACTTAGCCAAGCCACTCTCTCATTCCATGGGGGAAGGGAGAACGGCAAGCCTCTGGGAAGCTCATTGGTGGGTTGTTTCCCACATCAAATCACACAGGAAACCTTTTATTTTTTTGTTTTGGGAAGTGGAAGAAAAAAAAATACCCCAAACTAATAGAAGTACAGGAATGAATGGAAGTGTGGCAGGATGGAGGGCTAAGCTACGGTGCAGCAGCATCCCCATCTTATGACCTGGGGGCACCCTCAGCAATGGGTCACACTAATTCACGGGTGACAGCCCACAGAAATCTCTTGGTAAATCTGCCCCTGAAACAAGAGTACATTTGTTTGAGCTGAGATGGTGCTGTTCTGCCTGGACCAAATCCTTCCTCATTCACTCTAACTAGTTTGACAGAGGTATGATTGATGGGAGCAGGGTTGGCTTGAGGCAGAACACAAATCCATCGCCGGAAACCATGGCCCCACTGAAATCACTGGGACAAAACTGCCATTGACTTTGACGGAGCTGTGATTTTCATAGAGTTTAAGGCCAAAAAGGGACCGCTCATAACCTCCACCCTGACCTCCTGCGTAACTCAGCCCCTAGAATTTTGCTTGCTGGTTTGTTCAGTGGAGGGAATTACATTTCCAAGGAGGATTTTTTTTGTTATGTTTGTTCTTTCTTTAAACTGCAAAACAAAAGACTTGGGAGTTTGTAGCTGCACTCATGCAAGCTGTGTGAAAACACTGTCATTGTTTAGTTCCATTGTTTAGTACCGGTTTTAGTATCGGGATGTCATCCAGGTTTGGCTTTTACCCATAGCGTAGGCACGGGAAGGGGTTGCATTTGGGCTGTTAGAAATGTGCCACATTATTTCCCTGCGTTTCCTAGAAGCCTTTCAGAGCATCCAGTCCGGGTGGTAGTGCATGCATTTGGAGGGATGATTGTTCCTTCTGCATAGTATGATTTAACAAGGCATTAATCATGTAAGAAGCTGCAAGACTTGAAGGACTGGGAGACGCCATATAGGTCAGTAAGTCCAACAGCAATTACAGTTGGTCATTTATTAAATGCTTAGAATCAAAGAAAAATATAGGTCAAAAAGGCCTCTGGAGGTCTCTAACCCAACCTCCTGCTCAAAGTCAGGCCAACTTCAGAGTTTGATCAGGTTACTCATGGCCCTATTGTTTGACCACCTTCACTGATTGTTTTGGTTTGGGGGGGGGTTATGTATCTAGTCAGAATTTCCCTTGCTGCAACCCTGCAACCTGTGTCCATTGCCTCTTATACTTTAGCTAGGCACTTCTGAGAAAAGTCTGTCTCCATCTCCTTTGTAAATTCCCTTTAGGTCACCAAAGAGAGCAGACAAACAGCAGGTAGATCCTCTGTAGACTTCCGCAAACGGTTTGATTCTGAACAGCCACCAAGAGTGATATCTGAAATGCCTGAGAGCGCGTGCATCGCTGAGTAACCCCATCCTGCCTGTGCCCCATCTCAGGTGCTTCATGGGAAGACATACACACAGAAAAGGGAAAAAAAAACAAGACACCAAATATCTGGCATTTATATCTGGTTCTTAATAGACCCAATGCAAAACAGTTCACACTGTGTCCCCACAGGGTCGTCCAGCCCCAGTGCACACTGCCCAGTTCAGTGCCAAGTCCAGCTCTTCTGGGCACAGCAGGCAGAAGACAGTATCAGGGACCCACTACCCCAACCCCAGGACAGAGAAGCTTGAGAATTGCTCCAAATGGTACTATTTGGGCATGTTTCTCTAGGAACCATAATCCAGAGAGCACTGTGCACCAACCACCAGTGCTGCCTTTCAGCAATCCTTTCTGTCCTGTCCCTGAGCTGCAGGCCAACACAGGAGCCAGCAACAGCCTCATTACTGCCAGGGGTTCCCAAATGTATGGCATGGTCCCTCTGCTGGGTACTCAGACAAGGCTTCCCGAGCACAAAGGGACAGAGCACGACCCAGTGCCTAGCATAGATTAACTCAGCTCCCCACACCTCAGCCAAGTCCAGGTCACCCAGGACATGAGTGACCAAGCCAGAAACGCTCCCCTGTGTTTCATTCACAGAACACCCTCCCTTCTCTATCAGGAGCCTCTGGCATTTTTCAAATGCTCTCATGCTGACCCTACCTCCTGCTGTGTGCAAACTCCACAGCACCGGCCCCACGGTCAATAAAAATGGTAAAAACCTTCTTCAGACTCACATGGCTGAAACGGATGCAGATCCCTGGGCCTCCTCTCCTCCAGGCTCAGCTTAATTAGGGAGCAGCCAGCAAACCACAAGTGTGCTCACAAAAGAAGCTTGCGTCTGAAGGGCTTTGACTGCAGCTCTTTGTAACTAGTCACAAACATCTGGTGCCTGGCAAGCTTGCCTGCCTCTTGGAAGAGGTTCCCAATGAGAAAATTTCTGTAGCTTGCACCTGAATTCTCCACAGCACACCGTGCAGCACTCGGATCTCTCCCCTGGCTCCTCTTCTAAGCTGCCAGCTTTGTAGAAAAGCCATTTCTGGCATGGGTTTCCCCACCATACCCTCCCCACCCACCCCAATGCATTTTAAACAGTACACATAGTCCGATAGGGAACAATTATTCCCTTGAATGTTTGTGGGTTGATAAGCAGTCTTGCAAATTCAAGTGATAGTGTCGGTTCCAGTTTTACTGGCGCGATGAAACAGAGCCCACGGTGGGGACAGTCCCCCAGAGGAAGAGGGAATAAGGGTAATTCTTTTCTCCTCTTTTAGTAGCCCTTTTCCCTTTTACGTGCATGAGTGAATGTGCAGCTGTGCTCAAAAGCCAGTCTCAGGGAGACTTCCTTAAGTATCTATTGAAGATTAAATGATCTCGTGTGCAGCCTGTAATGATGGCCAATACCAAAAATTGTTCCCATCTGAAAGCTGCCCAGTGCTGCATGATCAGAAATGGGCTGCTGACCTCAGAAGAGATCCCAGTGGGCAAACTACCACATCACAGAAACTCAGCCCACCGCAAGCACCACTAATTGTCCCCTTGTCTGTGGGCTCTGAGTGAAGGCGGCTACTAAAGGGCAGGGGAACTGTGCTCTCGGCTTGTATTACCAAGTGACTTTCTCCTACGCCTCATTTCCAGCGTGTTTGGGGAGATTCTGTCCCAGTCCCTGCTATGAGGTACCTTTCGTCTGGCAAAAGTCACTATGTCCCTAATACAACTCCAGAAAAAGCCAATACGAATTGTCCCACCCGCAAGGGCAGGTGTTGGATTTGGCCCTGCAAATCAACCAAAGACAATCATAAACCAGATAACCCAAAACCAGACCCAGACTCAGTGTAGGAAGAGGCAAACCTGCCATGAACATGGATGCTTTGACTCAAACTAGCCCCAAAACCGGCACACATCTGTTGTCACTGCATTTCTGCAAGACTCTTGAAATTATGACCAGCTCCCTGCTGTGGCTCGTATTCCCCAGTGAAGATTGGAAGCATCAGCATGGTAAAAGGATCTTGATGGGTAAAAATTATGCTTCCATTTACGAAGACCCACTAATGGCACCTTGTGCATCTGTCACTGAATTAACAACATCAATTTGAAACCATACGTAAGCTGGGCAACTGGTGAAGGGAACAGCTTGCTTACATTAGGAGGTCTGGCTAAAGGGAGACCTTAGGCTTTGTTTCTCCTGAGGGGTTGTGATCAGCTAACAGGAAAGCAGATACTTTCTTGTTGGGTATTCACATTTTTGCAGATTGGATTCCTATGTATAGGAAGGGTGAGACTTCTCAGATCAATGTGGGCAAAAGGAGTGGGAGGCTGCAGAATAATATTCGGGGAGCAAAGGGAGAGCAGTTACAGCAATGGTAAAACTCACGTGTATGTTCTGGAGAGTAGGGCAATGGAAAAAAAGACACAAAACTCAGGTTCTGGGGTCGCTTTCACCCCCTCCCTCCCAAGAGTCTGGATTTGCCTCCTTCCGCACCCTGCCAAGAAAAACAAAGAAACTAAATATAAAAATGCAGCTATCTGGGGAGCTGCTCTGGTGCCCAAAACGTAGGTGTCTAATGCCATTTTAGACACTGCTGGGGATCCAAGACAGCTGCGTGGGGCTGGCAGATACGGCACTGGACCTATGGCACGCTCCCTCCCTCCTGGGGCAGCAGCCGGGGGCCAGGCAGGGTACCCCGGGGCATGGAAAATGGCACTCGACGCCTACGTTTGGGCGTCTCAACAGCTCCCCCAGAGCCCTGTGTGTTTGGACAGTTGGAGTTAATCATCGAAGGGAAACAGAGCTGCAGTTAACGAACTGAGCACTGTGAGGTTTGGTAGCAGAGAGGATAAAATAGGAACGGATTGGAGCGCAGGGGACAGTCCGGCAGAGTCCAACGGAGGAGGATGGGGAGGAGAATGGCTGCCAACAGCTCGGAAGAGGGTTTCAAATTCCTTTTGCGCCACGCCGAAGTTTAGTCATAAATGACAACAGGGGACCCGGGGACAGAGGGATATTTTCTGAAGAGTGTGATCTGCTGGTTTCTTAGACTCATGTGTTCCACATGTCTGAGCACCTCCCAAACACGTCCTCTGCACATGCCGTGCGGCACGGCCACGTTATCCTCCCTGCCTTGCGGACAGGCATCTGGAAGCACGGAGGGATGTTTTCGGCAGCCCACATGGCAGTCTCAGGCTTGACCCCGGTTGTTGTCAGTGGGAGTTTAGGCCCCAAACTTCCTTTTCGTGCCTTTGAAGCTCCGCTACAGCTCACTGGGTGCTTGCAGGGGAGACAGATTTCATGTTCAGACCTCAGCTCCTGGCTTAACCCTTTCACCCCACGTCTGTCCTCCCTCGGTGGGTAAAATAGTGGGTATTTCTGTGCTCTGTTTGGTGATTATGACTTTTATGTAGCAATTAATTTTTCCAACGGAGGAATAAAATAATCCTCTAAGGACAGTGTAACCCAGCTCTTCAAGCTTCCCATCCCTCCTGGCCCCCTTCCTCCCTTACCCTCCTGCGATGAGGACAGCCCCAGAGTACAGGGCAGCTCAGTGCCCTCCTTACCCCACCCTTCCTTCCAAACACCCCATTATAGAAAGAAAAAAAGAAAAGAAAAAAAAAACAAAAAAACAAAACCCACAGCTCTTGGTTGGAAACTTTTACAAACACAAATATTTTCAGTTTTGCTGCCCCTGAAGTATTAGTGAGGAGAAAATGTTTGGGTCCTCACTGTGGCTTGTTTTATTTGCTAGTTTTCACCTCCACCAGCAGCTTAAACAGTGCAAATCAAATTACGCCTCCTGTTTACTTATCTCCAGAGCGCTGACACTGGCAAGTGGCTTATCTCAGAGCAGCAGGAGCCAGCACCTTCCTTGGGGGTAGGACAGGAACTCCACAGAAGCTGCTTGTAGTGGGAGAGGGAGTATAAATCAGGGAAAGCTCTGCTGGCTCAGCTCCCCAGCAGTGAGGTTACTTGCTAGGGGCAGCGTGGGGAAGCCGAAGTGCGATATGCCCAGAGGGTGGAGGCTGCCTCCTCCCTGTGGATTAGCAGCCTGGAAGCCAGGGTTTGGATTTTGGCTTACTCATTTGTAAAGAGGAGGCGGTGGTGGACCTGTCCGCAGCCGTGACAGTGCAGTGGTTTGCAGAGCTGACATGGTGTTTTGCAGTCACCGCGTCCTTCATGCTGCTTCTGTGGTCAGTGCTCCCTCCTGCCTGAGAGACAGGGCTTGCTTCACAGCAGAGGTGTGGGTACAGGGACCACGTGAGCGTGTCCCACTGCCCAGGAGCACGTACACTTAGCAGGCAGGCAGAGACCCCCTGGCCCATGCTGACTCAGGGGCGAGGGCATGCAGCCAGCACCCAGGAGACCTGCATTTTACTGCTGTGACTGCTTCATGCCCCAGTTTCCCCCCTTGGTGATAGTGTTGGCTTTGTCTGCGTGCTGCTTTGAGATGGCCCAACGGGGCAGCCTGTAAAATAGAGGCAGGCATATGACTTGCTTATTGCTGCATTTCGCACCGCCAGGAGCACGCTGGAGCCCTGGGCACTGCCAACACGAGTGCTGCCAGCACCTGGGATACATAAACTGACTCTGCTTGGCTTATGCTCATGCGAGTTTTACGTTGATTGCTGGGGTAAAAGCAGAGCTGGGTATCACAGTTCAGCGGGGCGGTGCAAGTTGCCTCCGTGAGGGTCTCACCTACCCAGCCAGGCCACCTTCGCCCCTCCGATGTCTGCGCTGCACACCTTGCCCGAGGGAAAGGCTGTTGTGCCGGGGCCAATACACACCAGCTGCCCGTCCTCGAAGGAAAAAGCAGCCGAATCCCGGTTTTCCCGTGGCTCGCATGTGTTTAAACCGTATTTCGCCTTGCAAAGTGAAACCGGCTCCCTTCCCCGCCTCCCCCCCGGCACCGAGCCCGCCGCAGGCAGCGTGGGCCCGGCGGGAGGGCGCCGCCCGCCCCCGGGGCTGCCCCGAGGCTCCTGGGCGGGGGGCGCGGGCGGGACGCGGGGCTGAGCCGAGCCGAGCCGGGGCGGAGCGGAGCGGAGCGGGGCAGCCCCGCCGCAGCGCCGGGAGGAAGCGGCGCGGCGGGCAGGGCTGGGCGAGGGTTTGCGCGGAGGCGCCTCACCCCCTTCTTCTCCCCGCAGATCTTCCAATGGAGGCAGCTGGAGAACCTCTATTTCCGCGAGAAGAAGTTCTCGGTGGAGGTGCACGACCCGCGCAGGTGAGAGCCGAGCCGAGCCGGGCTTTGCGGTGCCGAGCCGAGCCGAGCCGGGCTTCGCGGCGCCGAGCCGGGCTTCGCCATGCCAAGCCGGGCTTTGCGGCGCCGAGCCGGGCTGAGCCATGCCGAGCCGGGCTTTGCGGCGCCGAGCCGGGTCGTGGCGAGCCGCGCTCCCCCCGCTGCTGTGCGGGGCTTACTGCGCTTGGTAGCTGGGAAGCCTGTAAGCAAGGGGCAGCGGGTACCGAGCTGGGGGCTGCTGCTTCCTTCGAGCGGGACATTTTGGGTTCGGGTGGGTGTTTTTGAGGATGTGTTTCCCTTCGGATCCTCGCGGTATTTTTTTTTTTTCCTTCCCTCTGCTTTGGCACCTTCTGACCCCCGGGGCTGTGCGGCTCCAGTGCCCCAGCTGCGGTGCCGGCAACCACCGTGCGTGGATCGAGGGTTGCCTTGTCCCCGTGTTGCACTTGGAGCCTGGAGATGGGCACCAGATTTTGTACTCACATGCTTCCTTGTAAATAAATATTCAGCGCAGCTGAAAGGAATGGCACGGTAGCAGAGGTTTACCGGCAGTCTGGATGAAAGCCCATCAGTCTTTTTGGCACAGGAGTCCTTTTCTCTTACTTTAGAGACCTAACGTGGGAGAGAGTGAGTTCAAGTGGCTGTGCTGCATCTAATCAGTGCATTCTGCACCCCTTGCTCGTTTGTGTTAGTGGATGGTTACTGCAGACAGTGACCAGTGTGTGTATTGCTCTGTAAGTTGTTCTCACTAAAAGCAATGTCCCACTTGCGAAGTAAGTATCAATACGGCTGATGGAAACCAGCTCTCTTCCCAGACTGATTTGATGTGCTGCTGGTAGTAGTGTGTTTTTCTGATCGCTCAGCTGTGATCCTGTTTCACCTGTTTCCTGTGCCTATCTGTGTACTAATATATGTATTTTTATTAGGGGAATTTTGCATGCAGTTTCTCTGCTTATTGGCCATGATATGAACATGGTCACACCAATACAACGGTGCCTGTCTTCATAGGTGCATTTTGTTAAAGCAAAAACTGAGTAGAGCAGCTCATACCGTTCTGCAGCTCCAGTCAGCAGAGCCTTGAAGCATCTGCTTAATATTAAGCATGGAAATAGTCGCATGAAGTCTAGCAGAGCAAATTCCCAAAGTCAAGAATACGCTGGGAGATCTTCCAGCAGCAGGAGCTGGGGGTGGTGTACTCCGTCCCCCACTGAGCCTCCGGCAGCAGGCGAGGCGTCAGAAACGCGTGCTGCAAGCAACCAGCAGCGAGAAGCCCCTAAACGCCCAGGCTGGCCGTTTCCTGTAAGCAGCAATTGCAGGGAAAACAAAGCAAATAGCTCTGGGATGTTAAAATCATGATGATATTTGAAACTCTGTGTCATGCATGAAATGTGACCAAACAGAGGAACATCTTCTGTCTCATTTGTATTTAGATGATAGGAATCACTGACACAGAAGAGCTTCTGGTTTTTATTCCATTGCACTGATTCTCTGAATCAACACCAGGAGGACAAAACCCTATCCCAGGCTGTCAGCCTGGTACTTTCTCACTACAAGGGAATTCAGTTGGTTGATTTTCATATCCAGAGAGTACCGCTGTCCAGGTCAAAATGGTATGCTGGCTGTAAAGCAGCAAGACATGTTGGCAGTGGTGTGGTGGGAACACAGCTTGGGTTGTAGTCTCCCGGCCAAGTGGGATGGACTCCTGCGAGGAGTTTTTCGGCGTGTGGAGGCGGAGGAATAGCCAACACAGTGCTCTCTCCGCATTCCTCTCTGTGTAGCCAAACCAGAGCCTGAGTCAGCGAAGCCACACTAGCGGGAGAGCAAGCACGGCTCCGTGGTTGTGGCCAGGGCTGGGCAGCACAATGTATGTTTTTAAGTCCTGCCTCTGCCCGTGGCTTCCTGTCCTGAACAAGCCATTTAACCACTCTTCATCGTGGTTACTTATGCCATAAAGAAGGGAAATGATACATTTTAGGGGGTATTGACAGGGTTAATTCCATAGCGCATGTGGCATGCGTGGAGGGAAGTCATGAAGAAAACACCCATGGGCCATCTCTCACAGGTCCCCAAAAGACAGCTGTGAAAAGCAAGTCCACAACTCTGACCAGCTAAGTCTGCAGACTTTCTGACAGGGTCTGCAGTTTTGATGGGAAACATGTACAGATCCCAAAAAGAAAAAAAACTGGAAATCACTGCTTTTAAGATGAGAAGATGAATGGCTTGCAGAGTATGTTTCTGAGAGTTCAAAATGAGTAACTGCATTTGAACTGAATAGGATGACACCAGAATTAAGCCCATGTTTGAGTGTCTTAATGCCTTAGAGTCTTATATGCCAACGTATAGTAGTTTGTGTCCCTTAAACCAACAAAAAGCATCCAGAGTTGGTTCCCCTCTCCAGCCTCAACTTCAAGAGCACCTCCCAGCACAGCCTTCATTCCCTGTCCAGTGACAGGGATGAGGCAGCCCAGCACCCGTCCTCATTAGGACCATCAGCCGACGTCTTGTTGCATCCGTGGAGAGTTTTCTCACAAGAACAATACTCATAACGGGACAAGGTCTTCTGCTCCAGTCGCATGGAAAGGGCTCAGCACAGGGTAACACTGAAACATGAGATCCCAGTTGTCTCAGACCTTGTTTGCATTGGCCGCGGCTGTTTTCTCAGAGAAATTTCACTCCGATTTGTAGTGTCACAATTTGACTTAAACACATGTTGCAGCCCTGATACAAGAGCTGTCAGCCCTCTCCCAGGTTGAACCTGCCTAGCAGTTCCCATTTCGCTGCAGAGTTTTTCTTTTCTTTCATTCTTGGCTGTATCACAACTTTCTTTGACCGTGTGACTCCCCTCCCCATGTTCACCTCCAATTTTGGACAGGGCAGTAACCCACAGGCACCGGAGGAGAGGTGGCCAGTGCAAGTACGGGAGGGGAACCACTGCCTTAGCAGGCTCGAGGACTTCCAAGTGCTGGGAAAAGAGTCGACCATCCCTTGCACTACACAGTAGAGCTCCTGGGCCGTCCTGCAGTGTCACCTCCACATCTGCATCACACAGAGTGCCTGCTGGCTATGGACTGTGGCAGCCACTCCGTAACACACTGCTCCCCAGGCTGTCTCTTGCACTGGCCCACCTTCACCATCCATGTCCGTACGTGAAAGGCTATAACAAAAGTGTCACGTTTCTGAACTAGCCTGTGTATCAGTGCTCACATTCATTTCATAATCGTACTCCACCACAAGACTCTTCTTAACAGACTAGAGAGGAGGACCTCATTTATCTGGGGCTCTGTAAATCAGTGGCTTGGTTTACTCCAGCCAGTGCTACATCCCTGCAGTGGGAGGAGTTCTGCAGACCAGGATGCTGCGAGCCTCTGTGTGCTGGTGTGCTGGTGTTAGGGGCTCTGCTGGTGCGGTTAGAGTTGAGGGGTGGGGAGGAATAATCAAGCAGGTTTGTACAGCTGTGAAAGCATGGGGAAACCTAACCTGAGTTTTTTGGTAATATTTTAGGACAATTGGGAATCCCAGAGAGGAAACATTTAGCTCTTATTTTTCCTGTTTTTATATTCACTCAACTAATAGTTGAGTAACATTCTTCACTCCAGGGCACTAGGCAGCCCTCTCTGAGCCTCACAGCTCCCCTTTTCCATACCACGTGGCAAGTCCTGTTACATCTGTTTACAAGTGGGGAAATCAAGGTACCTGAAGAGTTTCTCCCACATTCTCTAAGGCAGCCATTGATCCTGTGGAACTTTAGTTGTCACCTGGGTCCTAATATTTAAGAGCCACCGTCCAAAGCCAGAGGTAGTGGAGGGTGTGGGGGCTTGGCCTCAGGTGTCTCAGCATGTGATGAGACACAGAGGATTCACACATGCTTTGGCATTAGTGACTCCCCTGGGACATGTAGCAGGTCAGCATCAGCTTAGCCAAACCCAGGAATACAGTCTGAACTG
This sequence comes from Aptenodytes patagonicus, assembly GCF_965638725.1. NCBI lineage: Eukaryota > Metazoa > Chordata > Aves > Sphenisciformes > Spheniscidae > Aptenodytes > Aptenodytes patagonicus. The sequence goes on along the minus strand of NC_134949.1, from coordinate 7,163,340 downwards.
GACAAACTGGATGATCTTTACTGTTAGTCCTCTGGAGCTGGGGATAACTTGGGGATAACTAAATAACTTGAAGAGTTATTTAAAAAAAATGCTCTCCTGGCTTGAGTAGCTATTTATTGCTGTTCTCTAAGCATTTTTTCCCATTAGCACAAGGGTGTGCACAGTAAAGACAGCAGCTTTTACTATAAGGTCTGTGATAGGTTCCGCCACAGAAAACTATCTGAGGAAACCTTGGTGTAACCCCAGTTCTTTCTTTTCTCCTCTCCAGGGCATCTGTGACCAGGAGGACTTTTGGGCATAGTGGCATCGCTGTGCATACATGGTACGCCTGTCCAGCGCTAATAAAGTCTATCTGGGCTATGGCCATTAGTCAACATCAGTTCTACCTGGACAGAAAGCAAAGCAAGGTAAGCATGTTGGAGGTGGGAAGTGCATGTTGCAGTGGGTGAGTCCTTCTCACTCCCCATGGTCCCAGTAAGGTCAAGTCCAGATGGTGGCTCCTTTCCTACTCTCCCTTTCCACTTAAGATCAAAAAAAGGTAAATTGACTCAAAATATCTGCTGGCTTTGGCCAGTTTGAGGGAATTTGTATCAAATTCATATCTATGGGAGTGAGGATTGTGAGTGAGGGAAAGGTTGTACTGAGCTGTGGCCAAGTTGGAGGAGCCAAAGTTTGCAAGCTGATAGGGTCGTGTCCCTGTCTGGATGGTTTCCACATGTATTCTGGTTCTTGAACTGTCATAAAGTTAGGGCAGCTTCCAGTAACCGAGTTCAAAGTAGCTTCACACTCTACACCTGTTTCTGAATCCTTCTTGCTGTCCCTTGCTTTTTACTATCATATTTTCCTAGACATGAGGGGTAGGGATATTTCTCTCTCCACACAGAATCTTGCAGAAGAAGGAGGGGGGCAGGATGCTGACAGCCTGGCTTTATAAGGAACTGTCTTGATTTGGTGCTGCACAAATGGCTGCTCAATACACGAAAGAAACCACCTTGAAACCAGAGGAGTGTGCGTTTTCCCTCTAATTCCTTTCATCAACAGTAATTTTAGGCATACCCAGGGCAGCAGGAGATTGCTTTGATCACTTTGAGATCACTTTGAGACAGAAGAGAGACTTCTCATGCGGATGCCCCTCTCCATACGAGCATGCTAGTGTAAGACTTTAGAGAGAAGATAAAAAGTGTTTTGAGTGGGTACCTGCTTATACAGCTTCCTGCATTGACCGCCATCTCTGTTATCACCGCAGGGTGATACCCCTCAAAATGGCTGAAACAAGCTTAACATCTTACTATTGCTGAAAGCACTGCCCACATTTTCAGGCAGGGCTTGCTCCCTCCCATGCACAGGCCCTGGCCCTATTAGGTCCCTTCATGAGCCAGTTTAGCTCGCTAAACTGACAGAAAAATCTTTCTTTTTCCTGTTTTTCTTTGTCGCGTTATTTTTCTTCCAGTTCAATGAATTGAATTGGCTTGCTGAAATTATGTGAAGGGCCATCAGCGTGCACTCTAAACTCACCAGCTCATGCTAAACCCTTCTGACATTGCTTTTTCCATCATGATCTCTCTGACTGTATTGTAGAGTGAGTAGGACTTTCGGATGCCTTGGGCAGAACACGTGGTTACACCCACTTTGGCCATGTCCCATCTAATGCAAAAAGACAGGATTCATCTTAGTTGCTGTGAGCTGTATTGAATTTAGGGATGTAGCTAACTTCCCACCCCTGCCTAAGTGCCAGCTGTGAATATGGACAAAATTGCATGCTCACCCGATACCAGGTAATGCTTTCCTGTCCCCCTCCTCTGCTGAGCACCACCACAGCAATGCATAGCTCTCTCTGTTTTGCTCTCAACAAAAACAACTCAGCAAACAAACAGAAGTTTATTTTTTTTTTTTTTAGCCAGATGGATTTGCTGATCTAGCTGCAAGGTATTTAGGTCACAAGCAACCAACAAACAAAAGGAAATTCCCTCCTCCTCCCATTTCTTTGATAAGAAACTGGGTCTCTTAAATGCCCAGGACTTCCCTTCAGTGACTTCTTTTGTTGTTGGCAGATTGTGTTTCAGTCTGATCTCCCCTCTCTCACTCTCCTACAGACAGCACCACCCACCAGCCCTCGTTTGTCAACCTGTCACGTCTGTGACCATGTCAGTGTGCTTTGTCACAATAATCCCGGTGGTCACATTGAGGCTTTGAAGTTAAGGCATACAAATATTTTTGTCCCTTTCTCTTAAGGGAGCTGGTATTTTAGTCTGTTGTCCTCGTCTTTGACGTGACACAGTCAAGATTGATAGATCCATCAATTTTAATTGATCTGTTCAATTCATCCTGCTAGTCACTTCAGGACACTGTACCCATGTGCGCTTTGCTTTTGAAAACCAGTAAAACATACTCCAGAGTGGGGTGATGTGAAATGTCTTCGTTTCAGCTCTCAAGGGTTTAGACAAACATTTATTTGAGTTTCAGGTCACATGGGTTCACATCCCCTTAAATCTCAGTCCCCACTTCAGTTGAATCCCCAACTTCAAAGTAAAACTTACTTAGATATTCCTTCCTTTCATGTTCAAACTTGGCATTTCATATCGTTTTGACAAAAGAAAGAAAAATAAAAACAAACTTAGAAGAAAAAGCCTGCTGGAGCTCACTGCAACTGAGCCTTCACTCCAGTGGTATAGATGAGATGGCAGGAGATATGACACAGTGATAAAGCAAGCTTGAACTCCATGCTCCTCACATAACTGGGCACCAGTTGGATCTGGACCTTCTGCACAGCTCCACTGGAAAAGCCCCTTCACTTGATTTTAAAAAGAAATAAAATCAGCTTTGCCTGGATTTTGACCCTTTTGCAAGGAAGTGGGGTCCCAGCCTTCTTTGCAGCCTCACTCTGCATTGAACTCCTGCCAGTTCGCCGAGCTCCCAGCGTCTCGCTCCCCGCTGATCTGTCTCTCTCTCCCTGCAATTGAAGCGTAACGTGGAGACTGAAAAGATCCCCAGCTTTCCAAGTGATCATGTCAGCATGCAGAACTCCTGTCAGCTTCCCTTTTTTTCAGGAGACAGATGCAGCAGGACTTCAAGGCATGTCTTTGCTCTGTTGACTGCACTGAGTCAATCAAACGTTTGGCCTAGAAGCCTTGAGAAGTCTCTTTTTGTGGGAATCTCCAACAGCACGTTCCTCCAAGCCCAAGGCTTTTTGGCTGAATGAACCGGTAGAAAATAGGCCAAGGGTTTCAAAAAATCACCTGCAGCAAACCCCCATCACTGCAAGCAAGAGGGATAAATTCATCCCTAGTGTCCATCTACTCTTGCATTTCACTGATGGATTTTTCTTCACCCTCTGACCCTGTCAGAACAACACTGGGGATCAGTTTGGCCCCATGCTTTGAAATGACTCATGAATGAGCCAGTCTCCCTCCATGTAAATGAGACTTGGCAGGTCTGTGCTAAGTGCTTTAAAATTTTTGAGCCTGGAGGGACTGCAGGGCCTGAGGGAGTGCTAATGGGATGTAATCTAGCTTTCCACTGTTGTGCTGTCAGTAAAAAGTCTAGCCCAGGCCTCACGCTGGCTGTTGCTCAGTGGCCTGTATGAAATGAGCTGTTGGTCTGATTCCTGCCGCTGATGAGTGGCTGTCCAAAGCACAAGACCACCAGACACTGATTGGCATTGCTGTAGGCAGCAGGGATTGAGCAGCATGGGAAATTAACCCCATTCCTCCCCATTCTTTTCAGGAGATGCTCCATCCCAACTGTTAGTGCAGGGCACCGTTAGCACAACTGTGGCCAGGTCTAAAACCTTCACTGCTGACTTCAGCAGGTTTGGATTGCACCTTCTGTGCAGGAAGATCACTCTGCCCTGCTGATCCCCCGCCTGCTCTCTTCTGGTTTGCTTTTCCTCTCTTCAGGCTCCAGGGATGCCAGGCTTCAGTCTTATGCTATTTTTTCATTTGCCCTATGTAGGGCACACTTCCAGCTGCTGCTGGCTTGGTGTGCTGACCAGGACCACAGCCTCCAGTTGCATTGCCTTCACTCAGCGTTTTAGTTAAGTGTCTAGTCAAACAGGTAGGGCCAGAGTGTGCTCTAATTTGCAGTCTGAATATGAGTGGAAATAAACTACAGGGCTTCTTGCTGTAACTGTCCTACAAATACAGGAAAACCACTGCCTCGCAGAGCAGGAGGGCAGGATCTGTCTGTGCAGACTTGGGGTTTGTACCTTTCCTAGACATCCGCTGCAAGGACTCAGTGCATTGGGTTAAGCAGATACTGGGTTTGATCAGTATGGCTGTTCCTGGGGTTACACAAGGCATACACAACCCTGCATATACGTAGGGTCATACAGCTTGTATGCACCTGCAGGGGATAAATCACCAGGATAGCAGCAGCCTGAAGGCTTGTTACCTCCAAAGTTCTGACATTGCAACAAGACAGCAGTTTGTGCTCAGGCTCCTGATCGAAACTCAAGTAGCAGGAAATCTCATTAGATAAAAGCAGGGACCTTCCTCTTCAATTCCAGAGCTATTTGGAGAACATCTTTCACAAACCTTGTTTCTGACCAGGAACCTCAGATCCAAGAAGTTAAAAAAGTGCTATCCTTCTCCCGAAGCTGAGTTTGAGGAGGAGCTGCTGAAAATGAGAGGTGTCTAACTGGTTGTATCATTAGTTTAAGAGGGTCAGTACTGGTTGCTTGATCTGCTCTGACATCTTAGCAGGTAGTTCAGCCTCTGCACTCAAATAAGTGAGTGCACACGCCCTGCTCTTGAGGTTGTTGTCGAAATAAGCTTGTGAGGCATTTGGGTACCTCTGAATGGTAATGATAGAGGCTATAAATACCCAAGAATATTAAATTATGATAATACTTCTGAGAGTGTTTTCAGTATGAGGCTCTCCCAGTGCTGTCTTCATTTGAAGTCTTAAATTAATCTTAAAAATATAGTGTTCAACAGGGAGACATTTTACTTCCCTTATTATTTCATTGATGTGCAAACAGGCAGGGAATCGCTAAGATTTAACCTTAAGTGTCTTACCCAAAGTCCCATAGCAAATCAGTAGCAGAGCTAAGAGTGAAGCTCAGCGTGGTGAGCATTCAGCCATCAGTTCAGCCTTAGTTCTTGTTAAAATGATTTCTGCTTCCTGAGGATGTGAAATAACACTGAAAATCCCGTCTTGGCAAGCATTCCTTGTAGTCCCATCTCGTGTTAGTTCTGGTGGGAACAGATCACACCCTGGTACGTGAATGTCAATCAGCTTCTGATTTGTTAGCACTGTAACGATGTGCCCATCACCTGAACTGTATGACTAGGGCCGAGAGTCTCTTCTGGCCTTGAGGAGGTGCAGAGGTGAATGCTCAGGTGAACTGGGGTTTCACCATCCTGTTGAACGTAAGTCTTTGTGCGGCTGGAGAGCCTCGGCACAATGTCCCGACAACTTTCTGGGTTCTGAGAAATAAAAATTGCAGGTCAGTGGCCCTGTGAGGCCAGGCTAATTGAAGCTCAGCAGCACAGGACTTGCGAGATTTGGGCGATGGGCTGAGCTCCAAGCTCCCTCCATCCATGACTGAGGAGCTCACATGAGAGTCAGCAAGCAAGAAGCCAACTTCCAGTTCAGAGATGAAATAGCAGTCATCTTTGTGTACCGTGTTACAGACAGCTAGCTTCTTCCTGGTTGTCAGTTTCCTCCTTGTTAGCATGGCTTGTTACCTGTAGTGAATTCAACAACCAATACATAAAATAGAGCTCAGAGCATAAGCATTAGTTCAGAAGAGGCAGGAGGAAATTTTCCATGTGGACAGATTATTCCACAATGGCTTAATGAAAAGTTTCTGTATTTTTTTTCTGAAGTGCCTGGAGATGACCCCAGTCAGAAATGAGATAGAGGACTAGAGAGGCTTTGGGGTTGTTCTGATGTGGCAGTTGCTATTTTAAGGGGATCCGATCCTAAGGCTGTACTGGTCACAAAAAAGACTGAAAAATTCTTGTGGCCACCCAAGACACCCTCATATGTAGGGTTCTTCTTCCCAGTAGTGCTAGGGATATAACTGAAGGGCCATCCCCAGCAACTTTGATCAATGTTCTTGATCTTCTTGTTCATGTTAAGCACCTGCTAGAGGCTGCTAGGAGAATGGACTGGAGATAGATGGTGAGGTACTAACAGTGGGATTTGTATTGCAGAGGCAAGGCAGCCACTAGGACTGAGTTAGCCCAACCCTGCAAGCAGCCACCGTGCTCATTTCATTGCTCAGTGCTGCTAACCCCCCTGCCCTGAACATTTTGTGCCTTTGTTGGCTCTGTGGGCATAACCACAACTGAGCTCACTGCTCAACGAAGAGAAAGGTCTGGAGTTATCTCACCTGAACTTTCTGGGCATCTTGTTGTCTCAAGTCCTTCCATAACCAATGGAGAAAGGATGTCATCTTAGGAAGTCAAGTCATTCCCTCCTAAGATAGGAGGAGGACTAGATGATCATTGGAGGTCCCTTCCAACTGAAATATAATACAATATTCTATTCTATTCTATTCTATTCTATTCTATAGGTTTACACAGTATGCACGTTTACTTTCCCCTGGAGGTGCCTAGATTGTTGACATTTGGTGGTGTGCAGTGGCTGACTCCTTGCCCTAGTGTGGCCAGTTAGTTACTGAGCTGGGACCGGCTGTTGTTTCTTGCTGGAGTAATGTTAATGCTTTGAAGAGGTCCTTCACAGTAGGGGCATTGCATGTGGCTTGTTAGTCTGGACCATAACCTGAATGTGTTTTCCTGCCAGTATTTTCTTCCAGCTTCTCATGACAGCCCATTTAAGCCATGTCCTCACTGTGTCTTGGTCCAAAGCTCATTGCAGATTTGGAAAGGCCCCTCCTGGCTTCCTTTAGATGCTAGAGATGGTCTTTAGCCTTCAGGCTTTGCAGTTTATTATGTTAGCATTTCTGAAGGTCTCTTATTGTATGTGGTTACACAGTGACTCCATACATAGTTTGTTTAAGAGGGAAAAATGTGCATGGCAAAGCAGAGAAAATAACAAACAACAGGAAGCAATGCCAGAATTGTACCCACTTAAGAATGTAAAAAGTGCAGCAGTGAATACAGTGCCGGATTGCTTCTATTCTTGTAAAATAATCCAAGTTTGCTGTGGAGGCCTGTTTCCTGCCACAGCAAAAGGACTTTTTCCTTCTGTGAGCTTTAAAGAAGCGCTAGATCATTACTAACTCCTGTGTCCATGTCCAGTCCAAGATTCATGCTGCAAGAAGCCTGAGTGAGATTGCAATTGACCTGACTGAAACTGGAACGCTCAAGACCTCAAAGCTGGCCAACATGGGGAGTAAAGGCAAAATTATCAGCGGCAGCAGCGGGAGTCTTCTGTCATCAGGTAGGTCCTTTATCCTGTAACTGGAGAGAATATGGTGGGAAGGGCCATGGCCATGGTATAATGGGAAGCAGCCAGAACTGCACTGCAGAAATGAAAGTCACTTCCCTTTAGCCTTTCTGTCTGTCCAGGTGTCAGTCCATCTCTCAGCACGTTGCCCCACAAACAGCACAGGCAGCAGCCTCCCCCTCTGTCATTACCGCTGCTCGTTTCCTCTTTGGCCCCAGGATGTCAACTCCAACCTCTCACTTTCCAGCTGAGACTTGGTCTCTCTTCACAGTTTCTACCATAACCACCCCTTGGCACCCAGCTCATCCCTAGGCAGATGTGTTTGTGAAGGAGCCCTCAGCCAGCAGTGAGGAAGCAGTCAGCCAGTGCAGCTCACTAGGGAAACGGAGGCTGGGAATTGGTGATGTCCTTCAGCAGGGACATCAGGCAGGGTGGCTTCTTCGCAGAGTGCCCATCTGCTTTGCCTCTCTGTTGCTGGAATTTGCCTGGTGTCCCAGGCTCCAAAGAGCTATTCCCTAGCACCCTCCACCATACTAGTGTGGGGACCTAGAGGTTTCTCTTTGTGGCTTAGAGCACCTTCCTGTTATGAGGAAGACATAATCTGTGAAAGAAACCCAACAGAAGTTGACACAGAGAAGAGCTAGAGCATCGAAAGAGAAGGACCAGGGAAGAGGAGTCAGGAACTTCTCTGTATTTCTTTGAAACTCTTCTGTCAGTCTGAACGGGGCAAGCTGTGTGTAAATCAGTGCTAAACATCACTCCAGGAGCAAAGCAAGGATTGACAGTTTGCAAAGAGCTTGAAGCTGCTCAGGTGAGAAGCTCTTCAGGAGGGCAAAGTTGCTGGTATCACTATAATTAACAGTTCCAGTCAATTAAATGCCCTCTGTTAAGTGTCACGTCAAGTTATCGAAATCCATTGTTTTGAGATGTGTAACACCAGAGAATAACCTTCTCATGCTTGACAAGAGTCCATCTAAGAACACACATGCTTTAAAACTGAACCTACACTGGTGTAGTAGATGAGCTTTGAATCACTGTATCCTTCATGTCTCTTAAAAGCCACCCTCTCCTGCCTGGAAAATGTCCAGAGAGGGGTTAAAATGTGCAGTGCTTACAGAGCTCCAGAGCAGCCTGCTGTGCAGTTCCTTGCCTTGCCTGCAAACAGAGATGCCTTTCTGCTCCTTAGGTGTTCCTGAGGAAGTATACAATCCACCGTCTGTGCCTCCCATCGCTTAGGGAGTTGCAATAGCTGAGCAGCTCCCGGACTGGTGTCGGGTTGTTGGAGCTCTTTGGCATTTTTTCCAGCTCTCCTGCTGGAAAGTAAATAACGTTAAGTACCCTAAGGAAGTTCTTAAGGTCTTTCCAAGATCTCAGCCTCCTGGGCACCATTCCCAAGTTTGTGAGAGCTACTTGGTAGTAATCCTGTTTTCATGTTAATACACTGACTTTTCACCTTCCTGGAAAAAAACATGGGGGTCTGCTTCTGCTCTCACACTGGGAGAGCAGTAGCCAGGTGAAAGCCAGCAGAAAAGCAGGTCCAGAAAAGCTTCTGTAGGGCCAGCACCTATCAGGGTTACGTGGATGGAAATACCAAACTGCGAGCTGCCCATGCTTTTATTTCTGTATGGTTTTTTGCTCCCTGCTCAAATCCCTTCTGGCTGAGGGTGGGGTTTTCAGACTCAGCAGAATTGCACTAGTGACTACACTCATGCAAAGTTCATTGACCAGGTGAGTCATTTCTTCAGGCCTGGGTAGGTGGATCGGTCTACCTGGACGCCTACGTAGGACTGTGTGAACCTCTTTTTCAGTTGAGGTGCTGCTGGTGGGCCAGGCGAGCATGGCTCCCTCCAGGTTCCTGTGTTCAGAGCTGCCTTTAGGTCCTACCAGCTGTGAGGACAGGGCTCTCCACAAAATGCTGTGGAGAGCTGTGGGATTTGCTGCTGCTCTGTGCCTTCCAGCAGCTACAAGCAGCTACAAGGAAGTATAGAGAGAAGATGTCTGGCAGAGGAGGACAGATACCAGGGAATTGGAGACCCTGGATTGCTTCCACACAGTCACCCAGACCCTTCTGCTCCAAGAGCTCCTTCCCTCGAGGTCGGCTGGCTGAGGTGATCCAGCCCTGTCCCACTGGATGGGAGGGGGCATTCGCCGCTTGTCCCGCCGGGCACAGTCACTGGTTCCGTCCCAGCCTTTGCGTTTCCTCCCATTGTGCCGAAGATTGTCGGCACACAATCACAACAATGATGGGTTATCGCGGTACAGCCTGTGCACTAGAGAGAATAAGTGCAAATGATTAAGTGGCCACAGCAGATTTCCAGGCTATAAATACCCCGAGTGACTCGAAGTCACAAGGGCAGGACTGAATCTCTGTTTGCCCCCACTTCCCTACTGTTCTCAGTCCTTTTTTCCTGGAAATTACTTGTAGCCATTTCCTCTCTCCATCTCACTCCTCCTCACTGAAGGGACTATCATCAGTGCCACGAGGAGCATGCTGAAGCTGGCATGTCTCCCCTGGGATTGCAGCAAGGCTGCAAGGAAATATTTGTTGTTGCTTCCAGCTGTCACACTGTCTGGCCAAGATCCTGCTGTGCAGTGCAAGACAGTCGCTGCCCCACATCACTTACAGTCTCAAGACACAGCAGAGGGTAGATGGATTCTTATACTGGAGCAGTGACTTCCCCACGGTCACAGCAATTCAGGGCCAAAGCCTAAGCTACTCCATGTTTCCCAGGCCCTCGATCTCAGTCTGTGTCCACTGCAGAGTTGTAAGTTTGATACTTGATGCTCCCAAGTCCATTTCTGACAAGCTCTCTCTTTAATTTTTGTCTTCGTTTTGGCTCTGAAGAGGGCCCCCAAAACAGTGGGCTGCTGGGATTTAGCTCAAGGATCTTCTGCTCAGGATCTCTGGGTCATCCCTGGACATCTGGGGCAAGATTTGCCCAGGAATAAAAGCTCTGCTTTCACACTGGCATGAATCCTAATCAAAGCCAGCAGAGATAATTATTGGAGCAAAATCAGGTTAGGTCTAAGATGGATTTTTTCTTCAGTCTGTGCCCTAAGAGCTCTGCCAGGCTCCTGACTAGTGAGGAGTCCTGTTATTGCTGGGTTATTGTTGGACTGAACCCCAGACCACCACCTTCATCTCAGTGGGCAGAGGAGAGACCACAGAGGAGCACCTCTGCTTTAGCTCTGCAGACATGTTCGAGGAGCCTCCGGCCCCCTGAGCCCTGTTCCTTCATCAGCGGTGGAGGTTTCCTGTGTAGGGGCCTGTTTACGTTTGAAAATGCCATGACAGAGCCCAGCCAGCCAGTTCCCCAGCCCCCGCTGCTCCATCTGGTGGGGCAGCCTCCCAGCTGGACCGCCCCAGCGGGTGTTGGAGCGGATAAACAGCACCCGCACGGCCTCCGGCAAGGCCCGCGAGCGCGGGGGCTCGCAAAGACGAGTCACCCACAGGATATCTGAGCGCATCCTGTGCGGAGCAGCTCCAGCTGGGCTCCCGCGCGCCGCGGAGGATATCCTATTTGTCTGGCAGAGACAAGAGATAGCAGCTGTCTGAGGTTGCTGGCTGTTGTGCGCTGACATCCTGGCGCGGTGAGTCATCCCAGGCTCTGGCACAGAGCAAGCGTAGGGGGACCTCCCCTCCCTGCTCGGGGGACAGCCTTCCATGGGGACCTCAACCAAACGCCAGCGAGCTGGAGCCAGCAGCCGGATGTAGCATGAAGGGTTTGCCATATTTAGGTGTGTTTTTCCTGGAGCGGGAGACTCACAAAATGAGAAAGAGAAGAGATGCCTGGATGCTCTTGCCTCACCGCTGCTCAGCTGCCTTGTTGCATCTCCTTTCCCCTCACAGATGCTAGCACCAAGCCTTGGCTCCCTCTGCTCTTCAGCATGCCATCTATCCTCCCTGCTTATTTTCATCTTTCTCATTTATCCCTTTTCCAAGCTGACTCCACTCCACTAAAATAGGTGGAGGAAATGGGAACAAATAGTAAGTCACTGGTAGGGCTTTCCTCTTCAAAACGGTGGCTCATGTTGCTGGTCTCGTCTCTTTGACAAGCTTTAAAACAAAGCTTGTCTTGGAGCCGACACCTGGTAGCCAGGAGCCCCTGCAGATCTATCTGCACAGGCACAGCACATCGCCTTGGTCAGATCCTTTGGGGGTGTGACTCACTTGCTTCATGTCCCCATCAACATCACCAAGACTGTCCTGACTTCACTGGTATTGGAGTGATCAGAAACCAGCCTGTTAGCACTGGTGAAGAAGCTCAGCCATGAATTCTGCTGGAGGAGTGAGTTGGGCAGGGAGGATCATGTTCTCCCTCCGTTTCACAGCTTGTGTTCTCCTGAATGTCAGTGGATGAAGAAATTGCCTGGAGAGGCCAAGTGGGTATCAGAAGATGAGTAGTGTATCCACACACTAATAGGGTATTAAGCAGATGTTCAGGTCACCAAGACCTGTGTCCCGTCCTGTATGCTAAGGAGGAAAGGGCATGTACGATTGCCTTGGCTTTGAAATTAAACCAGCAGCATCAGCTATAAAAACAGGCCCAAATTCAGCAGGTTCCTGGTGCCCACCAAAGAGATGGCCCTGTGCTTGCTACCCGGTGTGTTTTCACAACCCTTTTTCTTTTAGGGACATTAAATGGTTCTGCAGAAGTGTGTGTTAAAATGCAGAGTTTGCTAAATCTTTGCACAGCAAATGGGCAGGAGGCTAAATAATAATTTTCACCGAAAGGTTCAAAAGCTATACAGGGAGATTACATATTTCAGCAACATTTCTCTGGTTTACTGCATTAGGAATTAGCCCTAATTGTGGGAGATAAAATACCTGAGAAAGCCTCCCAGTCAACCATTTCGGTCGCAGTAGGAGTCTCTCGTGTTAGGACTGATCTTTCAGGACTGATTTTTCTCTGTTGATGATCCCCTTTGGAAGGCACTGGGCAGCCGTGACTCAGTGAGCATCATATTTAATAAGGCTGATTTAAGGTAGTATCTGCTTGATTGGTTTGGTTTGTGCCGGTCTTTGATTATTTCTTTGGTTGTTTTTATGGTCTTTTGATTTGTTCTGACATTTTTGGGTCAATTGCCACTGGGTTTAGAAGTGGGTCTGTGGTCACAGCCTTGCTCGAGGCTGGATTAATACATATTTATAAATAAAGAGCCTCTAATGCAAGCTGTAGGCACCCCAGCAATACAAAGCACTGTTCTCCGCTCCTTTACAAGCATCTCACATGGGTGTGATTCTCTTGACTGATCAAGTCTCCATTTGCTTTTCACCTGTGAGAACAAGCAGAGAATCCAACCCATAAAAATCTAATAATACCCCCCAAAATAGTTCAGCTTTTAAATTAAACAAAAAAACCCAAAACAGCTATAATAGAACAGTTTCTGAAGGAGAAACCAGGAAGGTCTGAAGAAATAAGTCCTGCAGTATGCCCAAGGGATCATCCAAGTCAGGTATGGTCAAGCTAAAATATTCAGCATCACAAGCCATGAACTGGGTACCCTGTCCCCTGGCCTTTGAACCCTCACTACGCTAGAAGAGTTTGTGATACGAGGACTCAATTGGAAAAGGTTGATTTGAACTGGTTCATTAGTGCCAAGGAGTGGTCGACTTTGGTTTCAGCAGTAATCCCATTGCTTAACTCGGAATGTGACAATGCACTTCCAGATCTGCCCTAATTCCTTTACTTTCTGGGAGGGATGAAAAAGGTGGCAAAATGTGCACTCAGTAGACACTGCCACTGACCACATCAGGGTTGAGACCAGCGTGGTTCTCACACAGGGTGAGCACAGCTGGAGCAAATGCTGTGAACTGTCTGTGCTTGATTTGGATCCATACCAGCTCAGCCAGAAGCCGTTTGTTTCCTTCTTGTTGGCACACCCCGAACCAGCTTAGGCATCTGGTCAGGGTTTAGGCTATTCATATGCTTTTAAATGTTTCAGCATCTATGTAGCTGCTGTGGCAACCCGCAGCGCAAAAACGAATAGCTTTTAAAAATAAATCTGAGGCTGGTGTGGAGGTAGGGAGCAGAGAGAGGAAGGAAAAGGGAAGAGCAGTTGAAAGGAAAATGTAGGTCATTGAAGTTATCCTAAAAGAAAAAAAAAAAAAGGGTTGAAACATCTGCTGGAATCATGAGCAACTTTTTACCGGGACTCAGCGGTTTGTTGGCAATTCAGTGAAGAAATTCAGCAGTTCAGTTTTTGCTAGTAACTGCTCACCAGGGTTACTATTAAGAATTTACTAAACACTAGAGTGGGCTTTTCCTGCCAGTGCAAATACAAGGCTCCTGTAGAAGATCCCATCAAGTTCCTGCAGCACAGATGTGTTTGTAGAATTGAGTTTTGTTGCTCTGTGAGGGCAAACCCAAATGAAATGAGGATGACTACAGCAACTAAACAAACATCTTACCATAAGGCTGTCCTCCTTTATCTGAGGATGCTCAACCTGACTGACCTTTAGAGAGCCCTTTTTCCACCTCCCCCACTCCAGGACAGCCCAATAAAAGGTGTAACAAATGGGGGTGGTGCTTCACAGAATAAGTGCCAGCTGTCTTCCTGTATAAAAACTGCAGAAATAGTGGTGGAAAAGATCTGTGAGATTCTCTGCTTCCCCTGGGCTAATGCAGAACTATTTCATGGCATGGGTTGCCTCAATCCTCTTTCAGTTTAACTTTAACGGTCTGCTGGAATAGTAGCAATGAAAGATGAAGCTGAAAGCACAAATTTCACTCTTGTTTTGCTGCCAAAACAAAGAGTTGTTCCCAGGTTCCTTCCAGAGCTCTCTGAAATGGCAGCAACGTTGTCAACCTCCTTGGGCTGAGTGTCCTCACTGTATGCTTGGAGGCCAAGCTGCAAATGTATCTAGAAGGCCCCTCTCACCCCCATCCTACAGGTGCACAGAAAACTCCATGTAGCATCCTGTTGTATCTGACTCCTACAGGTAATAAAGGTCTACTTTCTCTGTACCATTGCCCTAGAGGGGCAGGGGAGCCCCCCAGAATCACCCTGGGACAGCGGGTGCTGAGACCACTGAGGACCCTCTAAGGACTAGGAGTGAACCCCCTTGAAAGCATTGCCAAGTCAAAGGTTTTTCTGCAGGCATAAACCTACAGTACCCCACAAGAAGTCCCTACAAAGCACTAGACACAATCCAGCTGTCTAAACGTAGGTGTCCAGTGCCATTTTCGGTGGGTTAGAGTATCCCACTGCCTATCCAAAAGACTGTGGGTCTCACAGGGTCCTGGGTCATATCTGCCACCCCATGGAAGACATCTCAGATACTTAGATCACCTCGACACTTCTGTTGAGGCAACAGCAGCCCTGTCTGTTCAGCCCAACTCAAGACCCACTATGGAGTTTATTAAAAAGGGATCAGATGCAGACTTAGGCTGAGCTCCAGAGCTGTGTGTGGGGCAGAGCTTTAGAGTGTGTGGAGCTGTAGCTGTCAGTGTCATCTGTGGACATACATGGGACGCTCCTGCTGAATCCACCACAGATACCAGAACTCAGCTTTCTGTAAACCTAAGGTGGATGCTTTGAACTACAGCTGTAGCTAAACAACAACCAGTAATATGAGTGAAAAGCATGTAGAGATGGCATTTACCCCTTCTTGAGCTTGCTTTTTGTCTCACAGTACGGCCATAACTTTTGTGTCCTTACTCTGTGATGAAAGGATGCACTTGGCTTATGCAAACAAGGGGTTCGGTGGGAAGTAGTGACTTCTCTAAAAACTCATCCCTGAGCCTAGAGGTGCATTAAAGAGAGTGACTGCTAAGCATATCCTGAAAAATCAGCTGCTCAAGTCAGGGACCCAAAAATGGATGCAACCAGCATCACCCCTTCTTTGAGATGCTAGGTCTTGGATAGCAATTGATGCACCATCCCAAACCAAAATAAAATCAGGAACCCCATCAATAAGTTCCCCTAAAGAGCTGAAGTTACAAATGCTGTCATGACATCTGAGCAACAAAGTCTGACTTAATGCATGGACTTACTTCAGTGGAAGTTGCTGGGTAATTGCCGCTTGAAAAGTCAAGCCATTTGGACATCCAGTTTAAATATCTTGACCTACGTCTTCACAAGAAACAGCTACTATCCCAGAAGGACCTATGGGTTATTGTTGTTTTGGTGTGTTTTAGAGGAATCTTGCTAGGTAATTTTGTTCCATTACGTTTTTTCATAAAACAGGCACTGTAAGTGGATTGAATTAAATGTTGGCTACTAGGATAATTGTGGTTCTTAAGAAGTAGGCTGTATTGTCAAATGGTTTCTCCTAGGCTTAATTTCCCAAAAATGCATCTCCAGGGCTTCATAAACTGTACTGTTATTTGCCATTGGGAACTTTCATGGGAACAGTATGTCTTTTTTTTCTAGGATCTTTACATGAATAATTTTGTTGCTTTTATTTTTCTGGATAATGATTACAAATGTCTTCATGTGCCCCACTGTCCAATCTCTGTTAGCTTAAACACTAAGAATTTGCTGTAAACAAACATGACTGGGTAACACCTGCTTCATGTCATAGTCTGATTTCTTTTTCAAAGGACTGCATCCAGGCTTTAGTAAAATTACAAGCACTCCAGATGTGTATGTATTATGCTGTCAGCTGGCCTAGTGAAATCATTGTTTATTGATAGGTTCCCAAGAGTCAGACAGTTCTCAGTCTGCCAAGAAAGACATGCTGGCTGCACTGAAATCCAGGCAAGAAGCTTTAGAAGAGACACTGCGCCAACGCTTGGAAGAACTAAAGAAACTGTGTCTCCGAGAAGCGGTAGGCAATGGACATTTTATAACCCATAACACTGTGTTGCTTGCATTGTTATAGCATGCTCATTGTTTGGAGGTGGTGTGGAGTCAGGAGAAGAGATTCCTTCCATAGTCACCTCCTGCAAAGCCTGTTGTGCAAAGGCCTCAGGAAGGTCCAGCTGTTTCAACTCCAGATTGCAATGTCACAGGACATTTCCCCCACAGAGAAGGGAACCCCATGTCAGCTGGGTGCCCAGTTGGCTTGGGGCTAGGAGGGTGCTCAGCAACCACATCTGCTGTTTGAAATTGTGTTTAAGATGCATTCAGCCAGACTTCTTATTGACTGGCGGGAATATGCAGCTACCTAAATTGCATAGGAAGGTTGTCCTGTGTACTGGTAATCACTTCTCAAATGCTTTTGACTTCGTTAGCAAAAAAAAACCCAGGCTGTTACACTTTCTTCTCGGAGCAGGCCTGACCTTACGTGCTTTTCTTCTCCCAGCACATTCTTACATACAGCACACAAGGTCTCATCTGCTCATGTAGACTCCCTTTATCCAATAAGCTCTGGCGCTGCTGGAGAGGAATGGTAGTGTGGTGGCAGACCTTGTGAAGAGGAACCACTGTGGTCATCCCAGGACATGCAGGACAGCTCAGGAACTCATCTCATAACCTTCCCACTCACCTGCCTGTTCATTCTTGGAATACACAGGAGGCCAGTTAAGAGATCAATTTAATGTTTGGGGAAATTACAACCCTGCTGCAGATGTGTGTGGAGGTTAGGAGCAGCATACACTTGGGTCATTCAGCAATCCTCCTTTGTTTACCAGGCCTGAAAATCTGAATTTAACAACAAATCGTGATGTGTAACACAACAGGAAGCTGGCTGGAGACAGTGGGAGATCTTCCAATTGTTGCGTAATATTTGATGTGTATCTCGCCTTTGACAAAAATGGGGGAAATAGGTCACTGATTCAGCTCTCATTGCACTTTGTTTCAATTAGTCTATAGTTTTAACGCCAACAAGAATAAGCTGTGGAAAATACCTCTCGACAAAGAAAGCAGAAATTTCTGCTGCCCCAGTTGCCATCCTTTATTCCACACAAGCAAACCTTTAAGACCTGAGAAGTCCTGGTTGACTTCAGCAAACAACTTGTGCTGATAAAGGTTGCAGGACCAGATCCAGTCTCGTAAGTCTATCGAGTACAGAGCTAAGACCATCTGCAGGAAGCAGTCACATGCTCTTCGGGGCTGATGGACAAGGTCTGGAGGGCTCTACTTGCCCTGGAGGAATTTACCACCCTAAGCTAACACTGCCTGACTGCAGAGGGCTAATGCTTTGCAGCAGCATGCTTGCAGGGGAAGATGTGCCTGTGCCACAGTTGCAGGAGCTCAGTGCCTTCACTTTAACTCCAGCCCCCTCTGTGGTGCAGCCTCAGGCACTTCACGAGGAACCGGGATGCAGGCAAAAGCTCCCGCTGGGGCATGGAGCCAGTGGTAAGGAGCAGTATCTCCTTAATGTGCTGCAGCAAGGCTGGCCTGAGCCCATCTGTCAGCACCTTAAGAGCTTGTAGAAAGTGTTCGTGCTTTCTGTAGATGATCCAAGAGAGGCAGTTGGTGGACAATTGGAATCTGACCCTGTCTTGCAACCCTACAGCTCGTCCATCAGCAGCCTCCAGTTGGAAGTATTTCCTCTCAGGCTGCCCTTCGTCCTTTCTGCTTTGGCATGGGAACGGCCAAAACAAAGGGAGAAGGCGGCAAACCGGGGGATAAAAAAGGGTTAAAAGTGGGGGCATAATCAAATAAGCATGGCCAGAGACATTCATAACAGTGGCATCAGGTTACTTCGGGCCATCACCACTCCAGTTACTTATTAATTTAGATTACGTTTCAGGACCATGCCTGTGAATACTTTTCAGCTTATGGAGGCAGCATGGTAGCCCACGTTAATTTTGTTCTGCTCCAATCCTGGGCATTTTACAGAAGACATTAACTCTTTCCCCACTGCCCTGCTTCATATTAAGTTAGGGGTTTTAAAGAAAATATCCTTGTTTCCCTTGGGAAAGGATACAGGAATCTGTGTCTTGATGCAGTGCTTAGAGCCACATTGCACTAGAAGGAATGCATTACAGAAGAAAAGCTGAAATAACCCCACAGGGCTGGAAGGGCAACACAAAATGGGACTCATGAGACATTGCAACAGTGCCTCTCGCAAAAGGGGGTTGTGCACGTCGGCACAGAGCTGTGCTACAAACCCATTTTGCTGGGAACTGCTTAAAGGAAGGATCTGAAAGGGCCAGGTCCTTGTTTCCTAGTGATCTGAAAAGAGAAGAAAGAAAAACCCCATTAGGGAGCGGGGGAGAGGCCAGGGCAGGCAGGGGCCTGAGCTGCGCACTCGCACTTGCATTAAGGTCAGCTGCTGTTCTTTGGGATTCAGATGATTTAGGTTACTCTGCCAGCTGGATCCTCTCAAGGCTGATGCTAAGGAACACAAAAGCCTTTTGTCCTTCATAGGGAGACTTTTGAGTACAAGGAGTCGGGCTGTGCTCGTAGTGAGGCTCCTGCCTTTTTCTGTAGGCATTTGAATGCCTTCAATTCAGATATGTGTGGCTGTATTGTGTAGTCCAGGGAGAAAAAAACCCCACAGCATTAACATCAATATTGGCACTTGCTGCTTCCTGTGTTCCAGATATTCCTCAGTTCTGTGGGGTTTGCTTCAGATTTTGAACAAATCTTTGCAAATGACCCCATCACTCTGACAAAGCATCATATACTATCGCTCCGAAGCTGCCCATGACATCACCGGGGTTTGGAAGGGGCTCTGATACATGAAGTGTTATCAGACAGGTAATGAGGTACCAGGCACTGCTTTTAGTGATCATTTTCACTGCATTCCTCTCAGACACATCATGAATCAGGTGGGAATGTTTCTCTGTGTGGGTCATAACCTGCACGGCTGTTGCCAGTGGGGCTTTCTGACTCAGCAGACCTGCATCCTGCGTGAAGGCTCTTGGATCTGTTCACCCCCTTCTCAAAAGTAGCTCAGCAGATAGAAGCTCTCCTTTCCTGCTCACCCTGCAGCAGAGACGAAAGCATGTGTGCTGCAGTCTGTTCAGCCTCAGGCCCCAACGCCCTAGGGATGGGCACCACCTACAGACCTACCCTGGGCAGGCCATAGAAATCTGTATTCATGCACAGGTTAAAGAAAAGTTCCCCACCCTCAATGTCAGGTCCTGGGACAAGTTTGCAGGGCTGGGTGCTCTCCTGTATGTTTATCAGCTGGCTGAACTGGGTATGTTGTTAATGAACGCCTGTCATTTTACGGTCACAGTTCAAGAGCAGTGTTGTGCTTTGCTCTGCTGCAGGATTTCCCAGATCACTAACAGCATTTTCTGCTTACAGGAGCTCACAGGAAAGCTGCCACGAGAATACCCCCTAGATCCTGGGGAGGAGCCGCCTATTGTAAGGAGAAGAATAGGAACTGCCTTTAAACTGGATGAGCAGAAAATCCTGCCTAAGGGAGAGGTGAGGCTATGCCCTTCCCTTCCAGTCCCATGTCCCCACCTCGGGTCTCTAAGATGTCCAACATGCATCACATAGGAACCATCAGTCTTAGAGTTATTTTTGCTTTAAATGACTGTAGTTGATCACGGTGCCTTTTTTTTTAATATCCATCAGAACAGGGAAGCAGCAAGAGAGTTGGTGCCCTTGGTTCAGACTCAGAGTAAAGGTTAAACCCTCAAAGTTCAGCCCTGGCTTTGCTAGAGGTAACAGAAATAGCCTGGGTGACCAACTGGACCATGACAGTCCGAGCACTCTGGTGACCAAGTGCAGTGACTTGTGTGAGTAGGGAGCACATCAGGAGCCCCTTGAGCCACCTGAGCCCTGCTGCTGCCCTGTGTTGTTATTGCAAACAGCCACTTGCTTTCCACTTCAGTAGCAATCCGAATTCAGATCTCCCCTAACAGGGAGAAAAGCATCACAATTATCCATCTTAGCCCTGCAATAGCAAGATGAAAGCATTTTGCTCCCCAGTCCTTAAACAAAAGAGCCTTCGTCCCTACCTATGGGGAGCTGGAATTATGTTTTTCCAAGTTTGCCAGGGAATGTTTGTTCTCTTCCCTTGCTCCCACAATGTGCTGGGTCAGTGCCCTGAACCGTGGCTGTGAAAACAGGCCTGCAGCAGCTGTAAGGCGGGACCGGATTCACAGAAAAGCTATTGTCTGCAGAGACGCATTTGTCTCAAGACACTTGTGTATATTCCAGTCTTGAGTTTCCTTTTTATTTTTGTAAGAGGAGAGACTGAAGCTGGTGTGACTGCGCGGTTTAAGGCTCTGTTCAGCCAGGGAATTAACTGTTTGTCGTTTTGTTGGCATTTTCCTTCTGCTGAAAGAATAAACAGCTGAAGCTCTTTAGTTTTGTTCTCAATGGAGCCTGGGAGAGGAATTCCACCAAAGTCAAATATTCATGAACTAGCACATTTAATTAAGCTTTTCAAAGGGAAGCACGGCTTAGCTGAGTTACTCCTAAAACCCCTGAAGTCTGTTGGCAGCTCAGTTATAACCTGATCTCCAGCTTCCCAGATCTTACTGCTGCAAGGCAGCTTTTGGGGCCAGCGGGTGAGGAATCTCCTTACTCCAGTAGCAGGGTTAGGTGGGGAGAGCATGAAGGTAAAGCAGCTCCTCCCCATTGCAGGCACTCTGCCTTTTGGCATCAGCAATCCAAACATGCTGACTCAGCTTTTCTCTACCTCCCTTTTCATGTGTCAAACTTTAAGACTGTATTGAAAAAACATAAATTTCTATTCTCGAAGAATGATGTTGAGCTGTGTTTATTTGGCTGCCAGTTTGAGAGCATTTAGAGAGGCCAGCAATGATTTTCATGCGCTTTTCAGCAAGTGCAAACACTAGAAACTCAATTTAAAACAAAAAGTGAAATAGTCCCTCAGTCATGTAAATCCAGGGCTGATATTACCAACTGTGCCAAGGACCTGAAGCAAGGCACTTCCACCTGAAGGCAGATGATAGCCCTCATTTTCTGAGGCTTTATTTATAGTGGCCTCACTGGAAGAAAATAGACAATTATGGCCAGAAGGAAAATGAATATGTTTTTTCTAAGATATACTGAATGTTTTAGAACTGAATCTGTGAGGGTCTGAAATGACAGCTCACATGAAATTCTCCATACCTTTAGTAAAAGCTTTGTCAGAGCAAGACTTGCAGGGAAGGGTCCTATTGTATTTTTGGTAATCGCCTCTACCTGGTCCATAATTCCTGACTCTTGGAAGGATTTTGCCAGAAGGCAGTGAACCAGGTTCCAGGTCTTAAAACTCCATGGTGTCAAATTCACTTGTAATAGGTTTGGCGCTGATAGAACTTATAAACTCTTCAAAGCAAAAAGGGATCTGTTAAAAAGATGGGGGGTGGGTTCAGTCTTCAGTAAAGCGAGGGAAATTATAATTACAGATTTAAGGCAATGCTGACTCACCACTGACAGCAAAGGGATTTTTTTTTAAGCCAGAAGCCCGGAATAAAAACTTCAGAGAATGACTTCAGCCTGATTAATTCCCACAGCATCAGCTCTTGCAGCATACGCCGCTGCTAAACGAAGAGAAAGGATTTGAATTTGCATAACGGGGATCTCCATGAATATATGGCTGTCAGTGCTTACAATCTGAACTCCCACCATTCACTAGAAGTAAAAAAGCTCGTCATTTTTTCCCTAATTTACAATGTACTGTGTTCCCCTTTCTAGCAGACTAACACCAAAAACTCCCATCGAGCTGGGGAAGGTAGCCAGATCCATTGCAGATTAGCAAGTACTTCACAGCTTGGGGTTCTGGTGCAGACCGGGAAGCTCTATATCAGCTTCTGCATTGGCATAAATTGGCCTAAATCCCTTGACTTCGGAGGATAACTAAAAATCGGTAGGTAGCTTCCAGGGTACACCTGGTTGCATTTAAAAACTTGGCTGAGACCCTGCAAGGGTTAACGTTGGAGACACTAGTCCTTTTTGGCATACAGAAAGCTTGCTATTACACAGTGCTTGCTCTGAAATCACCCTCCTGGCTTCTAA
Organism: Aptenodytes patagonicus; assembly: GCF_965638725.1. Classification (NCBI taxonomy): domain Eukaryota; kingdom Metazoa; phylum Chordata; class Aves; order Sphenisciformes; family Spheniscidae; genus Aptenodytes; species Aptenodytes patagonicus. The sequence continues at coordinate 7,141,161 of NC_134949.1, read as the reverse complement.
CTCGAGGAGACAATTTTCTGGTGCAATCAGTTGCAGCAGTCCATAATTACTTCAGCGCATACTCTCCCCTGGATTTTGACGGCCATACACCAGGGACGAGTTAGCCCATCTTTGGCTTTTTTACCTCAAAGAGTTTGGTGGGTGCCAAGCAAACCTGTCAAGAAGGTTAAAGCAGTAGCTTTGCATCAATACATAGCTCTGATATCAAATGGGGCTCAAATATGAAGATAGGAAACAGGAAGAAGGACCGGGTAGGAGGCAGGTGTTACCCATAAGGTAGGTGTAAAAGGATGAATGTGTCAGCAGTAGAGCACTGTTGAACAAGGCCATATTGAACTGCATGAAAAGCCAAACAGCACAGCAGGGTTAGGGCTGGAGCACACGTCCTCATTGTATGGGTCATCCCTTCCACCAGCTGTTCTCCCAGGCACTTGTGTGAGCAGATGAAGGTGAGATGGGTATGCTCAGGGAGGCCCTGAGATGGGGAGAGCATCGTGATCATGGATGCTTTGCTGATGGAGACCCTTGGTTGGAGGCCACTGGCCAGGTTCAGGGGGAGCTTCCCCGTAGCTGGGCCGGGAGAGTTTGGTGTTAGCCAGAATCCACTTGCCTTTCCCCAGGAGGCAGAGCTGGAGCGCCTGGAGAGGGAGTTTGCCATTCAGTCCCAGATCACAGAGGCTGCCCGGCGCCTGGCGAGCGACCCGAACGTCAGCAAAAAGCTGAAGAAACAGAGGAAGACATCCTACCTGAATGCCCTAAAGAAACTGCAGGAGATCGAAAATGCCATCAATGAGTATCGCATCAAATCTGGAAAGAAGCCAACCCAGAGAGCCTCCTTGATCATAGAGGGTAAGTGGGGCTCAGCACCCACGGCATTGCTGAAGGGTCTGTGGAGGGCCGGGAGCAAAATTCGTGGCTTGAGGCACAGATTTCCCCTCCTTCCTCTTGCCTCTCCTGACTCCACGCGTGCTGGCAGTTGTGTTGTCCTCTCCCATACCAGCCTGCTGTCAGATGGGTGTCTGGGCTGCGTGCCGTGCATTAGGGATGTGCTGTTTCACAGCACAAGAAGCAGTGTCACACTGTAGATTATAAGCGTGTCAGGAAAGCAGACTGACTCCTTTGTTCACCTATAAAATCACTCTGTTAACGTCTCCTCCGGAGTGGTGCTGTACAAATGTAATTAATGTTAGCAGATTGGGGTGAGCTCTCTAGCTGAAAGGCATCTGTAAAATCAAAGTGGTAGCAGTGTTATCACTGTGTTCGAATGCTTTTTTTTCTTTTTCTTTTTTTTTACAATGTAATTCTCAGGGCACTTTATGGTTTATTGGGTTGTTGATTGGTATTTCATGAAATCCATTAACTTTCTGCTGTGGTTCTTTCTCCCTTGCTGATTTTGCCCTTTCCCTTTGACTTGCAGAGCTTTTCTCTGTGCCTTTGTAGCAGGAACTGAGATTAGGGCTGCTGTATTTGTGACCTGGGTACCAAGTTGCACCGCAGTCAGGGATGACACACAGCCTTGAGGACACGGGATGGGGGAGGTAGCTCAGACGTGTGCACACCAAGGACGTGAGAGCTTCTCCTGCTGCTACAGAGGATGCTCCAAAAGTGTTTCCCTGAATTACACGAAACTGGTACCTAGTGTGGGCCTTTAGTTAGCAACAGGATGATCATTTTAAGAAGGCAGAGATCAAACCCAGAGTCCTTAAGGCCCGAGATGTAAATCTCGCTAATGGCACCAGGCCATTTTGCATCCTCTGGGGATCTCAGCTCTCCGTTGTGACTCAGTCTTAATCCCCATTAGTTGAAAAGAGTTAGCGGCTCCTTGAAAGGCAGCCTGCTAGTGAGAGACCTGGCCTGCAGCTCTGCCCTCTGAGACTGAGAGTGGGCTAAGTCAGCTGTTTATAGGAATCTTGCCTCTTGGCTATGTGAGGAGGAAGATGTGGGTGACTGCTTAAGGCTAAGACTCAGTGGACAAAGATCACAGTGCAGTTCAGCACTCAGTCACTGCAATTCTCGGGACCATCTGACCATCTTTATATTTTCTTCCCCTCAGAAGGGAACATTGCCAGTGAAGACAGCTCCCTGTCGGATGCCCTTGTTCTCGAGGATGGTATGTTGGCTGCTATATGTTCTAGAGGGTAGGAAGGAAACAGGGAAGGATGTGTGAACTCCTGATTGACACTCAAAATGGAGGAACTGTTCTGTGTAATAATCCACCCAAAATTCCTAGTACCAAAAACGCTCCAAACTGAGAGCGGTTTCCCCTGACTCTAACTTGTAGTCAGACATCAGGCTTGGAGCAGTGAGTATTGCTGTAGTTACTGCTCTGAATTCTTTCAAAAGACAGTCCCAGAATGCCCCCTTATTTTCTCTTAAGGTTTCAATTGTTTTAATGCATCACACACCCTTGCTCACCATTCCCTCCCAAAATGGGAATGTCAGCCGGTGCACTTCTGAAAGTCGGGTCTTCAGGTTGCTCCTGATTGCAACCAGGGGAAGCGGGGTAAGGAAGCAGGCTCTGGAGGTGTGATGGTGTCCCCCAGGGTTGTGCTGCCATTGGAGGTATCACACAGCCATCACCTCTCTCCCTTCTTCTCTTCACAGAGGATTCTCAGGTCACCAGTACAATATCCCCTCTCCAGTCCCCACACAAAGGACTCCCTCCCCGGCCACCGTTGCACAACAGGCCTCCTCCTCCGCAGTCGCTGGAAGGCCTCCGCCAAATGCATTACCACCGCAATGACTATGACAAGTCCCCCATCAAACCTAAGATGTGGAGCGAGTCATCCTTGGATGAACCCTATGAGAAGGTCAAGAAACGCTCCTCACACAGTCATTCCAGGTGAGCCAGCTATCCTGAAGCTCCATCAGAGAGATATCCTCTGCTTTCAGGAGGGACAGGTGTAAGCCCTTTCAAAATTTACAAAGCTGTCCCTTACCAAAAGGAGACTTTTAGGTGTTTTGGCCAATAGGCATGTCAAAAACAGGCTGCAGCCACATGACTGCTGCTTGGTATCTCAATGTTATTTTAAAAAACGTTTAGAAAGGAAGGATGGTGGATCATCTGAGGGCTTTGACAGGGCTTGGCCTTGACCTCCGGCTACTGCAGAAGTACAAGCTCTGGGATGCAGCTCAGAGCAGCAGCTGACCCAACTCCCGCTCACCCCCATGAGATCACAGGCACATGCCTGAGATCTGGAAAGGCATGGGAGCCCCTTCCCCAAATTTCTGCCTGGGAACTGAAGCAGGGTGTTTGCTCTGCAGCAGTCACAAGCGGTTCCCCAGCACCGGGAGCTGTGCCGAGGCGGGAGGGAGCAGCTCGCTGCAGAACAGCCCCATCCGGAGCCTTCCCCACTGGAACTCCCAGTCCAGCATGCCGTCGACGCCGGATCTACGGGTACGCAGTCCGCACTACGTCCACTCCACACGGTAAGTTTTCCCAGCTCCGGTCTCACATTGCTTACTGTGAAATAAATATTCTTTGCTTTATCCTTCCCCCAGGATATTAACTAATTCCCAGTTCAGGAAAGGACACAAACCGGTCCTGTTCACATCAGAGGCTCAAGTACTGTTGCCAGTGGGGAATCTCTCCTGAACTGGGATCCTGAAATCACTTCAGATAAATGTGATCCTGCCCCTCGTCTCCCTGTCAGAGCAATCAAGCTTTTCTTCCACTGGGACCTTTCATCTCAGGGACTGCTTATAGGCCCTACAAACCCCGTGCCACTTTTAGAAGGGATGTGGTACTACTGCTAAATTCCTCTGTGGATCCAGCTGGAGATAACGTATTGTTTCCTGTCTGATACGAAATGTTGGGTAGGGTTAATTCTCTCTCATAGATAAAATGTTTGCACATGTGATCTTATGTGGAGAGAGAGCCTGTATAAAGCAATCCACCCAGGGATCCAGGTGGCAGTGGAATAAGCCCAGGGTTGACAGAGGAAAGAGCTGAAGTGTGTAAGAGAGGTGATTTGTTGTGGCCCAACTGGACTCCAGTTTTCAGCAGGATTTCTGCAAACTGTTCGGCTTCATTGCTATTTTGCTCTTGTGGCAAACTCCATGGACACTGCGGGAAGCAGAGCTGAGCCAAAGCTGTGTGCTGTTAGGTATCCTGCCCTAAGGGGTAGTGCTAACATCATTTAGCTCGGCATAAATCAAGAGTCATGCCAACACATCAGATTCAGGCAGAGGCGATACAAGGCATTAAGGCCCTGGGTTAAGTTTGTTACAGGTTTTTGGCTGAGAGTACCTTTCAAGAGTGCAATGTTTGTTAACACTGGAGCCAAACTGTGTGAGAAATGAGCCTGGCACAGGGCTTGAGAAGTGGCCTTGACCAGGTAGGGGCCATTTGGGTGTTTGAAACAACCATTGCTCAGTCTGTGGCTCATTCATGAGCTGCATGCCCTGGCCTTGGCCATCCATCATGCGGGGGTGTGACTCGTTGTGGGGTTTTCCTGCTCTGTGAACGGATGGCTGAAGCTCTCCAAACAGCTGGGGTGAATAGAGACCACCCAGACTTGGCCGTGAATCGAGCCTTGAAAACTTGCGATTCGGGGTGGTTGCCTGAAGGGCTGTTACCTGCTGACAGTCCTACACATGCTACACACGGCTGGGCCCTGGTAAAACTTAGCTGCTTGACAGAGATGACTTTTTCAAAGGCATTGAATTCTGGGCATTGAAATCACTGCATTCTGGGCTAAGTATGGGCAGTCTGTCTGTGTCACACCAGGTGGATTGTACCTATGCAGGGCATTCACAGGCCACTTGCAAGGGAATCCCACCACCGTTGAGGCTAAGGTCTTGGGATTAGCAGAGCTGGAGTGAAGTGAACCTGATAGCACAGGGATGGTGCTGATTCAAACAGCTCTGCCACAGGGCCGCACCACCAAAGCCGGGGCTTGAAGTCCCCAGGTTTTGCCCTTCAGACTGGGTCTTTCCCAGGGTGGCAAGCGACAGAGGAATTGGGCTGGGCAAGGGTTTATGTCCCACGTGGTGCTGCAGACTGAATGCCACCACCAAGGAGACTGGAGAGGGACAGGAGTAGGACCTAATCACCCCGAACCCTGCAGCGGGGAAGCAGGTTGCTTTGCAGCTGAAAGCTCCACGCAGTGCTGGAGGGGTCCAGGTTTTCAGTGCCTTCATAGTCCCTTGCCTGTGAAGCTGGCCTTGTGTGCAGAAGGGGATGGGGAGTGCTTCGTCCTGTTGACTTACCAGCCTGGATTTTTTTCCTGGTACCTGCAGGTCAGTCGACATCAGCCCGACCAGACTGCACAGCTTAGCTCAGCACTTTAGACACCGGAGCTCCAGTTTGGAGTCGCAAGGCAAGCTCCTCGGCTCAGAAAATGAGACAGGGAGCCCCGATTTCTACACCCCAAGGACTCGTAGCAGTAACGGCTCTGACCCCATGGACGACTGCTCTTCCTGCACCAGCCATTCCAGCTCTGAGCACTACTACCCTGCTCAGATGAACCCCAACTACTCCACCCTGGCAGAGGACTCCCCGTCGAAAGCCAGAGAGCGGCAGAGGCAAAGGCACAAATCAGCGGGCAACCTGGTCTCTTCTAATTCAGGGAGTATGCCCAACCTGGCTGCAAGGAATGGGACGGGGCACCACCGCGTCTACCTGCACAGCCAGAGCCAACCCTCCTCCCAGTACAGGATCAAAGAATATCCCCTGTACATCGAGGGCAGCTCCACACCTGTGGTAGTGCGGAGCCTGGAGAATGACCAGGAGGGACACTACAGCGTGAAAGCACAATTCAAAACCTCCAACTCCTACACAGCGGGGGGGATGTTTAAGGAGAACTGGCACGGGGATGAAGTGGACTCCGTCAGGCTCACCCCCTCCCGCTCCCAAATCATAAGGACTCCATCTCTGGGCAGGGAGGGCCACGAGAAAGGCTCGGGTAGGACTGCCGTGTCAGATGAGCTGCGGCTCTGGTACCAGCGGTCCACGGCCTCCCACAAGGAGCACAGCCGCCTCTCGCACACAAGCTCCACTTCCTCGGACAGCAGCTCCCAGTACAGCACATCTTCGCAAAGCACCTTTGTGGCACACAGCCGGGTCACGAGAATGCCTCAGATGTGTAAAGCAACATCAGGTGAGAGATGATCCTGGGCAAAGGGGCAGGAGGGATGGGGGCTTCATGCAGCCCAGATTCGTGCCAGGTGTTACACCCCAGCTGGAGAGCAATGCCAGACCGTAGCATGTTATCTGGCCTTCACATGCTGCTCACCAAGCCTGTAGGTGTAACATTGGGGGGGCAAGCCTTGTCCAAGACACTTACTGGGTGAGAATTTTTTTCCATGGAAATTATCACTTTGCAATGATGGGCTCAAAAGACAGGGAGGGACCGAAGTCCCGTTGTTGCCAGGTCTTTCCTCAGAGTGCAGTTGGTTTTTGGGTGATGGTGCTAGGGGCTGAACATGGAGAAACCACGGGGGGGGGTCACTCTTAGTAATCGCAGCGAGGGGAGCGATGAAGCAAGCGGGGGCTCAGCACAAACTAGGAGAATGCATGTCCTCAGTGAAATACCAAAAGCATGAGAAAGGTTAAGTGGGGAGCATCCCAGCCCCTCCGCCCCCTGCGAAAATGTTTGTGCGATGACATCTTTGTGCACTGCTGAGACTTGGTTTTCCCATGCAGCTCCAGTAGCTGTGCTGATAGTGTCCTGAAATTCAGAGCACTTAAGTTTGTGCAGTGTTACGCCTCTCCGTCATCTACAGAGCTTTGCACTCCTCTGTGCTGTTAATATTAAATGGTAAGAAAACAGTCAAATTCATTAAACTGAGGAGGCCTCTATGTGTTATGAAATAGTCCAAGGTTAAATATTTACTGGCCATCAGTCACTGCTGGACAAGCCAGTTTGGATAGATCAAGGACTTACTAAAAACCTGAATCCAGCCCTGCGTGGACAGGATTGCTGGTTAATCAGTTTGTGCCGTGCCCATCCCCACCCTTCCACATGCCTCAGGCTTGGCATGGGAGACACCATTGCTCCGGCCTCGCTTGCCACAGGTCCTCGCAGCCTCCCTGAGCAGACCAATGCATTGTCCACCCGTGCTGGCTGTTGGCCTTCTGACATCCCAGCATCACGCCTGGTCCACGGTGACCGCCATGCTGACACCACTGGGGCTTTGTATTCACTGCTGACTCCAGCACGGAGTCAGAGAGGCGATTTGACACCAGGCTCCTCGTGGGCCACCGACAGCTGCCCGAGAAGAGGCTGATTTATGTGCGATGCCAACACTCACAGGAGGCCCAGTTGTGGACCAAGACACAATCGAGTAGCTGCTAGAACCATCCTGTGTCTCCATATGAAAAAATCTGTCTTCCTTCCTTTGATTAAGCAGCATTTCTGTTCCACCCAGCAACACAAAATGCTTGAACACTGGAAAGCTTTGCCTTGCTTAGCTTTGGAAACCATACGAGTCCAGTTAGGTAATCCAGAAAGGAAAATGGTGGAACTGAGGGGAGAGCACATAAAAACTGCTGGCAATCAGTCCGTTCCCCCGCCCAGCTGGGTCTTTACATCTATATGTGATTATCTGGGCAGCACAGTGGCAGGCGTGCTCAGTAATCACAGCTTGTCGTGACCAGTTGGCAGCGTAGAGTGGTTTTGCGTTCAGAGTCAGCTACCAATTACAGCTGTGGGAGGATACTGACCTCAGGGGCTGTCGGCTCCAAGGAGCAGATTAAAATTTGTTTTTCTCTGGAAGTGTCATTTGGCAGCAGCTAAAGAATTTAACAGCACAGAAGGGGATGCCAGGTAGAAACATCCATCATTTTAGCTGATTAGCCCTAGCTGATAGGTCTGTTGGACTTCACGCTGTCCTTCAAAGAGGCTCATACTTCTAGGCCTATATTAAATTCGGAGGGTCAACTCTTGAGGAGGAGGAAAAGATCAGTCAGGTGGATTTCTTAGCTAGACTCTCACCGGTGAAACTCCCCCAAGAACCACTGCCAATGGTACATTTTTAGTTCAGCTTGCTTCTGTCTTCATTCAAGTAAGATAAGCCTTCCTCTGGTCCCATAGTAGTAGGGTCATCAAAGCCCGATTTCAGTTTATTACAGATACACAGTGAAAGGTAGTTGCAGCTTTTGAAATCTTCAGAGCTGACTTCCTCCTTTGCACCTGAAGCAGTGTACTTGTCCAGACTCTCGCCAGTGCTGGCTCTGGCTCCCAGGGACACAGAGCATCTCCCACCACCCCTGGAAGCAGGAGGCTGAGCCTGATGGGCTGGGCTCCTCCAGTTCAGGTCCCGTGGAGATGCACAGCCAGGCCGTGCCAGTCCAGCAGCAAAACCAATTAGCTTTCATGATGGGAGAGGTGCAGTGTTTCCCAGGCAGGGCTCAGGAGAGCCCGGGTTGTTGTATTCAGCTGGAGGCTGAAACAAAGCATTCCTGCAGAGCTGAGGACAGATCTGGCCCGTGACACGCAGCAGCGTCAGCACCAGGCTGTCTGCTCCCGTACTGCGTTAGGGCACAGCCATCCAGGAACAGGATGAGGTCTGACTCCCAGGCTCCGTTTACTCACTTGCAGGACATGTTTCTGCTGGTCTGACGAGCTGATGCTTCTGAACCACCCTGACCCTTGCACCCTCACCTCACCGGTTATTTTTCTCCACCCTTTGGTTGTTTTTCAGCTGCCTTACCTCACAGCCAGAGGAGTTCAACACCATCGAGTGAACTAGCAGCCACGCCGCCGGGCAGTCCCCACCACATTATCACATGGCAGACTGGGTGAGTGTCTGTGGGATCGGGTTAGAGAATTCACCTCACTCAGTGCCAGTGAGAAAAACCTCCCTGCACACAAGCAAAGGAAGAGCACAGGTACGGGGAACATCTTCCAGGTGCTCAATAGCCTACACCATTTCCAGCCTCCCACCCATGCTCTCATAGCGGTGGAGCTCTAGTTTAGGCTGACCAAGACATGGCAGTGCCATCCGCACCCAGCAGCACTGCTCCAAGCAGGGCCAGATCCACAGGGAAAGAAGCCTTGCAGGTTCTTCCTGCTTGGACAGTCTCCTTCTTCCAATTTTCCGTATGTCGAAATAGCTGATCTTTGTTTTAGCAACTATCACGCTGGCTGTCTAGACCGAGATCTTTGTTGTAAAGGCAAGGTTAGGTGCCTACCATATTTGTATCTGCAACAACCACATTTTTCTGCTAGTTTTTCCCTAGCAATGTGTCTTAATGACTATTAAATGCATCTTTTTTCAGCTACCACTAACTTAACATGCTTCGCCAAAGCATGAGTGAGCCATTACATGCAGGTACCCATTACTCGTGTAAATACAGTAATTGGGTTTTTTGGCACCTCTTTGTGAGGCAGGGAGTTCCAGGAGTAAACAAAAAGCCTTTTGCAAGCTCCCATGGGTATTCTCTAGCAATCTCTTGTAATTCTGACCTGCCACATGAAATAAAGATCATGTCCAGATCCCGTCTAACTCAGCACGTTCCAGATTTTTGCATCTAAATTGAGTTTGGTGACATCAGCTAGAAAGTTTCAGACTACAGTCCTCAAAATACCATAGGCTGTAGAGTAGGAAAACAGATATGACCCCCTGAGTTGTGAATTGGGACCAGTAATTTTGCAAACATTTCACTGTGCAGCCACTGGAAAATCTCATGCTTTTTAATTTCCTCTGGTCACCTATGACCAAGTTTGACCTCTGGTTTTACTCCAGCACTGCTCGTGACTGCACTTTAAAATGGGGATGAGGAGAACCGTAACCACAACCCCCTTAGGCCTACCTTGGATTTCAAATTCACACATTTGACATCCAGCCTCACATGGTCTTTGCATGTGCTTCCAGCTTTAGAACAGGAGAATTTTCCTGATCCCGTTTCACAAAAAGTCAAGGGATCACAAGATAGGCAAAATGGCAGCTATCTTTACTGTACACTGAGATTTCCACTATTAAGGGTTTGAGTCTAGACTCAAATCTTAGTCTCAGTCTCCATCCCAATCCTAATTCCTCTAAATATCTCCACGATGATCAGAAGTAAAACAGCTGAGAAATCTGTTTGGCAAATCCCAACTTTTCTTATTTTTCCATTCAAGAAAACTCCTCCACCTTGTCTCTCATAGCAAAAATGCATCAAGCCAAATTCTGAGCTGGTGAAAGTGAAGTTATCTAGATTTATAGCTTAGGCCCTGCACCAACAACCAGCGCAAAAAGAACCGGAGACAAATCAGCACTTATTTCATGCCTGAGCATAACATCCGAGGCTATGTATAAATACAGTAGGAGCAGATAAAGTTTGCCGTTAGATGCACAGCACCAACTCCCCCACTGCAGGAGCAGGCTGTGCCCTCCCAGCACGACTCAAAAGATCGACAGTTCTCCCCAACATGTTTTTGTGTCACTAACTTTTTCTAAAGATGATTCATCAACTTGTTTCCCCACTGGATTAATAAGCTCGTAACAATGTCTCTGTCACTTCTTTTCTTTAACATTTCCTCTCTCCTCTTTCCTCCTTTTTTGCTCTCCTTTGTTCAGAGAAGCAACAGACAACTCACCCACTATGGATGAGTCTCAGTCTCCAACCCACCAAAGTACTGATGAATAGAGGTATAGTAAGGGAACGTTTTGTTCTTTCATCCTTCTGCCTTATAGTCCATGAACACAGTGCGAGTAACTGGCATCCCGCTGTCCCTGAGGAGCGGCCCTTTAAATTGTGTGCCTGTTTGTTTGGCAACAAGGCTTCCTTCAGCTCCTGGAAGAACAACTCGAAAGCATCTCAAAGCCTCTGTGCCTTTTCAGCAAGTTTGCGGCTGTGGCGCTTTCCCCTGTGAAAGAGGACTTCGGGCCAGCCCGCTCTGCGTTCGTACAGAGGTTGAATGGGCACAGAGAGCAGGCGGTAGTGACAAATTTGTGGCTGGGGACATTTCAAAGCAGCATGGGCAAAGTGCTGCGGGGAGAGTCTGGGAGCAGCATGGCAGGGAGACAAGCTCAGGTAAATGGGGGCCTCAGGGGACCTGGACTGAGCTCCCAGCAGTGGTCCAGCCATGGCACCGAGCACCCCTTTCTCCTCCTTCCCTACCGCAGAGCAGAGCTGTGAAGCAGAGGCTGTTAGCAGCAGCAAGGTTTTATGGAACAAGGAGCAACCCTGGCCCTGTTCCTGTGGGAAGACAGAGGGGGAAGGGTGGAGGGAACAAAAACACCCTCGGAGTATTTATATTTTAATTAAACTGCGTCGCTGTCTGACACTCTCATTTGAATCTACAACCATTCACAGCTGGCATCTGTCAAGTATTTCAAGCCCAGCTTTCTAGAGATAACCCATAAACCTCCGTACTCCAGCACAGAGCTGGGAAACAAAAGGCTCTTTAATATGCAGACAGTGATGCCCTTGCTCAGGTTCCTCCCAGACATGGTCCCAGGGAAACCAGGTGGAAAACAGGACAGAGGATGCAGGAGCTGCCAGACTGCATCAGATGTGAGATCAGTCCTGCGAGGCGGAGCTGAGGAAGGAGTGAGAATCCCACAGTAAACAGATAGAAAATGTATCTCCCACTTTTGGCCTCAAAACAATCTCTAGTTTGGAAGTTGGTTAAAATCAAAGTGTGAGGGAGAGACATCAATTCTGAATATTATATATCTATGCAGATACAGCAGTCACTTTTCAAAATATCAACAAGATTTTGACCCCAGTGGTTTCCTCTGGCAAGGAGCTCCACAGACTAAGCCAGGAGCCGACCCTGATCGGAGCTTTAAGATAAATAGCAAAGAAAATTCCCATAAATTGCTCTGTGCAAGCAGACAAAAAGCCATGCAGCAAAAGAAGCAGTAGCTTGTCAAGAGAGGTGCCACAAGATGAGGACTAGGCTACCTATGACAAAACACGGTCCTTCCCACGTTGGACCTGGCACCCTCTCACTAGTCGCTTCCTAGCTCATCCCTGGAAAGCCGCCTAACTCTGGGATTGCCAGGTGATGCACGAGCCTCTGCCCAGAGAAGAAGTGCTACAGGAAAGCACCACCACCCTCCTCCTTCCATGCTCCCGCTAGATGCTACAGTCTATGGCCAGGAGGGCTGCTCTGCAGACTTGCTCCCTGGAGAGCATCCCACTAAAAATCCTTTACCCCATCTTACTACCAGGCAGGAAAGCAAGACAGAGCCCTTTAGGCAAGGCAGAGCACTGCTGCTGTACCCCCGGAGGGAAGAGGCCGCATACAGAGAAAGCAGAGGCAGGTGTGGTACCATGGGTGGTGGGATGGACCCAGCTGGTGGGGTGGGCCACAAGCTCTCGCCCTCCAGCAGCCGCTCTGCTCTCTTGTAGCGCATCCCCTTCACGAAGCCCCTGCCACTGGCCAGCAGCGGGCTGAAAACACAGCAGCTCTGCCTGTTGCCATTCAGGCATCATCCAAAACTCTGGAGAGGCTGCCGGAGCTCGGCTTTCTCCTGCCTCCTCGCACCAGGCGGGTTGCTGGGGGGGGGAATGGGACTGCTGGGCAAGAGCAAACTGGGTCAAGGCAGGGCCCTGCATGCTGAGCCCACCCCAAACATCAGTTCTGGGGGTACCCGCAGAGTGCGAATGTGAATATCCTGCGTTCCTCCCCACCCATAATACAATGTTTTATGCCCATGGCTGAACTTCCCAGGAGCCCTTGTTGTCCTAACGAAGTTTCCTTTCTCCTGCAGGGGCTACAACGATAGCTGTTTCCTGGACTCTCCCCTCTATCCAGAATTAGCAGATGTCCAGTGGTATGGGCAGGAAAAAGCCAAGCCTGGGACTCTAGTGTGAACCCCTGACCTCAAGATAATCACATCAATGCCATTCTGAGATCACCTCACTGCCTCTCATTTGCCTTACCCAGATGCACTGTCACCCAGCACCAGCTTCAACTCTAAGCACTTTTCTCACGATGCAATTCAAGATGACATTTACAGAACACTGGCCCCGAGACATCCACCGCGACAGCGACGGACCTCAGCGCATCCCATTGCCAGGCTGGTGCACGTCCCTCCCACGGCCTGCAGGGCAGCGGGTGCAGATGAGCAGCCATCTTAATAGTCAGTTGGCAATTTAAAAATTGATTTTCCTTTGAAACGATGGGAGCCTTTCAAGGCTTACATCAAATCTTACTGTTCTGTGGCATGTAACAGCAGTAAGATTTCCATGACCTGCGATCTGAAGCCAACAGAGCATTAGTATAAAGGGGGGGGAGGGGCAAAACAGGACGGAGGCTGAGAATTGGATATCATAGTCCTGAAAGCGCATCTGTTATGAAACAGTAAAATCCCGTCACTTCAAAGATGTGTCAGAGTCTCGCAATCAGATCTGCACTGCCAAAGATCGCCACACCAACGTCGGCAGGATGAGTTTGCTCAGCAAGTCCTTGTGACAAGAACATCTCCCTCATTTAACTCGATGGCAGACATGACCACCTCCTGTAAAACGGCATTTCCTTCTTCGCTTTGAGCCCACCTACATGCAAGTAAAATAACCCGATGTGCTGAAGACACACTGGAGGTCTGGGCTGGTATCACAGCATCGCTGTCTACACGCTACTATTAAACTGGACAAACGAGGTTTACAAAGGCATTATCTAAAGCAGAGGCAAGTACTGCTACTCACAGCATCTCTGTGGCTGGCACAGGTTGCACACCAATACGTAGAGAGGTCGGGGTTGTGATGGTTTGGTTTTTTTAATACTCTGATGAAGATAAAAATTGCCAAAAAACCTTTCTACAAACAGACACAGCAAATAAGTTCTAATCTATTTCTGCACAAAGCGTTAACGTGAAATCAAAGGGAAAGCACATCGCAATCTAATTGACAAGGTAAAGCTGCATTAACATATCTGTTCCACTCATCTTCCCTTCGTTAGCACCAGTGTAGCAAAGGGCTCGTCACCCGGCGTACTGCTGTGTGGGAGAACCGGTCTGTCGGGAAACGGAAAGGCTCGGCGGCGGGGTTCAACAACCAGCAGACTAGGCAAATTTTCCCACTGCAAGAAGCGACCGCAAGAAAGAGAAGCAACTAAATTAGGTGTTGGACACAAGCGAGAGCTGCCTACTGATACCAAAAGGAATCGTACGAGAGCGTCACGGAAGGAGCTGCAAGTTTACACATACTTTTGAGCAATGCTTTATACATGTCAAGCCATGGAACTTTAAAAGGCCTCAAAGACACTTTTGTAACGAACAAGTGCACAATCTAGGTGGATGCTGAAGCTGGCACGTCTAGCCTTCATTGCGGTGCTATGCTGTTTTTATTGCCACTAGATGGGGGGAGGCACCCGGCCTTCCCCCGTTTGTGCGTGCAAACGATGATTTCCTATGGGAAAGGCATTAAAAGAAACGGCTGGAGGGGGTTACTTTGTGAAAAGCAGAAACTGAAGTTAGCTTTAGTTTAAGGAAAAAAGAAAAAAAAAAAAAAGTGCGAGTGTGTGTGCGTGTGTGTGTTCCAAGAATAACAATAGCGTCTACCAGACAAAGTAGGGCGAAACGTTGAAAATTAAACACCACGACTTGGGGGGCTGCCACACCTTTTGGTATTAAGATTGCTGGAAAACTGCATTCCAGGCTTTAAAAGAGAATGGGTTCTCCGTAATTAGGCTTGGAAAGATGATGGGGTTTCTGAAGAGTAATGCAAGCGGCTCGTGTGAATACCTTTCTGCAAGACATACTAGAAACATTTGCTTTGGTTCTCTGCGCTTGCCCGCTGTGCTGCTGCCTCGCATCACTGGTAAGGCAGGGGAGGCGGCCCTGCCGAGGCGAGGACAGCGGTGGGCAGCAAAGGCTGCTATTTGTCCAGGGAAATCCACGGCAGAGCCAGGAAGGAAACTCTTTCATGTTCACACATAAAGCATAAATGAATTATCCCTCTGGAAAAGAAAAAAAAAAAAAAAACAACCAAAAAAGCATACTTTTTTGTACTGGCAAGGGGTTTTTAAAGCTAGCCATGCAAGCCTCCTGCTTCTGGACCTCCGCGAAGAATCACCGCAGGAGTACCCCCCCTTTGACAGCAATTGAAGCCTCGTAACCGGTTGCTGGAAGAACAGACAGCGGTGAGATTGCACCCTCTGTCTGGACGTGCAAAATGCTGTTTTCACCCTCTCTCTGTGCTTTGGGGTCTTTAACATGGGAATTATTTCAAGCTCCTAATTGGATTTTTAGCTGGATAAGAGATAGTACCAATTAGTGACATTTACTGATAAGATTCAGTAGCTAAAGTGAAAGGATTAAATAAGGACCAAATTAAGCAGCAGCAAGTAATTTAGCCCACAGATTTTAGGGGCTCTGAGCAACTGTCTGTTTTCTTTTTAATTTCCCTGGTAAGTGGTTTTGGGTTGTTGGGGTTTTTTTTCTGTGTACCTTCTTTTAATTAAAAAGAATTCAACAACAGCGGCACTATGAGGCCTCTGGGCACTGCAGGAAGAAACACTAATTCCTCCAAGACCAGATCTGCAGTTTTGCAGCAAAGGTTAAAAGGTGGCAGCCCTGAAATTAGGGGAAAAAAAAATAAATGGTTAGCCTGAATTGCAAACAGGCTCGAGTAGAGAAAAAGCTTTCTAGAAACGGATTGAGTTTTGCTTTGTGTTCTGCTTTTCTGTTTTGCAATCAAGGCACACGTGAGCAGCCAGTCTGGTAGTAAAGACAGATTAAGTAAAACAGGTTTTACTGTTTAGCTCAATTCAATTAAACACAAATGTACATAAAATGTTAATCTCATGAGATTAACATATTTAAGTATAACACGGAGGGGTATATACATAGCTATTATATACAAGCACTTGACTACCAACTTAACCCCTCCTTTACTTTTTTATTTTCCAAGGCTCCATCTGACATAAAGCCACAGTTGCGTTCTTAGTCTCCATGGCGGACGCTCCCTCTGTTTAGCCGGGAGCCGGGTGTACGGTCTACGCACCGGGCCGCGCTGGGAGGCAGGGTTTATTTTTAAATGATATTATATGCAATCGAGTGTTGAAAATGTTGAAACAGTCCAATTTGTTTTCACTCTGTATTAGTTTTAGTTTCAGGCGTAGCCGATTCCCATTCAGGTGCTATCAGATGACCAGTTACTGCTTAGTTAACTAGATGTAAAGTTTTACATATATATTAATGTCAATAGTTTTATTACAAGTTGTGTAAAATGGACTCTCTAGTTTAAAAAAAGAAAAAAAAAAAAGAAGAAAAAAATTAGGTCTCTCCTGAAATCGACTTTAGAGCATGGAAAATGATTTTACTGGATTCTGTTCAACTGTAATCAAGGAAAAAAATATGTATGTTGTAGAAAAAGTTGCAGAATTAAAAAAGATCTGCTTTTAATTTATTCTTTTTGTATTAAGAATTTGTATAGTTACCTTTACATTTTGCAAAACGGTGTTGTCAACACTTCCTTATTAAAGCATTTTCAAAATGAAACCTCGCAGTGGTCTTTTCAGGAGGGCACGGCGCCTGGGGAATCCTTACCGTGGCGACCGCACCGCCACCTCTGCCAAATGCTCGCTCCAGATGTGCGCGCAGCTGGCCAGGGTTTCCGGGAGGGACCCGCTCATTTGCTGTCGGGGGTCCTGACTGCAGGCAATGCTGGGCATTCCCCCTGCAAAGCCCGTCCTTCAGAGATCCCTTGGGATTCGGTGCTCGCGCTCAGCAGATCCCTGCTCGCCCCGTCGCGTGTTCTCTCGAGCACTGGCCTCGGGGGCCCAGGCGGCATCTCGGGCAGTAAGACACCGCGTGACTGACTTCCCAACACCTACCACCACAGTAGGAAACAAAGTCACGAAAACAGTATTTACTGCTAACACGCGTAACTTGAAATAACTAAAATTCACGCTCGCTTATACGAATTGGATGCTGAGGAGCTACAAGGCTGTTTGCAGCAATGCCAAGGTCCGTAGGACAGGCTTGAGCACCAGCACACTCACCCCTCGCGCTCCAAGGAACCGCCTGCTCGCTGGGTTAAATTCCTGAAGAAACCCCATCGTCCTGGTTTAATCCCTGTTGCCGAGGCAGCAGCATCGAGAACCCACCCCGACAGACGCTGCTCGGGCTCAGGAGAACCCACCCCGACAGACGCTGCTCGGGCTCAGGAGAACCCACCCCGACAGACACTGCTCAGGCTCAGGAGAACCCACCCCGACAGACGCTGCTCGGGCTCAGGAGAACCCACCCCGACAGACACTGCTCAGGCTCAGGAGAACCCACCCCGACAGACGCTGCTCGGGCTCAGGAGAACCCACCCCGACAGACGCTGCTCGGGCTCAGGAGAACCCACCCCGACAGACGCTGCTCAGGCTCAGGAGAACCCACCCCGACAGACGCTGCTCGGGCTCAGGAGAACCCACCCCGACAGACGCTGCTCGGGCTCAGGAGAACCCACCCCGACAGACGCTGCTCAGGCTCAGGAGGGGGCTTTGCCGGCAGCCCGGCCCCCTGCACGGGGTTAGGGATGCCGCTTGAGACCAGTTTCCCCGTCCGTGGGCAGCGGTGACCCCTGCAGCCGCCCAGCACCCCTTCCAAAATAGCAGGCAGTTTTGAACAGCCACACGCTCTCCACGTGGGACCTGTCCGCACTTCCCGGCACCCAGCACAGTTGTTTCCCGTTCTGTCCATTTATTCCCACTGTCCGTTCCCTTTCCACCCGAGCATCTCTTGTATCATCCGCCCCCATGCCACAGGGAGCCACCAGTGGCACCAACCCGGAGCCAGGAGGCCACCCCGACCATCACCCAGCATCGCTGGGTGTAGTAAATCCCCAAAAGGGTTTGGATGGGGCAAAACGGCAATGAAATTTTTCAGACGTCCCCCTAATTCTGGGACTTTGGCTCAGCTTCATTGCCAGTGGCTCCAATACTGCCGCAGGCACCTCTTCAAGCCCGACAACGCATCAGGAGCAGCTTTCCCAACAGCCCCCTCCAGATTTGATACCAGCACCGACACCCTTGCGCCATCCTTCTTGGAGGGCACCGCGTCATGTACTCATGCCCCGGGCCCGGGAGCCGGGACGCTCTCCTCCCCCTGAGAAGTGAAGCCATTCACCTCTCAGCCAGGTTGATTCTTTGGGCAAGGCTGGATCTATAATGGAGATTATACGGCAGCCAGCCGGAGAGGAACCCGGTTCCTCAATCAAAATAAATTGATCCCACATACGCCCACCCCAAGAGCCTTTCCAGCAATACAGACAAATAGCAAACAAGGAAATAAAGGCATTTAACTACTGTTGGGCACGGTAATACCAGTAACAGGCAGGAACCGTGTACTTTGAGAGCGCGTGGTACCGCACCACCTCACACAGCCCCTTCCACCGCCGGGCTAGGGAAGGAGTGGGGGGCTGCAACAGACAACCAGGGGCACTAAAGTCCCCAAAAGACTCCAGACGTCGCTACGGTGAACGCATGACTTCATCCTAAGGCTACAAGTCTTTGGATTCAGCGGAGTTATTTCCGCCTAATGCAGGAATTATCAGAAACAAACATCTGGAGAAGCCCAGAGGGAAAAGGCTAAATTGCTAAACTGAAACATACCCTCCCCACAAAAACTGTCAAGCAGTGTGACAGCCACGCCACACCCACGCGTCCCTAAACTAGGCTCGGGTAGGTTTTGGATATTTTTTTTTTGGCTAAAAGGCATTATTAACTATGTGATCATGGTCTGGTAGCTGTAATTTGGGGCCATCCAGCTGCAAAGAGCCTCCAACCAATGATGAAAAGCAGCTGCCGTAACAGTGTCCCCCCCCTTGCGATCCCCCGAGGACCGAAGCTGGCTCTCACGTGCCGGACAGCTGGAAACTCTTACACAGATATGCCGTGAGAAAGTACTTCTCAGTTCCTCAGTTCCCCGTGCAGCGCCATTCCATGAATTGCAAGGGGATAAAGTTCTTCCGTCAGGGGATTCATTCAAGCAAGGCGGCTGTATTTCAGGGACTGTCAGCAAGGAGGCACATTGCTTAAATTACATTCTTTAAAACCTGCTCAGACTAAAACATTCCAACCCCAAATTCACGTCCCTACAGGAGACGCATCCCCATTCAAACTGGTGCTCAGGGTACCATTAAAACTCTCCTCAATAATTAGCTTTAAAGCAGGAGGGGGGGGGGGGGATCTATCTAATACTATTGCAGATGCCCTAAGGAATCCAGTTCCCTCTAAAGCAGATGTTCCAGTGCTCCTTAAACCATCCCCTGGCTACTCACTTGCTGCACTTTCCAGGGAAATTACAGCTTTTCTAAATGAGGGACAATATTGTCCCTCAATTACTTAAAGAGTTCAAAACTAAGGTCAGGACGAAGACTTAGGAAATCATCCGGGTGGGGAGAGGGATAAAGCTGCGGTGTTATAAATGTTTCCTGTTGTAATAATGCCTCCAAAGAATATCTGTATAGAGCACTGCAAAAAAATCACCAGACACCACTGTTAACGAAACTCTTCCACGCTCTTGACATCCGCCCAGCTTCTCCCCACAAAGCCCCCTCTATTCCCCAAAGGCCCCTCCCCAAGCACCGGTTAGGTCTCACCAGCCTCATTTCTATTACTTCTAAACTGTTTAAGCTCTTGACATTTTCTCTGGGGTCAAACGCTCCAGACTGAAAAACTCCTGTGTCCAAAGAGGCACTTCAGAATAGAGAGAGTCTCCAGAAGAACCTGAAGTTCCTCAAGATAATCCTCCAAACTCACTGCCAGCACGAATCCCCCAGCATCACGTCTCTCAGTGCCATGGGCACTGTCAACGCCCACGGGAGACAGGTAACTCCTTCAGAGGAGGACACCCGTTCCTGCTCCACGCTTCCAGCCGAGGTGGGGACTCGGACAAACCGGTACACTGCATATTAACACGTTTCTTCAGGAAGTGGTTCGGCTCACATTGCTACCGCTGCGGCAGCAAAACGCTTCCCACTCCACAGCCCACGAGCACCAGACGTACCAGAAGACCTGCTGCCTCACAGAGGCGGTAGCAGGATACCAGATGCGAATACCTGCCCGACTCCAACCCTGGGCAGCGAGGACCGGACCCTCCCCTCTCCCCGGACTGCACCAAAAAGGCTTCTCCAGAGGCAGAGGAGTGGGCTCCGTGCCGGCTCTGCGGGGCCAGACAGACGTGAGGTTGGGCTTCTCTTGAATGTGGGTAGTGTCAGTTATTAGCAGCCACTGCAGGGATCAACGATTTGTTTGGAGCTTCACTGTCGGTCCTAGAAAGGCCTCCTTAAGAGAAGGACACGTTAATACTGCTGCAGAGGTACTGCTGTTCTTGTCACCAAAAAAGCGCATGATTTCAGCCTAAGATTTTCAACCAGCACCACTAACAAAGTTTCAGTATTTCACTGTTTATGCAGAATTAGACATCATCGTTTCTGTGAGTTTCTTCGCCATTCCCAGTCAAGATGCACAATGGTAAAGATTTGTGGCTGCTAGAAATACTGTACGTGGTCATGGGAGGTCCTAATTATTTTCTCTGCAATGCCCAGCACACTGAAATTTTCTCCAGATGTGTAAAAATGGGATTTGAAAGCCTCAAGAGCCATAAGATTACTTCCCCCAAGCCCAGAAGGTTTATATTAAAAATGTCATTACAAAAAAAAAAAAAGCCAAATCAGATGTATTCAAGATCAAAAACTCTTTGCACCAAGACTGGCTGTATTTTTCAGCTGAGAAATATATAAACTTTTTTTTTTTTTCCTCCTGATAAATACCACATAAAAGATTAGCCATTAAAAGTCTCCATATTTACAGAAATAACCAAGATTCAGATTTGACTGCTTCACTCAAATCATCTCCCCACATCAGTCTCCAACGGGAAAGCAGCCAAAAAACTCCACGTACGCTCCTTGCAGGGCTGGGTCTCACCTAAAGCTCTAAGATACGGGAAACAGTTCAGTCTGTATGGTTCCCTGAATAACAAATTGAAATAAAAGCACGGGTCTTGTTCATTGTCCCCTGGTCATTGTCCTGGTCATACCCCCTTCAACCCCCCCCCTTCTGTATATTGGATGTGTTCAGCGTAAAGCATAGATTTAAAAAGAAATCTAAATAAATGGGGCTCGTAAAAAGGAAGCTGTAGAGAAATCCGCGGCTTTATGCTTTTTCGCAAAGCCCACCCTAGGTTCTTGTTGGTGTTAAAGCACAAAGTCTGTCTCTTCAATCCTCTCTGGGTCTTGGAGACGAAAATGTGAGTCACGCCTTGGACACTGCAGAGCCTCATAAAGCATTGTACTCCACACATTTCGATGGGTCTGTTGGGAAGTGCTTCTGGCAAATGGTCATGAGCCTCTTCAGCCCCTAGGAATTAACAAAACAAGGACAATTCTGTAATAAAACCGCAGCTGTCAAACCGACTTAACAGTCTACAGTATTTTTAAGCTGAACAAGAAGAATTCAAAACAAATGGCTGCTATTTTGGGGTTGTTGTTTTTTATTTGGTTGTTTTTCCAGTTTTTAAGTTTTATGAACCTTTCTGCCTGCAAAGTGCCAAGTTATCTCCAATATGAGAGAGTCTGTGGCATAACCGAAGAGACTACAGATTCAGTCCCTCATGACAGATTCATAGTGAAGAATCACAGTAATGCTTTAATCCCTCCTCCCCACCAAGGGAGAAAACAATACTATCACAATAAAAGATATTTAAAAAAACCTGAATATTAAAAGTAGTTCTGTAGAGCAAAAACCTATTTCTGACACCAAAACAAGCTGCACAGCTACAAAAAGAACCGAACGGTTTCTCTGGAGGAGAGGTGTCATTCCTCCCCACTGTGGCACCACACCTGACCTACACCGTGGAGGCAAACTGAAGAAGTAATCAAGAAGAAAGGCAGAATGTTGACTTTTCTCTTCAGTTCTTTCAAGGCACCGATTGCCAAAAAACAACGTGACAGAAACCCGGTGATTACTTTCTTTCAAGTCACACATAAAAGTCTAACAAAGAAGAAGGAAAACTGCTGCGGCAGTAATGTAATTTAGCAGTGACACTGTACTCCCAAGATGGCCGAGCCATGTGCCTGTCATTAGATACTAACGATAGAAGATGGCTCCTCACTAAAGGGAAAAATGATTCAACAGAGGATGCTTTGGCCTTTCCAATGCAGACAAGTCTGGAAAACATGTCCTAGCACCACAATGACTCCTTGTTTGGGATGTAACGATCCCAGGTTCGTTGTAAATCAGAAACATGTTAGCTTCATATAACTGCTGGGAGCACAGATAATATTCCATGCTCCAGTTTGAACCAGACTAGCTAAACAAGACCTGGTATTTAAAACCAACATGGAGAAAATGTTTAAAGCCAACTCTGTCTTGGCGCTTCAGTAAGTTGTGTAATTCAGAAGCACAGATATGAAATTCACAGTGGGAAGATGAACACGAAGATTTCCTTGACTGACAGATGTAACCCCAAAAGCAGGTAAGGGACAAACTGAGGAATTCATATACATTGTATCTTCCAAAGGGCACGCTAAGAGAGCTCAAGCAACGCTACAGGGTAGAGATCTTTCTGCTCAAGAGTGGCAAGTGGACACAGATGGCCAACTATACACCAAAGTTGGAGAAGCAGCATTATGGCCATGCTGAGGCCCACAACAAACTTCTTTCAGAGTCCAAATTCCTTTTTTAACACAAACTAACAACAAAACTGTTTGGTTAACATAAGCTATTTCATCCCTGAAATACTTCCACGTAAGTATTACACTAACTGGAGCCTGTCTCTGAAGATGCATAATCCACGTGCCAATTTTCACCTTACAAAAGGTGGTCAAATTTAATTTGTTGGCTCTGTAAGTGTCTGGAGCTTCCTCTGACTTCATGATGACATTTTCACAGGTTATGATATTAAAAACTATAGTTGAAGAGAAACCAAAGGTTACACTTGTAGCCCCAATACAAAGAAACTCAAGGTAGAAGGAGAAGTTGCATTTTACAAGCAATCCGCTTGCAGACAGCTCCAGAAGTTGAAAAGCAACGGGAGTCCTTCTGCCGCAGCAGCAAGATCCTGCCAGAAGCTCTGAGCTCCACGATGCTGCTCTGGAGGCTTCAGAGTTAAGCCAGAAGGTCTTTATCTCAATGGAACTGCAACTGGCAAGAGGCAGATACATTTAACAATACAAGGAGAGAATACTTGTTTCCTCAGACCCATCCACCCGTTACACTGAAACATCAGAGAAGAAAAACACCACTGCTATTAATTCCACAAACAACAGAAGTTCATGACACGAGTATGAATATGCACAGGAGGAACTGAACCTGGAATTTTGAGCCCACACTGTTGAAGAAACATGTTTGAAAAATGAATGCATTGATCTAGTTGCAGAAACAGTCAGAAGGACTGTATTCCACGGTATTAAATTCCACACATGATGTTAAAACCATGAGTTGAGCAGTGAAGGAACTCAGGAGAATAAAGCATGTCTTCACAACCGCTTTGGTGTTCATACAGGATCACAATAGTTAAGACATAGAAAAATCCATTAGACTCCGTTCCTAGCCCAGCACTGAAGAGCCTTCAGGTCCAGGATGAGCTACCTATTAAACGGATGTCATGCTTGACCCAAGCTAAGGCAACTCTCCATTTCTAGGACCTTTTTACCACATCACCTGTAACTATGAAACCAGTATCTCTCAAAGATCCCCTAACTTCAAAAGCAAATCTGTTGGATTTCCAAAGCTAACGTTACCTGAATATACTTCCTTTGAGTTTCATCATTGAGAACGTGGGCTACGTGCTTGGAGAAAATCTTTTCACGACCTGTTCGAGCGTGGATGCCAACCATAGTGACACCAATAGGCCAGGGAGCATTTCCAATAGCCATCTGAAGATAAGCATCATTTGCCTGAAGGAATACAGTGCATGCACACTTAGCAGAACAGAAAGGGCATCGGAAAGCAGAGCATCTTTGCATTGCCAGATACAACACCATCACATGTTCCAGTCTCTCTGCATCGGGTTTCATTGCACAATACTAACCAATTTTACAACACACCTTCCTAACATGATTCATGTTTATGCTGAAGCAAGGACTATGGACTTTACCTGATGAAAGAAAGCACTGGATAAGGCAGTCTAATATTGGTTAAAACTAAAGTTTACTGGGACTATTTTCAGCTCAGCCTTCTCAGGTTCCCGTAAGCTTTTCTGCTGTAATCACCTTTACAACCCTTGCCGTTTCGGTTGCCGACTAGACCAGGGAGCTTGGCTGTAAGCGCAACCCACTGCAGGCCCACGTCGTGTGTGCAGAACTGAGGTCACCCGGTACACAGGAGGGCACTGGGGCCTGACACCTGACATCTCTCAGGGAGAGGACCTAGCTTCCAGTGAGGCTGAGAATCAGCTCTCTACAAAACTGGGTTAAATAAGCACATTTGTAACAATGTTTATGAACAGAGCAGCAGCAGCAGCAGCAAAAGAACCTGAAATTTCCTAATCAAGATAGCAGATCCCGCTTCTTAACATAAAGCTGTAGCAGACAACATCCCCGGAGAAGAACAGCAATAAAACTTGAAGGGAAAATGAACAGAAAGACACGGAGAAAGGAAGAGAAGTACAGAGCTTAAAAAAACGATGACAACTGAGAACCGGGAAGTGAGGGGGACAGACACATATATGCAGTCACAGAAACACAGCTTCAAGAAGGACTTGGAGCAGGACATTCCTCCACTGTTAGTGAGCAGCCACAAGACTCGCTGATAAAGAGTTCATTTATCACCTCCCATTTAGAGACTAATCAACAAGAAGTAGCCATCATGACCAGTGGGTACAGTTTCTTCCCATTTGGCAGGGAGCAAACCGGGAGGTGAATAATGAACAAGGCAGGGCGTTGCAGAGAGAGCTGAGAGTAAACCTGAAGAAGGGACCTGACTTTGCCTGCACCTACATGAGGCAGGATCTGAACAGTCTTTGTCAAATACCTACTTACTGACTTAAATACGGTTTTCTGATGAAACCTAGTATGTGAACATGCAACTAAAGACCCTTCCGGGATTGTCACAACAGGGTTAATTAAGGTTGAGCGGACAACTTTCATTCTGGCATTTGCCTACCATCACATGTTGATTTCAAAATTTAAATCTTTCGAGCATTTCATCTAACAAACAGTAAGAATTTGTGGCTGACGGTATTCACTAGGCTGCACAAAGCAAAAAAACACGGAAGACAACAGCAGGCAAAGAGAGACAAGTCTCTTAGGAAGCAAAATGGAAAAGGATATGAGTATCTTCAAAAGCACAAGGCTCATTAGCCTAATTAAAAAAAAAACAAACCCAAAACTTCCAAATCTGTACTCAACTCCTCCAAAATCAGTCTGTGAAGTTTACATAAAGCAAGCACCTCCAGGAGAGAGGCACAGCAGATTAACCCACAAGATAGACCACATTACCACACACTCACTACTTTGTTTGAGAAGGCACTGGGAAGGGAATTTCAACATAATGATGACAACCAAAAGAAAAAAAAATGCTCCAAAACAAAACCCCACCATCATACATCCCACACTTTCAGTTCTACTTTCAAATGATTTGGATTAAACTGGCCTTAGGCCATCTAAAGTTTTTTCAGTAACAAAAGCAGGTTTGCTTGCTTACTTGACAAATTATCCCAAGTCCTCAGAAGAATAATAAGAAATACTAGAAATTTAAAGGCAAAACATGGCTCAATTTCCTCTGCATACACAAGCTGCTTAAGCAAATGCTATCGATATTTGAGTTCCACTTCTGAAGGCAGCTACAAACAAAACCTAACACTGCCTTTGATCTTGTGTGCCAAAGTACTTCTGCCTCCTCCAGCCTCCTCCAGTAAGCATACTTTGTCCAAAAAAACTTTTCATTAACTTACCTCAACCTTGCCAGGCCAGCTAATGTGAGCATAGCCAAAGAAAGGGACAGTGTCTCACATTCAATAACTCAGTTCACCTCTATTAATTCCTAATTAATTAATCAACACCCTATTACTATTAATTCAATACCTCCATTTAACCTTACAATATCAGGTTTCCCATACAGGTTTCCTCTGCAACTTAATATAACCATCTCTGAGAAAAATTCTATTTGTGCTTACAAAGCTCTGCAGTTTCACCAGCCTCAAAAGATCTTCTGACAGGCTGTGGATCAAACATTACCTGGAGCCCAACCTTTAATAGCCATTTTTCATTTTGTTTGAATATATGTTGTGTGTATTGCCAGCTATGTATCTTCAAAATGCAAAAAAAATGGGAAATGTTGAAGTAATAAACTCAATCTATTAGAACCAGACAGCCCAAACATGCCGGAAGAGTGCACACAAACCTACCTTCACATATTCTCTTTGCAACATGAATTTAATAATATCTGTTATTGATTCTTTGATGTCTGCAGGAAGTGTCTATAGGAGAAGCAGAAGGGGAAAAAAAAAAAAAAAGACATCTTTACTTCAGAATAGCAGCTCAGGAAAATCATCCTACTCAGCATTTATACAAAGTTTAGCACCTACTCTAGCTTGAGGACTTTAACAAAGGAAAACATATTTGTTATTTAGATGAAGGATCTGAAGCAAGAGAGGTTAAGTGGTTACACCTAGCAGCTTGTGGCAAAGTGCAAAATAAAATCCCAACTCTCTATCACATTTGCAACCCTATGAACAGGTGATACATAAAGCAACACCTGGAAAAGCAGTGGGTAGGCAGAAGAATTCACTGATCAAGATTAAAAGGTCAGAACTGAGAGTCATGGGCTCTAGACACAGAAACCCTGACCAACTCACTTCTCTCTTCTTCAGTGAAGATAACATTACCTCAGGAAAGGGCACTAACCACTGGGTACTTTGAAAGCAGAAGTTAAAGTAAGTCTTACAGGGTAGTGACATTTAAAAGTGATTCACCCTTTTCCGAAGTTTTCTGAAGAGTGGCCTCAGGTACGATTCTGTCTGCTTTTGAGTGGCACTGTTCAGCTTCCCCTGTACGCCCCGTTTCACGTAGTCTTCTCTGGCATTCAGCTCCTTAGCCCAAACTCCAAGAAGAAACTGTATGAGGAACAAGCAAATTTATGTTATAGTGCCATCTAGTGACTTCCTCGGCAAAAAAGATGGGAACAGTGGTTCAAGCCACCATGGCAAAATGAGTTTTTCAGAGAAATCTGAATTAAAAAGGCAAGAAGCCTCGTTCAGAAGGATAGGCAAGGAGGGATAGGAACAACCCTCCTATCATAAAAACATGTGGGTGAGGGTAGAGCATGTAAAAAAAGGCACATACAAAAAAACCCGAAGGAAACAAGTGTAGGTATCAGTGCTGGGAGGGAGGAGGGGTACATAAAAAGAGCAGAAATCTAAGTAGAAAACACTGATGTTTCAGAGCAATTTTTGCAAAGGAGCCTAAGGAATGGTGAAGATCACAGTGAAAACTCAACATGCCAGAAGGCAAACATGTCAAACGTACCTTCTCTCTGCCTGGAAAACAATTCCTGAGCTTTCTTTGTCTGACTGCCCAGCCCAAACTATATTAAAATGCCAATGTATCTTATATACACAAATAAAAGCTTCCACTCTTGCTGTGACTTCTGATCATCACAACAGTTACAGAGGGACCAGCTGACTCAAATTAGAGGCAATACAGGCTTCTTGCCAGGAAACAAGGAAACAATTTTCTGCTATCCACTTGAACCTGTTTCCTTAGCAAAGCCAGTGGACTTCCTTTAAAATTCTCTTCTTTCACATAACAGTACCAGGTGATATTTCATTTCAGCTTGTACTGTTCCTGGGGAAGGGAGGCAGGGACTCCTCGGAAGTTTTTAATGCCGTAGTAGTACATAGAAGCAACTACATACAACTGCCTTGATTATCATACGGAAATCAAAACCATATTTATTTTGTCTGGAAAAGCAGGACCAGATTTTGAAGAACACTGCTCTCCCAACAGCCCTTTCCCAAGTCTACCAGAAGTCACTATTGTGACTAACCAAGGCTGTGGAGTGCCAAGCATTTAAAAAACCCCACATCTTAAGCATAATGTGTGAGTTTTTCTCTCCAAGCAGCTGAAACCGTCCCTTCTATTCACGAAATGTATCTGCATCATAGTAAAAAATGACACAACTACAGAATAATTAATCTATTAGAGTTTGTTACCTTCAAGAACTTCGTTATGATGTCCATATCATAGTGATCATCACCCCGTCCTAAGGATTCTCCCAAAGCCTAGAACAGGAGAAAAAAGGCAATTATTTCCACGTTGTCTAGAAATTTGCCCCCACCACCACAGCAGAGCATGATTCACTGCATCGTGAACTGTAATAAACTCCACCAGTAAACCAAAATACTAGTTAGGAAACGGAATGAAACAGCTATATATGCTACTGAGATTCATTAATCTATTAAAAACATTTAAGTCAAAAAGCCAATATGATTATTTCTGAAAAGTCAATGCAACAGTAATTTTTCATTCATTAACTACTAAATTATTGGCATAATCAGCAGCTGTCTGACAGCACTGTATTAAAGGGAACTGTGGGTGCACTGTGTTTTTTTTTAAGATCCCCAAAGCCGTCAATTAACCTAATTATTTTGTTAATCTATTTCAATTCCCTGATGTACTGAGGCTTTTTACCATTTCATTTAATTGCAACTGTGAAATTGAGGGAACACATCTAAAAAAAAAAAAAAAAACACCAAACCAAAAAACCCCAGCAGTATGCTCCAATACTCTAGCTTCCTGCCAAAACCTTCAAACTGTTAATACTAACAATTTTTAGCAATACTAGCAATTTTTAGAAACATTTTCCAGTAGATATAGTTGGATTTATAATTTATTTCCATTGTCCTCACATTTCCAAAGTGAGTTTTATTTAAAAAATCTCCTAGATTTGGAACCCAATTCAGTGTAAGCCTTTATGCTCAAGGGAATGCAGTTGAAGTAGCATAAAATTAAGACTGCATTGTTTTCAAACTTTTCAGAAAATGATTACTTTCATAGCTCAAACCAAGCCTGCCCTACTACCCCAAAAAGGGGGTATTTTGAGAACTAACAGATGGATAAAATGCAGCCCCATTACAACTGGTATCCATTCTGGTACTCCAGTTATTTTAAACCAGAACCCCTGGTACCCTAACAAAAAAGCCAAAGACTATCTCCTAATAATAATGTGTATTCGTTTAAGCTTTCAGTTATAAATCAGATTATTTCTTAAACACGCTTTTGGAAGGATGTTATGAAGATTAACTCCTGCAAAGAGTTTTGAAGATTAAGGGTAAAAGTCTTCAGCTCAAGTTAATGTGTTTTTCAAAACACTACCCTAAAATACCAGGTGCTGAATGCGTTTCATGGCACTCATGCTCCGCTCGCTTACACAAATACCATGGTATTCTTTCAGAACATAGTAGCCATTTGCACTGATTCTGCGACACATCGTCTCTGCACTTGTTGTATTTCCTGTGATCTGCCTACTTCTGATGTCCGCTTCTTTTGTCCTGGATGGTTTTTTATATCAAACATTCTTTCTGCGTGTCTATTTTTCAGAGTCCATGTTTCTTGTATAGGGAAAAATTCATCAGTACTAAGCTTATTACCCTCTCAAATACTCAATGGAAAGGCTTTAGAATTTATGACCAGGTAATGCATTTTTATTAAATTCTCTACTTCCAAACCCCCTGCAGAAGGAATCCTAACTGTATCACTTTCCTTGCAGGCAACTCCCGCCCCCTTTTTGATGAGGTGTTATAAACAAAGACCACTTGAGTTTTCACATGCCTACTGCAGGCACCTATGGTGCAACTCAAGGCTTAGAAACCTCTATTTCCTAACAGAGCATATTTAAGGATACTTCAGAATGCCTAAGCTAGATGTTGAAAACAAGATCAAAACTTTGTCTAAACAATCCTGAAGCTTTCTCAGAACAATGCACTACAGCTAAAATCCCTTAATTAAAATCTACCCATCACATACTTCCAGTTCTTCAATAGTGGTATTCTCCTCATGGACTTTCAAGTCATTCTGTGAGTCATCGTCTCCTGCTTCTTGTCCGCCTACAATTTCATTCAGATACTGCTGGTCAATCTTATCCAAAGCAGCCTTCAGGTCATTTCTCAGGCCCTGGAAAAGATAAGAAATGACTAATTTACAAAAAAAACCCAAGTAAAAGCAGTTCAGCACTGTCACCATGAGCATCCAACTTCCATTTAAGAAAAGCCAAATTCTGTAAAAACATGCGTAAGGGTTTAGCTTTGTTGTCTGAATTTAAACTGAATTCAAAAAACAGTTTCTGGATTGCTTCAGCACTTAACAAAAAGCAGGTGCATGAACTTCTGCAACGTTCATACCTGTGAAAAAGGCTTTTTACCATATTTTCGTGAGAAAAGCACAGAGGACTGAATCAACTTCTAGGACTTTCTTCAAGATGTTTTCTCCAAGCAATGCACCGACCCACCCCAAAACAAACAGAAAACAGACCATAACCATCATCAGCTCTACAAGTCTTCACATCTGCCCTGAAAAAAGCTGTAAATAAGGTAAGTAACACTCCTTCAGTACTATCACATAAAACATTTATGTAGTTTCCCTTTATTACCAATGATTTAAACATAGCAGAATGTTTTATATAGATTAGGTGTTTAAAATCCCCTACTCTAGAATAGGTGATTAAAAAAAAAATTAGAATCAGTTTGAAACCATATATATAAAGTTAAGAGCTGCTTTTAAATAGAACAAGAAACTCAGCTTAGTCACAGTTAGAGGACTTGCATTCTTACCTTGAGACATAAAATATAAAGCTCTATAAAGGAGTATGACATTTCTTACCCTAAGATAAATTCAGCCACTCCATGCGAATAGATATGCACAGTTATTTCCCCTCTTCCATCATCATACTTGACTGTCTAGAGCATTTCTATTAATCATTCAGTAGTCTAAAAACGTCTGAACCACAAACTGGTTATAGCAGCTATCTACATTTTAAGCAACACATAGCAACAGGAGTGACTGAAACATATAACACAAAAATCCAACACAATCCTATTTATGAGCTCACTATTTCCTAATACTCCTACTACTGTCGTTGATGTCACTGGAGGGGAAGCTTTCATTAGCAGAATTATTTTTTTTTAAATGTTTAGATCTGTTTATCCTTTTTTAAAAGACTTGAACAGGAAAAGGTTTTCCTTTTCTGGGCAGTCCCAGCAAAGACATTTCAAACAATTCAGTTTGCCACAAATTAGGGAAGACAATCCAAAGCTGAATTGCATCTCCTCACTTAACTGATCAATTCTTAAGACAAAAGGAATAAATTGGCAAACTGTGATATATCTTTTAGCATTTTTTGAATCAATGGCTACTTTAAAGGCAAGGGGGGAAAATCAAGTTTCCCTAACAAGTTATAGCTCTGGAATCAAATGATTTGAAAAATCATTTACATACCAGAAAGATAGGATGCAATCCTCCTCTCTCTTACCCGTACCTTCCCAGAGACGCATATAATCACAAACACAGGACAGTTTTAACAGTAAATGACTGTCTTTTCTGCTGGTTAAAAAGCAGGTAACAGCACAGGCTGGGGTATTACTGCCACCAGGAGGCCCCTTTTTCAACTGAAAAGGCCTAGAAGGTTTCTAGGGTTTAACTGTCTAACACAAGGAATTGTAATTGTGCACAAAACTATGACATTTAACATACTTTCTCAGGCAGTAAATGAGACAGAGCAGATCTTCCTCTTTGCTCGGTACTACCCCTCCCTCCTAAAAAGTAACAGTTACTGAAACTGATTTTCTGTAACTTGTATAGGGTTCCTCATTGGTTATCCCGCTACAAATAAGTAACTAGTAACTATCCAGTCTTACCTTGTTCACTTCAGGTGCAAGAATTTCTATCTTCCTCAGACGCTGAAATGCATCATAATCTGTTTCTCCAAACAGTCTGATCGGCTCACCTCTCTCTCGTAACCTCCTGATAACCTGAAAAGAATCAAAGGATTCCATTACGCAAACTCGTAAAGGAAGCAAAATAAAATCCAGAACTACGGATTTGTTTACTTTGCTTAGAATAACAAGCTGAGCTGGACTGGAGAGGAAATGGCAATATTTTAAGCAGTAGAAAAATGTTCCAGACACTTTACAATCTAAATATAAAACTCCCACGGTGTTTCAGTGAAAGGCCATTCCAAATATTACCAATCTAAATATCGCATAAAACCCCAAGCCACTTGGTATAGCCTAACTTTTTCCTGCTCTGACTTGTTTAAACAAATACACAAAAATTATCCCTCTGGCAGAACTTAAACTGTTTTCAAAATCACGAAGGAACTTGACGATAATCTCACTCACCTACTTGTCCAGGGCAATAAAAACACTCCCTAACTAGGCTGCAGGTTGTCCCAGCACATCTGCAAGATTGATTTGCTGAAAATTGTCATCCTTAAGCATTTGGCAAATATTAAGTCCCATAATCTAATGTGATAGTTACTTTAAAACTAGATATAAGAGGTCCAACATCCTCCCTCGGCTGATTTGCAAAGTCATGGGCAGAGCCAAAACCCGAACTTTTTTCTCCCGATTCCTTCTCTCATGCATTGCTTCTAAATCTCTTTATACTTACCATTACTCATTTAGCGTATCAATTCATATTGATATATCAATCACCATGCAATACTTTGGTGATCAAGAGAAGGGCTTACACTTCATTTCATGCCACCACTTTGTTATACCAATAGACTGGTTGGACAACAAGAAACTAAATGAATTCAGCCATTAATTCGTTTATTCAGTTCAAGTGTCTTGCTGTATGTTGGCAAGCATTTGACTTGCAAACGTATCACAAAACCAGGGGTGGACAGAGCGCTGGCACAGCAACACCTAAACCTCGACCAAAACATGCACCCAAGTAGATCAACAGCAGTGAGACACTGAGCATTACACAGGACGTACAGACCAAACCTCAAACCAAGCATGAAACCAACAGCCCGCATTACAAGCCCTGTGACATACTCCTGTTACAAATAGTAAGTATCTTGCAAAATTAAGGGGACATGTGACATCCTTGGATGATCTCAGCTGTGAATTTCAATATTTCCAAGATTAGAATTTATTCTGTACTTCTGAACTTCCTGCTTCTCTTCTGCTTTGGGGTATAGATCTGTTTGTGACCTCACATTCACATAGGTATTTTTATTTTTAGAAAGGACAAAGATCACACCAGCTGCTCTGGCTTCAGGACCTTTTCTTCTAGAAATGAAGGTGAACTTCCAAACCTTAGTTTCTAAATTTGGGTTCAGAGCTACAAAGAAAAGCAGCTTGGTGAAAAAAGTCTTGGAAAAAGTCAGCATGCCATCTTCAGTATTATCCAAGGATAATACTGATATTCAGGGTACTATTCTAGAATTCATCTGAAAGAGCTGTAAAATGTTATGGCGCATCTGTGCAAATCCATATGACAGAGGCTTTACCCATCTGTACCTCCCTATGCATTCAGTTGGACACCAGATCCTTGATGAGCGAAGATGATCATTAATTGTTGACTGTAAAAATTGAGGCTTATTATTTAATACAAACTGCCATAAAAAGTACAGTTCACTAGAAAAAACAGCCCTAACAAGAAATTTCAGATGCATTTGCTGTAAACTCAGGCAGTCTGTTTCTGATGACTGATTTTACCTCCTGTCTGGAAAGGGTCATTGGTAACTTTTCTTCTGCCAGTTCAAGTTCCAGCACTGGATTTGATGAAGTCAGTGGTTTCTCCTCCTCTTCTTGCTGCTGCACCTACATTCAACGGACATAGTTACTAATGTGCTGATGGAAATAAGCCCATATATTGATAGCAATGCAAAGATACAGAACCCTGGAACACAGATTTTAATATGACAATATAAACCTTTAGTTTCATAGTTTTTCTTGTCTATAATTGAATTCACAGAACAACAAAAGCTTTTAAAAGTATCAGTATTTAACTAACACTTCTGCAGGTTGCAGGAAGCAGCCTCTATAGCAAATGGAAAGGACAATTGCTGAAGTTTGGCAATCCCTTTAGCAGGCAGATGTCAGCACTGGTGCCAAAAATAGCAAATCCACCCTCTGCCTGTTGATACCTGCCCCTGCTCTGTCCTCCCTACCCATGCAAAAGCATTGGCATCGCTATGTGATGAACCAGACGGCGGAAATGATTCAAACAGAAAATAATCTGGCAAACAAAAAGAAAGGTACTCTTCCCAGCCCACTTAACCTAACCTCCTCATCCAGCTCACCAGGCAGCGGCACACGCGTGGACACAAGGGCAGAAATGAAAACCCAAGGACAGGGAGAGAGTGGGGCTGCTTCTTTCGGTGGCAGTGTCAGTTTAAAATGTTTACTACCTACAGCTTCAGTGAGCTGAGTACAATTAGTAGCGATCCATGGTTTCTATTGGGTTTTGAGAGGTGCTCGTTTAAGGTAACGCATTTTTCTCACAAGCTTGCCATAGTTTCTTGCGGGTTAAAAAAAACAAAAGGCGGCACCCACAACTCCTCACAGGGATAGGATCTCATTAACAACTCCTCTTAATCTAAAAGAAGCTCCCTGAATCAGAGCTTGCTTTCTTCATTACTCAGTATTTTAAATAATGCAAAACAACTCTTGATCAAAGTAACTTTGAGACAGCAGTCATGTAACTACGGTTCCCTTTATAAGCTCAAATTCGACATTTCTGGCAGCATAAGCAGATTGCTGTTGGTAATATTCCTATAATAAGGAAACATTTCCAGTATTTACTCACATCTTGTTTTTTCCTAGATTCCTTATTAGAATTTATTTCCTTTCCATTCTTGCTAAAAGGGAAATGCTCCACTTAATCCTACAGCACCCTGTAGCATTCTCCATGCATGGGCAGTACACTGTCATTTCCAGTCTGTATTTGGGTTGATCAGTTTGATGAATGTACTAGACGGATTTTTTTTAAAGAAGCTTTTCTATTCTTTCAGGCCAATGTGCCAGTCTTGCACTCTGGTGTCAGTCTGACTCCATGTGGATGTAAGGATCCACCCCTGTGGCTCCAGCTACAGGATTCATCCACAAATCTATATTCAATGCTATACTAGCAAACACAGAAATCAATCCTATAACCACAGGTGCTTGGAACAAGCAAGGGAAGGACAATCAAATCAATGCTTAACACATAAAGGGAGGGGAAAAATAAAACTTCCATCAATGCAGGAAAGGGGGAATTGACAGGGGACAGAAAAGATGGAAGAACTGTGTAAAAATGTATATATATAAGAAATACACTCCCATGGCAGAAGGATACGTACAAGTTTTAACTTACAAACATTCTGGAAATCATAAAGAGACAGCAGCATTGGGGGAAAAGATTTGATCCATTCTGTCAGCTGGACTTCAAGTTACAAGCAATATCTTTACCACAGTTATTTTGGTTTCGGTGCTTTCTTTTTCAAGCAAGTCAAATTATTACAACTTATTAAGTCTAAGCAAAGGAAAAACACCTGAATTTAAAAAGAAATCAGTCTATATTCTACATCTTATTAATGTAGTAAAGATCAAATGCAGAAATCTGGGAGGCTCTAAAAAGGTACTAAATTTAAAGAAGCAACTTATTTTAAAACCATTTTCAGGGTTACATTTCAAACCAAAACTGGTGCTGCAGCAGCACAGACAACGGCATTTTAACCGCCATGTAAGGTTCTGAAGAACTCAAGCTAATGCTCAAAAAGCATCACGTAGTCATTTCCACTCGGAAGAGCAACTGGATTCACAGAATACTTTCTCATGACTATATGCTGCACGTTCCAAGACCCATTTTGGCACTGATGTTCAAATATTCTACAAACAGATCAAGGTTTCAGAATAAGTCACTAACCGGGTAAAGTTCAACTGAAAACAAAGCTCCTATTTGTGCCCAGTAACAGCAAACAAGATTACGAGCCCCTGTCTTCCACAAGGGAATGCATACCCCCTCCCATACACGTATAATCAGGCAGGCAGGCAGACGCACACACTTGTAAAAGAAAACAACATTCTTTCCATTTCAGTAAACTATCTCCCTGACACCATTACAAGGCAGATAAAGCCTTCCAGATCACTCATTTGTTTCAAAATGCGCCCTAGGTTACCAATTGTTTTCTAATATTTTGCCAGCAAGAAAACAAATGCTGCTGTCACGCTCTTTCAATGCTGGATGGTTGGTGGCCAAAACCCAAGTACAAATAAATACAGTATGAAAGTTGGCAGATCTTTTTAATATGCGCCCACGCTATACTGATTTCTTTTGGACATTTTGACAAGACCGTGAAAATTATCTGAATGGATAAAATTATCCAAACGTATCCATTTTTTTCCAATGCGGGGGGGGGGAAGGTGGCTATATCAGATCCAGTGTTCATGCCTAACAGCACAATTTAAAAAGAAAGGAAGACAAGCTTTGATCCCAAGCCACTTCATGCTTTCCACACAAAAAATAAATAAAATAAACAAAAGCCAAACCATAACACAAACTTAAGTAGCTGTATATCATGCATGTCTTTTCCTGCATTGAAAATGGTTTTGGAAACTCATACCTCTCCAGGTGGCTTCTCATTTACAGGCTAATGTATAACATTAACAGATTGAACAAAGAACAACAATTATCATTAACAACATTTATACTGTTGATAATAAAGTGTAGACTTCAAAGTAAACATACAAATTCCTGGAAGAACAACTACCATACCTTGTAGCCACATCTCTGAAAGTAGGCCTCCTCTTCTTTTTTAGCTAGCTCACTGCGTTTGAAATATTTCTTATTTCCCTAAAAGAGAGGAAAACTGTTAACAGTTTACAGTTTTGCATACTTGGGCAAAAATGGCTCAAACTTCCTTACTTGAGTTGGTGAATTCAGCTACATCCTTTCAGAGAGATGGCTACATTGCCATGCAAAGGGGACAAGTTGGAAGCACCTCTGAAAATCAGCAATATAGAGTGACTTCACAGCACATAAGTATAAGCAGGCTTGAAAGTACAATGTGTTCACCAGCGCCTTAAAAAAACCCACATTCTTCATCATGTAAGGCCACGGTACTCGCTAGCGTAAAGCTTCGCTTCAGAAGTGCACAAGGCCCAGGTTGGAACACTGGAAAGTTGTTTAAACAAACCGTACAAAACGTGTCATTTTACACTAAATGAAGGAGATGGGAGAAATCACCTTCGTACAGAGTATTTTGTAAGCTTCTTTGGGGCACCTATGTGGAAATGTGTTTGATAAGACCTTCCAAGCACACAACAGCTAGCAACTGTGGTCACCCTGAAGCATTTCCCTCGATTAACATGAAATATTGCTTCTTTCTTCATACTTTGCTTGCCTGATCTACAACAGCCTCCGATCACCGCTCACTACGTCAACCACTAATGCCAAAACCTAAACACAGACATCCACAAAAGCGCTCTACTTTACTGTGGGCGCTGTTAAGCTAACACACTCGGCGCACACACACCCCTCTGCGACCCTACTATTGCTATGAACGTTCCGCAGCAGTGGTGAGGAAAGGGATCCACACATCGTTCACCGACGGTGGCACAGATTTTTCTCATCTCTCAGTGCCTGAAATAAATAACTAAACCAGCTCCAAAAGGCAGAGGCACACAGCGAGGCCCTGAAGCCAGGCTGCTTCGGCGCCCCCAATTCTCTGGTGCCCCCAACCCTAAACGCCTCCTGACTCCTTCCCCGATCCCACCCTGGGCCACTCCTGCTCCTCTTCCCCAAGCCCCGAACCCCCTCCCGGGCCGCTCCTCACCCTCCCAAACCTCATCCTGGGCCGCCCCTGACACTCCCAAACCCCACCCCGCCCAGCTCCGGCCAATCCCCCTACCCCGGCCCCTGTCCCAGGCCGCTTCCTCTCCCCTTCCCCGGCCCCATCCCGGGCCGCTCCCGCCTCACCCCCCGCCCCAAGCCTCCACCTTAGGCCGTTCCCGCCGCCCTCCCCCGGTCCCCCACCCCGGACGGCTCCCGGTCCTGTCCCGACCGCCCTCACCCCCACGAGCTCCGTCTCCTCCAGCTGCTGCCGCTTCCGGCTGATCTCCCGCTTCAGGATGTCCATGGCGACCCCAGCCGCCGCCGCCGCCGCCGCCGCCGCCGGAAGTGGCGGAGCAAAACAACGGCGTCACTTCCGAACGGCCGCGCCGCGAGCCGGGCCGCAAGGCCACGCACGCGCACAGCGCCCCCTGGGGGCTGGGAAGAGCGCCGGGGGGGGGGGGGGGGGGGGCGGTGATCGCGTGCGACAGGGCACGACAGTGCGACAGTGTGGCCGCGCACAGGGGGAGCTGTGCCGGCTCGGCTGCCGCGGGGAGGGCGTGGGGCTGGTGGCTGGGCCCGGGGAGCACGAGGGGCCGCTCGCTGGCCGCAGGGATGGCGTGGTGGGTGTCGGTCTCTTCTCCCACGTAACAAGCGTGGACGAGAGGAAACGGCCTCAAGTTGTGCCAGGGGAGGTTTAGATTGGACGTCAGGAAAAATTTCTTCACCGAAAGGGTGGTCAAGCACTGGAACGGGCTGCCCAGGGAAGTGGTGGAGTCACCATCCCTGGAGGTATTGAAAAGACGTGCAGACATGGCGCTTAGGGACAGGGTTTAGTGGTGGACTTGGCAGTGCTGGGTTAACGGTTGGACTCGATGATCTTGAAGGTGTTTTCCAACCTAAACGACTCGATGATTCTGTGAGGCTGGTCACTGGCCCCCAGGAGCACGTGGGCCCGGCCGTACAAGGCCGCGGCTGCCGCACAGGAGGGCAGGGTGCCTCCTTGGCTGCTCCCGGCACCGGTGTGCCCCTGCCACCGGCCGGTTCACTCCGGGAGGCTTAACAACACCCCAAGGGAAATCAGAACTGTTTCACCGACTCCAGGATGCCCTCAGGTGAAACTACACCAGCAAACAGTGTAGGCTTTAATTGCAGGGTGCTCGCAAGTACCCCGCTCCTTCCCCAGGTGCTGGTATTAAAAATCACCCAAGAGATGGGAAAGGTTTGCACTCCCTGTCCCCTGTGCTGTCTGTGCACCTGAGACGGTGCGTTGGGATTTAAGTGTGATGCCTGGTTTCTGCTTCCTTCAGACCGACGGCTGAGGTAGCTGGTAGGGACTGAGCTCCAAAGTGTGGGCTTATGTGTATATCCTGGAAGTTAAAATTACTGCCTTCGTTAGCTTCATGTCACCAGGCACGCAGCATTTGTGACACAGATTAACAGGAAGAGAGTTAACTCTGAATTTCATCTCTTGTTTTGTTTATTTACCTGCTTTTGTCCACCAATTTCTATCCTGTGGCTTGTACAGTCCAAGAGGTCCAGAAAAAGCTTTGAAGAGTGGGTAAGAACAGCCAATTCTCACTATGCTTAAATTTATCAGGGCTACACCTGTGCTGGAAA
This sequence comes from Aptenodytes patagonicus, assembly GCF_965638725.1. Classification (NCBI taxonomy): domain Eukaryota; kingdom Metazoa; phylum Chordata; class Aves; order Sphenisciformes; family Spheniscidae; genus Aptenodytes; species Aptenodytes patagonicus. The sequence continues at coordinate 7,101,908 of NC_134949.1, read as the reverse complement.
CGAAGGCCACCGAACAGTGAAGGGTGGAAGTCCCTGTAACTTTAGCTCCTCTGTTTTGCTTAGAAGCAGCATGGCTGGTGGCAGCACCTCTGTCTCCTCCAGCCTCATGCTACGGCACATGGCAGTTTCTGCCTCCCTAGCTCTGCCAGGCTTTTTTCATCTTTAGGTCCTCCCAGATTTTTTCTTTGCCTTTCCTTGTTGTACGCTCCATTGCTCCGGTAGCTATTTTGGAGGGCTGTAACTGCAACTGGCTTTTCACCTAGGTTAGATAATCTGAGCCGTGTGCCATGGCTCTTTCTTGCAGAAAATAGCCCATCAGTTTAAGGGTGTTGTTTAAACCTAGGCCAGAGGGATATGGATTTAGAAATCATGCCCTGCTTTACCTCAGGCTTGAATGCAATCGCTTTGCAATGAGGAAGCAGGAACAGTCCTCCTACGCTTTTTCATAGTTCGTCTAAAAGGAAATTATTTCATATCTGACGGTGAAAGGATCCAAGAAGGTCTCAGTAGAGAGGCCTGGGGGGATGTGCCCACACTTGGGTAAGGGCATAAGTCGGGAGGCTGTAGGAATACTCTGTAGTGGACTTTATGGCAAACAAATCTGGATGCTCTTGTCTGAGTGCCAGCTGCCCCCCTCGGTTAACTGTAGTATAGACATAACCTTAGACCTTGCTTCATTTCCTGCTCCAGTTTGACGTTATATCTCAATTAGAGACAGTACAAAATGAAGGAGGAAAGCCAACTCACACACAGTATTGACAAGAATGATGCAGTTACTGTGAGGTGACACCTAGACCAAAGATCTCCTGGTTTATAAAAATCAAAACAAACCAGCGAGGTGGCAGGGAGGGGTATAATGGGCAAGGAAAGCAGCTGAAGACTTTACCTTGGTAAAACAGCTTTGGCTAGGTTTGAAATTAATGCTGTACCTCTAAAAGGTGTCTAAAAGTTCACTAACGATGACACAACCTTCCACGATTGATTTGGTGCTCTGCTTCCAGTACTCCTGGTTCTGTGCTTCTCTTGCCTCCAAATCAAAGCATCCTTTACTGTAAATCCCCTCTGTGATCAAGACAGTTGTCTTGTCCTGTGGAAGAGAAGTTGCAATCTACAAAGTACAACATCTCCCAAAAGAGTTGCTGTATGTATGCAAATATGTATATATGTTGGCTGTGTTTTTCTGAGGGCATTCACTAATATCTCCCTGAAGAAGCAAAGGGGGAAAATAATACTTGGTGTCATACATCTCCTTGAGATTTCTCTTTTTGAAGAGATTGGAAAATCTTCTGATGTATAAGAAGTTGTGGTACCGTCTTTTTCTTTCACTGACAACTCATGAGGACATCCACTCCGGCTTGCTCTCCGATTTCCAGGATGGCAAATCTGTTTGACTCCTCTTTGCCTTGGGCTCAGGGCAACATTTTCTGAGGGGCATGAATTGTTGAGATGGTTGGGTCAGGTCTCGGCTGGACTCTGTTCAAAGCTCCTCCATTCTTCAGAACATATTCCCAAGGGTATATCTATGCTGGCAATTCGTTATGGTCTCTGCCTGCTTCGTTATGGATCTCTGGTCCTTTGACTGTCTCCATTCACAGGCGCTACTTGGTTGTAGGGTGGATATCTGGAGCACCCCTTGCTGGACAAACTCATGGCGCACATGAAAGCTCACACTGTGAGCTCTGCTCCTTGGACCACGCAATGGAAGCTGATCGTCCGCACTGCAGGAGGGTTTCTCTGAGTCACCCTTGCTCTGAGGAGCCCTTAGACTGCGGAAACTGCTTAGCAGTGTGTTAGGAAAGCAGACAATTCCTTCCCTGTGCCGGTCCCTCAACCATGCAATGATCCTTTTGATGACATCAGTGCACGAGATATTTTTAACATGTGACATGGGTGCTTTTCCAAGCTGTATTTCAAACTATCAATTTATTATATACGGCATTACTTTACTCATTAGAGTCAATTAGACCACTGCTATAAATCCTTAGCTTGACTATTTGTTTTCTACTGCTCCTGTTTTGCTTTTCAGGGCAATACTGCTGGTTTGGTACCACGATGGCTGCGTATTTCTGTCTCCCATGTGATTAATAAATGTTATATTTGCTGTCAGGGCTCGAGCCAGGCTGTTAAGCTGTCCCAAAACCACTTGCAGAGTCTTGAGAGCTCACTGCAACTGAGTTTGGGTCTGGAAGCAATAGTGTTACCCGTGGTTTTCCTAGATCCAGGTTTCCGCAGACCTCTGGAACAACCCCACAGAGTTAACCGCAAAGCTACTTCGAAGTAATTCACTTCACAACATTCCATATGAAATCAAGACTGAAAAGGGAAATCTAGAAGTTACTCAAAGTCTTGGAACATTCATAAGAGCCTTGTAAGTAATAGAAATACAAGCTTAAAACATACACGAGGTGTTTCATTCCAATTTCTTGATGATTAAGTGTCTGCTCAGCTTTATCTGCTGCAAGCCAACTGTCAACTTACAGGAAGATTATTGAAGGCAGCTCACAAATACATCATTTCACTCAAACAACCCAGATGTCATCTATTTGCCGAAGTAGTAAAGCTGATCAGAATGATTTTGGTTGCGCTCAGTCATTGTATGCAGTTTATATTTAGCTGTTTTCAGGTTGTATTCAATACTTTATGGGTATCCAGTTTCACTTTTCTATTTGATATTAAAACAGGGGAAAACCCCAGCTCAGCCAGTGTATGCTTTCGCTTGCACACAGGAGGCAGAACTGATGCCTTACAGCTGACGGAGATTGCAGAAGAACTCATTTCAAGTAATGCAGGGCACAGATCACTCTTGGAAACCTTTTTCAGATAGGTACATGGTTCTTTTTATTCATCTTCAAAATACTATAACAAAAAAGACATTTGATAAAATTGCATTTATACCATGACTAAATATGTCCACTTCTGGCAAGGGAGCTCAATGTCCAGATGGAGACTGGTGACGAGTGGCATCCCACAGGGGTCCGTATTGGGACTGGTACTGTTGAATGTCTTCATCAATGACATAGACAGTGGGATCGAGTGCACCCTCAGCAAGTTTGCAGATGACACCAAGCTGAGGGGTGCGGTTGACACGCCAGAGGGATGGGATGCCATCCAGAGGGACCTGGACAAGCTGGAGAAGTGGGCCCGTGTGAACCTCATGAGGTTTAACAAGGCCAAGTGCAAGGTCCTGCACCTGGGTCGGGACAACCCCCGGTATCAATACAGGATGGGGGATGAAGGGATTGAGAGCAGCCCTGCCGAGAAGGACTTGGGGGTACTGGGGGATGAAAAGCTGCACATGAGCCAGCAATGTGCGCTCGCAGCCCAGAAGGCCAACCGTATCCTGGGCTGCATCACAAGCAGCGTGGCCAGCAGGTCGAGGGAGGGGATTCTGCCCCTCTACTCTGCTCTGCTGAGACCCCACCTGCAGTACTGCGTCCAGCTCTGGAGCCCTCGGCATAAGAAAGACACGGACCTGTTGGAGTGGGTCCAGAGGAGGGTCACAAAGATGATCAGGGGATGGAACACCTCTCCTGTGAAGAAAGGCTGAGAGAGTTGGGGTTGTTCAGCCTGGAGAAGAGAAGGCTTTGGGGAGACCTTATTGCAGCCTATCAGTACTTAAAGGGGGCTTCTAAAAAAGATGGTGGCAAACTTTTTGGCAGGGCCTGTTGTGACAGGACAAGGGGGAATGGCTTTAAATTAAAAGACTTAGACTAGATATAGGGAAGATATTTTTTACGCTGAGGGTGGTGAGACACTGGCACAGGTTGCCCAGCGAGGTGGTGGCTGCCCCATCCCTGGAAACATTCCAGGTCAGGCTGGACGGGGCTCTGAGCAACCTGATCGAGTTGAAGATGTCCCTGCCCACGGCAGGGGGGTTGGACTAGATGACCTTTAGAGGTCCCTTCCAACCCAAAGTATTCTATGATTCTATGATTCTGTGATCCAGTCTCACTCTTTTCTTCATTTATTAAAGCAGTCCTTAACTTTTTGGAAGGGATTAACCCATCCAGTTCCCCATTCTCTGCCCTCACGTTTACTTAGTTTGTTGACAAGTATCTCCAGCTTGTCACATCCACAGGTCACCTCCATATGTGCGACAATTTGTTCTAAGCAGCCCTGGTAGCACCTCTGCTAAGGTTTGCAAATTGCGCTTCCCTACAATTCTTGCATTGGGGATGTGCCCATCCTCTCCGTTTAGTGAATTTAAGCCACTCATACTAGGCTTGCTATTTCTTATTTACCTTCCAGAACTGCCTAAACAGTAGCTCACAATCTCCAGGAGGTCACAGAGTGAGAAACACTCAGCCAGAGGGAAGATCGAGGAAGAAGTTGGGGGGTAGCACTCCACCACAGGTCTCCAAAAGCCACTGGCAAAGACGAGAAAAGCTCACAGGTGAGGGAATGGCAGAAAAAAGTTCCCGGCATTCCTAACAAACAGAAGTCTTCAAAAGGGTATGACATCCGTGCATCGTTAGGGGTAAAAGAAGCAGGTAGCATTTTAATTTGGTTTGTTTTGCTTTTTAAAATATCGCTTGATTAGTTCTCATGGCAAGTCAACCCCTACAGCTCCTTTCTGCCAGGACAGACCTCTGTAATGCACCGTTAAAATGCTTAGGAAAGTAATGCCTCCATATGGATGTTACTGGTTAGTAAGGCTAGTGTGGCTTTTAGAAACATGTTTGAAATAACTGTTTGAATGATAATTATCCTCTGGTTTTGATAAAGGAATATTTAGTTGAATTGTTTAGGTTGTCTAAAGGATGCATAGGTCAATTCCTATCCTAGCAGCTTTATTATCTGTAAAACTGAGGTGGTGTAAAAACTCATTATTGCTTCTAAAAAGCTTTTCATTTAAGAACAGCTAATTATTGCCAAACTGGCTGGCACGGGAGATATCTGAGGAAAATTTTGTTGTTTCAGGAAACAGTATTGGTAACTCAGCTTATGGCACTGTGTTGTCAGAGCCCCTAATGAATCAGTCCCAAGATGTCACTAAGGAGACCGTGCTCTTTTGACAGCAGTGGCCATTTGTGACTGTTAAAGAATTCAAAACACCTTGCAGGAAAATGATTGTGCTTTTTTTTGTTGTTGTTGCTGATATTTCTGTAGATGTTCTTTCTACTTCAGCAGTACGGGGCAAACCACGTTAAGCAGGGAACATACTTACTCTCAGCATCAGTCTGCACTACAGATATCCAAGCAGCAAACTCTTTCCAGGAAAAATGCACTAACAGGACTAATCCCTGCAAATGCAGGCTGGTTTGTCAAATTCATGCACTGAGTTTTAGATCCATGCCTTTGTCTCTCTCCTCAGCCTTCCCCAAAGCAAGGTCTATACTTCACAACCCTCGTTTTTGAGACATTTTAGCTGTATTCAAATTATAGGTGAATAAACATAACAGAGGCCTCCCCCCAAACGCCAAATAGATCTCGCTGGATGGTAGAAAAGCTCAGAAAAACATGTGGTTTTGTTCTATTTTTATGTGTACAGAAGATAAATGGTTGAGCGTAAAGTATTGTACTTCTAAGTTTGAGTTCATTAGCTTCTATTCAACCCAGGCAAGAAATCTCTCAAAGTTTTTACTAGATGATCATACTTCTGTGTTGTCAGTTTGATCCTTGCAGGATGTGTCCATCTCAGAGAAAATACCCATTCAGGTGCATTGGCTGCCTCAGCAGAGAGGTCAAGGATTGAATGGGTGATGGAGTCTTCAATATCTACACATCTCTGAAGGTAAATCCAGGGGGGGCCACATTAATGAAAATGCTGCTGCATATTCTTACTGCTGAATAAAAGCATCATTTTCAGATGTTGTCAGTCTCCAGCCTGACACAGATATTAAATTCACATATTAAATTCACATAATCTGTCTTTAAAAAGTGCATGTGTGAGTAGATTTTGAACCACATTGTACTTTGCAATGAAATTTCATATTTTTGAAACTGAAAAGCAGGCAGGTGGTTATGAACATGTCTTAAGCTATTTCTCCAGCCTGAAATGTATGTACTGTTTGAAAACATTTAGGGAAATAGAACATCTTAGTAGGAGCCGCAGCAACTTTTCATGAATTTATTTTAGCTTGCATCAGTATTCTGAGCTACAAGGACTATAATTTAGTAGAGAGACTCTCATTGGGAGAGGGGATTGAAGGCGTTGAGGCAGCAGCCCTGTGAGTTGACAGTGATTCTAATATAGCCACAGCAGAAGTTTAGAGAGCAGATCAGAGCAGCTGGGTGGGCTGATAGAGAGGATCAAGGCAGCCCAGAGGAGCAGTAAGAGGATCCAAATAAGTGGATTAGTAGCATACCAAAGCACACATTACTTTTAGTTTTCAAACCCCCATTGATTTTAGTGCAAGTGCATTTACTAATGTGTGGCAGGAGAAACGGAAGAGGATCAAGGCAGAATCGAGACACACAGAGCAGCTCTCTGTGGCAAGCTGGAAACAGCAAGAAGGCTGGGCTGGGGAGGCACAGCATAATGTCCCCACATCAGTCTCAGTCAGGACTTAAAGGAGGATGGCTGTTGTCTGGGCTCCTTCATCCCGCAGCCTCAAGGAGCTGTCTAACCTTGCTAAATGCTATTGTTCCTGCAGCTGATTCTGCATTCATTTTCTGTCCGTAGCTCCAGTGATTGACTCTTTCCATGGCTGCACTCTTACATCTGCCTTCAGCTGCTGTGACTGAAGCACACTGACACAAAAATGTAGGTAGGATTAGTAGCATAACCCTCTTTGAACTCATCTTAGCAGGGGACTCACTGGGCTGCTGGACCCTGAGCTGAGCTTGCCACAATTTGTGCCTGTAGCGTTCATCAGAAATGGGACCGCTTACCCTAGCTGTGCTTGGGCTACCATGATTAACATCGACTCCTGAACTACCCAAACCTCAAACATGCCCTTCCCTAGAATGCCAGCCTGGCTTTACACTTCATCTCTTTAGACAGAGGTGGTAGTGATGCAAAGACACATCCAGACTAAGATTTCTAAGCACTATTACTATATTACTATATAGCACAAAAACCCAAAGTTCTAGGCAAAATAACGAGCCCTAGTCACATTGCCCTCAGTTCCCTTGAAGCATCTTGGGTTGTAAGTGGGAGGCAGGGCAAAGTTTTTGCAACTTATGATTTCTCCATGTTGCAGAGAAGCACGGGACATGCACGTATGCGGGCAGACTTTTTTTACTCTTCCACGTTAGCTTTCATAAAAGCATTGTTGACACCTTTTCTTCTTTATCCTCCAACCACATCTGTTGCTTAGACTCCTCGGTCTCCCCACCCACTCCTCCCAGAACTGAAATCCAAAAACTGGTTTGTCCTAGGGAAGAGTTAATACCTTAATATCCAACTATCCTACAAGTATTTGATCAGAGTGGATGACCATCAAACTTTGACTGTTAGACTATACTGCCCTTCCTTGCAGTCTTAGTCCAAGCTACACATAAAATGACCAAGGGGAGGAAAAGCCCAGCCTTACAGTCAAAATGGGGTTTGCATTCTGATACAGAAATATACAGAGGGTTTGTAACCGCACACACAAAGAACACTTTGTACATAGATTCAGTTATATTCTTTATTGTTGAGACAGTTCTGGAATGTTTTGGTCTCCCCGAGCTGGCAAACAGATGAAAACATTGTTCCATCCTTGTCCTGGTTTCGGCTGGGATAGAGTTAATTTCCTTCCTAGTAGCTGGTACAGTGCTGTGTTTTGGATTTAGGATGAGAATAATGTTGATAACACACCGATGTTTTAGTTGTTGCTAAGCAGTGTTTATACTAAGTCAAGGACTTTTCAGCTTCCCATACTCTGCCAGCGAGGAGGTGCACAAGAGCTGGGAGGGGGCACAGCCATGACGGCTGACCCAAACTGGCCAAAGGGACATTCCATACCGTGTGACGTCATGCTCAGCATATAAACTGGGGGGAGTTGGCTGGGGAGCAGCAATCACTGCTCGGGGACTGGCTGGGCATCAGTCGGCAGGTGGTGAGCAGTTGCATCACTTGTTTTTTTTTCCCTTTCCCTGTTTTTTTTTGTTTCTCTCTCTCTCTCTCTCTCTCTCTCATTGTTTTACTTTCCATTACTTTTTTATTATTATTATTATTATTATCATTATTATTACTATTATTCTATTATTTCAAGTATTAAACTGTTCTTATCTCAACCCACGAGTTTTCTTACTTTTGCTCTTCCGATTCTCTCCCCCATCCCACCCGGGGGGAGGGTGAGCAAGCGGCTGTGTGGTGCTTGGTTGCCGACTGGAGTCAAACCACGACAGTCCTGTAGTTTTTTCTTTTAAATTTATATGAGGAAATTAACAAGCAGCAGAATGGACAAGAAGCTATTTCAAAATAGTGTCCTGAAGGAAAAAGAGAGTAAGGAGAGAGACATAATAAGATGTCGAGTACTGTAACCGAAATGGTACAGGAAAAACTTAAGGGGGATCAGAAAACAAGTTAAACTGCACTCCTAGCTTCAGACTTCTTCAGGACATCCAGAAACCTACCTCTGTAATGACCCAGTCCTCAGATATGCCAACATGAAAGCCTCCCGAAAGGGAAGGTTTGTAGTAAGACAGCACAGCATCAACGTGACCTATTGTCAAGTTGGGAGCCGAGAAAAAGTACTGCCTACCTATTTTGTAGGACCACAAAAACATCACTGGAAACCTGCAAGGGAAAAATGCCACCACAGTTTATAAAATCCTCAAATAAAATCCTCAACGACATTCATTACACATAACTAATCAAAATAGCTAACCTATTAACCTGTCACCTATGCAGCTCCTGATCTCTAATTTACCTCTTCACCCTTCTCCTGCTTCCTAATACCGCACTGAACTTCTTCAGGCTCCAAGACGAGTAGTAATCATGGCGCTATTAATATGACAGTCGGCAGCCTCTTCGTACTTCAGCCGGCCTCACATGGATTCCTTGATATTAGACTTAAAGCCTCAGATCAAATCATCGAGTTTGTAAGACTTTTTCCAGTATGATTTTTCCAACTGCAAAGCTGAAGGAGCCCTTAGTACACCCATATAATTCTCCTCAGCTCTAGGATTCTTCAGTCTTCTTTGTCCTACACCATCCTACTTTCTGAATAATAATCAAAACTTTGTAATTAACTGGACACACCTGTGAGCCTGGAAGCAAAGAAAAAGTCTGGGACATCCTGATCTGAAGAGCACTGCTGCTGTTAATACTGATGTATTACTAGATTAATTACATTTAATTGGTTAGCTCATGAGCTAGTATCTGAAATGAAAAAAAAAAGCATTTTACACACCGGAAAATTGTTGGGAAAATTAGTATCAGTTAGAATGGGGAGGGGATATCTTGAAAGTAACTTGCAGCGTAATAAAATGGTAACTAGGAAATAGGCAGGGATAATCGTACTGACTTTGAACATGTTGCAAGATAAAGCCCCTATTTAGTTGGCTAATTTCATGGCATTTTGAAAAACACATTACTCAATTAATGGTTTGATTGAGGAAATACTTTGTGACTATTCATGAATATATACAAAATGCTCTGAATTTTCCATGTTTTCACCAGAAAAAAGGAACTGTGGGTTCTTAATGTGTAATAATAACAATCCCGTACTGAGACATTAACTGAAATAAAAGATGAAATTAAAAGCTGACTGCCCCTCGGAGCCCGTGCACTTTATCCTAAGTCACTTGGCTGCCACAGCGATGCAGCCGGCGACTATCTAGGGTGACACAAGGCAGCCATTCTCATGGAATAAAGACGACTTTCATCTCCGGGTTTCTCCAGCTAGAATAATGCGATGGTGGCCCGTGACAAATGAGCAGATGGTCCGAGTCCAGTTGTAGGATACCCACCCCAAAACGCCCCACAACAGGCTCACAACTTACTGTACGCAGGAGCCTTTGAGTGGAAGTAGCTTTTTCTAAGTCACGGCTGAGAAACATTAGCAGTACAGGACAGAAAGCTTGGTTTTCAGCTACCAGATCTGCCAACGTGTTGTATGGATAACTAGAAGACTTTGACCTAAAGTCACCTTGTCCTAGTTTTTAATTCACTTTTATGCAGATGAGATGACAGGATATCCAAACTGGCTAATACTTTCATAAATGAAAATTGCAAGATTTACTCATCTGAGTAACCGTAATTAGGTTTGCTTGCAGGATGAGGCTTATTCTGCATGTAGAAAAGAGCTAATTTCTTGAATTCGCAAGAAGCTAAATGAGAAATACTAATAAAAAGGGGATGCGCTAACTCTCATAAAGCGTTACTTGAAACTGCAGTGTGCAGCGTTCAGACTGAAATGTCATTTCGAATCATGAGTGTCCCTTTAAGCAAAAAAATCCGACACAGAGAAGGAAGAACTAAAAGGAGAAAAAGAGCAGTTGATAAAATACTGCCATCGCTTTTTCATAAATTATACCCCGAAATGTTTCACAAAATTGTGTAACGGAGAAAAACAGAAAAGACCTTTTTATTTTTGTAGCACATTCCTTTGGCAAATGCAGGATAAAGCCTACCATGTGAGTTGAACAGTAAATGAAGGCCTTATGCTTTATAAAAATTCTCCTATTGTCCCAGGAAGGATGAGAGTCAAACACAACAGTTTCAGCAGTGCTATAAGTCTTGTAAATAAAGTAAGCAGACAGGAATCAGCAGACTGTTTGGGGAGGGGGAAAAAAAAAAGAGAAAACACTCTTTTCGTACACAAAATTTAGGCACGCTGCTGCTGCATTTCAGACCTGACTTCACTGCGCTGCACCAGAGATTAATTGGACCCACACAATTTAGCAAACAGCATATGACATCCATCTACCTTTGCTGCTTCAGCATCCTCCCAAAAATATATAATGCAGGATTTTAAATAGTACGTTAGCCCAGTTTCCTTTCACAAAGTCTTACAGCGAAGTTTAGGAAAATTCCAAAAGTAGCATATTGATTGCCTCTGGGATTTTCCACTTAGCAATTTAATAGAAAATTACACCCTTACCCAATCTGTGAGGTTTCCATAACCTCCCTCATGAGTTTAATTTTCCAGAGTCTAATAAATTTTACCATTAGGCATATTTTCTGATATTGCTTCACCATTAAGCCTGTTTCCTGATTTTGCTTTTTTGGAACTGGGTATACTGTCTGCACAATGTTTGGACAGCACCTTGCACTAGAAAATTCAGGTCTGACTTTGTCTACGCTCACAGTTAGGATACAAATCACTATTGTTAATATTGAATTTGCTTTCCTCTTACTAATTTTATTTCATTATTCCAAGTGATAGGGTCAGTCAGTATTACTGGAGCCAATGGGATTCTCCTGGGTACTCTGATGAGACCAAGGGAAGATCTGCATTTGCATCTGTTTGAGTAGGCGTATGCAAGTATCACATACTCTTCTCCTTGTCATAACACAGCCTGACTACACTTAAAACACAAGATGATGATCAGGAGCTGTGTTTTCAGTTATCGGTAGTCATAACTGTAAAAGTCTGGGTCCTTCCTCTAAAGGCAACAGGCAAAAGCACTGTAAAAAAAGGTACACAAACTAATTTAGGCAAAAGCAGTCTTGACTGTAAAAAAACCACTACACCAGAAACTAATTTAGCACAGTAAGTGAACTGGAAGTATGGCTGAAAGCATCAAGCGGTGAATAAGAGCACTGATTTCAGCTGTGTTTGGGCCATCCGTATGGCCACGGTGACCTCCTGGTGACCATCGGAGGGTCGCCATACACGCTAAACCTCACTCCTCCGGAGGACCGAGACTCTCTTCCTCGTACTACGACAAGCCACGTTTAACTAATGCGGGCAAAACTTGGCATCCTTTGGCCCGGCCGGCGGTTCAGCGTGCTCCTCCAGGCCTTGGTCCACGATACAAGTGGGCACATCGTTGCGATAATTACTGTAGAACACGGTAGTAAGCAGCTGTTAGCCTCAGCCAAGCCCCGTTTCTGGGTTTTGCCCACTTTCCGCACGCCGCGGCCCTACCAGCGCCAAGTTCAACCCCATCCCCGTCGGACCTTAGCCCGGGAACGTCTCCGGTCCCGCTAAACACGAAGAGTCCCCCCCCCCCGCCCGGCCCCTCAGGGAGCCCACCGCCGCCGACGGGGCCCGCGGGCAGCGGAGCGGCCCCGAGCGCCGGGCGGCGGCGCAAGGCCGCGCCGAGAGGCCGCCGCTGCCTCACGGCCGGGCAGCCCCTGCCCGCCGGGGATCCGCGGGGCCGCAGCGCCTTCCCGGGGTCGGGAAGGGGAACCTGTGGCGGCGGCGGGGCACGGCAGGGGGAGCACGCAAGTGCCCGTGAGGGGGGGGCGGGGGGGGCGGAGGCGGCGGGAGGGGGGGACACAAAATGGCGCTGCCCTCTCAGCCCCTCTCCCTCCAGCCCCCCTCTCCGCCGCCCCCGCGGCGGGGCCCGGCGGCGCCGGCCGCCTTCCCCGGCGTGTCGTGTGGCGACGGGCCGGCCTCGGGGTGGCGGCTTACGGCCGGGGGTGGCGGAACCGCCGCGGGGCGCGCCGGGCTGCGCGCCGCCTTCCCCCAGCAGGTGGCACCGGGGTCCCGGAGCCGGCGGCGAGCCATTGCGGGCCGCCCTTCGCCGCCGGGCCGCGGCCGCGCAGCCGGCGGGGGGGAAGGCGGCGGCGGCGCTGCCCGGCATCGCCCCCGCGGGCTCCCCCCGCCGCACCCCGCTTTCCCTCAAAGTTTGGGGCGGGAGGTACGGGGAGGGGGGGGGGGAGGACGGGAGCCAACTTGTCCCGGATCCCTTTATTCACCGCCGGAGCCGCCGTCTCCCAACCCCCGCGTGTTTTGCTGATTAAAGAGACGGACCTTGGTCCTGCCACCGCCACCGCCGGGTGGCCGCCCCGCTCCTTCCTGCCCGCACCATGGAGTTCACCCAGAGGAAGAGAAGCAGGAAATCCCAAAGCTTTAAACTGATCAACGAAGGTAAGGCGGCGGCGGCCGGGGGGCGGCGGGGGCGGCCCGGGCTTTGTTCCCTCGCCGGGGGCAGCCCGGACTTTTGCACCGGCGGGGCCGGGGGGAGCGGGGCGTTACGAAACGCCAGTGCTCCCGCTCCCCCGTGCCGCCTCTCTCCCCCCGTATCTGTTATTTAACTCCGCAATCCTGTGGTTGAACTCCCCGAAACCACAGCACGCGTTTTATAATTTTTTTTTAAACCCCGCTTTCCTCTTTTTTTCAATTATTTTTTGCATGCGTGTTAGGTGCTGTTTCAAAAACAAAACCCCCCAAAACCACGCCAGAAAGGTGGACGTGTTTTGTTTTGTTTTTTTTTTTTTCCAGGCAGGTCTTGCACAAAATAAAGTTGGATCATGTTTCATGGTAAATCCTGCTTTGGGGGGGAGAAAAGGTAAAATCGGGAAGCGAGCAAAAAATAATGACACTTGAGCAGCAACGGACCTTCTAGTATTCAACTCCTGTGGATTTATTGTGTTTTGGGTAGGTTTTTTCCTCCCCCTGACTGCGTACATCCACGTATTTCAAAGAAAAGCCGAATAGAGGTTGCTTTATTAAAAATCCACGCAGCTAATTAATTGTACGTGGGCAGGGGAGAGCGGCTGGCATGTAACTTGTTCGCTCGGGGTGTGTTTGCTTTTGGAAAAGAGGATATTTTAAGAGCAATCGCGGGGAGAAATATTTGGATTCATGTCGGGGAAGAAGCACAGCTCTGTGTTTCAGTCTTGGGGTTTTTTTTTAATTTAAAAAAAAAAAAAGATACAGGCACTGGTAGGCATTTTAACAGGTGGACTTCCCAGCCGCAGGGATTTATTTTGGTTGGGGCTTTATCCCTTCTCCAGCCGATGAGATCTTTTTGCCCTGATGGATTTGACTTAAGATCTTTTTTCCTTTTGTGTTTCCAAGTATTGGACGGGAAAATCTCCATGAAACGCCGTGTGTCTCCTGCATGCCAAGTTCAAGGCAGGTGACTGCTTGGGTGTAATGTCACACTTGGGGAAGGGGACACACACACGCGAGTGTCAAGACTTGCTGTCTGAAGAGCAATGTCTTTGCAGGCGCTCAGCAAAATCACGTTGGATGCGAAGAAATTTAAGGATGGAAATAAACTCACTTGGTAGGAATAGTAAATAATGACTGCTGTATCATTGTAGGGGGGTCTGGAGCATCACACATACTCCCCGTTAAAAACTAGAGGGGCAATGACCCGTCAGACTTGTCTGAAATGTACTGGAGGTCTGTATGCATTAGCAAACCTATGGAGGGTTTAATTTCTACGGAGAACAGGTTTGTGGGGTTTTGATATCGAACATGCTCCCGACTCGGAGGCAGACTTAGTGCAGGACTGGGCTGGAGCCTGGGGGGGTGAAAGTGAAACATGCGGAAAAGCAAAACTGAAATTGAAGACGTGGTTTTATTTCTGTCCTAATGGAGCTGTAAAAAGAATATGTGCGCTATCAGAAATAGATGACTGTTTTGCCAGTTCTCAGTTGCCACTCGTTACAGGTTTAGATATGCCTCAATATATAAGCCAATCTATTAAATTTTGTTTTAATACGTAAATTCATTTATGATGGTACATTATTAGTAATTCTTATTTTACCTGGGGTGTCTTTTTGGCAGTGGAAAGTCAAATAGAAAACTACACTAAAAACACATCCTAGAGAGAAAATTATATCTTTGTACTTTGAGAATGGAGGAGATAAAAATCACATTTTGCATGTGAGTCTGCACTGGCATACTCTTTTTCTATCACAGTTGATTAGAAAGATAATTATGTAGAAATAGTTGTCTCTTGTAATTGGCCTTTGCCTCTTGCTGGAGTCATTCCGTAATGTCACAGTTTAGTGTTTACTGTTGTGAAATTGATATGGATTTCGCAGCGCCTGGACTGTGACATCCGAGGCAGAAGAAGGAAACCAAAGAGAAAAGGGTATGCTCTGTCGATTCCTTGGTAACACACCATCTGTAACGATGTATGCCTGTACAGTGCTTATTCTGTCCCAAAAAAAACTTCAGAGCACCTTATCGAGGTGATCAATAATGACCAGATCGAGAGGAAATCCATTCCCGCACTAAAATGCAGCCGCCTCTGGGGTGAAATGTGGTGACTTAATGCAGCAGCTGTAGATCAGAAGAATATTGTGACCAGCTGGATGTATGGAGGGAAGTGCTAGAGAAGAAACCACATGTAATCTATATATCTAAGGACCGTGAGTCTGTAAGTCATTTAATTCGTAGTACTCACTCCTAGCAGATCTTGGACACCCTTGAGAGGATGAAAATGCAGTGTGGTGGGTTGACCTCGGCTGGCCACCAGGTGCCCACCAGGCCGCTCCATCACTCCCCCTCCTCAACAGGACAGCTAATGACCACGGAAGGCAGTTGGCATAAATCCCGTAGTTTTAGCCTTATGAAAGGAGCCTTTACTTCCTTGATATCATATCTCAGACTTCACCTTTACCCGTTTCACTTGCTGGGCGTGCTCGTTAGGCAGAGCCACCCTTTGCGTAGCACCTCGTCGCTGACCCCTCCAACTCCCTGTTGTGTTTTTTCCCCTCATTTTCT
The DNA here is from genome assembly GCF_965638725.1 of Aptenodytes patagonicus. Lineage (NCBI taxonomy): Eukaryota > Metazoa > Chordata > Aves > Sphenisciformes > Spheniscidae > Aptenodytes > Aptenodytes patagonicus. Next base: position 7,086,399 of record NC_134949.1, on the reverse strand, counting down.
TTCCAGGCCCTTTTCTTTCTTTTGCGTCGCTGCGTTGGGCTCGATTCTGGTTTACTCATTGCGTTGTTCGTCCTCTTGTGCTCTCGAGACAGTCGTGCTGTACAAATAATCAGCACATAATAAAAAAGTTTGGCTTCTCGGAGACCTTTCCGATCCTGTAGCTGTTTTGTCAGCGGTGCAGGTGTGCGGCTCGCCGGAGGAGGAGCTGCTTATGCTGCCCTCCGTTTCCGTTGTGCCTTTTAAGTGAATCCCCCAAAGTGCTCTTCTGTGAGTTAATCTCTACCTCGTTTTTTGTGAGGCAGGTAAACATAAAAATCAGCTTACGGAGTGAGTAGCTGAGATGGTTGGAAACTGGGAGGGCGTTAAAGGAGTTAGGTGGGGAGGTGGCTGTTTCAAGACACTGAATATATTGTTCAGTCTTGAGCAATTTGCCGAAGGACAAAGTGTGTGCCGGTAGCAGAGTCAGAAATAGCATCCAGGAGAGCTGCCTTTAGACCTTTTTTTTTTTTTCTTCTTGGATTTACTATTCTCTCTGTACACACAGGTAAACAATGCTCTGGTTTTACTGAACACCTGCCTGGGATTACAGCAGACACCTTCACAGCAAAATATTCTTTTATTTGAAATAGAAATTCAATGGTGAATTTTTTTTTTTTATCCTGTAACATCTCTGAATATGAGATGCTAAGGTTTATTCTTAGGGTCATCACAGACACTAGTTTCTATAGGTGAATATCCTAAGGTGTCCCTGATCCTCCTTTCTGCAGAATTCAGAGGCCAGTGACACCAAGATGAGTCAGTATAACTGAACGATGTAGCCCTAATGTACGTTGCTGATTTTCTGATTGAGGTGAAGTTTGAAAGTTTCTCTTGGTCTCTGGGAAGGTAAAGTTTTCATTATAAATCTGCTTTCCATCTGTAAAGCAAGAAGCCAGATAATTGGCATCTGGTGGGATAATTTGCTGTGAAAATGAACACAGTAATTTAGGGCAGGCGTAGCTATTCCCTAAAATCTGTGAAATATTTGAGCTGAGTCTCTCCAGTGTGAGCAAAGTTGGTTTTTTTTTAGGAGGTGCTGATACAGAGCACATTTTCTGTGGTTAATTTGATGTACGTGGAATAAACTGCAGATATATTGATAAATTATGTAGTAAAACTGTAGCAATGTGTTCAGTGTTCATTTTTTCCAGATCGCTTGAGTTCTAATTTTTTTTATCGTTTTTCATTCCAGATTACCATCATGAGATATATAAGATCTCTGACTACAGCAATGATGTTAATGGGGAGACCAAAGAAACACAACCAGTTTTTTTAGGTATGTGCTTGTGTTGATTAATTTCCAAGCAACATAGCGTGGCCATTTGCAATTAGGGAGGAAAAAAATCTCTGTGCAAGCGCAGGAAGCGCCTGCCATTGTTTAATATGACGTTCTTTTCAAGACCCTTTTATTCTACGAATTGCCAATATATCCTTTATTAACAGTGCTAAAAGTTGTAATTTCAGACATAAATGTTTATTAGTGTCTACACACAGTGCTAATTATCACTCACTCAGAGAGCCAGATGCTGACTCTGCAGTTTTGCAGCTCTGTGCTCACCCCATTTACATTGCATATTCGCTGGCATGCTTCACTGGCAATAGTTTGTGTAATTGGGGTATTACATCTTTGACATCTGGATAACAGAAATTCAATTTCCAGGAAGCTGCTATTTGTTTGGTTTTGCTTCTGCCTTGGGTGGGATACAGGATTAATGTGCTGTCTTAATGTAATGTCCTTTCACCTCTGTAGCCTGCCTGCTAATCCTGCCATGGCAAAATTAAATTAAATCAACAGTTAAAAATGTGTAAAGAAAACGGAGAAGCAATATAGAGTCTGCAGCATGTTATATACTACGGCATGATAGGATTGGTTATCAGTCAACCTTTATCTTTCCTGTCTGTGTGCTTTTTGTCCCGCATAACTCCTCAGCTGCAGAATGCTTCTTCCTTTCCTGCTTCCAGCCCCCTCCTGTCATATCTAGGACCTCACCTGAGTACTGTACCTCTTGGCAAAAATTTGGCAGGCCAAACTCAGAGGAGTAAGGGCCAGATTTTTGAGCTACAATAATGACTCTTGCTGTATAAAGCAAGCTCTTGGACACCTCGCTCAGGCTTTGGAGAAAGCAGGTGCCTCTGCAGCAAGAAACGTGGAGGTGTCTGCCTTTTCTTAACTGCACCAGAAGCCTAAACATTTTTGTAGGGTGATTTAAGGTTTCTGTAGTGTGTGCATGTTGCCCCCTGGATCCAGCAGGAAGCATTGGTCCTGAGTGTGTGAATCAGCACCTGAAGTCAATCTGCACGTGAAATGCCTTTGTCCCCTTGGTTTATAGTGCCACATCCTCTTCTAGAGGTCAGCAGCAGATGGGAGAGAAAAGGAGGACGTCTTGGGCAGTGTGGAATCTTCTGATGGTTGGAATATTTACACATGGGTGAGAGCTGCATTAAATTCCCTTCTCAGCTTCTCGCCATTAGGATTTTGAGCAAATATTTCCTTCCTACACCCATTTCCAGGGAGAAGCGAAGGTGGCTGCTGTGCTTTGTGTTTGGTTTTCGTGTTCTGTAAGCACTTTTGGTGAAGTCTGATAAACCTGATGGAGTGAGCTCCACCAGAGGTTTACTTTGAATGCTTTCTCTTCCAACTCTAAATCATGATAAAGCTTTGGCAGGAGTTAGGCATCTGGTTGCTTAAGCCAGGATGCTTCTAAGAATGTGAAGGAGTCTGTGCTTTGACATCTGTGCCATGAGTCAGACCAATTGATTTTGATTTTGGTTTGGCTGTGTTGTCTTTGGGTTTGTTTTGGGGTTTTTTTGAGTATGCCCAGGTTTTCATTGAGACTGAATGTGCTCTGGCATTTAAGTGCCTAAAGTTCAGCTATTTCAAGAGCCGGTCAGAATTTAACCTTTAAGAATGTGAGTCCTATCAAGGATCTTCCTTATCAGGTACTGAAGCACAGAGTTGCAGCCCTGGGAGCCCACCTTCAGTTGCTATGAAAAGAAAAAGGTGCTATTTCCTGGTGATGTCCTGAATGTCCAACTTTCAGATTTCCTCAAAGCATGTTGGTTTTGACAAGACTGACATATGTCCATGCAAGATTTGTAGACTAGGCTTTTTTTTTTTTTTTCCCCCTTGGGGGTTGGGTTCAATTCAGTAAGTTACTCAGAGCTCACATAACCTTCTCCACTTTATTTTCAATAGGTTACTTTGGTGTCCACTTCTATCCAGGTTCCTGGTGACACAGGCACTGATCTGAGATGTAGGGAGAGCAGTGTCAGGGACTGAACTCAACTGAAAGCACTCAAAATCTGAGCTTCCACCTTTTGGCAGGGATCTGGGATGAGTGGCGTTCGGCATTCCAGCTTTCCTTTAAAAAAAATTCACATGCACGGAGTAATTTTTCATTGTGCTTCAGGGATGGTGGGATCACAACACTTTCCCCAGCTCGGCGTCCTGTCCACTAATAAGGAGTCTCAGGGTATAATCGCTACTTCACTTGATTTCACTGTTTTATGCCAAAATTCATCCCAGAAGGATGTCCACTCCAACTTGATGGTTTAGAGTCAAGTTTGTTCTCCAATTTAGATGTTTTAACTGATCCATGGGATCAGCTGTTGAAACCTCAATGTGATGCAGCCTTTAGTATGTGAATGGATGCTAAGATACGTCATTGAAACTATTACCTTTGGAAAAGGTGAAATGTTAATGCCATTTTATGAATGAGTGAAGCTTTATCTGGAAGAGGATGGGCGTATGTTTTGGTCGCACAGTTGAGAACAGTGAACTCAAACTGAAGAGGTGCACTGTCGAGAAGGAGGGAGCTTCTAGGGTAAATGAGTAAATCAGAAGAATCCAGTTTGTTTAACATGCAGATGAATTAAGGATCAAATGTCTGGAAAGACCTGTTGAACCTAGATGGTCTTTTTTGCACCAGCACAGATGGGCAAAATGTGGCTTTGTGTAAACGTAGGCTGCAAATTGCAGGAAGCTTCAGCACAATTAGACGAACATGGTACTGGATGTGGCCTCTGATGGTTGCGATGGTGTAAAACCCAACTGCTTTTTGGATGGATCTTGGTAGGCTTAGGAAGGTTGCTTACGTGATGCAGTGGAGGAGTTTGCAAAATTCGGGGGGGAAATATCACTACTGCATTTTGCAGGTGAGGACTGGCATCTCTTTTGTTTTGAGGGAAAGGGATTAGTTATCTGATACCAGGAGAGACTGCTCGACCTGAAGAGGAGGCAGCCCGAAATGAAGTGCTTAAACCTTGAATATGGACAAGATTTAAGACAGACGTGACTTCAGCTTTTACCAGTTATCAGCATAAACCTTCTGTCACAGGGCTTCTAGCCCAGACTTGGACAAGCCCATGAGGGGACTGTACAACCATATCTTGTGGACAAGGCTGGTTAAACCTAGCTTGTCTGTAAACAAATATCTTTTGCATATACCACATTGGGTTTTTTTCAGTCTTAATATTTTATTATCATCACAAAAAAAGCGGAAATATAATATACCTCCAGACTGAGTGTTTTTACAATGCTTTCAACTTGAAATTCAGGCTCTATGTTTGAAAGGTTAATGTAGAAAACTAATTATATTATCCTGGTAACCAAATGTGTGATGAGACATTTGTCTGTGTAATTAACAGTGAAGAACTTTTATAGTTTCATAAAATCGAATGCTATGCACAGTGTGCTTGGAGCATTTGTTTTGAAGAGATGTCCAAAACAGAGATGTTTATGACTGATATAAAGTGGAACTGAAATGTACTGTAATGCAGGTGTCTCTGCATTTTACAGCATTTCGCATTGTTGAAATGGAAGGCAGCAGATTAATAACTTCGCTATGTCATGGTAAAAATAAATAATGTGTTCTTGGAGCAGGGGAGCGATGCATAAGTTACTAATTTCAAGAATTTATTCTGTCCCAGAAGTAATATCCTTTGCAATTTATTCACAGAGAAAAAGTTGACTTAACACAAGTCTGTGAAGTTACTTGTTACTTTTAATAGAATTATATTGATTGTTGCAATAGTAGCTTCTGTAATTAAGACTGCGTAAAAGTTTATTTTGTATATCTGTGTTCTCCAATGATCTGACTTCATAAAGCATTTCCCTTCGGGGCTGAAGCGTGATCTTGACCTGGGATATTTCCAAGAACTGGGGGAAGCTGTTGCATATCTGTTATTTTTTTTTAATTATTTGACCCCATTAATATACACATTTGTGGAACAGTTGCTCACTTGCCCTTTCCTGAGTGATTTAGCTGTTGCAGTGTGGCATGAAAGTGTGTAACTTATGCTTCTGTATCTGCTCCTGTTGGGTGTTTTGAAACTGTTTCACCAAACTCTTCAAAAGAGTTATTTTGTGGTGGTGGTGGCCCGGCCACCTAGGCTGATCCAGCTTCCAGAGAAACAACCCCGCAAATCCTGAACGGTCTGATCCTGGTTTTGATTCTGCAAATTGCTTTGCTTACGTTAGTGTTTGTGATGCTTATTAACTGTCTGTGTCTCGTCGTAGGCAGGGGTGTCAATCAACCCGTGTAATTCCATGCTTGGTTTGGGAGTAGGGGGGTCTTAATTTGAGGTCGTTCCAGTTTTCCTGCAGGTATAATCTTAGTGCTTTGTGTGGTGACATGAACATAGGTAAGTGCTTTTAAATGACATTTTAGAGCACTGCTAAGATGCCTCAACTAAGACAGCTTAAATGTCCCTGTACGTTAGCTTAGGGTAGTCAAAGTCCCCGGCTCATAACTCACGTTGCTTGCGTGACCCTCTGACATTGTTCGTGACCACTGCTCTCCCTGCTGACTTGGGATTTAGGTTTTTAATTTGCGAAGCGTGTTGTTGCCTGTGTTACTTGTTCAATATAGGTTCTTATATGCCAGCAAAGTCTGGGGATCGCATATTTGAGAAATGCGTGCTTACCCCATCAATTTAGCTACACAGATGCCCGATTTAAATTATCCGCAGAGCAGTCACAACAACTTTCCATGTGATTTAAGAAACCTTTGCTCCGATGAGGAATCATGCACATGGCTCCTCTATTTTCCCAATGCTGACCTTCACAATTTTGTATTTCAGGACCACTTGCGGTACAAGATGACAGTGGCAAAAATATCTTGAGTTTTGAAAGTTACGGTTTGGTGTGGGTATTGTTTTTGTTGAGAAGGGATGCTTTGCTCCCTTCTAGGATAGCTGTCCTTTAAAGAAATGCTTGAATACCATGTAACATTCAAAAAGGTGTTTTGGTGAGTTCTGCCTGGCTGTGCACCGGAGACATGTGCCACGCGTGCACGTGGCTCCCGATTCCTTGAACTGCTCTGAATTCACCCTTACAAAATCTTCAAACACAGCAGCCGAGTTTTGCTGGCCCTCTTCCAGGAAGGGCAGCATTCAAGTGGTGTCTAATAAACTGGCGTTTAATATGTTTGATTATATGACCCGTTGCAATTATTTATTATTTTTTATTGAGCTTTCAAGCCGTATGCATTGACTACCACTTTTTCTCATCTCTGAAGACTTGTTTCCTCACAAACCAGGCTAATGTTGTCAGCTCACATGTGCTTGTCTAGCTGTCTATCGCTGCCGTTCCTACCCTCCCGATAGCTTCGAACTCATCCACTAATTTCAGTCTAGTTTGACATAAAGGTGGAAATCTGTGAGATACAAAGTACCTTCAGCAGGCAGGGTGATTGGGGGGAAAAGCCCTATTTGTATAGCCAAGAAAGGAAAGGTTTCTGTAGGAGTTTCATCTGCCAAAACACAACACAACATAAAATTAGACACTAATTCATAGAAAATCAAACTGTAGTAAAATGTCATACTTTAAAAGACAAACATTAATTACAGATGTGGTTACTTCTTCTCTAATACTGGAAGAAAATTAATATTTTAATATGGGTATGATTGCATATCATTTTATCGTTCTTTGTAGCACTATGATAATATTTGACAAATTATTCAGAAAAGTATAACAACTTGTTTGTAGACAGTGTGCTATATTTATATTAAGTTTAATAAGCATAATAGTGAAAAGATAGGCATATAGGGACGAAGAATGGAATTAATGAATTATCGATAATATTTTGTTAACTGGAGTTGTTTACAGGTCTGTTGCTTCAGACAGGTGCCCACTTAGCATGCGGATGCTGCTTCATCCTAGGACAGTTCTGGTTTACATTTGTGCATTTGTAATTTTTAACATTTTTACAAGTTTCAAAGCAGGAAGTTTTTGTACTGTGCACACTTTCAGTAGAGAAAGAGATTGAAATTAATTTTGGGGAAATTACTTTTTATGAATATTTGATGTAGTATTTATGAAAGGGCTTTGTTTTGCCTTTTTTTTTTGTTTTGTTTTATAAGATTACAGTCAGGCCATGTGGAAAAAATAGGTTGTATATAAGGGACCATCATAGAAACAACTATCATAGTAATTTTAAAAAATTGTTAATACGTTTTTGTTAGGACTATTATCATCTTTACATATAAGTTCCTAAATAGGGCTGTAATTTGCCATACTTATCTATTTTGAGTAGTGTTTTGTAAGTATTTTAGAGTTTTGCAAGTAAATTAGTTGATTTCAGCTAAAACCAAAGCGGTTGCAAGGGGAATCCAAATGGCAAAACCTGTAGCCTGCCAGTCGGGGGCATCCCCATCTCCTCGGGAGAGGTGGGAACTCCTGGTATGGGTACAGGGGTACAGGGACTGAAATATGCACCGCTTCTCTCAGGCCTCAACACCTATCTCAGGAGGCTTTTCACAGATAGGTAATACAGATTTTTATGTAATAAACTATTTTTTTGGTGCTTGATTATCCCATTCAACATTTAAAAAGGAAGGCTGGCTCTTCCGTAGGACATAGTAACTTGAGCTGTTTGGTTTTCTCTCTGTGCCCCATCTTCCTTTTAAATTACATGGTTATCTGTGAAAATCATCAGCAGTGGAATAGCCAATAACAAAACGCTATCGTTGGGCTCTAGAGCTAATAGCCAAATGAGATAACCAGGGAGCGAGAAGTTAAATCTGTTACTGTTCCCGCACCTGCCTGCAGATTCGGACGGTGTAACATCAGCTACTCTCTGCTCGTGTCAGGAAGGATGCTGCTGTCACTGGCCAGTTACAATTAAAAGCTGTAAAAAGTCATAATTGGGAGAGGGGGGGTGTAAACTTGCACTTAAGACTAAGTCAAGCTTATAGCCTGTATGTTTTTAATGCCCTTCCTTACAAAACAGAAGACATATTTTGGGAAAAAAAAACCCACAACAACAAAAAGAAACAAACAAAAACCACCACCAACCAAAAAAACAAATAAAAAAACCCCCTAAAACCAAAAAAAAACCCCAACGAATCACAAAGGGGGAATCTCCCAGTTTTAAGTAGGGGGCTACCTAAACGCAAAGACATGCTTACGTAGGATGTTACAGCATAGGGTTTGCTGTAACATAAATATAGGGTTTTTTTCTGTTTGGAAGTAAGTATGCTTATGTCACTGTATAGGAAGGCCTCTATATGAAGGAACAAGGGGCCAGAATCAATGCTGAATAAGCTCAATTAACATTAATATTTTATGTAATTGGGTAAGGGAAATTTAATCTTTCCAACAGTGTGTCGCCCGACAAGCATGCAGTCACTACACCCGACAGGAGGAGGTGGGTGGGAAGCTTTTTTTTGATATTCAGATACGTTTTGGTACTGAATACAAATCCAAATTGCCAACATAAAACTCTGAGAGCCTGGTTTACTGCTAAATGGTATGACGGTAAGGGATTGCTTCATGCTCCGGTGTCGTGGGAGCATTTGGAGCTTGGATATAGGCAGATACAGCCACATACAGGAGAAAGGCAGTCTTCCGTGTGCGGGTCTGAGTATCTCGATAATTGGAGCCCGGTGGTACTCTGCAACCTCTCGAGGTTGGGAACCGCAAACAGTCAACCCCTGGTTGGGTTGGGGCCAAAAAGAGTGATTTTAAAGGAATTGGTGCTGTGATTTGTTAATTAAATCACACCCACACGCGTAAATCCACAGGCAAACCAACAAAGTAAACACAAAGCAAAACTTCTTTGCAAAGGGCTTTTCTCACAGCTTTAGCTGGAGTGGAAATGGTGCTAGAGTATCGCTGTACGGGGTTGACAAATATTTTTCTAAGTTTGGACTAGGAGCTTTCTTGCAAACCGCCCACTCTCCTTGCTGGATCGGGGTGGGCTGGAGCCAGCTGGCACTGGCCCAGGAAACTGGTGCGCCAGGTCAAGCGGGAGATGCTCTGATTCAGCAGAGGCTGGAGCAGATCGTACAGCTCGTCTCCTCTTCTGTGTATTCACCTTCTGGAGCAAAAACTCTCTCTTTCGGGTACTGCGCGTCCCTGGGTACACCGGGCTTGCAGCGTGTCTCAGCCACGTTGAGCTTGACCTGTGTTGTGGAGGGGGTTGCTGCTCTCTTAGCTGTCTGGTTTAGCCAGCTATCTAAGCGTGCACTTAAGTTTAGGCAACTGAATAGTGCTTTTGAGTTGATAAAATTGTTCACATGCCTGGCCTTTGCACACTTTCAAATACCTTGTTGAACGAGAGACGATGCACATTGCGTCTTGGTTTTTGGAGGGTTGGTTTTTTTTTTCTTCTGAAGTTTCCTTTGCATTATCGCTTTGCCAAAAATAGGTTTATTTTGGGGAGCGCAAATGTAAATTGAATAGAGGATAACAAGTATTACTGTATGAAATATACTAAAGGAAGGTTGATTCATCAATTTCTTGATCTTCGTTATTCCATTTGCTTAGGATGTTTGATTTTTCTATTACCAGTAAAAAAATACAAGCTTCTTATTTCAGAAGGGGCTGTGAACACTTCCTTATTACTAGTGAAATGTAATGTATGCTTTAACGAGCAAAATAGCTACTATCTGCCCAAAACACATATATTCATTGTGCAATCAGCAGTTTCATACGTAAAATTAATACTTAAGTGGTGCCAGGAGTATTAAAGTATGTAATTGTTATTATTTAAATGCCTTGAATTCATTTGGAACAGTCACACTTTTCTTGTATATCTTTTCATTTTGTTTTCATAATCTACATTTTTAAGACATCCAGCAGTTAGGCTATATACAGTTACACACGTATTAGCTGCTTTTTAATTTATTCCTGTATAATCCAGTATTACTAAATTCTGTGGACTAAGGAACTGATCCTGTTCATTAAAATCAATAGATGCAGCGTTGCTCTGTGTGTGTGTGGTGTGGTGCTTTGTGTGGTTTATTTTTTCTTTGTAGGTTCTAACCTTCAGCATATAGCAAACTGATATATAAAGGGTCTGATCCTTTAGGCTTTACTTGGGGAAAATATCCATTGATGTCAACGCCTGAATAGGATCAGTCTCTTAAAAGGATAGTTTATTTGAAACTGCTGTAGCTATTATTATTTCCTTTTGGAGAAAAATAATCTTACTCATCAAAGCTTTAGAAACGGCATCAAGAAAGCCAAGTTCAGCAGGTCTTTCAACCATGAGAGATGTCAACTATCGCTGCGTTAAAGCATAGCCTGGTACATACCAACAACCGCTCAACCATCTCTTTTCTTTCTCATCTTTTATTTATTTATTTTTGTACTCCAACTCTTATTGGCATCTGAAATCACTAATCTCTACCCATTACCGTTTTTGCTAATTTACAGTGATAACTGTGGCTCTGTTTTCATTAGGAGATGAAAGCCGGGAAATTAAAAAACAAATTACAGGGATGAGAAGATTACTGAATGACAGCACTGGAAGAATCTATCAACGAGTTGGCAAAGAAGGAGAAAAACTGAAGGAGGAGCCCCAAGATTTAGACTTAGCCTGGGCCCAGCGCCTGAATCCCCCTGCAGAGTCCCAGGCGAGCCTTCATCCTTCACAGAGCGGTGCATGGAATGAGTTATCACCCCAAGCTAGCCATTTTTCAGGGCAATACGGAACTCGATCCAAAACGTTCCAAAATCAAACGCGAACTGTGGCATCCAATGGTATGATCTGCATTAGATACTGAGAATAGTACTTTTTTTTTCTCTCTCCTTGTACTGTACTAAATTTCTGCCTTTGTTTTCGTGATTTATTGTACTGCTGCACTGAAATCAGTTATAGTTCAGAGTCTACAAAATGAGCACGTAGTTATCACTTTGAAAAGGTACGAAAGTGGGCACGGTAGCATTCTGCTACCATCTGTCTTAGCTTTTAAAATGGATTCCTGGTGGTAGGACAGAATTACTCAATGCTGTTACAGGCTTAATTTCTATACGGTACTTATTAAAACAGCTTTTGCCCTTGTTATTAAATGCATAGCTAATTAAATGTCAACCTCTACCACTCCTTTTTGCAATGAGTAATGTAGCACTGTTGTGACACCACTTGCGGAGCAGGATTCTACTGACTTCCATAAGGGGATGGCATCAGCCTTGTAACTGGCTGCTGAACTTCAGGTACAAAATCCCATCACAGCCTTAGGCTTTTATTCTGATGGGACCATTGGATAAAAGAGATGATGGAGCCTACCTATGAACAGCATGTACTAGAGCGTGGTCCATCTTGCACTGGCAGAGAATTCTGCCCTAAAGTAGATGGCAGTGTGCCCTTAAAATGCTTTTCTCTTGTTGTTTTAAGTCCGAGAATGGAGGTTTTCCTGCCAGATTCCTGAAGGTCGTCTTTAACGATCTCAATTCAATTCAGAAAGTTTTTCTCCTGATATTCAACCCTACATTTAGAGGGGGAGGATTATATTAAAGGGGTAACTCATCTAAATTCTGGAAAATAAAAAATTGTGAGATTGCATCTGAAAACATTATCAATTTCCAGTTGATTCTGAAGGTATTCATACTTCCCAATAGAAGCATTTGCTGTGTATCCTTCTCTAAAGGCATACAAGTTCTCATTGCTTGTAACAGTTAAAAAGAAAAATACTATTATTATTCTCAGTACTGTCCTTTAGGAATTACTGTCACTGCACTAAAAAACATACAGCCCTAAGTTTCACCAGATTGACTGTTTCTCTGTAGAGACAATGATTCACACAGAGGTACCAGTTGACCTGGAGAAAGATATTACAGTAAGTCATACTAGTTTTATTTATTTTATAATACAAAAAAATAGTTGTGGTTTTTTTAAAGGTGCAGATCCAGGGGAGAGGGGAAAACACTTGATGGGATTTAGCATCCAAGTCTAAAACTGCGCTTTCAAAATCCCACCATAACAACCTTCTAAACGTGGGAGGACCCGAAATTCATCACACATCTCCTTCTTTGCCCTGAGAGTCCCTAGGCACTGGCAGGGACAGTTCTCTGCATGCACAGAAGTGCCCAAGCCTGCACAGCTTAGGTGCCTAGTTCCCGGATCCAGAAAGTAGGTGGAGCAGCACCTCTATCCCCTCAGGGTCCTGAGTCAGCATGTAAGCTAAAACGTGTTGACAGGATTTGGCCCCATATGCAAGAAAATGTCAGCTTTTTAATTTTTCATACGAGGAGGAAGAGTTTGGCTGATTTATGATCTCCTATAGGTTAGAATGGTCTGTGAGGCAGTAGAAGGGTTGGGCTGAGCGACCTCTGGGCTGGTCAGGAAGAATGTCCAAGCTCCCAGCTCCTGGGGGAGTGTACCACGAGGCACCTTCCACCCCTCCCTCTGCAACTGTCCTGCTGCGGAAAGGAATGCAATCTTTTAGGTTATTACATAAAGATGGGTGTGGGCCCTCTCCTCTGGCCACCTTTGAAAAGATGATATGTGTAGCTCTTTCAGAGCAAGATTTTAGGTGTCTGCCTCCAGTGGGGTGTTGTGATCCCGCCGGACAGTTTTGCTGCTTTGGCTCTGAAGCCTGGTCTCTAGAAAAGGAAAACTTTTGATGCGTTTCTGGGCTGTGAGCAAGCTCTGAAACTGCTCCTCACCCAGCACACAGCTCTTCAGGGCAGCTGTTCTGATGTGCCCAATTCCCTCCATCCCTTGCACTGGGAGCCTGAGTGTCTAACTCAATAATTTAGATGTTATTCAGAGGATGGACAAAGTCCTTAAAAGCTGGGTGTAGAAATGCAATCAAATATCAAAGGAGATACTGCACCTTGGTACTTACCATGGTGTTTAAACTCATCTGAGCAAAACTGTTCAGGTAGGACATAAGCTTATTACCTGGGGCTGTCAGGCCTAGGTCGTCACTGGGGAGACGTCCAGGCATCTATAGCAGGCAGTCTGAGTCCAGAAACGGTTTCTGTCCATTGGATACATACTGTAGAGGAAGCCAAAATATATGTTGTAGGCTGTGTGAATTACTCAAATTTGAATGTAATAGGGATCTAAGCCCGTCTAACTAGCATAGTTATCTACTCGCATGGTAAAGGTGGTTCAAGGAAAGGCTGGAATGGATGTTTAATAGGTGCTGGTATAGAAACCAGTCATGAAAAAGGTATTGGCAAAAATAGATGAAGAGAGAAAAGAAGGAATGAGGGGAGCCTAGGCATTGCTGCAACAGAGGGAAGAGTAGGAACACACTTGAAAAGCGTGAAAAAAAGTGATTTATAATAAATAACTTGGAATAAAGTTATTTATTATAACTTTATTATAAGTTATTTAACTTTATTGTAAGCTATTTATTTAACTTTATTTATTCCAATAAATTTGGAATAAATCACTTAATAAAGTGATTTATTCCAAACTGGATTTAAGGTGACAGTTCCACAAGTCAGGATGTTAGGTAGACGTCTGACCCACTGCATTTAGTGGAAGCCTCTTGGGGCTGCAAACAGTGAGTAGCATGTCTGCCCTACTAGAGACAACAAACTCATACAGTCTGTCTAAAACATTTTAGTTTCATTTCTTGTGTTGTGTAGCAAATCCAGCGGTGATGCAGCAGCTGAATTGCTTTTCGGTTATGTCAAGATCGTTTTCAGTAGACTGCACTTGCATGCTTTTCAAATATAAACTTGCAGTAGCAATGTTACACCAAGTGAATTCACTCTCAGCAGATCCAGCTGCGAGAACCACTGTCCTGGGCTACTTGCTGCTCACACGGGGGAAGCAACTAATGTATTTATGTCCTTCTCTCAATCATACAAGCTGGTATCAAATTTGCCTGCTGGCTAGCTTCCAAAAGAGAGGGAGATGGCTCTTTAAAGACTCCTTCATAAAAATAAAAAGTCTGTTCTCCTTTTAAAATTAAAAATTGATTTATAACAAGTTGAAAAGGGTTGCTTTTGTCCTCTAAAAATGATAAAGATAGTGCTTGGAACAATGACTGAGAACACTCTACAAGATATTTCTTAAAACACAGTAACTGATCAGAGGAGGGGTATAGAAAGAAAATAAAAAACCTTCATGAATATGTATGAAGTCAGTAGAACCCTGCTTTGATTTGAAATATTGGTGGTCTCTTTTCCCATTTCCAGTACCTACGGTAGATTTACATGGGTAATTTCTATCAATGCTAATGGGGATTATAATGTAAATCCCCCATGCCTCAATGGGAAAATGAGGTTTGGTTTTCCATCAGGAGCCTGCGTGCTTTCATTAGGAACATGTTCTATTGCAACAGGAAAGATGTACAGGTATTTACTGATACAATTTGTCCAAGTTTTCACATGCAATTCACCACGAGGTAGAGTCTTTGTTAAGAAGGAAACAAAAGCCACCAGCCCTGTCTCCCACTGTAGTCCTTCAGATACTATTTCCAGATGCCCACTAGAATATTGGATTCTGATCAAGAGAGAGGATATGCCTTTTCCCAAGGACCTTATTAGTCTAAAACAACTGAGAAAGCACTGGAGGAAGCGCATTCTTACTATGTATTTGTCTTTTATTAATAAAACTCTCCTAATTTCCTGGGACTCCATTTCTGGGGTACCTGCTTGTCTTACCAAAAGGTACGGAGTTATGCTGATGCTATTAAATTATAAGTAGCCTTGAACCTCATCTACTTAAAAGTCTACCTTTAACAAATAGTTAAAAGGTGTTGGTGGAACCAAGTTGAGGGATTCTGAATAATCTGCTGCAAAGCTAAAGATAACACTTTTTTTTTTTTCCCCTCTGTACCTGTAGCATAGGCTAAACACTTTATGGACAGTTGAAAAGATAAAATCCCATCCATGCCCCAAGGAACTTTTCAGTCTGAATAGACAGTGTACAAAGGAAGGGTGAGATCAAACTAGGCAGAGTCCTGCTGAGTCAGTAACCTGGGTTTTGTTTTAATTTGAGACACTCAGCCTGGTTTTCAGATCACTTTTTACTTTTAAAAAGTTGTTGTAGTTACAGCTGAAGAAGCCAGTGGAACTATCGCATTCATATTTGTTAGATTTGAAGAGGTTCTTAAATTACTCCATTTATCTTAATGCAGTATTAACAGCTTCTGTCCATGGATGATATTTTAAAATACCAAAATTTGTAATTGCAGTAGTGTGGACAGTCTAAATATCTGAGGAAAGGAGGAGAGCGACACCCAGAAGATGTCAGCAATCTTTAAGCGACACATCAGTTTAGTTTCAGAAGTAACTCACTGTTGGGAGAACGACCACCAGTTTGATCAAGTCTGATAGATGTTACATCAGAGCTGAAGGACTCAATGGAAGGAGGTAGAGAACAAGTACCTGGGAAGGGAGATTTGAGGATGGAGGGACACATTGGAAGAACTAGGAAAGGGTGGGAGTGATGTAGCACTGGCCAGATTTTCAGCCATTGCAAATGAGGATTGAAGTCAGGGGATCTGTGTGGGTCTGACATCAGGTGAGCTCTGATGAAAGAACACAAACCAAACCTAGAAAGGTATTAATAAACTGGTTTGGCTTCAGAGGAAAGCAAAAGTAATAATGAAAAATGGGAGGATTTATGAGCGAAGATTAAATGAGTTGCTGATGTTCACTTTAGCTAGGTAATGATTAAAGGGCACCTGATAACTGTCAGGCTATGGAAGAAAAAGGGAAATACAGTCTCTGAAGTCCACCACATGTGACACCAAGCGAGATGATTTTTGTTAGATCCATTTGTACCTATCTTCATAAAATAATCATCCCTCCTCTTGCATGCTTTGATGAGCAGTAAAATAGCCATCAATTTAAATGACTGTAAGCACATTTTGAAATGAAGGGAGGCACATCCCATCTGGCCTCAGTTTCAAGCAGATACTGCTAGGTGTTTTGTTGAATTTTGAATTTTTTATTTGTAGCGTTAAAGCATTTTAAACTAAAGCGCAGGATACAACTATTCAGGTAAAGCTTGAAATCTCTGAACCGTTACAGCCTGTCATAATTTTGGACCTACAATGCAAAACTTCTGGAAAGCAAGGCAGTAATAAAAGCACTGCTAAGGGCTAGAACTAGAAGTGTGTAAATTCAGTTAAACACTAGTAAGAATTACTAGAAAAGAAGAATCTGTTGAACTACTATATTAATTTTCAAAGGGAAACTATGGAAAGCCCATCTTGTCGGTCACAGTGCTGGAAAACATGCCATAGAAAACAACCCCACCCTAGCAAACAGAAGAGCAGATTTGAAAGCTTTCCTTGCTGGTGGTTCTTTTCCATCCTGTTTCGTTTTTTTTTTCTCCAAATAGGGGATTTTATTTTCATTCTCAGTTCTTCACATGGTAAAGAATCACATGTAACGTTCAAGCAGTTTAAAAATTCTTAGGCCCTCATTTAATGTGCAGTATAAACATTTATTACACAGACTGTCTTCATTCTTTGTAAGACTGTTCCAGGAGATGGGCTTTTTTTTGTGTGTGTGATAAAGTGAGTGTGTTTATAATGAGGTTTGGTGCTATTGTTATTCAGGATGAACTAGCCTGACAATAGAGCTCTGCTGTGAAGAGTGCACTGTATTCACGCTCTGAGCAGTCTTCTCCAGCCCATGTAACATTGCATCCCCTACTGTACATAATTGCACATACCACTAATTGGATAAAACCTAGTGGCCCCTTCCTCTTGAAAGGGACCATGTTGAAAATTATTTGCTTTCATGCTTTGGATCTGATTTCACGATCAGGTATATTGATAATAGTTTCAAACACCTGCTGGCAGTTGTTGTTTAGGTGTTTTTGTGGGGGTTACATCGTCTCTCCCCCATTTTGTTGCTCTCTCTTTCAGGAGAAATCCCCATGGTGAATTCATCAGTTGGACCAAACTGCTGTACGTGTAACTGCCAGTCAACCCTACAGGCTATTCTTCAAGAGCTCAAGACCATGCGAAAATTGATGCAGATTCAAGCAGGTACAATGACCGGTGCCATACATGCATATCCATGACAAGCATCTTCTTGTTAGGAGGAATGGTCTAGTAAGACAGAAATCTATCTGGGGACTCAGGAAAACCTGGACTGTTTCCTGCTCACTTGACATGCCGTTCAAAGTCAAATTTTCACAGGCTTCTTGGAAATGTAATTTTTGCTTCTCAGATCCTTACCTGTAACATGTGATATTATATTGTAGGAATCTTTTAAGGCTAAATTAAAAAACAATCTAATGTGATTAGATACTCTAGTAATGGGAGCTGAGCGGGTAGGTCAATATGCCATAACCACCCCCAGTTTGTTTCCACGGTGTATTAATTCAGAGGTGCAAAATATTACTTTTCCTGTTACCTGTTTACCAGTTCACTAATCTTAGGAGGAAAAAAAAAATTGAAAGGCCACTTAAAGTTATTGTATAACACTTCATTCAAAGATCTTTCAAGTTACAGCTCTGTGGTAGCCTAAACTGAGCTAGCCGCTGCATGTTGTGGCCTCCACCCTTCTTCAGGCTGGTTTACCAGTTCTTTCTGCTGGCTGAACCAGCAATAATCTGTTCACTGGGGAAAACTTCACATGGTAAAGAATCACATGTTGAGTCTGGTTTTCTGCTAGGTTAGGAGCTGAAACAGAACAGTGCAGAGCCAGAAGAGCACTAGAGCCAGCAAGATAATGAGACCATGGCAGCTAGGAATTAGGTAGGTCATCGTAGGCTGCTGTGAAGCTGCACCCTCCGTGCTTCCTAAAAATCAGTGTTAATGCTCATGAGGAGTTGGAGACATTGGAGATTTTGTCGGTTGAGTTGCCCATCCATCATGAGTGATGGGGAGTGGAGCCATGGAGGTTTTTCTCTTAGAGTAGCTGGAGAAGACCTCTGTAAGAAAAGGGAGTGTTGAGTAATTAACTGAAATATGGGTGGAGCGAGGGGCTGACTAAACTCCTTGTCTCCGCGGTGTATAATGCTTGAGTGAGCGACAGGAAGGATCAGACAGGTTTTGTAATATCAGTTGATACACATAAAAATGCTTTTCCAAAAGTCATCAATTTACAAAGAAGCACATGAAGGCCCGGTTTTACAGTCTTCACTGGGGCAGGGAATTCTTCACGCAGTTGCACCGATTTCATTGAAATTACTTGCATGATTAAAAATGGCTTGTGGGTGAGAGGTACAGAACTGGGGTTTATGCCAGAAGAGCTGGCTCCTCAACAGCAGGAATATTTCTTATTTATTATGTATCTACAGTATAAGTACCTTGTTAATTAGTGAATGTCTTACTGAAAAGGCCTGGGAATAGTTCATATTTTCTGGTAGGCATGAAATGATGGTTTTGCAGAGAAAAAAAGTTATTTGGCATTTTTGTTGCTAAAAGAAAAAAAACTAAAATGCAAACATGTAAGTGAAAGTGTAATAACTTCTTTTAGCATTCAAACACCTTTCTGTCTAAATGATAAACTACAAATTACAGTCTTGTAAATCCTTGCCAGAAATTAAATATCCCAGAATCTTTTAATAAACAGTATTCTGAGGTTTGGGTTTTTTTTCTTCAAGCTTTGTAGATGAGGACTATTTGTAGTTCACTTGTAGCTTGAATGAGTTTGATCTGCATGTGTAGCACTTTTGGCTTTTTTTGTTTTGACCTTGATCTTACTGATTCATCCAGACATATAATTGTATCTGCATAGCATTCTGCTGGAGGATTCGCTCACATTGATACAGGTTCAGAATTGGTGCCTTAATTTATACAAATGATTGTGGATACTTGAAAGTGCAAAATATTGATAAATATAAAATATGGTCTCTTAGATTTCAGAGGTAACACATGAACTGTCAGTTTCTATGTATGAGCAAAACAAACTGATGCAACTTCGGGTTACTTTTTTCCCACAAATTAAACTACTGAATAGTGTTTTCACTCATTCTTGACATAATGGTACTTGAAATGTTCTTGCTGAGCTAATTAACTTGGTGACTACATTCATAAAAATAACTGTAATTGCATTAGCGTTTGTATTATCTTACTTTATCAGGAAAAGATGCTCAAAGACAAAGAGATTCTCAGTCATTCAAACGGGTATACAAATTAATTATTGCTAAAGCCCGTCGTGTCACTAACCATCCACTGGTCACTAGGAAAAAGAACCACGTATTCCTAATTTTCCTAAAACACTATTCATCAGTATGTCTTGAAAAACCTCATAGTGGAGCTCAGTGTCATTATCCCCATTGTACAGATTGGAAAATTATGCAAAGGTGATAAAATGTAACCATTTCACATGCACAAACAGCCCTGAAAACCATACCGCTTATCCAGAAGATAAGTTCAGTATGTCAGTAGTTTAATGATGCGTCTGTGTGGTTATAGATGTGGGTTTTTTCCATAAATTTAATTCATTACTTTCTTTCATTCAGTTGGGACTCAAAACAGACAGCAGCCTCCTGTTCCTCTGATTTGCACGCAGAAGTCAACAATATCAAGAAAGAGAAATAAAAAGAAAAAACTGCCCCTCAAAACTGTTGAACCAATTACCATGAATAAGAAACCCAACGCTGCAGAGAATGAAAAGAAGCTATCAGCAAACTCGGAACGATCGAGTCTGCAAGCAGTTGAATCCCCCTTAAAACCAGAAACCCCTCTTTCAGGATTTGGAATTATCCTTGAATCTGCTTCATCAGATGTAAGTTAATATTTTAATACGCGGGTTCACAGGATTTTAAAGCACTAACTCATTCAGGAGAATCAATACGCAAGTTATCTTGAGTGTGTTCCCTCTTCTTGTTAGAATAAACAAGCAAATCTTGGATAGGGTTGAATGGAGACAGTAGGGCTAGACGTGGGGAGTGCTGATTACAAAATTTTGAGTTGGGGTTTTTTTCGAACTTTCTTGAGCGTGTAGTTCTCCCTTGAGTTGAAGGCTGCCTGTTGTTTGAGCTTGCAGTGGAAACTTGTTCTTCATCTCTCCTGTTGCCAAGAGCCACTGTGAGATCAGGGGCCATGAAAAGTGCTGCATGTATAAACCGTTCACAACCCTGTCATTTACTGATGAGCGCACGTAGTCCACACGTATGCCCTTATCCTGCCAAGATGTATTTATGTGCTGTGTTTCATGCCTGGCTGGTCCCACTGGCTTCGGGGGACTCCTCACCTCTATAAAGTTCATACCTCAGTCTTAGCTGAATTGGATTGGTCTTCATCGCTGTGGTTGCTGGATGAGGGCCTTGACGCTGTTGATGATGTCAGTGTGACTAAAGGGGCCAAAATTTGCCACTCTAAAAATATGTACTTTTTGCATGTAAAATTGCAATAGGCATATTTTCTTGATTCATGTAATGTGTACACATTGATAGAAATTTCATGTATCTGGTGGCTGATTGGCTTTGTTTAATGACCAGATAGATGTTGTCTGAACCAGTTCACTGATGAGTAAACTGATCATTAATTTCTCTAATATATTTTTAATTTTGAGCAGGCAGTTTCCAATTTCCTAAATACTATGAGCTAAAAAACATAATTAAATTCAGTATCAATAAGGGTAAATTAAAACAATGCAGCAGATAATAGTCTACCTTTCTGGAAGTGGGAACTAATAATAAAAGAGCAGTCATGATAATTCAGTTATATAGATGCAAGCCACACCACTAATTAGATTGCAGTCTCATGCCACAGAGTCAGTGTGGTGATACAGAGTAACTAGTTTGATGCTTTTTCAGAGGTTTTCCTTTTGTAGTATTATGCTTAATAATGTTTGAGGGAATGGTTTGGGGAGGGACTGGTAATTTATCTCCAGTACGCAATTTGTGCTTATAAATTTTCTTTGCTTGTGGCACTCTCTTCAGCTTGAAACATGGTTTTGAAAACAGTTTTGTACTTGCGATGGAATTTAATTTGGCTTTATGAATGTGTTCCATCACTGGACACAATTCTTTGTAGGTGCCAATTTGACCTAAGAAAAAAAAGAAGAGAAAACATGTGGCTCATAAATCAGGTCCTCATCTGCCCTCCTGTGCTTTGGACCCTGCTTGCCACAGTAGTTGTTTGACTAAATTTACAGAGCCAGAACCCCGAGACAAACAAATTGATTTTGTTTTGTCTTTGGAAAGAAAACAGTTGAGTTCTGAAAATAGGTATATTTAACAGCAAAAATAAAATGTGATCTGAAACATTTTGAGAAGGCTAAAGAAAGTCACTTCTTTCAGAATGAATGGCGGTATTATCTTTTTCTATTTATTCATAAGCATCTCTAGTGTGCTTATGACCAGCATATCTGAGTGCCTGAAAAAACTGAAAGACATTTTACGCAGCACCATAAATAAATGTTCCTTTGAGAATATCGCACAGGTTGTCTGTAGTGTGTGCTGTGTCATACGCCAGGACTGCTGTTATTTTGCCAACATTGATTGAACTTTAAGAAAAATCTCAGTTTAATGTGTATAAAATTGGGGCTACCGAAACCAGTGCAATGAGTTCAGATTTGCTGAGGTGAAATACTGCTACTTATGGAGGTGGAAAAAGTCTTCGTGAGACCAACTCTTAATCTGGCCCATGAATCAGAGAACCTGCTTTTTAAATGTAGTGATCTGTTACTCTTAGTTAAACTTTCTTGTGTTTGTTTTACTGTTATAATATTTCATTTATAACCTAATCATTTCTAATCTACGTAGTACAACCTACTAAAATGTCTAGGATTAAATCTAATTCACTGCCTGTTAATTTTAGCACAGCAAAAGCCTTTGGCATTCAGGTCTTATTTATTTTATTGTACACGAATAGTTTACCCACCAGTTCCTTATGTCATGATCATTATCTACTAACAAGTGCTTTTCCTTTTGAGAAATTGCATTCAAAGTGATCATAAAGTTCAATTAGGTACTGATTGTCTTTGATTGAAGAATAGTTTACTACTAAAGGAAAGCAAGAATAAATCAGCGTTTTGCCTTCAAATTATTTCACTGATACACAAATTGATTCCTATATTAAGAATAAAATAGTCAAAACTAAAATAATACTGACTCCTCCACGCTGGTGCACTGGTAAGGTTTGAAATGTATTTTACAGCTGTATTAGTGAAGATGATTTGTCTGCCCTAGGCGTCTTGTATCATCGAGGTCGTCTTAGATTGCTGTCATGAGACCCCAGACCCAAGTAACAGAATAGGACAGGATACCTTCATCACCATGACAACTACATTCTGGTTTTTGATTAACATGAAGTAGAATTTTTCCCAAGTTGTAAACTTGGCCCACATTTATTTACTCTTGAAAATCTTTTCTGTCACCAGAAAGTTTAGAAGTAACATATTAAAAACCCACCTACATCAGAAGATTGTCAAATGTCAAATAGAGTAACTGACTGTTTTGCTGGATCCAGCATTTTGAAAGTTCTCAAGGTAAAAAACAACTTTTCATCCAGAACAAGCTGAGAAACTTATGTGCTTTTTAGTTTTTTTTTTTTTTATTACTATCTGCATATTTTAAGATTCTTCATCCTGGCTTCCCAAAGCATTGTAATCTTCAGTTTTATTGCACAATACACATGCATATCCAATGATAGTATATGCTTTGAAAATATTCTGCTTGCTGTAACTCTCTTGATATTGATTTTAAAAAATCCATGGGAAAAGAGTTACACAGCCAAAGCCTTCTGAGATTGGCAGCCCTTTCTTCTGTCTAGACTCAAGACGTTTGCAGGTGATTTGATGGGAGATGGCATTTGCTCCTGCTCTGTAAACTTCTTGGAAAATACACCATCACTGGTGGATATATTTTCATGTAGGGGAAAAAAAAGAGCAAGTTATGAGGAGCAACGCTGTAATGTTAGCTTATTTTCTCACATCGTGACCACTGATTTTTTTCCCCCCTTGCCAACTCCCAGATAGTATCTTAAAAATTTTAGTTTATTCTTGATGTATCTTCATTCTAGAGATATAATTATTCCATACAGACATCTTGCATAAGCATTGTGTGGTAGTCATAGAAGAAAATACTGTAAATATTGTTTGTGTAATTTCTGATATGTACAGACAGGGGCAGCAAAAAGTCTCTTAGTAAGGGGACTTCCTTGAAGGCCTTTGTCTGCTTTGGCCCACAATGTACTTGAGGCGAGATTCTTGTGAAATACAGGATAATTTTGTTCCCTCTTCTTCCCCTCCATCTCGTTTTCTGGCAATGGCATAAATCCCTGTGATTTACCACTGAGGCTTTTTGTGCTGACATAAGCTGTCTATCTAACATCATCCTCTTCTAAGGATGCATTTTGGGAATATGAAAAGGAGGGAGAAGCGGCTGATCAGCAAGCGCTGGCTCCAAGGGCAATCTCAAACTCATCATCTACGTTTACTCATATGGGCCGTATCTGCGCTGGAAGCCCTCTTGGGAAACCACGTGGAACGGGCCGGTAGCCCTGCAGTTGTCCTTCTTGGAAATGCCTGGCTGCCCCACAGGACGCTTGTTCACATCATTTGGCAGTGAAACAAGTCCGTAAAATGGTTAGATAAATGTCCAAAAAGCTTCGCATAGGAATATTGCTCTGGGATGATCCTCTGGTTTGTCATTATTATCCAATATTGAAAGGTACCTCTTTTCTTTTTGTTAGCTGTATGTCTAGAAATAATGTCAGTAATTGTTAACTATTACAGTGGCTAGACATGAGTATGATTATTTGATTTGCCTTTTAAGGTGCTTGTTCACTGATGGGGTTTGATTTCCATGAAGTAGGCTGCTGTGGTACTGAATAGCTGGGAAAAGATTCGTGGTTTGATTAAGTGATTGTAAAGTCTCACCAGATGCATGATTGAAGTAAAATAATGTATTTGAATACTCTTTTAATTAAAACATTTGTATTCTTTTGGTAGCCAGAAGTGCAACTTGCAGAAGGCTTTGACGTCTTCATGCCGAAATCTCAGCTGGACTCTATATTATCAAACTATACTCGCTCAGGAAGTCTGCTCTTTAGGAAGCTGGTCTGTGCATTTTTTGATGACAAGACTTTGGCTAACTCTTTACCAAACGGCAAAAGGAAAAGAGGGCTCAATGACAACCGGAAAGGACTAGACCAAAATATTGTGGGTGCAATAAAAGGTATGTTTTTTGCTTTCTTTCATATGTGTAATTAGAACATATTCTCCGCTAAGGAGAGTGTAAGGGGATTAGAATTTCTGACGTGTGTTAGGTCTATTAAAATATGCAGTCTTATTTTTATTCCCTTTCATTCACTTGTTAAAAATAGCTTCTACGGGGACAGCTTGTGTTAATTTTAAGCCAATGATCCCGGTTTCTGAAGTCAGGCTCTAAGGAATCTCAATGTTCATATAAGACAATTTTTTTTTTCCGGATACCAGAGATGCAAAGACATCTTGAAAACATAATGACAGCGTAACTGATCCTCTTCAATCAAAATTCTGAGGCTTGCACTGCATCTGACTCTCTGCTCTGTAAATAGTTTAGTAGTTGGTGGCTGGATTGGGGAGAGATGGAGGAAGATAATACTGGGACTGAGATGAGTTTGATGCTCCTAAGAACTGTGGTGGTCCTTCTCTTGTGGGAGCAAATTTCTTAGTCGGTGTGAGGATCCTGTGTTGGGTGGTTTTTCTTAGTGATCGCTGCTTTCTCGCTTCCAGAAGAACATGTGTACTTTCAAACTCTGGGATCACAACATATAAAGATCTAGTATTAGGCCAGAGATTCTGAACGGGTTTCTATTATTTTGAAATTTGATATAGTAGGGAAAACACCCAAGTTACCAAAAGACAGGCTGTGTTGCAAAGTAGAGCTTATTTTAGAGGCTGTGACTTGTCCTGAGGTACAGATTGCTAACCTTGGAGACATAAAGCAATGAGAAGAGCTTCTGTAAGTACATTGGCAGCAAAAGGAGACAGGGGAGCCTTTTGCAACCACCTCTGTGTCCACTTTTGGCCTCCCCTCACCATGCAAGAAAGACATTGACATACTGGAGTGAGTCCAGTGTAGGGCCACCAAGACTTATGGTACTGAAGCAGGTAAGTGGTGAAGTATGTATGTGAAGTGACACGAGGAGAGGCTGAGAGAACTGGGGAGAAGAAGATTCAGGAGAAACCTTATTGCTGTCCACAACTACCTAATGGGATGGTGTAGAGAAGATGGAGTCAGACTCTTCTCAGAGGCACAGGAGGCATTGGACACATGAAAAATTTCACCATGATATAAGGAAAAGCTGTTTCAATATCAGGGTGGTTGAACAGTGGAACAGGGGCTCAGAGGGGCTGCAGGATCCCCATCCCTGGAAATATTCAAAACTTGCCTGGTCGCACTCCAGAGCATCATGATCTAGTTGGCCATGCTTTGAGCAGCAGGCTGGACACAGAGACCTCCAGAGGACCCTTTCAACCTGCGCGATTCTGCAATAAAAGTATATGTTGTGGCCATGTCATAGTCCTAATACATCTTTGGAGTTTCTGGCAGACTTTCTTACAGTTATGCTTATAATTAGGTTTCAATCACAAACACTTTTTTATACCTTCTTTTCTTGAGCTCGATAATCTGCAAAAATCCAAAGTTGAATTCACTCCATCTGTATCTCGTTCTTTCTTAAAAGCTTTAATAAATAAGTTAAATGGAAGAAAAAAGGAGTTCAAAATTACTTTTTAAAAAAAAAAAAAACTCTAATTTGAGCAGCACTGTGATAAAAGAAATGTTTTTCAATAGATGCAGCAGCACTATTAAAATAGCAATCGTTACCCACTGCAGAGAGCAACGTTTCTCAGTAGCTAAGCTCATATTACCGGAACAAATTCTGACTTGGTTTAACCTCTTCCCTTGAGCCTAGGGGGAAGAAAGGAGGGAGTTCCAACAGATAAATTTCATCTGTGATGGTACTACTAGGTACCGCTGTAATAACAGTGATCTATATTGGCATTTACAGTATTGCTCAAATGCTAGTGCCTGATTCCTGATAGGGGAGCCCATCCCTAAAAGCTGTGATGAAATAAGATGCCAAGGGCTGATGTCCCGTGGATCTTTACTCAGCCTGGCTCCAATAGCACCCTTCTTCCCTCCAAAGAGCTGGGCTATTGAACACTGTGGTTTCGTTTATTCCAAGAAATAACTGAGCCAGTATGAAATCTCCACAAGAACAACATCATGTTGTTTGCATTATTATCATTAGGACATTCCTCTACCACGTGCCCAGATATCCTTTAGTGGCACTTTTAGTCCTTTTCCATGACAGAGATACAAAAGTGGAGAAAAGACTACATTCATGACAAAAATGAGCACTTAAAGGAGGGACTGTTTGCTTGAAAAACACTCTTCCTGTCTGAAAACCTTTTAACTGCCGTCCTTACAAGTAATTTAATGCTTCTGCAACAGGATGATTAGCCGGGGAGAAATTCTCTCTTTTGACTTTGGGTATTCAGTGGCACTTGTTGAATCAGTTGCAGTGTTTCTCCTGGGCAATCAGTTTCCCTTGTGAGTCGCATCAATCTTTCACTCGGAACTGGGGGAAAAAAGAAAAAAAGAGATCAGAAGTGGTTATTTTTCCTTTATGTCGTTGACTAGAAATCCAGCCAGTGAAGTCCTTCCCTGCAGAAGTCAATGAACTGTGTTCAGATGTATGTGTGATGTGTCCCTCAGTGGTCCCTACTGGGACCAATACTATTTAATACCTTCATCAGTGACATAGACAGCAGGATTGAGTGCACCCTCAGCAAGTTTTTGGATGACACCAAGCTGAGTGGTGCAGCTGATTTGCTAGAGGGAAGAGATGCCATCCAGAGGGACCTCGACAGGCTTGAGGAGTGGGCCCATGTGAACTTCATGCATTTCAACATGGCCAAGTGCAAGGTCCTGCACCTGGGTCGGGGCAACCCCCAGTATCACTACAGGCTGGGGGATGAAGGGATTGAGAGCAGCCCTGCCGGGAAGGACTTGGGGGTACTGGTGGATGAAAAGCTGGACATGAGCCAGCAATGTGCGCTCGCAGCCCAGAAGGCCAATCGTATCCTGGGCTGCATCACAAGCAGCGTGGCCAGCAGGTCGAGGGAGGTGATTCTGCCCCTCTACTCTGCCCTGGTGAGACCCCACCTGGAGTACTGCGTCCAGCTCTGGGGTCCCCCACACAAGACACACATGGACCTGTTAGAGCGCGTCCAGAGGAGGGCCGTGAAAATGGTCAGAGGGCTGGAACACCTCTCCTGTGAAGAAAGTCTGAGAGAGTTGGGGTTGTTCAGCCTGGAGAAGGGAAAGCTCTGGGGAGACCTTATTGTGGCTTTTCAAAACTTAAAGGGGGCTTATAAGAGAGGGGCTTTTGAGCAGGGCCTGTAGTGACAGGACAAGGGGCAACAGTTTTGAACTGAAAGAGGGTAGGTTTAGATTGGACATAAGGAAGAAAAATTTTATGAGGAGGCTGGTGAGATGCTGGAACAGGTTGCCCAGAGGACCTGTGGATGCCCCATCCCTGGAAATGTTGAAGCTCAGGTTGGACGGGGCTTTGAGCAACCTGATCTAGTTGAAGATGTCCCTGCCCACGGCAGGGGGGTTGGACTAGATGATCTTCAAAGGTCCCTTCCAACCCAAACCATTCTGTGATTCTGTGATATAGGGCATTGTTAGCACTGTACAGCTCAGGTAGACTAGAAAGGGGAGGTCCCACTTCTCCTGCATCGTTCCTATTGCATTCCCATTCTTTTTTGCCCACGTTGGTGTTTCCCTAACCACATACTGAGCAATCAAAGCTATTTTGACTTTCATTCAAGAGAAGAACAAGCAAGTTAGAGAAGAGAAGCAAGTTAACATACTGGCCCTCCAAGGCTGCCCGACTCTGGCTTCATGTGCAGGCAACAGTGGGCAGTAGTCGTAATTCCCACAGTAGGCACCTGCGGTGGGTGGCCTGGGTACAGCCTGGTGTCACTGATTGTCCCCAGGCCCTGGTCACAAGCAGGAACTGCAGTTGTGTGTTTGAAGTAAGCAGGAGTCTTAAGTCATTGATCAGGTTCCCATTGTGTCAGGTACTATATGGATTCAGAAGGGAAAGATTATTTCTACCTTCAGAGAGACCGTAATTGTGGCAGATCAGACACTGGCAATGTGTGGGGCTGTATTGGCTCCTCTGGGAAGCTCTCACAGTTGGTCTGATGTCCTTGCTGATCAGACTATGGAGAAAAGTATTGCTAGTGCCTTTCATGCAATGGTTTTGTGAAGTTGTAAACATGGAAGGAGTTTGGAGGGTGTGATTACTTTCAGTCCCTTTATACTTACCAGCTAGCACTGTTTCAAAAGCGTGTGTATAAGAATACTGAAATTGTCATTTTTTACTGCATGCTTCCCCATCCCATTCATGTGACATTTATTCTCAAGGATTACAAATTCCTTGAGCTGGGACCAGTTTTCTTTCTTTGTTTGCCAGTCATAATTGGACGCTGGGCTCTGAGACCTCTGACCAAGACTACAATAGCAATACTAACAGTAATAATATTTTTTCTATTTCTGCTCTTGTTTATTTTTTTGCACACCTCTCAGTTGCATGATGAAAATCAATTGCATCAGTTTCACTCCATTTATAATTTTGTATTTTTGGTATAACATTGCTAGGTTTGCTGTAAATATGGAATTAAAGATAATATTGACCCTCTGTGTACCATTTTTACAAAATATAAAATTGGACCTGTAGGATAATTCTTTTTTCTCAATAATGGCTTTTTTTTTTTTTTAGTAGCTTTATAAAAATTCTGTTCCATCTGGTTTGGCAGTACGAGAACTGTAGAGATTACTGCAGTGGTAGGACTTCCATCTTTCATCGGTTTGCCTGCAGCTTTACGAACCTGACCAAGAGGCCACCAAATGACCAGATCTTCAGCTCTCTACTTGTACCATATGGAAGGCAGCATTTATAAGTGCCTGCCCCATCTGGAGACTCAGTTCAAAGTACACTATTATTTTTCTGTGATGTTTTTGTGTGAAATTCGTGAATGGAAGACGTCAGGTGTAGACCATTTCTCAGGGATAGGCTTTTATAAGTAGTAACTATGGTGTTACTGTGATATTTATACACACAAATGACTTCTGAATGATAAACTTGTGAAACGTTGAGTTGGACTCTGTTCTCGCAATCCTAGATTTGGCCATTTAAATGCTTTTTGATAAGTGGATAATTTGATATATTTTGTTTATAATCCTCTCCAGTCTCCTTTTCTCCATTCTGGTGGCACATTTCAAAAAGTTGGTATCTTTTTATTTCAGTCTTTACAGAAAAATACTGCACTGCTAACCATGTGGATAAACTCCCTGGTCCTAGGGACTGGGTCCAGATTCTTCAGGATCAAATTAAACTTGCAAGAAGACGATTAAAAAGAGGCTCAGGTATGTATAAAAATGTAAGGAACAACATGTGATTGTATGGTTAAAAGCTTAGAGCCTTTGTATCCGCAGAAGTGTTTTTCTTGTTGACTGTAGAGTTGTACATGTTCACTCTATGAAAATGAGACCTCCAAGATTTTAGCAGGTTTCTGTGTAAAGTACAGTGTTTCCTTATGTTTGGTATAGTAGCAAGTTTAGGAGCTGTCTTTGCAGCCAAGTTAACTTTGAGTCTTTCTCAAATGTTGTCTCTAACCCCTCTCCATTAGCACCCAAACTCTCCTTCCCAGTATTTGATGAAATCTGAGTCCTAAACTAACTGATCCATCCAGGGTTGCAGGTAGAAGTTTTTTAATTCTGTGTTGTTTGGTCTGACAAGCCACTCACTGTACTGTTAAGACATAACCCAAATGACCTTTCCCTCTAAACGATATGTGTCTGGAAGGATAGATGAGTTATCTCACATTCCTTGTGAAAGAATCAGCATCACTGTAGCAAAAAAAAAACCTGCCCACCCTGGTTGTGCCAGCAAGGTTCTGCAATAGATGGGAGGGAGCTTGCCAGCAGTGAGTAACAGGTAATGTAGGTAGGGTTTTGCAGCAAAGCTGCTCAACTTGGGCTGGGATAACCTGCATGCTTGGGGCTGGGCCCAGCCTGCAGTGAAGGCTCAGCGCTAAGCTTTCACCCTGACAGCACGCAGCTGGTGAGCTCTCAGCTCCAGCGACGAACAGCAACGTGCAGTCTCGAAATCCCCGGTAGAATTCATGGGAAAGCAATATCACTGATTAAGAGATGTGTAATTACTTTATAAACCTTAACTAGTCTCCTTCCCATCTTCATGTCTCCTATTCTACAAGGGGCTTTCTTCATACAAGGCTTCACTTACTCTTCCTCATCCTAGTGTTTTCTTAAGGCTCTCTCGTGGTCGTATTTGTTGCCCATCTCTCCCTTGGAGCATCTGACACCATTGTCTGAGGCACATCACTTGTGCCAACGTCCTTAAACACGGTCCTCACTGTTACCGTATTTAGCTGCCTGCCTTTTCCCCTCTTTCCTTCTGCCCATCACCACAATTAAGTGCCTGTTTGTATCCACGGGTTGACGGGATGGGAAACCTGATGGCTCCGCAGGGGATGCTGGTGGTCCCCGTGGCTACGGGCGGGTGAGTGAGACCACAGGAAATGTCCTCTCCAGCTCCCTGTCTCAGAGAGCCAACATTTTCTGTCCAAAGCTGTGTCTCTGAAACGTACACTTAGACTGGCATCTGAAATCATTCTCCACAATGTTATTAATGCTAGGAGGGAAAAGCATAAGACTGAGGAAAATGAGAAGCACCCAGAGACAGAAATAACACGGGGGGGTGCGAAGTGCAGATTATTCAGCAGCATAAGCTTCCCTGAGTAGAGCAGCAAACCAGCACTAGCCTTAAAAAGGGTTTCTTGTGTGCATTGGGGGAGGGAGGAGAGAGGGATAGAAGATAATCTTGTTAGAGACAGTGTCAGATTACTGGTGTTGTACAACAGGACTGCTTCCTGCCCCTTCCAAGGCTGCCTGCCCCCCCCAGGACAGGAGGGGGGAAGTGGGATGCCAGGCTTCCATAAGGTGAAGATGCGGGGAGCGGAGGGTCCTTGCGCTGTCTGCAGAAGATCCCTCAGGAAAGAGGATTGACCTAATTTTGTTTTGATTTTTATTTTCTTTCATCCTTTTTTATTTCTTTTCTTCGTGCCTCTGCAGGATATTAATTAAAATGACAATGACATTCAGCTTTTGCCTTTCAAATGGGACCATCTCTGGTCCTTTCTCAGGATGGGAGAATCTAAGCAGAGCATATTGTCTCGAAGCTAGCAAGACTATAAAGAAAAATAAGTGAAGCTGAGTATAGTGTGACTGAATAAGATAGGCTCCAATATCTGTCTCTGCCTGCAGAGGGAAGGTAACTCGTTAACTGGTATGTGGATGAGTAGTGAGCAGCAATGTACCTAGCAGCCCCTCAGGTTTATTTGCTGAAAAAAGTACACGGTACCTAGATTGGTAGAAAAGCTCTTTTTTGCGTTGTTTAGTTTACTGGCCATTCCCTGAAGTGCACTGGTTTCTCTCTGACATGAGACCACAGGCAGACATGCTCTTTTCGATCTAGCAGGAGTGATTGAACGCACCACCATAGCCATCTGCACCTTACCGTCCACTACCATCTTCACTGGTGGCTTAAGCTAACCCAGCCTGACCTTGCACTGAAGAAATGAGAAGTTTCCACAGCCTTTGTGACAACAAAACAGTAGATAGCTGCAGAGAGGTGGGAGCAGACAGCTGGTTGCAGTAACATCTTCATCTTGTTGAAACAAGATTTGTTAGTACTTGTGCATTATAACCACGAGCTTCTGATATGAGGGACGTAGAACTGATCAGGCGGCAGATCCATCTAGTCCCGTATTTTGTTTCCAACAATGGCTGTTAGCAGATGCCTGGGGAGGTCTATGGGACCGAGGGAAGGATGTTTTTATGCTGGCTAGCATAGTCTCACAGCCCTCAGCAGCTTTATCCTGATATAAAACTGGTTGTGTGGAAACTGTGCACATTTTAACTATTCATTGTGAAGCAATACCAAAATTGTTACAGCTGTGTGTAACTTAACAGAGACCAAAACAGGAGAGGAGGGCAGGCATGGAGGGAGGTTTCATCTGCTATAGGGAGAAGGTGTCCCAGGACTCCATGTTGCAAAACTTAGCTTTTAAGAATCTGAAAACTACGGGAATCGCAGCCACTGAGACACGGGACTCATCACTCTTCCAGCTGAGCTCTTGAGCTCTTCCAGTCCGTGTGTGGCCGGGGGAACAGAGGCTTAGCCCTTCCGAGCGAGTGTCCTCAATGTCCGTGCTCCCAGGTCATTCTCTTAGTTTTGTCTCCACTTGCTCACTGAAACATGCTGGCTAAGTTTGTGGGTATAGACTAAGGTGCCCAAAGAACAAATTTGAGCCAGCGTTAAGCTAAATTCACCTGAGACTTTCTGAGCCAATGTGTCTCCTTGCTGCCTGATCGCGCTGATTTATCTACATCGGTTTCTGGTTTGTCGTAATGCGCAGGCTTTATATGGAAAAAGCTTCAGATGATCCATTTATTTTACAGAAGCCACAAGACAACTTTTTAGTCACCGCTGAGTTGCACTAAATTTTAACAGCAGAAGTATTTAAGAGAGGAGGGGCAGGCTTTCCATCCTGCTTGCCTTCCCCTGAGCCATTTAGTACCTCCTCTGATTAGTTTTTCATTTCAAACCAGGCAGTAAGACACTGCATTCACAAGCAGCCCTCTCCGCTTTATCCTGTGAAACATTATTTCAGTCTGATAACGTAAATCCTGCTCTAGCTTTCAGTGATACTAATAATTTCAGAGAATTCTAGCAAATGAGTGGGGTGGATCTGCTTTTCGTACCTCTTTCTATAGGGCGTACTCTCCTGAGTGTTTCCAAATTAAATGAAATGATGATCACTGGATCAGAGACGCTGCCCAGCTTCAACCTTATTTATCATGTTTGGCTCATCTCCTAGAATGAGGGACAGAAAAGCTCCCTACTTGGAAAGCTAATCAAAAAAACACTTAAAAATTCTGCTTTCTAGAAAATAGTTCCCCTGTGTAGATTTTGAAGGGTTGTTATCTTAAGCCAAATAAAAATTCATTTAAGTTCTGAATCAGTGACAATATTTTCCATGGCTGGAAATATTTTTTATTTATTTATTTATTTTGATTTGGCTTTCTCTTAGTTCTTTTAGATTATTGCCTGAGATCTGAGACTTGGGTAGGGTTTTTTTTATTTGTTAGATCTGAGAATAAAGCTGTCACTGCCATTAAATTTTTATTGGCCTTGTTCAGTCTTTTCAAAATCTCACAAGTTGGCTGTCACAAAGGGGAGAAGAGACTGCGAGGTTAATGTTACAAACAGATGTTTTAATTAAAATTAAAGAGTATGATAATATTCTTCAGCCTTGACTACTGGTCCCATTTCATGCCAACAGCACAGCGTACTGGGGCGCAGCTTCATAGTGCCAGATTTGTCTTCTCTCAGCAGAGAAGCTGAACCTTCTTGGCTGCTGGGATGGGATGCAAAATGGCCCTGGAAGGGAAGAAGTCAAAGGAAAAGGCATGTGCATAGGTTTCCTCTCTTAAAGCAGCGTGAATTACGATACAAATTGCCTTGTAATTTACGGCGGCGGGTTTCCCACGGCGTGGTCTTGTCACCCTGCAGAAGAGAATATGGGTAGGTGGCTGGTGTCCTTGCCAGTGGCAGCACAGAGGGAAACAGTTGACCATTAGCATAGAGAACTTAAAACGTGTAAAATCAGAAGGAACTGACTCGCTGTTCATGTCACCTCTGTGCCAGACATAGCATCCGAGCCTTTTGATTACTAAACTCTCCATCCATTAATAAGCAGTAGGTCAGGGGCCACACATCTCTCGCAGTAAGTTCTTCCTCCCTTTTTATGTTTCGAAGAGCCTGTAAGCCATTATTCTGTAGTGGCTGTCCATTGCATAGACAGGAAAGCTGATACTGTATGACTAATACTCGCGAAGTACACAGGGTGAGAACCGTTCATGTAAAGTGATTACCTTGTGCGTAACCTGGAAGCTTTTGATTGCCCTGCTCCATAAAGGAAAATATGGCAATGTTAGAAAACATGCTGAAATTTTTTGGGCAGGATTAATTTAAATAAATTACATGCCGTGACGCTTCATCTTTGAATTGTTGTTTACAATTAACATTACCTTGTTGCAGTGTAAAATAGTGGGAATGAAGGAAGAAAAAATGCTTACCTTTTTTCTGGAAATACACCTTTTCTCCCACGTCCTTGTGCTTCCATTGTTTCGTATGAGGGTTTTTTTGCTTTCTCTTTCTCTTCATCCTTCTGATTTCCCTGGTTTGTGTTTTTGATAGAATATCTACGTGTTGCAAGAGATGAGGTTGATTTTTTGCTTAGCAATACACACAGGGCCAGGAAGGATGTAGGATGCAAGTCCAACATGTGGTACAGTGCTTTTGTGGCCAGTATCTTGGATAAAAATGGCAATATTGAAATGAGTAACTGCTGCATTCATCTTCCCAGCCCTGAGCATACATGTACTTCTGTCCAAGGAGCAAACCAGCAGGCGTACACTTAACAGACAAACATGTACATCAGAAGCTAAACAATATTTTTTTGGGCAGAAAAAGAAATTTCTAAGGAAATGACTACCAGGATTGTTTTGCAAGATCTACCGAGCTCTATCTAAGCAAAGGACAGAAAAGAGGTTGCGAGTTCCCACAGTAGGAGCTATTCCTGCTTGCCTTGTCTTGCAAGCTGGCTCAAGACAAGTAAAGTTTGGCTGGCAATCTCTGGGTGCGGTTGTCGAAGGCAAACCTTCTTTCCTGCTTGGAATGACATGTGAGAAGCTGGTGGTTTACATCCATGTTAGGGGAGGTCGAGGTGTTTGTCATGCCTTTATGTCATACTTCACCTGAAGCTGCGGTTACACATCCAGTTTCATAAAACAAATTCAGGCAGCTACTGAGAAGAGTGAGTAGGCTCTCCGGGCATCTGCCGTGCTCCCACTCCCTTTCTGGCACTGGCACAAGCATTCATGTGGCGATGTTGTCAGTTTTTAACTAGATCTGATCTTGGTGACCATATGAACATTTGTGCTGGCACGAGGAACGGGACTGGAACGATTGGTGGAGAGCTGGACCTCATCTATCAGTCTTGTGCAAGATTAAAATGGCCAGGTAACTTTGTTACCAGCAAAGCTGGTTCTGCAAAGTTGGAGACTCAAGTCCTTATCTTCTGAAAGCAAGCTACTTCCTAGCTTCCATTTGTTTCTTTCTGTATTACTGCCTTCCTCAGAGTTTTAGCCAGGTGTAAGAAGAGCAGTTAGGCAGAAAGGTAACCACATCTCTTGAGCTACTTCAAGAGTCGCTGCTGAGATTTCCAGAAAACCTATGACTTGAGTGGACAGCCTAGTGGGCACCAACCTTGGTACTGATAGAGGGAAGACTTTCCAGCCTATTGCCAGCACTCATGTCTGGTTTCCCCCATTTTCACAGCTTGGGTCCCTTCAACCCAAGGGGCCAGTTACAGCTTCATCTCTTGTATGCTGCGTAGCCGTGCCGCAGAATCACTTGGTGCAGGTGGTTCATAACGTAGCTAGAAGTTGGCCTCAGACTGTCACTCCAGATGTTTTAAGCCACGTATGTCCTGCTGGCTGTTTCCCAGCTGCTTATTTAACCGTGCTGTCTCCTCGCTTGCACATCCAGTCCTTCCAAGGCTGTGAGTTTGGTCCAGATTCAAACCAGCCTAGGTAACCTCTTCCCATTTATTGAGCCACCCGTTCCTTCCAAAACTCAAGATTTTTGCAATAAGCTGTACCAAGCACTTAATTTGTTTCTGCTCAGTGTGCCACTTCTCACAGAAAGCGGAAAAAGGTACCAGTTCAAGGCACAGAGTCACTTGCAGGTTGTGCCAGGTACTTGTTGGGGCTCTCCATTTAAACCTTCTGTGGGAGGAAAGCTGCTTAGTACTAGGGTTTTTTGTTTGTTTTATTTAGTTCAATTAATTTTGCAGAACTGAGTAAAGAGCATATAGCTAAAAACTAATCTGTCATCTGTGCACGTGGGGGAGAGAGAGCAACCTCCAGGGATGGTGGTGTGGTTTAACCCGGCAGGCGGCTAAACTCCACACAGCCGTTGGTTCACTCCCCCCCTCCCCGCAGCAGCATGGGGGGACAGAATTGGAAAATAAAAAAAAGTAAAATTTGTGGGTTGAGATAAAGACAGTTTAATAGGACAGAAAAGGAAGGGAAAATAATAATGATAATAATAATGGTAAAAGAATACACAAAATAAGTGACGCACAATGCAGTTGCTCACCACGTGCCGACTGATGCCCAGCCAGTCCCCGAGCAGCAGTTACACACACACACACCCCCCCCGGCCAACTCCCCCCAGCTTATATACTGAGCATGATGTCACATGGTATGGAATGTCCCTGTGGCCAGTTTGGGTCAGCCGTCCTGGCTGTGCCCCTCCCAGCTTCTTGTGCACCTCCAGCCTTCTCAGTCGGTAGAGCATGGGAAGCTGAAAAGTCCTTGACTAGTGTAAGCACTGCTCAGCAACAACTAAAACATCAGTGTGTTATCAACATTATTCTCATACTAAATCCAAAACACAGCACTGTACCAGCTACTAGGAAGAAAATTAACTCTATCCCAGCCGAAACCAGGACAGAGGGGTAGCCAGGTGTTGCTAGAGGAAGGAAACTAATGTAGATCAGCAGCTGGATTAGTTCTTAGGATATCCTCATAAAGGCAGCAACTCAACATCCTCGTGTATAGAGCTATGATAAAGATGACAAGGACAGTTAGCTTAGTTTCAGGTTGGAGCTGAACTAAGTTGCTCCGTGCATCTGTAGCCTTGGTCAGATTTGATCCCTATGGATATTGTGCAATGAATGGATGTGAGTTGATGTATATCCACCATGCTGACCATGTACAATGTAATGGGCTGGTCCTTTAGGACCACATCTAGTTTGCTTAAGCGCTCTGAAAGATCTCACTGTGTCTTCAAGGCCTTAAATATCATGCTGAAGTGCCAAAAGACAAAGGTAATAGGATTTTGAATAGGGCTTGTGTAGGTTAGGCACCGATTTCCTGCTACATGCCTATAACTTACTCGGGGTTCACATGCACACTCCAGAGTACTACAATCTAACAAGTCACTGCACATCTGCTGAGCCAAATTAACTATCTTTATGCATACCCTTGGCCTGTGGCAAATACGAGATGAACAAATTAGGCTTTCAGCTTTCCTTCGCCGTGGGCTAAATTAAGTCAAATGATCTTGCATAAGCTGTGGGTTGAAAGCACGTGTGTGTACATACACTGTAATTGCCTGTGTATCTGCGTGGTTACGTGCTTCTTTAATTATACCAGGTGCCCACCTGCATCTTTGAAGACATTTTGCCCTAGTCAATCTGTCCCCCACAAAATGAGCTTGCCTGTGGTCACGGGAAGTTTGGGTGCAGAAATGGGGGTATTCACCCTTTCCCCGTAGGCGTCGGATGATGGCAGCTGTCAGAGGGTGGAGTACCAGCCTGAGAGGCTCTTCCTCCAAGGACCGCTGGGGACTTTTCTTATGTGATTTTATCAAATGATTGCAACTCCTTGTATCATCCAGATATCCTGAAACCTTAAAAAGAGCAAGTATTACTCCATCCCATTGCTGGCACAACTGCTTCTTAATACCCAACTCCCTCTTCTAAGTTTGCATTTTTATTATATGACCTTTTCCTCCAAGCAGTGAGTTTTTAACTGAGCAATAGCAAATTGCAGCTGAGGAAAGTAGATAGAAAATGCAAAATCACTCTACGGTATGTAGCTTTTTAATCGCATTCCCATATTCAGTAAAAGTAATGAGATTTCTTGTTTATATTTGTAATCAGCAGAGGCAACTGACTGTGATGAGAAGCCGGACATTTCTCTACTACAAACAGGTAAAATGCATTAAAATTTTTATCAGCTTCCAATGTGTGTGTTTATTTATGGCACAGAAGCAGTTTTCAATAATCCTGGTGTGCCATATACAGTCTGGTAATTGCACACAGGACCCAGCTATTTTAAGTTTTGAATAGCCTGTATTAAAAAACAAATGCATCAGAATCTTACAATTTCCCCCTCTATTTCACACTCATAAAACCTGAAGGTTCATGGTAGCAGCTAAGCTAATAAGGCCAGTAAGTTACCCTTCTTACACCAGATAGGGACTTGCGCTCATCCCTGGTATTTCTGGGAGTTTTTTTGATTCTTAACGGAGTTATTGGTAGGGACAAACATAATTTGTATTGTAGTATCTGTTCAGTTGTCCAAGGTATTAGCAATAATATCTTGGGTTCACAGAAGGATTGCGAAGATATTTATATGCTAGTTAAGTGTTGGTTTACTTTTTCTTGAAGTGCAGCCACCCTGCCTTAAAAGCCTGACAGTTGCTAAACAGCAGCTTAGCTATGCAGCTGTGTGGACTAGGAAATAAAATTTTTGCACGCTGTTGCACGTGGTGTTGAAATCAAGACAGGTTGAGACTGAAATTTTAAGCACCCTCTCATTAGGAGTCAGTCCATCAATAGGTGCCCCGATGATAGGAGCTGAGCTGCCATCCTCTGAAAATCCAGTGGGGCCAGAGTCCGGGGAGATGGTCATTTCCCTGCATTACAGAGTCATTTCCCTGCAATTTCACCAAGATGCTGCCTGTTATCCCCAAAGCCAAATTAAAAGGAGGGAAGATCTTGAGCAGACAAATAGGGTCATGGATTATGGTGCATTTTTATTATATTCCTAAGGTGGGTGGTTGGAGATCAGCGATGCTATTGCTGTGAAGAACGGGGCAGGACTGATACTGGGTTGCTGAGCGCATGGCATGCTACCTGGAGGCTATGGGGTGGACGGGAGAGTACTAGTACCACCGCAGCATCTGTCTCTTGTGCAGGGGCTTCCTAATCTCTCTTGCCTAAGGGCTGGAGAAGGAGCTTTCACACACCCGCTGCTGTGTGCCGGAGCAGCAGCTGCCAGCCGTGGAGCGCTGTCGGTTGAAATCCCGCTGTCGGAGCACGTGCAGTTACTAAGGAATAGGACTAGCGAAGCAGTTGGGAGGACAAGCAGCTATAGTCTTGTTCTGGCATGGACCCAGTGGGGGCTGGGAGCACGCACTGACTGTGAGCCGCCGCGCTGCTTTCTTGGCCAGCCGCTGAGTATTTTAGGGTACGGTTGTGATAATAGATGCAGGAAGCTCTGGTTTGAAAGGTCTCTTCCCAGTGACATCCTGTTCGTTTCTTTTATCAGGGAGGGAAGCAATTGCGTTGCAAGAGAACCCTCATAAAGGTTGCTAATGCGACGTAGTGTTATCTTTTCATTGCTCTGGTAATCGTATTAAGGAGCAGAATTATCGGATTGCTGCGCTTTTCTTCGAGCACAGTTTCTGTAGTTACTACTTGCATCGTACGTCATTCGTGGAAATGAGTGTGCTGAGATGGTTGTGGTAGAGAAGACGACTCCCTTTCCACTCCACAGCAGATCACCATTGCAGTCTGCTTGCTCCTACACCTTCAAGCATCCAAGCATGCACAGTTTTTGAGATGAAATGTTTCCTTTGAGATGTATACCTCTCCATACTATCTGTGGAAGGACGCCTAAATAAACCACGCTGCAATTTGCATTGGTGGGGGAGGTGATGCTCACAGGCTGTAAGCCAAGTGTTTGACTCACACCCATTATTATATGTGTGCGAGTGCCTCTTTATAGTATGTATCCATGTAATATCATACTGTTCTTGGAAGCAAATGATTTAAAGTGATATACAGACAGTACAATGACAGTAATTATGATAGAGAGCCAAAATGCAGATGCTTTCTATCAAGGAGTGTAGCGAAAGAGGTGGAATATAACTTTTACAGAGGTCTTTCCCTCTCTTAGTACAGCTGGTTTTATAAAGGGGTGTTACTGACAGGTTCTTTAAAGAGAGCCTTTGTGCAATTTATTCAGCTGCCTTCTCTGTTTAGCTTGAAACATCTTTGGGGAAGAGTCTCACTGACTCTGTGTACAGTGCCTGGCGCAATAGGCCTCGGTTGCAGATGACGACTAATATCGGATAAATCACAGCCTCAAGTTGTGCCAGGGAAGGTTTAGATTGGATATTAGGAAAAATTTCTTCACCAAAAAGGTTGTCAAGCATTGGAACAGGCTGCCCAGGGAAGTGGTTGAATCACCATCTCTGGAGGTATTTAAAAGACGTGTAGATGTGGCGCTGAGGGACATGGTTTAGTGGTGGACTTGGCAGTGTTAGGTTAACGGTTGGACTTGATGATCTTAAGGGTCTTTTCCAACCTAAATGATTCGATGATTCTATGATCAGTGGTTAACCTGCTGTGTTACTGGAATAAAACCAGACTGAATTGGATTGCATGAGGAGGGTCTTGCTGGAGACTGGATGGGGAGAAAAGGTGGGGTAGGGAAGCTATTTATGACAGACATCAGACGGTTGCTCTCCTGGTCTTCAAGAATTGAACAAACTTGTGAAGCAAAAGCGCCCAGAGTGAATGATTTGAATCAATGGTAAGTGTTGGTGCAAAAAAAAGGGAAAACTCAGATGCCTTTAATCTGCCTTTTCTGCTCAGTTAGTCCTGCCTGTGATGCTGGCAACGTTATGAACAAGATCTGGGTATATATGGACTATCGATGCTGAAATGCCTCAACCTACACATTTTTGGATCACAGCCTATGGTTGACACTTCAGTGGAGACACCTCAGTTAGAAGTGTGGTTGCTCTCAGCTCTCTTCATCGTTGGTGGGAAGAGGGCTGCTTCCAGAGAGAAGGTCAGATCAGCTAAGGTCATGTTTAGAGGTGTCTCTCCTTTGTGCTGGCAGGACTGGGCTCTGGGTGCAGTTAATTGGCATTGGTGCCTACAGCCGGGTTTGAACTTGCTCCCTCTGTGCCCACAATTAGCAAAGTCCTGAACTTTGAGGAGAGCAAGGGGTGTTTTGTTTTCAAAACCTTCTTTTGGAACTCAAAAGCTGTGTAAAAAAACGGAGCTGGTACATCCTCATAAAACTAAGGAAGACATTTTTGCCCAATTATATTTTAGCACTTCTGAGCAGAAATCATGCTCCCATTTTAAAATCACCCTCAATGCTAAGAGGGCCTTTGCTTTAAAAGCTGTTGATTGAAGGGTGTTTAAAGTAAATTGGAAGAACTGTGGCAGTTAAACTTGCTGGGAACTTTGGTGCATTGACAGATACATCTCAAGAAAATACTAGAACTGTCTCTAACAAATGTTGTCAAAGCTCAGGTCTTCCACATTTCCAGCTTTTGCACCTACCAAAAGCTGAAGGCTGTGTCCAGACCTGAGCTGAGACAGATCAGTCAGCTCCGGGAGTAATTACCGTGGACTAAGTGGAAAGTCTGATTAGTTTCTCGGTGATACAGGAACCTGGAAGGTGTGAGATAGATCTTTATCAGGATGAAGATGTGGCAGCTTTTAGAGCCTTTCTGTATAAGTTGATATTGCAAAAAGGCTCATCTTATTTTGGTCTACAATTTACACAAAGCATCTGGATTTTGTGTTTTTTTTTTAAAAAAAAATGCATACCCCGTAAGTTCCGCATGTGGAAACAAATGTAAGCCAGCTGCAACACCCTTTTCTTGAATCCTCATCTTGAAAATTGCATTTGAAAGATATATGCAGCCCAGGACCATGAGAGAGCCCTCCTTACACCTGTGCTTTGGGCCACA
The DNA here is from genome assembly GCF_965638725.1 of Aptenodytes patagonicus. Lineage (NCBI taxonomy): Eukaryota > Metazoa > Chordata > Aves > Sphenisciformes > Spheniscidae > Aptenodytes > Aptenodytes patagonicus. Next base: position 7,044,531 of record NC_134949.1, on the reverse strand, counting down.
GTTGTGCTGAGAGTTTGTATAGTTTCTCCACACTGGGGTTAATTTCAAGATGAGAAAGAATTTTGATATCCCTAAAAGAAGCCGAAACACCAACATCCCAATCCTCAGGTCCAGGGGTGACACAGCTTTGTGAAAAGATGAGAGCAATCTCTCGGTAAAGAAACAGATGATAAGAAAACAGCAACGGTCCAATTCTATATAGGTTGTCTCCTTTTCTCTTGAAATACAATATCAGGAAAACAAAACTTCAAAAAAAAAAAAAACCTTTTTGAAACCTTAAATATAAATCCTTTATTGTAATATAAATCCTTATCCTTTCAGTGCATGATTGTATGAGTCTTCCCTTTTCATTGGGCTGTATTTGCCTCTCAGGCTGATTGATGTCTGTCTCCTATTTCCCTGTGTTCTTAGCGCTCTAGTTGTAATTCTTCTGTCCATCTTTCATTGTTCTGTTTAGAACAAGCACATTCTTAAAGTGCTTTAAAAAAGACGGGATATAATCATACCGCGCACCTTTTTTTAATATATATACATATTCTCCCATATGCATTTAGACTGCTGTGGAGTGGTGGGGGTTTTTTTTCCAAAGAAGATCCCAAAGTACGTACTCTAGGTTTAAAATTCATGTGGTGCTTTTTTCACTTCTTCAGAACCGTAACTTCAAAGGGGTGAGCATCGCAGAGCAGTTTGTGCCGAAGTCTAATGCAGCGCTTTGCATCTGAAGTGGGGTGCACTATAGATTGTGTGAAAAACTTCGCTGGCAAATTCTGTATTTGGAAAAATCTATTTAATTTGCTTTCTTTAGCCAGCTGAGCTCTACTCTAAATGGAATTCAGCAGCCGCTGCCTGCGTACACACCAGCAGTTCAGCCCCATCACAAATTAAAGTTAGAATTCAAATATGTAATTTCCATAATTTTAATTTTTTTTTTTTTTTGCAAATTACTGATTTCTTAAATTTTATATTTTTTAACTGATTTCTTCAAACTCTTTCTTCCTTCAGGTAACCTTTTCGACACCACAACAGATCATCTGATAGACGCAAACCTAGATTTTTCAGCTTAAATTTTACATCCTGCATCAGTGTTCTTAGTGGGTAGAAACATCCTCTCCTCTGAGTAATGTTCCCGCAAGATCGGCGCGAGAACTTCAGCGTACCGCAAGACGTGGACATCCACACCGTTTTCCCTTCAAGTTTGTGTTGGTTCATGCATTTTCCATGTAACCTCAAATAACGAAACCGCCAGATTGCTTCACTGTCCTTCATCTTAATTAAAGATGATTTCCCTCCGTATCCAATGCATTATTTAATTAGCGGGGTATCCACTCTGAAGACATTCTCTTGCCTTTGTTTTTCCTCCATGATTGTATTTTTCCACGTGATTGTATGCTTGCCAGCAGTGTTTCGTCTTAAGCCACGCAGAGGTGAATACACGCAGTCGGGTGATTCTTCCCGTCCCCGGGGAGCGGGGTGGCATCTCTCTCCATCACGAACCCCGGGGGCTCGATGAGCATTTGACTCGGCGAAGCTCTTTGCTCCTGCAGACCCACTTTTCCTTTCCTGCCTGCTGTGGTACCGATGACCAGTCGTACGCAGCTGTGATTAAAAAGTCCTCGCTGGGTTTAGCAGGAAATAAAGCAGGATTCCTCCCAGCAGTGCCCGGTTTCCTAATTATAGCAAAGAGAAGCTATTCCGCAAACAACTTCCCCTGCGTGGTCCTAGTGGGATGGCTCTCGAGCATCTTTGTAGTGCAGATCGCTGGAGGCGGTCGTTCTCCCCCCCCAGCTTGCCCTCCACCTCAATCTCAAAACGTCTTAGTTTGCCGATTTCCAGGAAGAGGGTCTGCACACTGTGATTTTTCAACCACTGCCCTTGGCAACAATATTCACCTTTTCTTTTTTTTTAAAGTCATCTTTTGACTGGCACTCTATTGATATCTCAGCAGTTAAGATGAGTGAATCGATCAAGAAATTGCACTACCCTCTTAGACGCTGAAAGGGTCGGTCCTTTCAGGTCAGGGCTAAGGTAAAATCGTACGCAGCCCTCCATGCAAACCTTCACTTCTGCACCTTTCATCAGCACTAAATTCACTTTAAAAATGTCAGGAAAAAGTCTAGAAGGTCTTACCTGCAACATCTATTGATCACCAGGCAGTTTGAGCGTGTTTCCTGCAATTGGAGGGAGAGCTTGCTAGAGCCTTTACCATTCTGTTTCCTTTCCCTGTGTATATTTTAGGTGCATCTTTTTTTCTTTGGAAACTATTTGGCCTTTGAGTGTCTCAACAGAAGTGTTATTACAGAGTGGGATGGTTTTCAAAGTATTTAATCTGTCTTTTTAATAATCCTAAAGCCTGTTTTCTCAGACGTCGCCGAATGCCCACAAATAAGGCCAAAGCCAACGGGGAGCGGTTTGTTCTCTCGGCACCTGAGAAACCAGGCTCCCAGCCCTTCCCCACCCACCTACCATGGACTTTTAGGAATGACCGTGTTCTCTCTGAAACTGTGGAATAGATCGAATGTGCACTGCAAACCTTAAAATTTGAGTCTTTCCTTCCTTCATGGCTTGGAGTTGCCTGCATTGGGCAGGGGGCACCGGTCCGTTGTGTCCGTATCGTAACCCTTCAGAACGGAATCAGCGTTTTGTAAATTTGGAAGATTGCATTTGTGTTTACTTACTGTGACTGCTGTTCAGACTTTCTTCAGAAATCTTTTTATAGGGTTTATTAGAGAGAAGAAGAAAAAAAATCATTCCATATTTAGGTAAAAATGTCTCAATCTTCTGTATATATGTTTTATTAATATGTAAATATTTAGATATTTTTAAATTACTATGTTCTTAATAAAGCGATAAGGGACTAGTTGTGAAATGGTGTATAACATTGTGTCGTGTTATCGATCTCTGGGAAACCCTCTTTGTCAGTCCAGAAAAGAAAACCTACAATAAATAACTTTAATTGCACCTGCGTTCCTGTGTTGTGTGCTGGATTCCCATATTTCGGAGGAATTACCGAGCAATTAGTGGACTATGTAGGGAAATGTATAGGAAAACCCTAAAAGTTACCACCACAATACTATTTTTCCAGCTGGCTCAGACGGAAACTGTGCTGCCTGCCAATCACAACGATGTCTATATCCAATCGCATAATAACTCTTGAGTATTAAGTGCTGATATGCTTGAAGTCTAATTTTAATTGAATTAGGTGCCTTTATAATCTGCACTTAAAAGGTTAAGCTCTGCTTCTATGGAAACAACACATAGGAAGGACAAACCAATACTCATAATTTGGAGTAGCTGCAAAGATGTATGCTCGGTAATTTATTATCACACCCTCATCAAATGTTGTTTAGCCTTAGAAAATATTTCCTGCAAAAACATGTTCCTGGTAATCTTCCATCAATTACGAGGAGCCAGTGAAGTGAAAGAGTGGCTCACCACACCTTTTCTGCTTTTTATAAGGGGTGCTAGGGATAAATCGCTGGTAAAAAGTCTAGTGACAGTTCCCCTTACACTTCGGTGGCTGCACAGATCAGTTGAAGCCTGGTGCACTTCTTGCATCCGTGTGACATGGTGTGAGTCAGCTCAGTCCCGCTCCACTGGGGAGCATTGAAAGAGCAAGTAAATCATAGAATCACAGAACGGTTTGGGTTGGAAGGGACCTCTAAAGGTCATCTAGTCCAACCCCCCTGCCGTGGGCAGGGACATCTTCAACTGATCAGGTTGCTCAGAGCCCCGTCCAACCTGACCTTGAATGTTTCCAGGGATGGGGCAGCCACCACCTCTCTGGGCAACCTGTGCCACTGTCTCACCAGCCTCAGCATAAAATATTTCTTCCTTACGTCCAATCTAAACCTACCCTCTTTCAGTTCAAAACTGTTGCCCCTTGTCCTGTCACTACAGGCCCTGCTCAAAAGCCCCTCTCCGTCTTTCTTATAAGCCCCCTTTAAGTACTGATAGGCTGCAATAAGGTCTCCCCAAAGCCTTCTCTTCTCCAGGCTGAACAACCCCAACTCTCTCAGACTTTCTTCATAGGAGAGGTGTTCCATCCCCCTGACCATTTTCACGGCCCTCCTCTGGACCCGCTCCAACAGATCCGTGTGTGTCTTGTGTTGGGGACCCCAGAGCTGGACGCAGTACTGCAGGTGGGGTCTCACCAGGGCAGAGTAGAGGGGCAGAATCCCCTCCCTCGACCTGCTGGCCACGCTGCTTGTGATGCAGCCCAGGATACGATTGGCCTTCTGGGCTGCGAGCGCACATTGCTGGCTCATGTCCAGCTTTTCATCCACCAGTACCCCCAAGTCCTTCTCAGCAGGGCTGCTCTCAATCCCTTCGTCCCCCAGCCTGTATTGATACCGGGGGTTGCCCCGACCCAGGTGCAGGACCTTGCACTTGGCCTTGTTAAACCTCATGAGGGTCACACGGGCCCACTTCTTCAGTCTTCCAAGGTCAACAGCAATTGCTGGCGCCCTCCACATGCCCACAGATTGGCTTCAGATCTGAATGCAACTCACCACTCATAAAATTAGGGATCTTCCACCTTGATGGAACAAATCCATCCTTCGCTAAACAACAGGTATTTTCACTCGTCTGCTCTGCACTGCAAGTCATCCCCAAAAGTGTGGCTCTGTTTGGCTTGTTTTTTTTAAACAGGGGGCAGGTTAATACACCATTATTTGTAATGTTAAGTGGAATGACTGTCTTTAAGATACAATTAGGAGTGAGAAATGTCGCTGTGCACCAGGATCTGGAAGGTACTAAATCTCATTGTGCTGCAAAGCCACCAGCAAGTACTGCTGCAAGGTTGTGGTTTCACCTGTTGAAACGGCTTCAGGATGGAGCAAGCGCTGTTGCCAGCATTTGCACGTGGGCTCCAGCTGAGCTCCAGCATCCTCACTGGGCCATTTGGCCAGTGCGTCCCTCTGTCCTGTGTAGAGGACACTAGAGATTAATACTTTGGGTGAAAAAAATCCTTCTGAAGCTTAAGAGGAAAAAGGATATCCTCCTGGTAACATGAAAGGAAACTGGAGCCTGGGCTTTATAAAAAATGCATTAATTGTGAGACAAGAAGAAAGTCATCTCAAGTGCCTGTGACATGTTGGTTTAGAAATGGCTGGCTGAGTCTTTCAGGGGAAACACACGCCATCACGTCAGAGTGGTTTGGGGATGGGTGGTCCTGATGTAGCCAACCCTCCTGGAGACAAACATTCTCACCCAAAAACTTCCCTCTGCTGAGGTCATGATGCCTCACTGGAAAATGCATCTGTCCTCCACTGGGGAGGAGAGGGGGAACGCTCCCAGGAAAAACGCACCATGCCGACAGCAGACACCCTCCACTACTGCCTCGGCCTCCTAGAGAGACAGACATAGCCAGGATTTTGCAAGACTTTGCAAAAAATAAACCCCTTGTGCACGTTCTCCCCCAAATCTAAAGTAGCAAAATGCCTTGTAGGAGGTGCCGAGACATCCTTTCTCCCTCTTGCTGGCTCTCCCGCTGCTCGAGCATCCCCATGGCCAGGCTGGGGTGAGCGCCTTCACCCCTTCCCTGCCACGCTGTCATCACAGAAAGGCGCGAGAGGGCTTTGTACAAGTAGGTCAGGTATGATTTCTCATCCGCTGAATGCTAATAAAAGCCACCGATGTGAAACCTATAACATTATGTGTATAAATAATTTAGCTCCGGTGTGTAAGCATTGATTCTGGGCTTTAAAAAAAAAGAAATAATTCCATCAGCTTTTTCCCCTCCCCTCCATGCATATGTCATTACGCCTGACTGCTAACAGGGGCAGAAAATAGCTGATACTTGGGGAATTTGGAAATCAGGGGGACACACCCCTTGTGTTTCTGCACTGGCTCCTTCCTCCACTCAGATCCTCAGAGGTATAGAGGAATCAGGATGAGCGAGGCAGCTAATTAGGAATAAAGACATCATTCTGGCTTGTAATTGCAATTAATCATTGACCAGAGGGATGGTGGTAAGAGAAGAGGCTGTGTTTCATGACCCATGTTCTCACCTTCACTCCTCTCGCTCCCTTGGACGGATGCAGGCACCGGGTTCTCCCCATGAAGCACCCATCTGACCTTTCTAGCAGCTGTCTTCAGATGAGCTGTTTTGCCCCAAAATTGCCCTCTGGAGGAGTCCTCACAGGGTGTCCAAGCCCACCATGAGCTGACCTTGTGGGTCTCCAGCTCTGGAAGACCTCATCACAGCAGAGCAAGGAAATAATTGCAGAATAGCAATAGCATCCCTTGGAGAGTAAATCCACCCATCAAGAGTGGCTGCAAGGGGCGAGCAAGGCCCCATGGCTGGAAACATTGGGCCAAGGCCAAGAAGGAGCTGCTTTAGCTCGCCCTTGCCCTTGTGAGACCCTCTGGAGGGAGCTTTGCCAAGGATTATGAACTGGTGTGGTGGGTAGCATGCCATTAGCTGGACCCTGGGCCCAAAATTTGCCAAACTGGTCCATAATCTCGCCAAACTGGTCCGTAATCTTTCCTGAAGGTCTGGGGAGACGAATGGTCCACTGATGGTTGCCTTCCCGTGGGGTTTGTTCCAGCGTAGCTTTGCATTAAAGCATTCACGCCACCATGGTTGCCCTCAAAGCTGCCACCTGGCATGGGATGAAGACCTTCATCTACCTCTGCCCGGCAAGACCCATCATGGGTGGGAGGACCGTGGTGGCCCATGGCACTGGAGCCCAGCCGCGGGGCCGGTAACCACCACTGTGGTCAGGGATGTCCCTTGGTCGTGTCCATCATCAGCATGGCCAGGACAAAAGTCAACCTCAGGCGATACCTGCACAGGTCAGGGTGGATGGAAAAGCCCAACCCATGTAGCTCTGCCATCCACTGATGCTCAGGTGGCCTCGGGGACTTGCCCTGCCCCGGAGTGATTCAGCAAACCATCTTATGGACAGCGCATGCACGCTGGGAGGTGGTCCTGCACTCCAGCAAAGGAAATCAGTCCAGGAGACTTACAAAAAAAACCTCATTGGCAGCAACGCTCCCACCCCGCAGCATCCCTGCTCCGCTTTTGCCCCATGCCCAGCACTGCCCCAGAGGCACCGGGCGAAAGCGAGTGTGGGCTGGAGGGGGGTGAGGGCGACATCCGTGTGTCAGGAAGCTGTGAGCCCATGGCAACTCCCCGATGAGTCGCTGTGAAGTTGGCACAGAGGGATCTGGACTGCAACCAGCATGTGGCTATTGCTGTTACCACGGCTTAGAGAAAGCAAAGATGAATGTAATCATTTAATCCTGAGAGATTTCAGGATTCACTGACTGTACTTCATGTCTCCATTCATTGCGGCACAGGGGATGTGTGTAAACTGCTCTGCTCTTAGCTGGACCTCTGCTCCCAGCTGATTCCCCTTCCCCTGAGCTCCTACATGTGCACTCAGACCCCAACTCTCCCTACTGCCACATCTCTGCCTCCTGCCGCTGTGGCGCGGCAGTGGCGGGTCCTGCCTGCAGCATCCGACCTCCTTTTCAGCTGGTGAGAATGGTGATACCATCCACCCTTGGATTTCTTGACTTATTTTTTCTGGTGATGGCTCGAGCCCCAAAGTCCGCAGACCTCCACCTTCCCGGAGCGCACGTTGCCTTGCCTGATGTGGGGTATCCGCTTCCTACCTCTCCATCCACCCTGCTCGTATGGGGCTGATGCCATGGGGAGAGCCAAGGACAGCCAGACCAGGCTGGATGCCCTGGGGGGAACAGGGCTTGCCTCGGGGTTAGAAACACCCTTTACCTGCATAAAATTTAACTGGACACCCAGGTGCTGCTGGTCCCCAGGGAGGGGAGCCAGGACACAGAGGCAGATGTGCTGCATCCCATGGAGATGGAGTGTGGGGTGCTGCTGCAAGACCACCTCCATTTCCTGGCTCCTCTGCCCATAAGGGCATCACCTTCCTGGCTTCATCACCTGGAGAGCATAAAGTGTGCCAAACCCCACTGCATTAACATAGATTTTGCATTTAACATTTATTACAGCAACGACCTCCCACATGGTTCCTTCGCTGCCCTTCACTGAGCATGATGGATCATCCCCCATCTCTCATATAATGTCCCTTTGGGGAAGCCTTAGAGCAGCGGAGACTCCTGCCTCGGCCACAGGTCACCCACGCGCAGGCTCCCAACACCCATTCCAGTGGGGTGTTGTCCCCTGGGATCTCCATCTAGCCCCGTGGCCAGAGCCAGGCAGTGAGGACCTCCTCCTTCCCCAGGCTGTCTCGCCTCTCCCTTGTTTTTTATTTCCATCTCCTGTTCTGCGACGATGTTCTCCCCTGCCCCATCCCTCCCTGCTGCAGGAGGGGACACCTCTTCGGGCTGGTGGGGAAAAGCCCGGGCTGAAGATGCGCCCGCAGGTGTGACGGACCTGCCGGGAGGATGATGGACACCTTCTGCTTGCCCCATCCGTGACACCCCTGTTCTCTGGAGGAGCTGCAGGCAGGAGCAGGAGGTGCTGGCAACCCGGGGAAGCCACAGCCGCAGACCTCGTCCCAGGCTGCCAGGCTTTCCCTGCAAGCTAGCATTCACTTTAGTGAATAGAGGTGGATGCTTTCTCCAGAATAAAATCTCTTAGAGCTGGGGATTGCTTTTGGAGAGCTTCTGGTAACTCCACTTGTTGCTGTGCAGGTCGGAGGCCCAGGTTCATGGCCAAGGTTTATGCCATTCTTGCTCTGGGTGAAACCATTGCACTTCTTTTCAAGCTAGGCAGCAGATCAAACAAGCTCAACTGAGGGAACGTGAGGGCTCAATCTGGGGGGTGATTTCACCTCGAGGAGGATGTTGCAGAAGTCTCAGCCTGCAGCTTTGCTGCTCAGCAGTGCTGGGTTAGCTCTAGCCCTGGGGGAGACAGAGCTGCTTGGGGAGGACAGAGACCTGCAGATCTGCTGCCCCATCCACTTCAGGGGCATGTACCTCTATGCTGCACGCCCAACGCTGGTCTCTGCGTTACCATGCGCAACACTTTGCGTGGTGGGCACATCCTTTTCCACAAGCAGAGAGGCTATCAGCTTCACTAGCACAGCCAAGGCCAGAGCATGGAATCACAGAAGGGTTTGGGTTGGAAGGGACCTCTAAAGGTCATCTAGTCCAACCCCCCTGCCATGGGCAGGGACATCTTCAACTAGATCAGGTTGCTCAGAGCCCCGTCCAACCTGACCTTGAACGTTTCCAGGGATGGGGCATCCACCACCTCTCTGGGCAACCTGTGCCAGTGTTTCACCACCCTCAGCATAAAATATTTCTTCCTTATGTCCAATCTAAACCTACCCTCTTTCAGTTCAAAACTGTTGCCCCTTGTCCTGTCACTACAGGCCCTGGTAAAAAGCCCCTCTCCGTCTTTCTTATAAGCCCCCTTTAAATTTTGAAAAGCCACAATAAGGTCTCCCCAGAGCTTTCCTTTCTCCAGGCTGAACAACCCCAACTCTCTCAGCCTTTCTTCATAGGAGAGGTGTTCCATCCCCCTGATCATCTTTGTGACCCTCCTCTGGACCCGCTCCAACAGGTCCGTGTCTTTCTTATGCTGCGGGCTCCAGAGCTGGACGCAGTACTGCAGGTGGGGTCTCAGCAGAGCAGAGTAGAGGGGCAGAATCCCCTCCCTCGACCTGCTGGCCACGCTGCTTGTGATGCAGCCCAGGATACGATTGGCCTTCTGGGCTGCGAGCGCACATTGCTGGCTCATGTCCAGCTTTTCATCCACCAGTACCCCCAAGTCCTTCCCGTCAGGGCTGCTCTCAATCCCTTCATTCCCCAGTCTGCATTGATACCAGCGGCTGCCCCGACCCAGGTGCAGGACCTTGCACCTGACCTTGTTGATCCTCATGAGGTTCACATGGGTCTACTCCTTCAGCCTGTCCAGGTCCCTCTGGATGGCATCTCTTCCCTCTAGCAAATCAGCTGCACCACTCAGCTTGGTGTCATCTGCAAACTTGCTGAGGGTGCACTCAATCCCACTGTCTATGTTATTGATGAAGATATTAAGTCATACTGGTCCCAGTACGAACCCTTGAGGGACACCACTCATTACTGGTTCCACTTGGACATTGTGAAGTTGACTGCAACTCTTTGGACGCAGCCATCCAGCCAGTTTCTTATCCATCTAACAGTCCAACCATCAAACCCATAGCTCTCCAACTTAGAGGCAGGAGTGTTGTGGAGGACCGTATCAAAGGCCTTACAGAAGCCCTGAACCCCATCACTGCAGTTTGTAGGTCACATAGGATCTAACACTGAAGAGTAATCAGGTAGCAGCCTGTCTTGCCCAGGGTCTGTCTTAGCCTTGTCACAGAGTCAGGGATGCTCCCGTCCACTGTAACCCCCTCTGTGTTGGGTCTAGCGGTGCTGTGGGGCTCCTCTTCACCTGACCCTGCAAATCAGGTGTTAGCAGATGCATGCAGGATGTTGGCACAGCAACGCGCCCGGCTGCCACCTGCCCATGAGGCTCAGACCCAGGAAAACCCAACCTTTGTGCCCACAGCCGGGACACAGAAGCTCCATCTCCGGGTGTGCAAACCGCCTGTTTCACGCTGCAAGTTTTGCTAAGCGAAACTGGGAGGCAGGACACTGCTGGGCCGACCTTGAATAACTCTCACATCTTCTCCGTCCTCCTCCACCCCTGTGTCCGGGGGGGAAGATGAACCCACTGACCCCACGCACAAACTAGTTTGTTTTCATCCGACGCAAACCCCTCTGCAAGTGTGAAGGTTAATGCACAGGCAGCGCCGTGCCCTTGGAGAGATGGTTTGCTGGCGAACCCTAGATCTCTTCCTCCAGAAACAAATTGCTCTTCAACTATTGCCATCTTGTGGCGTCTGTGACCCGTTACTTGTTCCTTTTATCTGCTAATGGTGTTGGTGAGAATCAGCAATGTACACAGGCTATTTTAAAATGAAATGTAAATGAATCAGAAATGCCTACGGAGGAGCCATTAGCATAAATCCAATCAAAGGGCTTTGTTTAACTTGTTAAAAATGACTAAATATTTGGTGAGTGTGGGTGGGCAAGGTGATTCTTGCTCACACTTGGGAAGTTTTAGAAGCAAAACTAACGCTGATACCTTAAATGGCTGAACTTAAAAGCAATTTTCTACCCCGAACTCTGCCTCCTTGGTCTATAACTCGCTGGAATATCATTGCCTGTTCAAGGAGATCACCTCTAAAATATTATCTTTGCTTTTAATAGCGGTCAACTCACTCAACAAGGATATTTGGACTCTGTCATGAGCATTGCAGGGGTCTTCTGGCAGTGGAGAGTCCCTTGGAGCAAACCCTGCCCTTCCCAGTCATGCCAATGGTCCCCCCAGGTGGGATGCTGGGGGTGCAATGCAAGACGGCACCACCAGCTGTGGAGGACCACCCTGACCTGCCTGTGTTATGCACCACCAAGATCACCTTGGGCATGATAGACTAGATATAAGGAAGACATTTTTTTATGCTGAGGGTGGTGAAACACTGGCCCAGGTTGCCCAGAGAGGTGGTGGATGCCCCATCCCTGGAAACATTCCAGGTCAGGTTGGACGGGGCTCTGAGCAACCTGATCTAGTTGAAGATGTCCCTGCCCACGGCAGGGGGGTTGGACTAGATGACCTTTAAAGGTTCCTTCCAACCCAAACCATTCTATGATTCTATGAGCAAGAGCTGTCCCAGTGCCTATAGCCTTTGTCCAAACTGGTAAGACTGGGTTGGGTTCACTGCTCTGTCCCTGGCGCTATCTGCTGAGTGTCAGGAGGTGCACGTGAGGCTGATGTTTGGGGGCAGTTTAAGTGGCACAAGCAGACCTGCCAGCAGCCCCCTGTGTTTCTCTGCTGCAGTCCACCCATCCCGTGTCCCCTCCTCACACTCCAACATTCACAGCAGCTTTTGGGGAGCCACCCAGATTAAACCAACCCAAAAAAAGGGGGGGAAAACCCATTTTTTTTGAGCCCACATCTATTCCCTGACCCATCAGTTACACTGTAGACTAAGTGCTAAGAATATTAGTCATAGCAAGGTTTGGCTCTACAGCTTGGATTAAATCAAATAACTGATTTAAAAGCAACGCTCAGACTTGGCTCTGCAGTGACTCCTTGGACTCCACAGGCATCACTCGAGCAAGCGGCGGACGGGGCTTGGGGCAACACTTTGCATTTGGGAAAAGCAGCTCTTTCCCGCTGGTTCGCTCTCTGGCGCGGGGTTGCATCAGGGTGGGTGTTAATTGCATTTCTGGAAATCAAAGCAGCCAGCGCTGGGACTGTTTGCTGATTTTCGCTTTGCTGCTTTCCCCCAAGCACTACCCGTCAGCCGGCTTTGCTTTCCCATCTGCACGGGAAAATACTTCACCCGGAGTGATGTCTTTCCCCAGGGACCCCCAAGCTGCCCCGAGCATTCGCCCCTTTCCACAGGCTTATCCTGCTGCCCGAGCGTGAGGTCCTGCAAAGACGGATGCTGCCGTGGAGAGTTTACTAAATGCCAATCCTGGGCACAAATCCTGGGAAAATACACTCGGAATTGGCTGCAGCAGGGGGCAGTGGGATGCAGGGGGTGGGAAAGAAATGGAGAAATGGGAAGATTTAACAGCGCGATCATTGCTCTCCCTGTGTGTTTCGGTGTTTTTTTTCTTTTAAATGCTGGAAAAAAGCCCTTCAGGAGGATGCGGACCACCACATTACAGCACTTCCCACCGCTGCTGGGCATGCCTGCTGAGTGCAGGGCTGCATTTGGGGGTGCAGAGGCTGCAGGGAGCCCCGATGCCCTCCTCCATCCACCCCCACGTCCCAGCATGGTGGGAAGTCCAGCCTCACTGGAGGGGTCTCACCTCCTGGCAGCTCCACCGATCGCTCCCATGAAACAGCCTTTGCATCTCCCACTGCATGTAAATCAGGGGCTTTCCAGGAGTTTCTCAGGGGCGTTGCTACCTGCAGGCTTGGCTCAGCAAACCTCGCTTCCCCCCAGCTAGCTGGACTGGATGCAAGAGAGATGTTTAGGTTCCTCCTCTGCTGTGAGACTGTTATGGCAACACGCTCACATTCAGCCCCTCAAGGAGAGGAAACCACCGAACCCCTGCTTAGGGGTTTGGGTTTGGTTTGTTTTTGCTTTTCCAAAGGGAAAAATACACCATTGCACAGTGGTGATCCCTGCGGAGACAAGCAGTTGCATCGAGCACACGTGGCCTCTTCCAGGGCACCTCACCTGCAGCCCTGAGAGCACTTTGCTGACGTCACACCTATTTCCCAACGGAGGAATTGGGTGTATAAACCACTTTTCCCCATTTGCTCAAGTTTTGGGTGCCCGGTTGGCACGATCCCAGGGTGGGATTCAGCTCTGCTTTGGCAGCCAACAATTCAGGTGTGTTTAGTGGATCCTAATTAGATGCTCATCTAATGGATACTCCTGGGGCAGAAGAAAAAGCAGAGGCAGGGACAGACTTAGAGGGCTGTGTGTCACCCTACGGAGGAAAAAGGGAAGCTGGGGGCAGCAGCACCCACCACCACCACCCTGGTTTCCAGCAGGCAAAGCAGGCAGGGTTGCTGAGGTCGTTTTGCTCCTTGCAACAGCCACCTGTTTGCCCTGGGAGCTGCCTGCTTCTTTGCTCACGCATCCAGCTAGCCTCAGTTCAGCATCAAGCGCCTGGCACCTCAAAAAACAAAGCACTCAAAGCAAAACAGAGTCCAAGCTGAGGCCGTTCAGCCCATCAGTGGCAGAGGAGGGGAGCACGTCCCACCTCCATCTTGATGGGACTTGGGCAAACTCCTCTGGATGAAGCCCCAGCCCCTCTGCATCAGTCCTGCTGGGAGGTCTGAGAGGTCTTTTAAGCTGAAAGAGGGTAGATTTAGATTGGACATAAGGAAGAAACTCTTTACGATGAGGGTGGTGAGATGCTGGCACAGGTTGCCCAGAGAAGTTGTGGATGCCCCACCACTGGAAGTGTTCAAGGTCAGGTTTGAGGGGGCTTTGAGCACCCTGGTCTAGTGCAAGATGTCCCTGCCCATGGCAGGGGGGTTGGACTAGATGAACTTTAAAGGTCTCTTCCAACCCAAACCAGTCTGTGATTCTATGATTATATGGTTTAAACATCATATTTGCCTTCTGCTGGGCTCCGGCAGCAGGACGGCATTTCCCCCACAGGTCCACCTAAACTCCCACCCATCAGTACCAACACCCCCCCCAGCTACTGGGTAGGGCTGGCAGTGGTGGGAGGCAGAAAAATCCTGGATGTGGAGTAAGAAAGAAGACTCCTTGCCAAAGAAATTATCTGAAGCAGGTGGTTCCAGCTCAGAGGAACTCAATTTATATTCCCAAATGACATGCCGGGAGCTGCTCACAGCTCCATCAACAAGCACGATGCAGGCGAGGCAGATGTTTCAGCGAGTGCCAGCAGCTGGAATAGGATCGCTGGCTCAGCTCAGCTGCACCCATCGCTCCAGACAGTAATTCGGGAAGTCAGTGTTCAAGGCTCATCCCAAGGGAGCCTGTATCGGGTGGCTGCAGGTCTGGCTGGCAGGATCACACAGCCCTTTCTGAAACAAAGCGGGGTAGCGGCATGTGAAGCCGGGCGGGAGGCGAGGCTCCTGGATTATTTATAGGCTCAAGCCTTGGAAAGGATCTCGGCGCAGAAAAGCACAGGGTATGTGGGCTGTGCATGGCGCAGAAGGAGCCCCATGATGGTGATAATGGGGTCGTGCCAGTGCCAACCACATTGCAGGAGTGCCTCTCCCCAGGGCATGTCCCTGCCAAAGCTTTTTTGGCATGGGGGAATGGCAAATTTTTGGGGATGCCCAGGCTCAGTGTGGTGGGACATGGCTTGGGGAAAACGAAGCCCTGTGAAGGGTGAAGGACACATGGAGCATACTAGCAGGCAATGCAAGGCACGAGGCTTGCCTACCGAAGCAGACGTCGTCAGCACGGGTTAACTTTTGGGTCTGGATGGGGAAGGAGGTGGTTCATGTGTAGGCTGGGCAGCAGCGCTGCAGTGAGTGTGGCAGAAGCTGCTGCATTGCCTAGCCCCATGCGTTTGTTTTATTTTCCATATGGTGACCAAATGGCCAGTAACGAAGAGCAGCTCTGCAGTGTCTGCTGCTCCAGCCTGGCAGAAGTAGGGGGGGGTCGATGAAATGTTCCCCAGGTGTGACACGGTGAGGATGTCAAACAGGTTGAGACAGCAAAGGCAGGGGTGGGAACACCAAATCTAATGCAATTTTGGAGAAATGTGGGTGAGGCCAAGGGGAACTCAGCAGAAGCCACCCCTAACACTGCAAGTGGCTCTTGCAAGAGGCCGTGGGAAGAGCACACAGGCATGTCTCAGCCGCAAAGTGCCACCTTCCCAAATTGCCCACAAGGCTTCCTGGAGCCAGGCACGCTTCCACCTGAGTTACAACTCAGCCTGCCCACCTCAGGGACAGCCCTCACCACCCCAGCCCAGGGCTGATGACCGTTTGTATGAGCCATGTAAACACCCAGGCAAATAAATAGGTAGAAACTGGGAGGTGGACTTTCCCTTGGGGCTTTCGGGGTGGCCAAGTGCAGAGGCAAGGCATGATACGCTGCAAAATGGACAAGGAAGAGATGGTTGCGAGGGTGCCTCTTTATAGGAAGGGTTAGAGCAGTTTTAAAGCACAATGGTGTTTAACTGCTGGTGCAAAAGCAGCCAGCGGCCCCTGGCCAGGCACACAGCAAGAGGAGAACGAAGCACCGAGACCCCAGCAGCATTCATGTATGTGCCGCCCTCCCCATCTCGCATCAGCAATCGTTGGAAAATGGGGTCCAGGTGAGACTAGTCGGACCCCATCGACCATTCGTAGGCAGCATCACCCCGTTTGACCGGTACGCAGCGCGGGTTGGTTAGGGGCCGGTGCCGGAGCAGCACCCAGGGCTGCAGAGCCCTGGTCAGGACCCCTGCCCATAGGTGCTCCCTCCATGGCGGATGCTCACCTGGGTGCAGGGGCAGGGGGGCTCAGCCCAGCCTGACCCACCAGGGCTGGGGAGAGGGCAGCCGGGCAAAGGGAGCACCCGATCAATACAGCCTGCAAAAACGCAGAGGAAACTGCACTTCCTTAAACTGCTGTGACACACGATGGAAACATTTAATAAAAGCTGCTAGGCGGGTATCATTTATTTGGCTTTTGCCAAGGCTTTTGATAAAATCTCACGTCAGAGACTATTAAAGCACCTTATCAAAGGTTAAAGGGGAAAAGTCCCTGTTTGGCAACAGAAAACAAAGACAGGGAACATCTGCTCCTCAAAGCAAAAAGAAGCAAACACCGAGGCACAGCAGAGGCCACTACTGGCATCATTATTATTTAACAACGCTTGTGTATTAATGAGACACAGGAAGAAGAGAAAAATGAGGCAAGGAAAGCCGACGATAGCACAAACTTACTTTGCTTTGTCAAAACAGAGAGGTGGGGGAAAAGCCATACCCTGAGATGTGTTTTATAACACGAGAAATTAAATTATCACACCAAAGTTAAAGTTTTCGTATCAAAGGCCTATGATCAGCTCCACATGCCAGTGGAAGTCGTTTCAGTGCATTAAACCTAGTGTTCAGCACAAGCGGGGCCGAACCAGCTGGCCCCATTTTACCAGCCACTTCATTGTGAATTCTGCAATGAGGAAAGAAAAAAAAAAGTCACTTTCACTGTCATTTCTTACCCTGGTTTTAATCAGCAATATTTTCTCATGCTCTTGTGATGCCACAGTTTCTTGGTTACAAACATGGCAGGGGGAGGCTGCGTTGTTGTTTTTTTTTAAAAAAAGTTTCTGCTGACATTTAAGAAACAGGACAGGGAGACTTCAAACACTGATCATTTTGTAAACACCAAAATGCAGAACCAAGTCAGAAGCCTATATGGATCACAAATATTGCTTAGATTTAACCCGGATGTATATGCAACAAAGCACTTTGGCCAAAGAAGTCTGAGCTGCTAATAATCCATGCTCTGAGTCATCCAAGGAAAAAAGACTGAAGAAATGCAGGCCCTGCACCTGTAAAGGCTAAGGACATCTGTCACGTCCTCGTATAGGCACAGAAGGCAGCCAGCTTTGATGTGACTGAGCGATCAGGCAGCATCCAGGGGCTGCAGCATGGAGGGCTCTATCTTTTCTTTTTCCTTTTTGCACTTCCTAAGGTGGGCAGAGCAGACTGTTCTCATGGCATCAGACCAAATAGCTCCAGATCACGGAATTTCTGCTGGAGATTTTGTATGCAGACAGCAAAAAAGCCTTGGGGGCAGGGGGGGAGCTATTTGATCGTTTTTTAACTCTAGGAAACCATTATTCAACTCTATGAAAGTTACATGAAGCAGGTGGTTCCAGCAGGGCAGGCTCTCCCCAGGGCTGCTGGATCCATCACTACTCTTTTAGGGTTTTGCTTATGATCCTGCACCAAAAGGATGTTCCCCTGGATGCACAGGATTCCCTTTCTGATCCCACACATCCTCCAGCAGCTGTTTCAACCGTGGGGCCCCAGCAGAAGTATGGGGTACACGCATGCTGGGTGCAGCAACAGCGACCTGAAGCTGCAGCGGAGATGTGGCTCGTTGCTCCCTCTTGGCTTGTTTTGCTGGCAAAGCTGCTTTCCTGCTCCCTGCTTGCCCATGCAAAGACTCACCCCGGTGCAGGCAGGAGGGACCAGCGCACACGTCCACTGGGACACGTGCAGATCCACCTGAGGATGCTCCACCATCACCCATGCCAAGAAGCGTGCTGTTAATTAATCAGTGCAGTCAGTTATGCACAGTGCCCACCTCCGTAGCCTGGTCCTGTTCAGTTTCAGCTCTAGAGGGTCACATCCGTAACCACTACTAATGGGCTGCATGGATACCCCTGCATGTGTTTTCCTTCCTGGAGACCCTTTCTCACATCTCTGTCTTCAGATGTGACCCTCCCACCCCCAGAAACCATGGGAAGGGACAGGGGCAGCCCCTGGCACGGCAACCACGAGGCAGGTACCTCCCTCCCACTCCTGTGTATAACGCAGGGCATGAGACAGCATCACCAGACCTCACCACTTTGGCATGAATTTCCATGTATTCAGGTTTTCTTTCGGTCATGCTACCACCTGGAAATCTCAATTTATTATTTTTTTTCCCTGTATTAAAGAAATAAGTGTCTAGCCCTCATGGATGTGGAAAAAAACCATGAAAATATGATTCAGTTGCCTCTCCCCTCCAAAAAAATCAGAAAGGAAAAAAACTGTTAAGTCAAGGCTTAAAAATCAGCAACATTCATTTTTCCTTTTATCTCATGGTTTTCCTTATGTTTCATGATTTTTTTTTTTTTTTTTAAATGAGGTGCTGGTGATAGAGGCAATGGCTAAATGCTGGAGAAATGTTAGATCAGAGCATCTAATTATCACCTCTCAAGATACTTACGGGGTTTTTTTCAGACTGAAATCATCTATCAAGGAGCACGCAGAAACGATACGAAGCCAATGCTCAGCAAATCAGCTCGTATCGATGGAAATCAGAAGATCCCGAGATCTTCCGCCCCCTCTCCCTCTGAGAGGAGGGAGAGGCACCGAAGAAGAGTTCAAATTCCAGGCCAGGACTGCGGGCGCTGCGTCCTCGATTCATCTCTACTGTCAAAACCATCGGTCAAACGCCCCACGGCTGCTCACGGAGGAACAACTTCTGTGTGTCGAGCTTGAAATGATTTAGCAGAGCAACACAGAGGAGCCTGAAAATCAATTAATTAGACAAATAATATTAGTGACTTCCTAAAGGTGCTCGGTGCCGGAGGCTCCCGTGCACCTCTTGTCCTCTGCACCACGGTCCAGGGGCGCTACGTTGGTTCGGAGATAAAAAAAGTAATTAAAATCAGGCAAGAAAAGCAACATTTTAATTTCTTCTCTTTCTGCTTGTTTTTAGGCTGGACTTCTTCAAAGACGGTTGCACAAAAGGCAGTCTTTGAATTAACAAGCATTTACTTAATTAGGTACTTAATTGCAAATTACAAGAAGCGAAGTGCCTTTTTTATCTATTTGGCAATGTAAAACTGGGCCCGATGCTATCCGTAACACCAAAATCCCCTCCTTTCTGGGGAAAACTTGTCTCGCATGTAAAGCAAGGCAAGTTTTAAGTGAGAATCATTTGACTTTTGCCTTTAACTGGTTGGGAAAAGTGTCTTTAGAAGCACGCAAACCACTTTCAGGTAGAAAAATTAACCGAGAAGACGCTGGAAATCAGACTTGTTAAAGATATGTCAGATTCCAGTGATTTATGTATTGAATGTGTAAGAAAGAATGGGATGCTTTGCAAATCAGTGATGGAAAAGGGTTGACTTAGGCAAATACTCTTGGCCAAGATGGGATGTCCTGGCTGTACGGGTACTTAAACACGGCGCAGCTTTCTAGGATTGTGCTGAACTCATCACCACCCGCTTCAAAACAAGATTACATTTTTTCCTGAAGCGTGCTCCCACCCAGAATTTGGGTCAGAAAAAAGTCACCAGCTGACATACCCAGCCAGGTTGCAGCACTCCCGCTGTGGTAACTGCAGCCCTCCATGGGCCACACACCGACGGGGACCCTTGGAGATGACACCTGAGGGCTCCTCCGGCTCCCCGGAGCCACGGTCTTGGCTCTGCATGCAGAAAAATTTAGTGTTGGCCAAATTTTGCCCATCATCAAGTCCACCTGACCTCCTCGGTCTCCTTCTTGCCCAGCTTTTGGGTGCAAAATGGATCAAGTGTGACTTTTTGTCCAGTTTCTGGGCAAAATTCAGCACAGGTGGAGGACCCGGCTGTGAAGAGCGCAGGGTCTCCTCAGCTCCGGCTAAATTTCCCGCCCGAAATGCTCCCAAACCCAACGTTTTCGTTATCCAAGGACAACATCTCAGAGCGATGAATTTCACAGGGACACTTGCACTTTACCGAGGAAATGTTAAAATTTGGACAGCGAGGTTTCTCCACCCCAGGAGCTAACACCGCACACCTGCACAAAGCATCCCGCCGGGTGGGATGCGAGGAGGACTCGAGGAAACGAACCCCTTCAGCTGTCCTCGCCCTCACCGCACTAAGATTGCTTTTAAACCCCGCTTAAAAACCTGCTCTGCACCTCGGCATTACGCTTGCTCCCGAGGGCGAGCCCCCGCAAGCAGGATGCGTCCCCCCACGCGTGCCCACCCACACGCCCGCGGCGCGGTGCGACACTTGCGACCCGCCCAGCAGCGCCGGGGGGGGTTCGCGTGGCCCCACCGCGCCGCTCCCCCCCCAACCCAGGCTCCTTGCAGCGGGGAGCAGCACGCGCCCGCTCCCCACGGGGCTGCGCCCCCTTTCGCGTGGCGTGTTGCGCGCAAACCCCACCCGCGCGGAGCGCTGCGCTACGGGGGTGCAATGCGCCCTGCCCCTGCAGCCCACGCGTGCACGGCCGCGAAGGCGGGGGGGGGGGGGGGATGGAGGGATGGTTTGCAACAAGTCGCGCTGCAACAGGGCGCGCGGCACCGCCGCGTGCGCGCGCGCGGGAACGCGCCGGGGGGGAGGGGGAGAGCGCTGCGCGCGCGCGGCCGCCGAGAGGGAGGGAGCGGGGAGCGCGGCGCGAGGCGAGGCGCGGAGCGGGGAGGCGGGGGGGGGGGGGAGGGGGGGGGAGGTTTAACCCCCCCGTGCCCGGCGGCGGCCGCGGCGGTGGCATTTCTATTCAGGCGGCGCTGAGGGAGCCCGGCGCGCCCGGTGCATTGTGGGACTGGGCTGGGAGTCCCGTTCGCGGGAGGAGGCGGAGGGCGAGGAGGCGAGCCGGTAAGAGGGAGACCTGAGGAGGGAGGGAGGAGGAGGGGGGGGGTGGGGGTGCAAGGCGGGGAGATTTAAAGGGGAATTCGCCTCCGCCGTTACGCCGGGTCGGGCGCGGGGGGCGGCGCGGCGGCGCGCCGCCGGGGCGCGGGCTGCCCGCCTGGCCCCGGGCCGCGCCGCCCTCCCTCAGCCCGGCCCCGGGGGAAGGGCGGGGGAAGGAGGGGGGGGGGTGCGCCTCACCGCGCCGCCGCCGCGGCCGCTTTAAAAAAATCCGGCGCCGGCAACGGACGGGTTAAATTTTTCGCCCCGCCGACATTTTTTTTTTTTTCCCTTTTTCCCTCCTTCCCCCCCCCCCTTCCCTCCCTCCCTCCCCCTCACGGAGGGGCAGCGGCGGCGGGGGGGAGGGGGGGGGGTGCACGCGCGCGCCCAACGTTCCACCGGCCGCCCCGCGCGCGCGCGCGCGCGCCCTGGGGCTGGCGGCTCCTGCCGCCGCCGCCTGCAAACCCTGCCTCCGCCAGCGAGGGGTTAACCCCGCCCCGGCTGACATCTTACCTGCACGCACGTGCGGCCCGGACTCGCGCGGGTGTGTGTGTGTGGGGGGGGTCGCTTACCCCCGGCCGAGCCGCCCCCCGCGGGGTTTGCCCCCTCCGGGGTCTTGCTGCGTGCGCGGCTCCTCTGCACGCAGCGAGCCGGGCTGCTCTTCCTCCCCCCCGCCTCCTCCTCCTCTCCGGCTGCACAAAGAGCAACAGTGAAGGCCCTGGCTTGCTTTTAAAGGCAGCGGCTGGAAATTTAAGGTGTCCCAGAGCCATGTCTCCCCGCAGCGCTCCTCGCCGCACTCCGTGGATAAATGGTTGTTGCAGTTCCTCACCTTGTAGGTCTGAGGCGGTTGGGTTGCCGTTAATTGCTCTTGGGTTTGTTTTGGGTAGGTACCTGGCTCTAGTTCTTCCTCGCTCTCCCCTTTTGCTCCTGTGCTCTCCTCTCTCTCCTCTTTAGGGAGGCAAGGGTTAACCTTTAGGTTTTAATATTTATTATGCCGTTCTTTTAAAGTAAGAAACATCTGGGTTACGAGGTGTTTTCTTCCACTGGGGAGGGACGGTTAACGCTCGGATTGCATGCCTGCGCAGACTGCCAGTAGTCACAAGAACCTTGGGTCTTCCAAGGAAGGTTGCTCCCAGGGCAGTCTGCGAAATAGATAGTTGCACGTAGCTTTATTGAGATCTTCCTTAAAAAGTTATTGTGTCCTTGCACTGTGGATGTTTTCCATTAAATAAAATCGTCTTGTTTGTTTCAATATTTGTTTTCAAACTAGGGAACATAATTTACTGTGTCTTACAGTCCTGAAGACTGCAAAAAGTTTCTGGTAGGCTGTGGCCTCTGAATCCTTTCCTATATAAGTAGGTAGGGGGTGCTAAGCATATTGCAATTACTAGTTAGATGGAGGAAAATGTTTCCCTTGTGGGGCAAGCTGCTTTTTATAAATTTCTGGGATTAATTAGAATGAAGTGTTTAAAAAGAATGAAGGAAAAAAAAATATCCTCCTCCTTGAAAGGCTTTTGTCTCCCATTTCTGTTGACAGGTTGTTTTCCAGACACTATCTTTTTTTTTTTTTTTTTTTTTGATTGCAAGTGCTTAGTGTCCTGCATTGGAAGACAACAGCTATGAACTGAATTCATTGCTCATCCAAGACACGTTCTTGTAACTAGAGTTTGGATTACTGCCCGAGCCTGGGCTTTGGAAGATTTGTTTTAAATAAGTGCCACGCCTCCCAGAGAAGGAGGGAAAGCACTGTATAGGAGAGTTGGGCTCCACATCAGAAGTTCTCAGGGAGCTTAAAACTTCAATTCCTACAGAGTATATTCAATAATTTAGTAGACTTAAAGGTTTATGGAATGGACGTGCTTGTTAATAAGTGCTGTATAGGGGAAATCGGTTGCACGGTCTGTAGATTTCCTTCTTTCTTACATTTAGCGCTGTCGAACTTAGCGAATACCAGTCACTTGCGTTCATTTTTTTGCTTTTCAGCTTAACCTCGTAACGGCGTGACCATCAGTATCAGATTTTGTCAGCGATGCTGCTGAACTCTGTTCTTCTGGTTGTTAGGCAGGATTCTTGCTTTCTAAGAAACTACCGCAGACAGGTCGTTTTTAGTAATTCCTGAAAACTTCTTCTCTGAGAAAGATATATTGCATTTTATCACAGCCGTTCCTGTTTAGAAATCAGTGTCTCAGTTAGGCCTCTTATTAGTTTTGGAGTGTGGTGTATGTGAGTCAGAGTGGAAAAACGTTCTAAAATTAGACGTGCATTGTTAAGAATTTTATTAAATGAGTTGCATCAGTGTCTTTTTACATTACCATTTTAATGGGCAATTCTCTGTATTCTCAGTATTGTTAGCTGACTAAAAAAGGGCTCGAGAAGCAAGAAACTTTTCTTTTCAACATTTTTATGCCTGCGAGCATACTAAAAGGTAAACTGGCATGTTTATAGGTAAACCAGTCTGCTTAAATACGGCCTCTTTGTTCTTCTGTTACCTGTACTAACAGAACACTGGGCTTGCGTTTTCCCCCAAGGAGAACAGGTGTATTATGGAGTTTCAGCTTCTTACATCAGAACTGAAGCGGAGCCATTATTTGAAAAGCATCTTATTTTTGAGATTAATATGTTAATGGCTAAAATTATGACCCTGCGCTGAGCTGAGTACAAACAGATGTCTCTGCTGAGCGTGTTGCAGGATCAGGGCCCAAGTTGCCTTTTGGAAATCGGCCTCAGTGCTCTGGGAACTATTATTTCTTTCACTACCTCTGTGTTAAACGAGGTCGGTAAGTGTGTTAGATTCTTTTTTTAATGAAAAACTTATGCAGCGTATCTGGAAAAGAAATTCATTCTCTGATTCGCTTGGCATAGTTCTAGTCTTAAATGTTGGAAGGTAGGAAGAGGAGTCATTCCTTTGTAGTCTTAGAGAAATGGGTCGTGTGAAATGTGCCCGCTTGTCTTAACAAGTGAAGGACGACGTTGACTGCTTTCTCTTTCTTTTTAACTTGCTCTATGCGGAAAACTTGTTGTCTGGCAGGTCCTAGGATTTTCTAATGTTCCTTTTTTTTTTTTTGTGGTAATTAGACTGATCAGCAGAGAAACTGATACCGTTGCTCTGGGGTGGGAAAGGCCAGCAGTCTGTGCGAGAGAACCATGTCTGTTCGGGAGTCGTTTAACCCAGAAAGTTACGAACTGGACAAGAGCTTCCGTCTGACCCGATTCACTGAACTGAAAGGCACAGGCTGTAAAGTGCCTCAGGATGTCTTACAGAAACTGCTCGAATCTCTACAAGAAAACCATTTTCAGGAAGATGAACAGTTCCTGGGGGCAGTTATGCCCAGGCTGGGTAAGTAGTTGCTCCTCTAGATACGTGTGATCCTTCTGCTGGGTCTGCTAAGTGACACGATCTCATTTGCGGTTTGTTTAATCGGTTTGAAAATTTTATGTTGTATAATGCACGCATAGCATCCAGAAATCTGCAGAGTGAATCTCGCGTTGTCGTTTGTTGGCATCTGGGATACAAGAATATTATTTTAATTATTTAACGTCCTGCAGTGCGCTCAACTACAAAGAAAAAACGGTCAGGAGTGGCCATCGTCATAGGCACATGCTTAGGAGTTAGTCTCCTCCCTTTCCCCGGTAGATGCTTTGCAAACTGAAGTCATATCAATTAATTTCCGGACTTCTATATTAATATGTTGCCTTTGGAAATTTATGCAATGAATGCAATGAATTTTGTGCAATTAGATGACTCACAGGTGAAGTTCCCCTCTCCCTCCCCTCCGCTCTGTTCCTGGGTCAGAGAAAGTGAGCAAGAGAAAACTTTCTCGCTTCAGCTGAGGCTGGGAGCGGATTGTTTCACAGTTGTCATTTTTCCTTTCAGTCCTTTCGTTGTTCCCCACTCTAACTTTTCTGCTCACCTGTAGAAGCTGCCTGGGAAAGGCTGTCTTTCCAAGACCTCTGTGTTCTTGCCAGCTTCGCTTTCTCTTTGGTATTTGCACAATGATGCAAGCAGTAAGGGAAAACAACCTGCACAAGTCACCTACATGGGGAACAGGGCGAACGTAGGTATTTTGATACCAGCCACTCTACCTAATATTGATATAGATAAATGAATGTAGATAATGTGTTTAATGACACTTTTAATTCTGTTTGTCTATTTACTCAGCCCTGCATATTCAATCTCTACTTTGCAGCGCAGAATGAATTTTTTTTCTTCAACTTAGGAATATCAATGTAGCATTTATTCTAAAGTTATTTAATTATCAATTTAGTGTCCAATAACCTTATTTAAAATTATTTTAATGTTGCTAATTGTCTATTAGCAGGCTAACAGGTTGCAACCCATTATTCTGGTAGAGATTGAATTCAGAGAGAGATTAGTAAGGAGCCTGTGTTCTTGCTTGAACAATGGCGATCTTTGTATGAAATATCTAAGCAGCAATTGTGTGTGGAGCTGGGGTGGCACTATAATTTAATATTCCCTAATGAAGGACACTTCCAGCTTCTTTTATCCCCAAGTTGTTATTTATATGGGTTTTTTTCTAAATTAAATAAGCTATTCACAACAGCATTTCAATTTGGCAAATTTCTAAAATCAGTAATAGTTTGTTTTAGATTTAATTATCTAGCTGTTGGGGTTTTTTTCCCTCTTATAAACTTACAGGCTCTAAACAGTAATGGAACTGCTAATAGATTTTTCTTCTGCAGCTATATGTAAAGGTAAAAAAGTAGACTAATGCCATCAAATGTGTAGGTGTGATATTATGTAACAGGAAATCTGTTAGTAATAGAAGGTGGAGAGTTCAGGTCTCTTAAAAATACGCTTTTGTGGTGAGTATCCCTTTAACAGATGTGTCTTTGGATGAGTTGGGTGTTATTTGCCTCCGATGCCTTGTGCTTAAAAGGGATAGAGGGGTAACTTTACAGCCTGTGCATATGCACCATGCTTGTGAGATGCAGTCAAGAGGGAAATTACCAATAGCAGGCTCAGCCTCACTCCTTTTTAGTTCTGCAGGTGGTGTTACCCAGAGCAATCTTAAATATGGCTGTGCGTATACCTGTGAGTAAGAAACTGCAAGTTTGATATTAATTCTCAGAGCTGTTACGGACCTTGAAATCACTGTTTTCAGTCACCTCTCTGAACAGATTCAGTTATTTAGTCAGATCTTTTTTGGTGGAACAGAAGCGTAGCCTCAGAAGGACCGTCACGGCCCCTTGGCCTGTCTGTCAGGTAGCACTTTTGCTGAAGCTGTGGAAAACTGCACAAGTGAAATCAGTCTTGCAGCACTATGGCATAAATAGGTGAACTGAGGGCAAAACAGCTCCTGTACGTGAGCCACTTCTCTGTAACTGCTTATAAGCGCTTTCCTGGAGACACTGGACATCATGCATAGTAGCTTGGTAGCTTCTGCGGAGGATGAGCAACCCTAAATTACTGCTCATGAGCTTCTGTCAGTATCCCTTCTCTTCTGAGGCAAGATCTGCCTCCGTAGGCAGGAGAGGCAAGATCCTCTCCACCTATATACCTACTGCCTGGCAGACCTTCTGCTCTGTGTCCTCAGTAGGACCTCAGATGACAGCAGCTCACTTCATCCCTGTACAGGACACTGCTGAATACTGGCTTGTAGCACTTACTAGGTAGTATGTTTCATTAATACATAGGGAGCAGATGCCACACAGTAACTTTTCCCCGAAAACTGGTTGTTTGAAGACTCTTGCCCTGTGGAGGTATGCAAAGTAATTCTAGGCAGCTTGCTGCCAGCCCAGGAAGGAGGTAAGCTACCTGCCGTTGCCACAAGGCACGAGGATATCGACAGGGAGCGGCGGCCCAGCTAGCATGTTGTGATTTGTCACCTGCCGCTTTTGTGCAGGCTCTTGAATTGCAGCAAATGCCTGGAGGTTTTAATATCACTTACTCTGTTTGAAATACGCACCGTCAGGGAAAATGCTGCGCTTGGTGTTGTGGTTTTCTCAAAGGAGTTTCCCTGTCTAGCAGGTCGTCTTGCCGCCTTTCAGCCTCACAGAAGTAAGGCGAGGTTAACACAGTTGCAGAAGCTCCAAGTGGGTGAATCATCTTTCACCAAGGGCCTAGGCTGTGACTTGTGGCGTCTTTCTGTTCTTCCTGAAGTGAGGAAATGCCCTTTATGAGAGGCTATGTCCTTTTAAAACTGTCACTATGTTTTTGTTGAGATGGGAGTGACAGGAAAACCTATTTGCTTTTGACAATATCCATTCATGTAGTTCCTCTTAACTATAAAAGTACATACATATAAGCACAGATGTTCTTAAAAGCAATGCACTATTATTATGCTGCAACAAACTGTAGAACATTGTAGTTTAGTTCTTGCTTTCAGCCATGCTTTCTTGCTTCTGTTCTGTTCCAGTCAGGAGTTCTCATTCTTTGCTTGGTTTTCCTCTTATTTGTGCTATGTGCTTTCTCTAAGGAAGCAATTTGCCATGTCTGTTTAGGCAGTATTGTGAGTTGTATTTCACAGACATGTTTTGTAAGTTCTCTTGTTAAGAGCAACAGATAATTAAGGGCAAAGTTAGTCACCTCACTGATGGATTTCTGTCTTTGCAGGAATTGGGATGGACACTTGCGTTATTCCATTAAGACATGGAGGTTTGTCGTTGGTCCAGACAACAGATTATATTTATCCTATTGTGGATGATCCTTATATGATGGTAAGTTGGCTAAACTTAATTGTTAGCTATATTGCTGATCTGATTTGTGCTTCTCACTTACCAATCTGATGTCAATTTTGACCATTTCTTCCAGATGTGCAGCGCTAATTGTTTGATTAACTGCATTCAGAGTCTTTCCTAAATACATGTGAAGAGGGAAAGGCATAGTTTCATCCTGTAATCTTTTCCATGTCAGCCAGGAATGCTGCAGTGCTGCTTTTTATAGGTGAAAGTTGGGAGAACTGCCACTTTTAATTCAAATTTCCCTCCATCTGTTGTTCTGTGGGATTTGGCTTGAAACGCCCAAAATGGGGGGAACGAGCTGTCTGAAGCAGCAGACGGTAAACTCCACGTAGGAGCAGAACCGCGTTATAATTGGCCTTTTTTGAGGTTCTGAAATAACCAGGTAATGTGTTAGAACTGGAAATGCCGAAATGACAGTAGTTGGCAATAGCACCTGGCAACTTCAGAGTGCTTTGTCAACACCAGTTTTTCCGTCATACTACCTCCGCTTGCAGATGGATAAGTTGAAATGACTTGTTGGAAGCTGTGTGCGCTTTGACTTCAGCTCCTTCTGTGTCCGTATTTCATTTAGTCCGTCTCGGTAGAGATTCCTCTGTGGTGTTATGTGTGGCAGTGATCAGTATTGACTTGAACAGAAGGTCATGGGGAAACAAATGAACTTTAATAAAGGACTTAGTAAAGCTGTAAGGAATTCTACAGGAGGTGTTCATTAAATGAAAGTTAAGAAAGTTAAGAAATGCTAGAATTCATGTTTCCTGTGATTTGAATGTGACTGCTTTAAGGCATGCTTTTACTGTTGTTTATAAACCAGCATGCTTTATTTGCTGGTTTTGGTTCATTGTTCTGTGAGACCTGTCAGGTGGGTTTTGGACATGCAGTTTGAGATTGGGACTGACTTTTTTTTTTGTTTGTTTGCATGCTTGACCAGGTGTTGTGCACATATGCAAGCCTAGCTCCTTTGATTTCTGTTCCAGAAGAGCTCTCTTTCTGCAAACTGAGCAGCCAAGATCTCAGGCTGGCCTCTGGAGTACAGAGTGGTTGAGCTCTCCTGAGAAATTTGATTCTAGTGGGTGGCTTGCTTTAACATCATGTGGGAACTCGTCAGGGTCTGGGATAAAAAAAAAAAATTAAAAAAATGTATGTTTTCGGAAAGCTGTGTTCAACTTCATCAGCTGAGAAACTCTCTTTTCTCACCTTGTAACAAAAACTTGCGAGGGACAGCGTGAGAAGGCTGTGGTGAAGGAGGCGGCTTGTTTTGTTTGGAGATACAAAGGGTCTGAGATGCCACAGGAGTGGATAGATGAGCCTGTGCCCAGATGAGGTTTAGGCTAGTGTGGTAGGAGTGGAATGTAAATTTGGCATTAGTCCAACTTTAGTGGTTGCATCATAGTTACAGTCTATACTGTGATCCACATGTACCAGCAGCTGTAACTTTGGTGTTTTCTAACTCTCAAGTCCTTTACTTTTCATTCTTGTTAACGTTCATTTTAATGTGGTGGCTTGCCACTTCCTAATCTGTTCACAGATGTGTATTTCTTCTTAAAAGCTAACTGAGAACAGGGATTCTGTCACAAGCTGCCTTGATGATACCTGCAGTGATGATCCAGCAGGGTTGGAGCTGCTGGATCCTCTACTCGCATGTCTCTCTCTTGGGGACTGGAGTACCTGGGGGCAATATAGATTACCATTTTCTTGTGTGGACCAACATCAGTTGGAGGACAGTCAAATACAATTTGTCACGGGGTTTATGGACGGTTGTTAAGAGCAGAGGAATGGTGAGACTTAGGAATTTCGTGTGCAGGCTGTAAAAAGGAGTGTGCTCTGGACTCATCTGTTCAAGACAGAACTGCTGCTGCCCTGTTTCTCCAGCTGGGTTTTTTTTTCCCTGTTTTTAGTCTAGATTCCCCCTGACCCATGCCTATCATTGCCAGTCTCTGTTCTCATTATCACTTAGACACGGTACATGCTCTGCTTCTTGCTCTTCTACTCTGTCTCCTTACCTAGTCAATTCTAGCTTGTTTTTGGGTGAATGTTCCCTGATTGAGTCTCTTTGTTTCTCTGTGCGGAGTGTCTACCTGCAACTCTGTATCTGATCTCTCTTACTAGTTGGGGTGAGAGGAAGCAAGGAGGGAAAGCCAAAAGTGCAAATGGGCTCCAAGCTGGGTACTGTCACAGAATGCATTAGAAAATGGCTAAGGAAGGCAAAACTGCATGTGGACTCAGCTGAACTTCAGATTTTTGCTTCAGAAAACAGCTTTCTCTCACTCTGTTACTACCTATTTTAAAACAAAGTTCTGCAGTTATATCCAAAACCCCTCTTCCTTCTTTTCCCCTTTCCCTTCCTCTTTGGCTTTGTTCTTAAAAACACTCAATCCATGTTGTCTGAAGTATCCCTATGACGTACGCCTGTAAAATCTACTTCCAGCATAGGACTTTTCAACTTAAATGGTTTGATATTGGAAAAGTTACAAGCAATTGAAAATAGGTTTCATAATAAGTATCAAGCCACTGGTAATAGGACTCGTGCTGGCCTCTGTTGTGGCACTGCAGAGGCACCTTTTTGAGCACAGGAGCCGGAAACTGGCTGGTTTGAGAGTGGATGTCCTTCCCCTTCCATTCTTTTTTGTGCCCTTTTAAGAAGAACCTTCACTCAAGACTGGGGATGGGGGTCTGATACGTCATCCTTTGCCCTTACAAATAGTTCTTAGTATTGCACGTAGATACTTGTGTTTCAGGGGGACTAAGCAAGCAGTCCAGGTAGCATGTGGGACCCAGCTAGGTTGACCCCTGTTTGTGAATCCTGTCGTGTTTATCAGTGTTCACAAGCCATGTATTTTTCCCTTTGCTACTTCAGACTTGAGACTGGCACTCCCTGAATTTGTTTCCGTAGTGGTTTTGCCAGTTGGCAAAAGCGGTGTTAGACTGACCTCTGACTACTAGAATAGAGAGCGCTTGTCAGTGTGGTTTTAAAAACTTATCTGTCATTCCGAAGAGGGCATAAACCAGCAGTTTGCTTGGTAAATACTGAAGATAGTGGAGAGTGGTTTGATAGTCCCCTTCCAGAAAAGGAAAATGGCAGGCTTTAGTGTTCTTAAACATCTGGAAATTTAACAGCCAATATCCATCAAACTATGCAGTACACAGCTCACTCTTCTCTTAATAGTTTAAGATTTAAATGATTAAAACATATTCCAGTTCCAAATGTAAGGGATTTCCCCTGATGCCACTGGAAGCTCTTGAATTTATTTAAAAACTGGATTATATTTAATTGTGATTTGGAGGTGTTACTTCATGTCATCAGCAAGTAAGGTAACTGCCTGAAAATATTAATTTTTGCAAAAATCCTGGATGTGTGATTAGACTGTAAGGTTTTAGAGATGGTGGAAATGTGTTTAGGTTCCTCCCTCCCACCCCCCACCCCCAATTAGTCTTCCAGCTAAAGCATCTTTCAGTAGTCCAAACTGTGTCAAATAAGCATGTTGTTGTTTTTATCATGGTGGTGTTGCCTCTGAACTTTATGAAAAGCACAGATTTACAATCATAAAACCAGATGTTGGTTACCGTTCTGCAGCTGTAAACCTAAAACAATTTTAATAAAATGCGTGGAGTCTTCCAGAGTAACACAACAGAATTTGTCCTGTATTTTAAAATTATCTTGCCGTCCCTTAGGGCACATCCTGTATCAAAGTTCTGCGTCTTCATCAGGAAACTCGATGTCTCATCTGTGCTGAGTCCACATCCCAACAAACCCTCACTCGGATCCATTAATTTGGCAAAATTGGAATAGCTAAGCTCATGTGACTCAAGCGATCCCTTCTCTGTCCTGTCAGCTTCAAGACTTCTTAGAGGAATCTAAGAAGACTAAGTCTCTTGGACAAATTTTTGTTAGTGGAGATGTTCACACACACAAAAGTCGATTAAAATGTAGCAAAATTCAGCCTTATCTTGTCATTTGAACGAGTGGTAGAGTAGGCATGTCTCCCTCACTGTACAAGTGGCGGGGGACAGACATGTCCCCTCAGTAGCTCCTAAGTGGTGACAAGGCCAGCTTCTGGGACCCCTGAGCTCCTTAATCCCTGGCACGCGCTGTCTTCTGCAGACGGCTTCTTACTGACTTCCTGACAGAAAAAGCACCCCAATGAGGCAGTGTGCTGGCAGCACAACTATATCCTCTGGGAAGAAGAGCACTCTCCTAAAAACTTGGAAGCGTAGACGTGGCCTCCAGGGTAGTGCAGAGGAACAAACAGCTTTCTCATCAAGGTCCCTGTCTCCTACATATTGCCATGCAGAAGAGGTACAGCAATATATGCTTTTCGGATTAGCTTCCTAGCAGTTGTGAATTACATACGATGGTAGTCTTCATCAGTGTGTTCAGTTTTGTGCTGGAATAAAGTTAATAGGAACATATCAGTTTAA
The DNA here is from genome assembly GCF_965638725.1 of Aptenodytes patagonicus. Classification (NCBI taxonomy): domain Eukaryota; kingdom Metazoa; phylum Chordata; class Aves; order Sphenisciformes; family Spheniscidae; genus Aptenodytes; species Aptenodytes patagonicus. Next base: position 7,012,684 of record NC_134949.1, on the reverse strand, counting down.
GTAAACTGAGCTTGTTATCAAAACTAGACTTTGTCGAGCTTAATTTCAGCCTCTAAAATTAGGCATCCAGTCTAAACTCAGTGTGGGATTCCTATGTAGTCAGTGAGAGAGTATGTTGACCAAGACAGCTGGGATGAATTCTCTCCTTACCTGTAAAGGGAACAGATATCCGCACTTCTAGATGGGCATGTTGCATGAAATGGATTGTACCACATCTTTGGCTGGGTTTCTTAATGCAGGAGCCTGTGGAATAAGTAGCTGTCTTAGAGTGCAAACTCATGCTGGAAGTTTTGTTCGTGGCAGGTGTTTGTCTGGACATTCACAAACAGTCCTGCAGATTTTTTTTTTTTTTTGTCTTTCTTTCTTTTTCAGGGACGGATAGCGTGTGCCAATGTCCTAAGTGACCTTTATGCCATGGGGGTCACAGAATGCGACAACATGTTGATGCTCCTTGGAATCAGCAATAAAATGACAGATAGGGTAAGATTTTTGGTACTTGCTTTTGAAGGAAGACCCAAACAGCTAAACATGCTTAGAATGTATTTACCTTTAGTGTATTTTCTCCTCAAAGTTTGAACCCTTTTAAAGAAGAGATGGTTTTATTGAATGTCTCAGTTCATGGTATGGGTCTTGCCTCAGAAACATTCTGAGGTCACTTGCTAAAAGTTCAGTTTTCTGTGGCATTGAAATCTTCTGCTGCTAATACCTTCATCTCCACCAAAATGGGGTCCCTGCTTCTTTCAATTCAGGACAACATTGCTCCAAGGCAGCATTTGATTACCAATTCATGTATCAATCTGGATAGATACTTCTGGTTTGCTTATGCCAGCTTTGTAACATCTCTCTGAAGCAGAAGAAATGGAAATAGATTGCTTTTCTTTTTTTCTTTTTTTTTTTGTTTTTGTGGAAGTGACCAGCATGTATGTTTGTTTTGCTCTAGCAAAAAAGGGATGTTTATTCTTAGAAGGAAGTAAGTTGAAACTTTGCAGGTTAGTGGAGGCCAAATGCAGCTTGATGTAACTTTGCCTTATTGCGCTGTGCTGCACTGCTGTGGCTGTACTTGATTACGACAGCAGGATAGTTGTTCTGAGTCTCCAGAATTCTGATTTCTTTACTTTTATATGACCTTTTGAAGAATGTTTCTTCAGCATAAGAATGTCTCTTCACCTCTTTATAAAAGAGCTGTAAAACCATAGCTCTGTGGGATAACATGCAATTTTCAGAAGGCTAGCCTCTTCCTAAGGCTGGCTTTTCTGTCATGAACTATTTGCCATGAGGGCATTTGGCTTGAGTGATTAAAAACCCTGGACCAGTCTTGAAATGACTAGCACTGCTGTGTATGGAACTCTGACTTCTGTTTTGATCTCTAGGAAAGAGACAAAGTGATGCCTCTAATTATCCAGGGTTTCAAAGATGCAGCAGAAGAGGCAGGAACATCTGTTACTGGTGGCCAAACAGTGTTAAATCCCTGGATTGTTTTAGGAGGAGTGGCCACGACAGTCTGTCAGCCTAATGAATTTATAATGTAAGTTAAATCACTAAACAATCAAAGGCACTGGTCTGAAGGGATACAGTAAAAAATCCTTTAAATACCGTGTTATGATCTTGTGATCTGTCTCCTGATGAATAAAGCAGTACCTTCTCCTGCTTGCATTTGTCCTTAGCGCTCAACAGGTGCCACATCTCTTTTGTACATACTTGCTTTTTTAAACAGGATGTCCTTTCACTTCTTCCCACCCGCCAGTATCTTTTAATCCTATTCTCCCTTTGACAGGAGAGTTAAGCTTCTAACCTTTAAAGGTATTGAATACTGTTTTGGGACATAAATTTCCGTCATATTTATACATGCATTTTAAACCATCTCCCAGTTATCTTATTAATGGCTGTAGAGAGCTACAGAATTGCTGTGTTTACAGCACTCTGTCCATTTAACAGTAGCTGATTTTGAATGTTCCACTGTGGCATGTTATGCTATACAAATTGATTTGTTCTTGATCCTAGTGATGGTTATCTTATGCCCTGAAGTAACAAAGGTCAATTTTTTTCCCTATCGTATTTTACATCTCCAGTAAATTGAAAGAAAAGATGTAATTTTGTGTGTGTCTGACTGCAAGCATTGTTATATTCCAGGAAAGAAGGATTAGCACTTTTAAATAAGTTTTCAGCTTTTTGCTCAATAATATCCCATGCCAATGAATCCCAAAGGGTAATTCTGCAATTAGTCAGTTTTTTAACTGTGCAGTAAGATACATGGGTCTGTGAAAATGTAATTATCGTAATTATCGACACTTATTCCTAAGAACGTGTGTGAATCTCACTATGTAATTAATATATGAATTTTTGTTTTTAGGCCAGACAATGCAGTGCCAGGAGATGTGCTTGTATTAACTAAACCCTTGGGAACTCAAGTGGCTGTAGCTGTCCACCAGTGGCTAGATATTGTGAGTACACTGCAAAAAAAGAAATGGGGAAGAGGGGTGTGAGTTAAAGGTGACCTTCCTTATTCCCTCAAAACCTCAAAATGACAAAGTTCATCAGTGTAATAAGTACACTGAGGGCTCAGTTGGGAATGATCTACCACCTCTCTCTCCTCCTTCCTCCTTGGTGTGTCAGCCTTACCTGCTTATGTGCAAAACTCTTTTGGAATCAAGACAGTTTACTGTTTTGTGCTTAGTGAGCCCATCTTAATTGCATCTAATTCTTAGTTAGTTCTCAGGCATTGCTGTAATAAACAAAATTGTTTACTAACAGAACAACAGACTAGCACCCTGGGTAAAATTATGCCCTACTCCACCTGCCAAAATAATTGGCAAAAGCTTATTGATGGCAATTAAGCCAAGATTGCTGTGTTCATGGGCTTTCTGCTTCTGTACATGGAAATATATCTATGTTTCACATGTATTACCCTGTGCATTCAATAAGAATATTTCTAGCAGCATTATGTATGTAGACATACTTCCATCTGTTACTTCAGGCAAAAATGTAACTACTGAACTGAAAAGTGACTGCAAAATTGGCATCTGCTTACGTTGTCTGGCTCCCAGTACGTGTCTTCAGAATTATAACTGCTCAGTTTACACTTTAAAAAGATGCATCTTTTCTACTTTTGGGACTACTGAGCCAATAGACTGGCAGAGGAGTGAGCTGGAATCTACTTTGTCTTGGCTGTTGGCCACTACATTGTCAGATGAATTCTAATTACAAAGCCTGTGTTAGCAGAAGTGGGAGAGAACCAGCTTAAACTTTCATTGGAATCTGAAGCGTGAGCAACAAGAAAAAAATATTTTTCTCCCTCTTCATAGGGTCTGGCCTAGCAATTTTGACCTCTGCAGAATCCTGCGTTTTCCAATCAGATATAAGGATCAGGGCCTCAGATAATCTTGATATGAAAATGAAGTGAAACAACAAGACACCAATTTTATAGTATGTTTTTTGGCCATAATCTTACATCTTAACATATCTATTATAGTACTGACAAACAGACTTGCAAATTAAGGATATTCTGAATTACCACATATTTCAAGTACTTCTAATTTCCTTGACTGTCAACTAGAAACACTTTCTGGTCTGAAAAATGAGGACAGCAAGGAAATCAATCCTATTACATGTGAACAGCATGTATCTTTGATTGTGGTAGGAAAATTTCTGAGTAGCTGTGCTGCCTTTTCTTCAGCTTCGTTTTGTGAAAGAGTGGGGAAAGTGAAACTAGAATTACCCATCACAAATCCACCCATAATCAAATTTCGGCAGGGAACTTGACTTTGTATTGAAAAGTATGTGTGAGAAGGTACATAGTACAGCAAGTTTGTTAATAGGCAAGAAAGGAAAACTGGAGTGTAGAGATATGTGTGACAAATTTAAAAATTAAATTAAATTTAAATTAAACAAATTTAAAAAAAAAAAAAGGCAACGTATAAGCTGAGGTATTTAAACACACCAGTAGTGAAATAGTTCCTGGTGACAAGTGGAAAGAAGATGCAAATGGAGGCAAAATTTGTCTTCCTTGCTTCGTTGCTGCCAGCATTGTTGCAGCCAAGCCCCAGCTGTGTTGCTGGCAGCAGCTGCCAGAGGGTGCAAAGGAAGAGACTGCAAAGAGTTTGCAGGGAGCTGGGGACCAGGTCAGGGATGTGTTAGGGGTGATGAAGATGTTTGCTGTGGCTTTGCTTGCCAGGCTGATGATGTGGACTGATTTAGGCTGGTCCACAGCTGAAAACTGGCATCCCTTTGCCTTTTCCTCTTTCAGCTGAAAAGCATGAAAGGGGTTGCTATGATGTGCCCCTTCAGAAGGAGTTTTCTAGCCTTTGCTGTTGTCTACAGACCATTCCCATTTGGAAATCTAAGCTTGCTTTTAAAAGTTGTTTGGGGATTTTTGTGAACTTTTCTGCCTTTGTTTCCTCTCTACTAACCCCAATATCTGGTTGCTATAGTGGAGAGGAATTTGCATCTAATTTGTATCCCACCTGTGTTTGTGGCTCTTCTAACCTCAGCCTTGAGTCCTGCTTCCACCTCATTTGTGATTTCCATTCCCATCATCTGGCTGGTTTCCATCCCATGATCAGCCTCAGAACTGTGTTTTTGAAAACTAAGGCAGAATGACTGTTCAGTTTTTTCAGTCATACCCACAGTAAGAATAATCACTATTCTGTTCCTTCTCTAAGAGCCTCATTTATTTTTTTTTTACTTGCTCTCTCTCTTACTTAATTGGTCAGACCCAGTTCTATCTAATTTCAGAAGTTCTGATCTTACTGCTATACTTCCTTGCTCTTTAACAAATGATTTGTTTTGGCTGACAGGTCTCTTTCCCCCTCTTGCCGTTTCTGGATTCTCTCTTACACCCGTTGAAGTCAGCGCTCATTTGTTAAGGATAAGAGCCTCTTTGACAAGATCCTTCCCCAGTGCAGCGTCATATACCAATTCTTAGTAGCTTTTGCACCTTTGGTTTAGTAAGAAGTTTGTTCTATGCATTTGTTCTGCAGAATGGCAGTGTAGGCATTGTGGTGTCAAAAATACTATTTTTGTTTACTTTCGGTTCTCTGTAATTTTATTTCCATTGTAAAAAAAGAAGAAAATTAAAGCAGTTTGTAGTGTTGCTCTTAACAGCTATAAATGGTTGCTTTGTTTCATTCTGGATCTGGAATTACTTCAGCTTTGAATGAAACAATTGCCCTTTATAAAGGTACCATTTCCTAAATTGTTCTGAGAGCCTTTGGGGATGAAAAGCACTGCTTAGTATGTGATAGAGGCATGAGTCCATGCAAGACACTGGAGAGTGGGTGTAAGGAGATGCTGGTATTAAACTGTAAAGGAAGCTTATGAAACTGCCTTAATCCTAACTCACTAGAGTGATTACATCTTGCCTTAGCATACATTCCTCAGACCTGGACTTGTGAATATCAGTGGCCTTTCTTGACCAAAGTGTCCAGATGTGAAATCAAGAATTTTCTCTTAAAAAAACCAAGAAGCCAGAGATTACAAATCTCAACATCCAGCAACATTTTCATTTGCTGCGGAGTTCAAGCCAGAGAGTTGCCTTGAAGGAGGTCCTTGCCCTAGGGTAGGTTATTCCGCTCCACTCTGCTGCTGAAAGTGAGATTTGAGGTGCTTAGTGCCTAATAGATCTTTAAATGAACTTCACTTAGGTACAGCAGAGTAAGGCACACACCTCTGACTGTTGAACCTTTTGCCCCTCTTTAACTGAGTTTAAAAAAAAAAAAAAGGTAGTAGTACATTTTGGATGAAGGATTTTTTTTAAAGTGGTAAGGGTGTGCTTTAAAATATACAGCTAAAAGAATCATCTTTATTCCATCCATTAGCCAGAAAAGTGGAATAAAATCAAACTAGTGGTAACGCAAGAAGATGTAGAACTAGCATACCAGGAAGCAATGATGAATATGGCACGACTGAACAGAACAGGTAAGAAGAGAGATGTGTGTGTTGGAAGGGTGGAGGGGAGGTGGTGGGTTTTTCCAATTCCATACTTCATTTCATTTCATTGCCGTGGGGAAATGTGACACAGCTGCTTTATCCCTTCCTTCTGCCCCATCTTTCTGCTGTTCAGTGTTTGTGAAGCAAGCAAATTAAAATCAAACACCCCCTTTTAATTATACAGCAAAAACACAAATGCCACTGGAGATGATTATGACTCATGTGAGTGCTGCGAGTAACATCCCAGTGAGTTAGAGGATGTTTTAAAGGGAAATGTATTGGATTTGTTCCTTATCTTCTGTGCCTAGAGAACTCGTGAGGGCCTGACTGTAATAAGGTTAAAAAAAATTGAAATAGAATAAAAAAGGAAAAGCTCTTCATTTTTGTACGCTTCAATTTAAATTTTTATTTTTTAATTTTGTCACGTTATGTGCTTCCCAAAGTGTGGAATATGTAGCACATGTTTTCTTTTCTGGTTTTTTTTTTTTTTCTGGTTTGGTTTTGTTTTGTTTTTTCCTTTTAATTTTGGTAGGGGGAAGGAAGGCTCTGCTTTTACCCTAGAAATTTTAATCCAGGATTTCCTTTCTTTGTTCAAAGTATCTTTGGAGGAGCAGAGAATTGAATTAGGTGTTTCCTTACTTCTCAGTTGAAGGAACAGGGGTAGTTAAATATCTCTTCTCCCATTTATTCAGTTTTCATTTGGTATTTGTTATGTCATCCCACTGGTTTTTTCATTCTTTCACAAAGTCTTCCAGGAAAAATAAATGACCAGGATTGTCTTATGGAAAAGAACTCGGGTCCTGCTCATGTATTGGGAAGCACCAAAGAAGGACAAAGCATTCTCGGTTTTGTTTTTCTCCACTCACTCTTGTCAGGCACTTTTAACAACACTTAAATATTCTTAACTGGAGCTATTGTCCTGCATGCAGGGGTGCCCTTCTCCCACCCAGGGCTCTGTAGTTGCAAATGCCCAAGAATTTCACAAATGCATAGGTGGGGAGGCTGGGGCCCTTCCCCCACAACCTGCAGGCTTTGTTCTTAAGCTCTTAAACTTTAAGTGTCCAGAACTTAAGTTCTGATGTGATAGTTTTATGGAGTGGCAGGGAAAGAAATGTGAGAAAGTTGACCCAGGATGAGTCTGGTCCTTGCCCTTAATGAAGCAAATCTGAGCTCAGAACTTCTCTGGCCCTCAACTTCGGGAAATTTGAATCTGGAGCAAACCCCTGTTTGTTAGACTGCTAATATAAATTAGTAGCACGTGTCTAATAGAGCATGCTCATAAATATAACTTCGGTGCTGGATTTTCAGCATGATTTAATACCTTAAATACAAGTTGAATTTTTTAAGTGTTACATGCAGTATTGGTGAATTCCAGTTCCTCCAAGCATTTTTTTTAATTAATTTAAACAGTAACCCAACCTGATTAAAATTAAAGGTATGCAACTTCATTCATTCAAACTCTGCACAATATTGTTGAAGCATTGCTTTTCCTGACAATTTTTTTTCTGATTTGCTTTTTTCCCCTCCCTCTCTTGTAGCTGCTGGACTCATGCACACTTTCAATGCACATGCAGCTACAGACATCACAGGATTTGGAATCCTGGGGCATGCACAAAACCTTGCCAAGCAGCAGCGAAATGAGGTGTCCTTTGTTATTCATAACCTTCCTGTTCTTGCTAAAATGGCTGCTGTCAGTAAGGCTTGTGGCAATATGTTTGGCCTCATGCACGGGACTTGTCCGGAGACTTCAGGTAGGTGACAGTTGTACCACCCTCTTCCTTCCCTACACCTCCACGTCAGAATTTAATAACATTTCAAATGTACAAATCATGTGCTTTGCATTCAGAATCACAGTTGGTTTGGTGTATTAGCCAAGCTAATGAGCATTAGCCACACAACTGTTCACAATTAACTTCTTCAGCCTAACTTCCAAACCATCATCCTATTCTGAATGCCTTGTCCTTCCTTATGAAACCCTATTATAGAAACCCTTGCTGTAACTAGAACATCTTGTGGTTAGAAGTTAGTGATGATTCTGAATTCTTTTGAAACCTATTTTTCTCGTAGCTGTTAACTCCAGAACAGTGACTATCTGAAAATCCCAGCACAGCTGACAGTTTTCTCAAAGGTAAAGCCACCTGCAGTAGGTTTGCCAGTCAAATGAGTGGTGTTTTGTTTGTCATTATGAATATGTGTGAAGTTTTAGTGCTGAATGGGCCAGTCTCAGCGACTGAGGCCTTCTCTGTCCACCGCATACAGGCATCCAAGAATATAGATTTTCTCCCTTACATATATGAAATCTGACTTTAAGGGGCTGTGGCTAGCAGAAAAAAAAAAAAAAAGAATTTGGTCTCTGACCCATCCATTACTTGAGTTCTCTATTTAATAAAGCTGCCACTTGCAGTGACAATGAATACAATAGGCATGTACTGAGAATCAAGCTATGGACACCCAAGTTTCAGATAAGCGTTTAAGCAGTCATCAGGTGATAAGAACTTCTGATGTTTGAAAGTTGCCTTATTATTAAGAGTAGGCCTGATCACTGTCTTCTGCTGGAAGTCTCTGTATTTCATTTTCCCCCCGAATCTTCTGTCCTGTTCTATCTTGTTTTCCTTCTTTAATCTGACTTTTCTTTGTATTTGGGAAATGGAGAAGATGTAGCAACAAATCTGTCTTTTCTCTTATCTCATTTCTCCACCCTCTTCCTGCTCTCCAAAAGTATTATCCAAGTTCTCTGCAGTTCACAACAGAGGGGGCCCCTTGAAGCAAAACAGTCCTAAGATCTGGAAAGAAGCATCACAGTGAGAGCCATAAACTTTTCCCCTAGTGAATACACAACTTAACCACGATCTGTTGAATTGTTCCTTGGCCATCTGTGTTTAAACAGACTCTGTCCTACAGAGACTGTATGGCTCGGATGATGTGTAATAGGATATGGGACGTGAACCCTTTCAAGAGTTCAAATCCAGCGTCAGTCAGCAGAGACCAGAAATATATATCTGGTGGCAGTTTGGCAAGCTGTGTCCATAAGGTTGGTAGCACCAGACAGATTTTTACTACCCAGGAGTCCGCATAACCAGAGTTCTAGTAGCATTTGTTACCAGTTGCAAAGAGGCCAAAAAATACGTGGACACAGAGCTAATTGCAGGATGCTCTTTCAGGTGAGTGGCTGTGGCAGAGGTTTGTATAGCAGTTGGCATGGGAATGGTTTAGCTGTGAACTGAGTGCTTGAGTCTTCAGAGCTGCCCATCCCGCACCCTGGGGATATCCAATTCTGTCTTCTCACTGAAGGAATGTGAAACGGTGCGGATGTGCGCACTGCTGTGAGTGTACTTGGAAGCGGAAAACAGTCAACTTCAGAATCCCTTTTGGGACTGAGAGCAAGAGGTGTCTTTGAAATGCTGAATGGCTTACGTTTCAACGTAGACAGATGATGATGGAAAAAACAGCAAGACATACCTGGTTATTTGTGAACTTTGGGTGCCTCAAAACATGTATATTTGATTTCATCACAGCGTTGCGTTTCTCGCATTAGAGGTGACTATAGGGATTTGTTGCAGGGCAGCGTCTGCCAAATATTAGAAAGATCCATAGGCACGTGGACACAATAGCTCTGGTCTGAAAGCTGTATAACTGCAGTCCTATAGGCTTACGCTGGATAGCCTGACACATTGCAGCAGCGTGTATTAGCTTGGGCATGGTGTGCTGGGGTGGCTCGTTAGCATTCAGACCCACGATGTTTGCGCACTTCATGTCCTGGGGTTGATTTATGTGAAGGCAAGCGTCTGTCTTGCTGCGCCTGTATATCCAGTTGTGAGGATGCCTTTTGGGGGGCTGCTCAGGGCTGCTCATACCATAATATAGATACGCTCTTTCTCTGTTGTCTTAAACTTCCAAAAATGCTCTGTCTGTAGCTTCTTCATTTGTGAACAGATGTTTTTCAGCATAGTGGGCAGGCAGTGAGAAATTTACTGGAAAATTATTTGAATGGACTTTAAGACTGTTGTGTTTTTTCCAGTGTGCATTTGCTGGGCACCTGTTGACAAAAGTCAATGTTGGAAAGATTTATGTCATCTGTTCCATCCTCCAGGCACTCTTGCTTATGATGTATTTTCTTAAAACTGCAGTTTTACATTGTTTTGCTCTCTCTTTTAGGTAACTCTTTGGTAAAGGTTTAAGTTGTAATCAGGCATTTAGTTTCAAAAAACTTAATTCTGTTGTTTGCAGAAGTAAGTTACAAAGTTTACCCCATATGGGCTATTCATGCATGTGTGTATTTTTGTCAGTCCTCTTTTAATAAACTGTTGACTGGTGTCGACCAACTTTTTTTGGTGTAGTAGAGGTATCTCAACAACACAGTGTTTCTGCAAATTTTGTGGAAATAGGCAGACGGGTAGAAAATGAGGGCTGTGTTAGTGCCTGACGAGGCAAGGCTAATGATCTCATCCTTTTGTTAGTCATTGTGGGAGAAAGCCATTAGCAGGAGCAAGGACACTTGGTTTGGATTCATGAACTGTTTGTATCTCTGCTCTTAATTGCAAAGCTCTGTCTAGTCTGCTTTTGAAGTTTTCTGTCCAGTTCCCTGCTTGCACTAGAACAGTTAAAACCAACAATGTTCAAAGCCCCCTACCAAAAAACCCCTTAGATTTTTAGAAAGGTAAGCCAGAACAGATACCAGGTATCTGTGTCTTTTCAACCCCCAAAAGAAGCGTGCAGCAAGCTCTCAAACCACCACGGCCATTTGTTCTTTCCGTCTGCAGCCCATTTGCTTTGTCTTCAGTGGTGGCTGACACAGACCTCAAAAACTTGGTACACCATGAAATGCTGCTTGCTTTGGTGCAGAGTGGCACTGGTGCTTCATTTTCTACAGGCACGTTGCAACAACTTAAACTCCTGGTGGCTGTGACCTTGCACAGGTGACGACTTCTTGTAGTTGTCCATGGGACAAAAACCAGAGCAGCTGTTACGCCAGTAACATAGAATAGACTAGACTAGATTACGTAGTGGAAAGCCTTAAGGACTTGCCCAAAGGGTTAAAGAGACTGGTCAATCTACCAGAGAAATAATTATAATCCCTGCAGACAGGATCCTACTACTGATCGAGCGTAGCCTATAACCTCCGTTAAGGGTTATTGGTCAAACTGTGGGATGCAGCCGGCAGGTGGGAAGTAATTTTGATTGAAAACTGGGATTTTGTACATTTTTCTGATCTTGCCAAAGAATGTTAACAGGGTATGTGTACAAGTGATACAAAATTGCAGAAAGAGAGTGTGTGTGGGAAAAGGTAATTGAGCAAAGATTATTCCTGTGCTCTTTCTTACTTCCTTTTTCACCATGCTTCTACTCCTCCCTTCTGGCCAGGTAGCACGTTCTCTGCAGTACCACTTGCAAACTGCTTCCCTGACTCACTTGCACCATGACCTAAGTTTCTCTTCAGTTTGATTTAGAGCCTTCCATGGGAATGGCACATAATTCCTTTGCAATTCATTTGTCTGTTACATCTGGAGTAACTTAAACACTGTTTTTCAAGTTTCTGGGAGGTTTTTTTGTTGTTTTTGATGGAAGTACCTGGATGTTATGTTCTGAAATGTCTGAGAGAGGTAGGTGTTTTTCTGGATGGCACACTCATTTGCTTCATATAGAACCTAAAAAATAACTTTCACACTTCCATGTATCCTTATAAATAATTCCTCATGTTCGGTAGCTGATTCTTCCTCACGGCCTTAAATTAAAAGTGTCTTTAGTCACCACCGAGAGGACTGTTTGCTTGGAAAAGCAAACATAAAGGTGCCCAAGGTGCTAAGAAGCTGTCCAAGGGCCGCAGAGGAGGAGGTGGCACTGAGCCCAGGGTGCCCGGCTCACCAGGTGGCCCTTCACCCCCAGCATTGGCTCAGAGCTGGTGGCACGACCTGTGCTGCTGGCTGATGCCCTTTGCCCGGACGAGAAGACTTTGGTTCAAGTAACTCTTTAAGAGTAAGTAAGCCTCAGCACGTGCCCAAATTCCGGTTTGCATGAATATATTCTCTTGCCTGTGTTCTCCAAACATTTTCCAATGGAAGATGATATTTTAACATCCCTTACGAGGCTGCTGTGTGCCAGAATACAGCACGGTGTACAGACATGAGCTGTGCAAGCTGTACGATGCTTTGAGGTTTAATTAGGCATCTGCAGATGAGTTTGCTGCTCTGTGTTGCAGTGCTTCACACGTTTGCAACACAGCATAAATGTAAAAAAGGTAAGGGATATAGAAAAGCTGAATACTCTAGTAGTAAATGGTAGCGCCAAAACCTTTAATGATTTGGTCAGAGCCCCCTGGAAATTTGTGCCAGAGCTGACAATGAAACTCATTCTAGTTATTCACTTGCCAAGCCACCTTTTTCAGTGCTTTGGGATTCTTATAATGGAAGTGTTCTTAGGTTTAATAACTGAATGGCAAGCTTGTTAACTAGTTATTGTGCTGCTTCTGAAAAGCATTCATTAGTAAATAAAATATTTTTCAGTTGTCTCTGAGAAAAAATCTTACGGGAAAGGCTAAAAAAGGTTAGAAAATTCCCTAACAGGGGGGTCAAAAGGGCTGTCAGGGGGAGCACTGGATCAAGCCTATGTTTAATTTTCTGCCTCTTGCATTCTCTGGTAATAGCCCCTGCTTCGATGAATGATTTCTTTGCAGGCAGTGGGATTACTTGCAGAATCAGCTGCTACCAATATGTGGTTACAGGTACCTGAATATGACCTTTATCCAAAATGTTTCCGTGTAGAGGCACTTTGCAGTTCTCTGTTGGAAGTTTACAGTGCTGGTGTTGTTTCAGTATGTCATTTATTGGCATCAGTATGATGTCCTTTTGCCAACATCTTTTGTATGTATTTGGCTTCATTTACATACCCACTAAATGCTGAATTCAGACACAGACTTCCTTCTGTAAAGCAAGAGCTCAGACTTCCACCTTGTCTTCTCTTGGAGTCCTTGGAGTTTGACAGAATCCACTGAGGTCACCAAGTACTTGTCTAAGTAAGGATTTGACAGATCAAGGTTGAAGTGCTTTGCCATCAGACATTTTAATGCTCTGCTTTTTTTCTTTGCAGGAGGCCTCCTCATCTGTTTACCACGAGAACAGGCAGCACGTTTCTGTGCCGAGATCAAGTCTCCAAAATACGGTGAAGGTCACCAAGCATGGATTATCGGCATTGTAGAGAAGGGCAACCGCACGGCCAGAATTATAGACAAACCACGAATCATTGAAGTCGCACCACAGGTGGCCACTCAGAACGTGAACCCAACGCCCGGTGCCACCTCTTAATATAGATGAAATAGCTGTTTGTTTTTAAATAGATCTATTCCTTTATCATCCTACAATTTAAAGAACTGTAAAAAGAAAAGAAAACTTGTTGTGTCTGCACATCTGGTGGCCTTAGGTCAGTTTATGAGTGGATACAATTAATAAAATAAAATCCATTGCCTTTTTTTCCTGTTACATTAACTGAAGATGCACCTAATCTTGAGGCAGCTTCTAAGTTGAGAATTATATTGTTATCCAATACTGTTGATTCATTTTGAATCTTTAGACACTTATCTCTTGCCGCATAGGCTCTTTTTAAAGGTGCTTTCACGTAGCACAGACATTACCAGTAGTAGTGTCGAATAGCAGTTTGTGTCCTTTCATTATATGTATATTTATCATAAGTCTAATTTTGATGCCTTGAGTGATATTCCAGAAAGGCAATAAATTGATAAGCGACACAGTGGGTATACCCAGTAGTAAGGGGGTTGCATGATTACATTCAATCTTTGATTTTTTTTTTTTTTTAATTTTTTTTTTTTTTGTAAGGTTTAGTCTTACCAAGAGCATCTACGACCCTGGACATTGCTTGGTAGTGCACTCTGTTTAAACGAGCAAGTGCTGACTTTGCATGGAAAGCGCTTCAGAGTCGAAGGAGTCATTTTTAATTTCATTATTTGTAGACCTGACAATATTTACTGTATTATCAATGATTGTTTTCTTTATTGATAGTAAGGAAAAATAATTCTTTTTTTGCAATGTGATTGGATGTGCTATAGTGCAACAAAGGTTTTGCAGACCAAAAGGAGGTTACTGTATAATATTCATTTACAATTCACTATATAAATAACTACACAAATAATTTTTAAATATAATCAAACTAAAATAAACCTCTGTTCTGTGGATGATAGTGTTTAAAACATTTTATATTTTGTATAGTGATTACAAGCCTTTTTTGTTTCTTTAAAATCAGCAGCTGTTTAGTATAATTCTTAGTATTATTTTGTTCTTTGCTCAGATACATTTTTGTGCACGCTTTTGTGATCCGTGTTTAAAATCTACATTGCCAACATTGCAGCTTGAACTTAAGCTTGTTATTCAAAATAAATATTTAATTTTTTTTATTGCTCTTGTACAAGTGCATGAACTTTTCTGATTCCTAGCTGAATTACAAACTGGAAAAAGGAGAAATCCTCCTTTTTTTATTTTACTGCAAGTGTAGTTATATTGATAGCTGTTATTACTCCTTTGATCAGTTCTGCAAGCTGTGATGTCCAGTGGTAATCTAGAGTATCTCCACCTGCATGCCAAAGTTGGGGGCAAGTAGGTTATCTCCAAGTACATTATCCACTTTATTTTGTTTATTTTACTTATCAGCACAAAGTACGCGATGGTTTTGAATTGTTTCCTCTGCAAGTCCTGGCTGTGCCTGCTGTAAGCTAGAGGAGGGTTCGTGAGCAGCCCTGTAAGTGGAACGGATGCTGAAACCCGTCTTTTCCCCGACGGCACCGTAAGCTGCCCCGTTGCAGCAGGCTCACTGCTAACTCCGCTCTGCTGAGACACACCATGCGGCTCTTCTGCTGAATGGGACTGAGCGCGCTTCACTGAACCGGCTCTTTTTAAGCCTTTCCCAGATTGTGGAATTTGCTCCTTGATATTCAGACCAGGAAGAAGAAAATCTTGGATAACCATTACTGCCACCAGCACGAATTACAAGGGCTTCTGTATGAAAAATGAGTCTCTAGAGATGAACCAGTCTTGTGCATCATGCAAGGTTTAAATTTCCAGTCTTGCTCCTAGTGAAGACTCTGGCAAAACTTGGCTCATCTGTTTTCCACTCAGTAGTGTTCTCAACAGACACCTTTTGCAAAGCTAGAATTTTTCTCTCCCCCCCCCCCCCCCCCCCCATGAGTAGCCTAAACCACACAGAACCTCACGCTCCTTTTCCTGGAGAAGTCTGCAAGTTGCATGTTCACAACAAACCCTCAAAGCAGTAACTGAGTTTTTGACTTTGCTTTGGGGAAAAAAAAAAAATGGTTAGGTTTTTCACAGTAGTTTGAAAATAAAGCATCAAAAACCAGTTGTCTGTGCAAAAAATACTGGTGTAATTCCTTTTTTTTTCCTGCTGTTTTGTGAAGTTTATTCTGTATCCTGATGCAAAACTGTGGAGTTGGCTTCTGTTCATTTTCTTTATGGTCATGGACAAGACTGTCACTACATAGGTTATTTTTTTAGATTAAAAAACCCCTAACTAGACCAAATGTGTGCAAAAGAGTTGAGTACTTCTGCGTGAAAGTACTTGTTACAAAGACCTGTTGTATTTTAAACTGGCGCTAGATGTGTGTGAGCTCACCCTGAGCAGAAAAACACACTGGTTGGTAGATGTTGGGGTTTTTTTTCACTTGTTATGCTGGTTAGTTCATCAGCCAGGTGTGAAACCAACACTTCTCCTTCCCTAGACGTGCCTTGAACGGTAGAAGGTTGATCTTCAAGGGGAAGGGTGTGCGGAGGAAGGCTGCTTAGCCAGCGAGGTGAGTGAAAATTCACAACCATGGCTCCAACCTTTCGTGACAAGAACCGTTTGGATTTTCAGAGGAAAACTTCCCTTTGCAGCTGCTGAAGCCAGCTATGAGCAAAACCCCTCTCTCGGGTGAACTGATGGTCGAAGCCCCTCCTGATGTTTCCTGATGGCTGGAATTTACATCCCAAAGTGCTTCCTGGCTTGGCTGGCTGAAATGTGCAGCTGAGTGGGCGATCACTGAGTTGGGAAGTCCTCTGTTAGCATCACCTGATCAGTTAAGGAGTGTGGTGATTTGTATAAGAAGTTTCATGATTTGTTTTGCTAAATAAGAGGTGGTAGATCAAGCATAAGCTGTAGGAGGGTATATTGTACTGGCTAGCAAGTCCAAAGACATGCAGCTTTAAGCAAGACACTTAAAGATCTCCTTTTAAATGAAGTTTTTTGAGATGCTGGCATAAAAAGCTGTAAGAAAGCAACAGTGAACAGTTGGTTTTATTAGCTATGTCCAGTCATTTATACAAACGTAATGTGCTTTCGTTTGCATACACAGGTACCTCTGCATGCACCAACTTCCATCCCTCAGTCTGTATGAGAAGGCTGCTTGTAAACTCCATCGAAGTTGAGAAGAGTGGAGACTGAGAAGAAAGAATTTAATGATTGGAATATTCACTAGCCTAAGCAATACATTTGATAAGTAGCATGTGTTCTTGGAAAGCTAGTATCTGTTCTCTCTCTTTAATACATTGGTTTCCTCAGCCTTTTGCTTTTCCCCTGCATCAGGGGAAAAATAACACTTAAAATTATCTGTGGCAGTATATAAAGTCAGAATAGTCTTGTCCTGTTGTTTTGTTTTGGGTTTTTTTTAGGTATTACTTTGATTTCATGTTTTGCTAGAAATTCAGGACTGACCCTTTTCTACTTAGGAGATAAGAGAATTAATGTGAATGCTGCGGCGAGAGGGCAGCAAACCTGAGTGACTGCGGGGGGAACGGATGGGCACGATGGCCACTGCTTGCTGTTTTATTGATGATTTTTTTTTTTTTCTTTTTTTAACTGAACCTCTGGCAAACAGTTGGGAAGAGTCACCTGCTGGGGTACATCTGCATTCTGACCACACGACGTGACAGCAACCTCTGTGGCCAATGCTTGAAGAGGGGAAAGGTAATAAAATATCCCCTTATTCAGCCTTTAGCTAGGCATTTTTCCCAGGCTGGGCAGTCATGAGGGAGAAGGGGATCCCTTTGGGGAGCTGTAGGACCTCAATAGGAGCAACGTGTGTGAAGGAGACTTCTGCTTATCAGCTCGCTAACTGCTGAGGTCAGCTGGCGTTGCAAGGGCCAACCGTGCAGGAAAAGCTTGGGGTTTTTTAAGCTCTTAGTGCTCAGAGCTGGCTATGATGGATCCAGCTGTCCCTGGTACTTCTGAAGGCATCTGTGTCTTTAGGAGTGGGTGGGCACCCACAGCTCAGAAGTTAGGGACAGCTGTAGTCCTGAGACCCTGTTTCTCAGGCTGGAGAGAGAAGCCAGGCTGCAGTGCCTCTGTAGGTGGGTAGGGGTTGCCCAAAGCTTGAAATTCAGCAGAGGCCAGGAACTAGAGACAGGACTTTGCTTTTGTGGAAGGCGACGCTGTTCAGCTTGGTGGCAGCCTGTCTCTCCACAAACTAGAATTGCACCACAACCATGTGTCCTTTACATGGAGGATTTCCTCCACGTGCGTCTAAACTAGCTTTAATCTGGCTTGCTCTGCTTCCAGCAGCAGCAGTCTAGATTTCAGCACAGGCTTTGCTGCTCCAGACTCTGATTCCAGGTATATACCTCGTTGCCTTGCCTGCCCCATCTCCAGACCACAACACTACATCTTTCCTTCCGTCACCCAAGACGTATTTAAGCTAATGCTGATATTCCAACCAGTGCTGTTTTGTGCTTTTGCTTGCAATGTTGACATATTTTCTGTTGTATTTTTTGAAGGCATGAAAAAGCTGTTGCCCCGCATCTCCAACCTTCAGAGAGGGGGAAATAGTAACAACAGAAAAATGGTCCTGATATTTCTAAGGTAAAAATAGATTTGTGTTCAGATGCACATTCCTTACTGTAGTAGGTCAGTTGCAGGATGCTGCTACCATCACAGCTGAACTCTTAGAATAAATCAGTTTGGAACAGATGTCTTGCAGTCTCCTGGTCCAAAGCAGGGACAACCTTGAGGTCACATTAGGCTGCTCAGGCCTGTGTGCAGTCAGGTTTTGAGTATCTCCAAGGACAGAAATCTCACAATCTCTCTGCACCCCTTGTTTCAGTGTTTGGCCGTCCCCATTCTGCGGAATTTTCTCCTTACATCTAACAGGAATTTTCCTAGCTGCAGTTTGTGCCTATTGTCTCTCAATTTTGCTGTAAACCTTCGAGAAGAGTTTGGCTGTCTTTATCTCCCCCCATTAGGTACTTGCAGACAGCTGTAGGATCTCCCTGGAGCCTTCTCTTCTTCAAGCTGAGCTATTTTCTCAGCCTTTCCTTGTGCATCATGTGCTTCAGCCCCCTCATTTTGGTGGCTCTCCACTGAAGTCACTCCAGGATGTCAATGTCTCTGCTGGGGAGCCCAAAACTAGACATGGTGTCCAGATGTAATCTCACAAACTGCCTCATAGAGGGGAAGAACCGCTCCCCTTTGACCCTCTGGCTGCACTCTTGCTCATGCAGCCTAGCATGCAGTCGGCCTTCTTCATTGCGAGCATGTGCTGCTCGCTCATGCTCAACTCGTCTGTCAAGTCCTTTCCTGCAAAGCTGCTTTGCAGGCAGGCAGGACCCAGCTTGTCCCACAGCACAGGGTTACTCCATGCCAGGTATGGCACTCTGCCTTTGCTGAACTTCCAGGGGATCCTACCAGCCTGCCCACCGAGGTCCCTCCAAGTGGCAGCCCTGCCCTCCAGCAGTAGGAACTGCTTCCCCAGCTTGGTGTCATCAGCCAGCTTCCTGAGGATTAATTCTTGTCCAGGTCAGTAGCACAGAGATGAACCAGCATCGGTTCTGCTACCGAAAGCTGAGGGATGCCACTAGTGACCAACTGCACTTCGTACTGCTGATCACAGCCCTTTGAGCCCGGCACTTCAGCTCGTTTTCCACCCACGCTGCAGTCTGCCTGTCCCAACAAGGCAAAAGCCCTCCTAGGGCCAAGGTGCACACTGCCCGTTGCCCTACCCTAGCCCACAGAGCCATTCCATCGCAGAAGGCGAGGAGGTTGGCCAGGCCCAGTTTGCCTTTGGTAAATGTGTGCTGGCTGTTCCAAATCATCTTGTCCTCGGTGTATGTGGACATGGCAAATTCAGGAGGGCTTATTCCATGATCTTTTTGGAGGCTGAGGTCCCCAGATCCTTTTTCTCGCCCTTTGTGAAGGCAGCTATGACATTTGCCTTTTTCCAGTCATCAGGAACTTCTCCTGGCACAGGAGAAGAGCAGCTTTGCAGTCATGTTGGCTCCTACAGATACATCCCACATGGTCCCATGGACTTGAAAATGCCCGGTTTGCTTCAGCGGTCTCCAACTCAGTCTTCTGCAGTGTGAGTGAGGCTCCACGGCCCCAGACTCCGCTGCTTGGTGCACTGAGGCCAAGAACAGACCATGCCAGCAAAGCCCTAGGCAGAGAAGACATCGAGTCCCTTGATCTTTTCCGTGTCCTTTGTCATTAGGTCCCCCTATTTTGTTCTCCATTGGGTCCACATTTTCCTTTGCCTCCCTTTTGCTGCTAATGTATCTGTAGAAGTCCTTCTTGAATCTTCTGGTGATGAGAAATGAACCTGTGTGTTGGTGGTGGATTTTGTTGTTGTTATTGTCTCATCTACATCTGTTTTCCCTGGCATCTAAGTTAAAAAAAGCTAGTTTTGTTGAGTTGAAGCAGCTGCCACTTCCCTTCCACAGTAAATTAAGCTTTCAGAAGACCTCATCTTTGGAATTACAGTTCTGATCATAATGTGGAGTTTAATAGTCAATTGAGATGCTTATTAAATTATAACACTGTGCATTAGGACCATTCCTGTATTGCTGGAGAAATCTCAATCATTTAGTTTTTATTAGTTTTGTGATTTAATGAACAGGAAACATTAAAACTAAAAGCCAAATGCAAAACAGATGTATAAAAATGTTCTATAAAATTCGGGAAACTGACAGACATAGCTGTAAAAATACTTTGCAAAGACACAGCCCCTCTTAAATGCCATTAATTTTAATAAAAAGATGAATGCCACCATCAGGTTTCTTAACGAAGAAAATCCCTTGTTTCATTTCTTAGATTCATGAGATTCAGTCTGTACTTTAGTGAAGCTTGTCAACAGATTTGAAAATTATTCACTCTGGAGTGTTTTGGGTTTGGGGTTTTTTTTGATAAAAATCAGAGTGAGATGCAAAGGACAGGGTTTTTCATATGTGTCCACACACTTCTCCTGTTTTTAGAGAGCATGGCTACACCACAACCAGCGGTCACGCCATTGATGTCACCGCATGGTTCTCAGCGCTGCAGCCCAGAGTGGTGCCAGCAATGCCCGAGATCAGTCTTTTGTGGTATTAAAGTTTGATCGTGGACTGTATTAGCGTGAAGGTACAAATAAAGGGCAGTCACCTCAACCATCCGCTCAGTGCCAAGGTGGATGAGGTATCCTGAATAATTTTGGGGTGTGAAATAACAGGGTGGTCCAGTGACATGGGAATTACTTCACAAGTCAGTATGGCTGGGTATTATCAAGATTACCCAAGAAGCAGTAAGTAAAAAAGAATAATTGTATTCAGTGCACAAAGCAATTAGTTTTTTGAGGCGGCTCTTGTTTAAAAATGCATGTATATGTATGTAAGCGTCTATTATGTATGTATAAAAGCATCTTAGTTCTCAAACTCATAAATCAGTACAGCAAAATCACTAACTACATATTCTTTTTGGTTTGGGTTTTTTTTTTTCAGATACGAAAGACACCTTTGCATAAGATGCTGTCAAACACATACAGTGGAAGAAATATCTACGTTGCAAACAGGTCCGTATCACAATTGGCATGTGTAGTATTGTTCCGCTTTATCTTTTTCAGTGGGACTCTTACCTGAATTTTGAAACAGATTAAGAGTTACTGAGGTTCCTGTTTCAGTTTGGATTGTGAAGGCAATTGCAGCATGTATCTGAATTATAAATAGACCGTTCAGTGCAGTTATAATTAGGACTTCAGTAATAAAACTGTTACTCTAGTCACCTCTTTTTTTTTTCTTTCCCTTCCCCCTCACTTGAATTTGATTTGAGGGACTTTTATTAATTTTCTGTTTACCTATGACTAAGAGTTTTCCTATAGCTCAAGAGTCAAAGGTCTGCTTTTGTTGGCAGTGAAGTGCTGGCTGCTGTCGCTGCCGCTGCTAGTTGTCCCTTCACAGTGCCTGTACGCTTGCCTCTGACTGCACAAAATAGTTTTGACATATGTGAGGGTTTTTTGGGTTCCTAATCTTGTTTGTCCCATTTTTGTGAACAGCCTATGTTTTGTTGTAGCCCCTGATGGGAGTGACTAACTGCACCGAGCATACGTGGAGCCGCTGACCATGAGAACCACAAACAGGAATGCACCCCAGTCCAGGCAGCTGCCACAAATGAAGTATGTAAAACCTGCTCTGGTACACCTTTACTTAAATCATTGAGAGTTTTGCCACGTGAGTTTTAAAGGGAATCAGCTTTTAGGATACAGGTTAAGTTCAGAAGCACTCCCTATCCATGCCTTGGCTTCTGTTTATCTGTAGCACTAACATGAAGCTTAGTATATTGACAGCTGAGTTTTTGATCCATCAACGTGTCACCTCAGATTCCAGCAAAACCTGTTGCACAATGGAGTTAAGCTTCATAAAGTAGCTGTGATGCAGTTTGGTGCACGTCCTTTCATCATGAGACTGCCTGGAGCAACCAGGGGACTTACTCTTGATGGTGCATCTTTGGGAGCAGGGCCTGGCTGGATTGCTCATGCAGAAGGGGTTTATGAACCAACTGGGCAGGTGTGAAGATCTATTTGCATAAGCTGGGTTGGCAAAATAATGCAAATTCTTAGCATAACTTCCTTCTAGTCCTGATGCTGCTATCCAGCTTATATTATTACAGTGTATTCGTTACTGGGTTCGCTGCCCTCAGTTTACCACTCCTCTCTACTCTTCCTGCTCTCTCATCCAGATCTCCAACTCCTCCATTTTCCTGAGAGAGTAGGTGGGAGAGCAGCCTGCAAGGCTGGACCTGGAGCAGGCAGCACACTGCCTTCCTCCCGCCTTCATCCTCTGCAGAGCTCTTACTTCTGTCCCCACCTCCCTGCAGTGCTTCGCTCCATCCTGGTCAGAGATGAATCCCCCTGCCCCAGGGAAAGGAGAAAGATGAAGGACAGCAAATTCCAGCAGGAGATACCCCACCTTTCAGCAGCATCTGCTTCACAGCGTAGGGCTTGACGGATGAACTGACTGTCACACCAGCGGCACAAGCTAGTCTGAACCGTGACACGGGGGGCCTGAAGTCCACTTTGCAGGGGTGGTGAGGCTTTACAGTGTGGTGGCAACAGGGGACATGTACAGAGATGACAAAAATCGTCTTCTGAACTGTGCTGCAGGTCTTAGTTGCAGGGCTGTTTTCAGTCCCTTAATATTCTTCTTGAATGTGTCAGCTGATGCACTCACAGTGTTAATTAAGGCAGATGAGAGTGTGCTAAGGACAGTATATATTGAATATGCCACTCTTAAGCATATCCCAGCTGCAGAGGAATACCAAGCCTCTACAGCTTATTTTTTGCAACCTCTATTTGTAGCTGCCCATTTTTTACCTACCTACCCCAGGTTTTCCTCTGAGCTTTTTTTTCCTCCCTCCCCACTTCCCCAGGTGCTGCACTGCTCCTTTTGCTCCTTCCCCTCTTTTCTTACTCAAAAGCACCAGAGCTGTCCCAGAAGGCTGGACAGAAAGGCCACCCAGCACAACACCCAGCCTCAGCTGGGGATTTGATGCAGGCTGCAGATATCCCAGATCTGTATCAGTGCAAATGAGGTACCTGGGAAACACACTCCGCCACCACACCGGGATGACAGTGGGGCCGTAAAAATCTCTCCAAACTGACTCATGGAGGGACGAGGCAAGCTCTGACAGTCTCCTTAGGGACAGGAAATAAAGAAAATATCCGTGCCGGCCTCGGCCGTGGTCTGTGCCCAAAAGCGCCAAGCGTTGCCCTCTGCACAGGGCTGATGAAATCCTTGCAGCTCAGTAACTGCTGGCAGAGAAGGGGAAAAATACGGGAAGGGAGGGGACGTGCAAAAGCATGCGCTGAGCTTTCCCCACGTACGTCCCGGCCGCCAGCAGGCCCTCCCATTTGCAAATCCTGCCAGCCCTTGGCTCCCGGCAGGGTTTCTGCAGCCTTTCTGAGCATGCACGGCTGCTGGCGCATGTGCAGCCGAGGCTAAGGCTGCAGACGCCAACAGGGCCCTGCTCCTCCTGGCTGTGTTTATAGGGTCAGGCTGGGGGCCGAGCGCTCCGACTGCCCGGGCACAATGGAGCAGCTCAGGAAACGGTCGGGGCCAGCGGCTCGGCTGGACGCCATCCTCCGGCACCTCTCCCCGCGTCTGGGAGCAGCCCCTGCTCCTGTATCCTTTCTGACGTAGGGTGGGAAGGGGGGGATGGAGCGGGATGTTGGCCCCGTTGGGGTCAGGGCTCTGCTTCCCCCGCCCCAGCGAGCTTTGCACATTGCTCCCCGCACCCTGCGTGCCTGTGTGTACATGGGCACTGAGGAGGGGTTTGGTGGTGGTTTGCCCTACAAGGACACCCTGCCCGGGAAGGACGTGTGGGCAGCGTCCCAGCCCCCTGCCGTGGTTACGGGGTGGTGACATGCAGGGGGACCGTGCCCCATGCAGCCCTTCGGCGAGCGGGGATGCACCAGGACAGCGCTTCCCCTGGCAGCTCCGGCTGGTGTTTTGGGGTCAGCACCCGTCCTGCCCCGAAAACCTCTTGCTGCCTGGTGCTTTCTCCCTGAGCTTCAGCCCTGCAACCTGTCAGGCGTGGGGATGTGCCGCTGATGGGCCAGCTGCCTCTTGGCAGGCCCCCCCGGCACATCTCCCCGGCACTGAGCATGGAGGTTACCTGCAGCAAATTTTCCTCCTAGAGATTCGTGGGTTTGGGGGAGATAAACTCTGCGAGGCTTAGCAATTGCACAGTGAGTCTCAGACCTTGTTGAGAGGTACGGACTTGACTGGTAGACCGGCAGCAGGAAAAACATAAAGGCTTGGTTTGTGAGTGGGAAATGAAGTGGAAATGTTGGAGGCTGACAGCTTTATGACAGGTCAGAGAAAGGTAACCAGGACAGAAGGAAGTTTTCACATTGGTCTGTCCCACGTTTCCAAAAGTTAAATGAAGACTGCTTGCTGATAGTATTTTTAAAGCTGGTGCCCTAAATGTCATGGTTTGGTTTGTTTTTTTTTTTTTAAAAAAAGATTTTTAAATGCTGCTGTTTCTCGGTGAGAGCTGAATGCTGACAAGTTACCTCTGAATTATAACTGGCAAAGAGGATGTGATCAAACAGGATGTAGGAGTATGTAATGTAATTTCAATTACATTAAAAATTTGAAGACAGATGGATAGTGGTTGACTCAGACTGCCATAAGACAAAGGTGCAAGTAGGAACACAAAATTGGAAATAAATGCTAGGAAAAGCACCCTGGTTGTAAAGAGAGAGTAAGTAAGGAAAGGCGCTGCACAAGCTGTTTTGTTTTTAAATCCAGCTACAATGGTCCTGATGCATAGAGCTTTGGCCAAAAATATGACTAAATTGTGCTGGAACAAGAAAGGTGTGTGGATAAAATAAATGACAGAATCTAGTAAGAATAGATTCATTTGATATATGCTACCTCAGTGCAGTGGTTTTGTTGTAAACTCTGGCTTGATTAATTGGGTAGGACAGTCAATTTCCCTTCCAGAAAATGCCTCTCCTTTTCTGAAGGGAGAAATGTCTTAATAGAAATGACTTGACAGAGACATAAAATGTGAAAGCCCGTGGGGTCTCTGCACTGCCTTGCTGGGGTGCAGAGATGCACACCCACTTCTCTCTGCTTAGTGAGCCCTGCAGCAGGGGTTAGCTGCCTTCTGCTGGCCCGCCCCAGGCTCCGACCTTCCCAACCTGGAGAAGAGAGCATCCTGATGCTCTCTGTTTATTTAAAATTAAACCTGCATAATAGAGAGCTTAATACCATTTTGTACATACCTAGTTTCCTCCTGTAGTTGCTTTTAGGGGTCGGTATATTAGAGATCGGTGTACGTTGGTTGTACTGGTTTATTGGAAGATGAGTTATTTCTACACAACAGTGGAAAAACTCCGCCTTCTCAGAGTCCTTGCTTGTGGCCTCAGGAAGGAGAGGAAGCAGCGGAAGGTGAAATGTGGCAGATTTTTCTTGGGAACTTGACATAGGAGCCAGAGGGGAGTGCTGCATCGGTAACACCAGCACTTACCTCCTTACAGGAAGGCAGCCGAGAAAAAGCCACATTCACAAGTGCCTGTAGAAAACCTGCCTTCCTACAGCTGTGAATTCAGCTTGGGTGCTGCCTGGTTTGGGACACGGGGAAAAAAACCAGCACACCAGCTGTAGAAGTGAAGGTTTCCTCAAAATGCAGGCAAACGGGAGATTCAGAAAGCAACTGCACCTCTTGAGTGATTTGGGTGTTTGGCTTCTTCAGGTCAAACCCTGATGCTGCTGGCAGAGCGGTGGCTGTCAGGCCAGGAGCTACAGAGCACCAGGTGTCTGTGAGATGGTTTCTAAGAGAACTACGCAAGTTTACCGTGCTTGTCTTAGATATGCAGGAGTTTGCACCATCCCTTGAGACTCTGCAGGGAGATGCTTTGGAAAAGCTTCTGGGGATCTTGAACCTCACTGTGCCTGTGCTTCAGTCTCTCCAAAAGTATTATATTGCCTGCGCAGTTGGCTAACATGTCTCTGAATACATTATTCCCAAAAGGGTGTGTGTGAGGGGAAGGGAAATGTTTAAATACTCCATGTCTTCACCAAAATGAGCCGCTGGAGGCAGCGGCTGCTTCCCAGCCTGTGTACCTCTTGTTTTCAGTTGTCCAAGCAACCCAAACTTGTCCTTTGAGTGTTGCAAGGTGGCAAGAGCAAAACCAGTGAGATGAAGAGGCACTGCAAAGCCCAGGAGGAAGGTGTTCAAATGGAGTCCAGTGCTTGGTGGACTTGTCTGCTGTCCCCCCGTTCTGGGAGGTGGAGGTGTGCTGAGGAGGGCACTACAGCTGGGGTTCAGCCAGCGCCTGTGTCTCCATCAGCTGTCTGTGGACGTTTAGGAGCCTGAATGTCCAGGAGTCCCATTTTCACTGAACTTGGACCTGAAATATGGTGTGTGGAGCGGTAGTGCCCTCAGTTGGGGAATCCCTTGCTCTGGGACCTGCTGTGGTGGTTTCCACCTGGTCTCCCCATGTCCTCTTCCTTCCCTCTCTCTTCCATCCAGTTCTCAGCACCTTTTCCTCCCTCTGGCTTATCATTTTTGCTACACATTTTTGCATGTGTTGTGTTTCTTCTCCCACTGTATGTGACTCTTGACCAGCTAATGTTTAAGCTTCCTGGTGTAGGGACCATAGACACAACTGTTGTGATGAAACCTATTTCTTATTCCAGAAGCATGCATGCTTTTATGGCACATTTAAAAGGTAGTGGTGAGCAGTAGAGGAAAGTCTTTGGTTTACATAAAACCCTGAAGCACAGGGGTCTCCAAACATGCATGTGCAGACCCAGAGATCTGCATGAAAATGCTCTTTTTTTTTTTTTTTTTCGTCCTTGCCCCTGGGTGACGCTTCAATACCATGCACGAAGCTCTTGTAAGGCTTCATAAGCAAGTGGGGTTTAATTGGGGTTTAATTGGTCTGTCGGTGAGAATGCCTCTCTGCATTGGAGAACACAACTGTGTTTATTTAAACATGTTGAAATGAATTGAGGTGGAGGACAAGCCCGTAGCTCTCCTCTCTTCGTGCTCTCCCTATCAAGTTTGGGAGGGACCTAATTTCTGCAGTAACTGGAGAGAAGGTGAGGGTTTGCACCACCGCATGGGAATGTGAAGTCCCAGGTTCACACCATATGACTTCTTGCTCTGAATTTGGCGCGCGGATGTTAGGAGGGGAGAGATGGAGAAGCACCTCCAGGAGGCAACGCAGGTTTGGGTACGTCTGGCTGCTCTCTGGAGCATAGGGAGGGAAATTGGGCAAGTAAATATCTCCACTGAGCATCTCATTGAGTGTCTAGATGTTCTGGGAGATGAATCGAGGCCTGTGGACTACTCTGGAGTCTCAGGCACTTTGTACTGACTTTTCTATACGCGTGGACAAGGCTGTACTATGCTGTTATTTTATACTTCTCTGCCAGACGTGCTATTCCGAAGGTGGGAAAGATTTTTTTAGAAGCAAAATAAACAAGAACATGAATTGGAGGTCCAGCACAGCACTTATCTTTAAGATGAACCGCATTGTAGGATTCAGAACGCATGTGTATAGATGTTCTTCTACTCCGTTGTGCTTGGGTGTATATTCCTTAATTTCCATCCCAGACAAGCGTTCCTACTTCAGCCCAAGTTAGTGCTGTTCCTCAACCAGGGAGGTTTTGGTAAGCTGTCTCTTCCTTTGTAGAGATAAAAAAAAAATAACCTGCAGAACTCAATTCTTTTTCCACCCTAGCACACGTTTTGATCACTAGACATTGGTTAGCCTTTCATTTTGCAAGGTTATATTCTCCTTTGTTTAACTGTAGTTTAATAAAAAAGCTTAACCATGCATCTTGAAAATGTCTGAGTGGATAATCTGACTGCAGAGACTATTCCCGTGTGCTTCAGTATCTCTGTTGAGAGTAAAGCTGCTGAGGACCGATCCCAGCTTTCCTGCTCGCTTCTCCGCTTTGGGAGGGCATGAGGGGGATGCTTTGAATTCTGTCTCAGAAGTAGTGGGTGGCTGTGGGCAGAGATGCTGCACGGCCACGGACACACCATGCTGGCTCTGCTGGGGCATGGGAAACACTGCACGCCTGCAGAGCCACGGTGGACATGCAAGTGAGGAGGGTTTCTCACCAATTCTTCCCAGCAGCCACCGATCCCCCGCATGGCACCGTCCTCCTGCTGGGTCTCGCCATCGGTGCTCCCATTGCTCTGCCCGGCCCTACTAACGTGTTTCTCCTCTGTGTCTCAGCTATACCCTGGACAACGATGTCCTCACCACAGAGCAAAGGCAGTTCTATGAAGACAACGGGTATCTGCTCATTAAGAAGCTCGTTTCTGACAAAGACATTGAGCGCTTCAGGTACGGGGCACTTGCCTAAGGTGCTGGGGGTCCTGTGTGCAGCAGCATCCCGAGGGAGCTCTGGGAAGCTGGAGGAAGCTGGACTCTCCCAACATGGATATACCCTCTGCTTTGTAGGAAGGAGTTCATGAGGATCTGTAAAAAAGAGGTGAATCCACCAGGAGCTATGATTATGAAAGACGAGTCCCTGAGATCCCAGTATGGTCAGTCTGAAAAAGTAGTTAATAAAGTGCAGGACTTCCAGGAAGACAAAGAGTTGTTCAGATACTGTACTCTGCCAGAGGTAAAATTAAAAAAGCAACAAAAAGGGGAATGGTGGTGGAAGAGCCTATGTGAATGTATCTATGTTTTAATGCCTATGTGAAGAAGCTCTTTTTTGGTTCCGCTAAAACTATATCCTTTATTCCTTAGAGCCCCTGTATGTCACTCCCATAGGTACATATGCAAGGAAGGAATATCAAGCCATCTTTTAAGAGTGTTCTGCATGAACACGGGATGGATGGTGGTCGGGGCAGAAGACTTGAAGCAGTGCTCCCCCACTCCTGTGGTGCGAAGCCAGTCAGGAATGTGACTAGCCCAAACCATGCCAGGCTAGTAGGACAGATCAGCAACGTTTTCTGAATGTCTTTTATCCAGGCAAAGCATCCGCTCTCTGGGCAGGTCCAGCTTTGTAGCCAATATTCATGTTGTGGCAGACAGCCATAGCTTTGTGGAATTATGACCCTCCCCATCTTTTCAACCCCACCTAGCAGCCTGGTGCGCCATCTTCCACCTGGGCCTCCTACCACCATGCCCGTTTGTGTGCCATGCCGGATCCTGCCTCCTGTCCTGCATCCCTCCATCCCAACCTTCTCCTCCTGTACCCTAGTCCTCAGCCAAACATCCAGGTCCCAGTGCTTCCTCAGCAATCTTTCCTCTTGTCTTTCATGTTTCTAATATTTTTTTCTAATTTTTTCTTCCCTGTAGGTCCTCAAATATGTTGAGTGTTTCACAGGGCCAGATATCATGGCAATGCACACCATGCTGATAAATAAACTTCCAGATACTGGTAAGGAAAACTTGGATAAGAGGAAAATAGAGAAATTGTGGTGTGTGTGCTGTCTATCTGGCCAAAATTGAACTTAGTGTTTTAGAAAAGCTGTTTGAAAAAAATGAGACAAATTAAAACCAAATAACTTTGAAAATTTACGAGGCCACTCTGGCAATAGTTTTTCTTTTAACCTTGGCTTAATGAGGTAACGTTTCTCGTCTTTCAATGTTCAGTGGATGTTTGTTTGCTAAAGATGGTGGTTGTCTTGGCTGCACCACTTACGCGTTCAAAATGGGCAAGCGAGCTCCCTGTTCAGCCAGCTGCACTTGCATAAAGGCCCAGGGTTTAAAACATGACATGCTTTTCAAGCTTGACTTTTCAAATGTGTTGAAAATTAGTGCTTCTGTGGACCTCGGTAAAAGGCAATAAGTACAGAGATCATCCTTTGCTTGGAGTTTATACACTCCTGACCTCACTGACAGTTGTTGCATGCTCAGCGCTTTGATATGAAGATACTTGAATAGGTGCCAAAAGAAGGTTTTTGAAGCCTGGCTTTGGCTCCTGCTGCTGGAAATTGAGATCATAATTTATACAAGGGTGATGGGCAGGGAGAGAGGAAGACAACTGGACTAACCATATTACAGTTTTTCAAAGTAGCTTTGACTCTGCATAAGCTGTTTGGGTTTAGCGAAGTTGAGACCTGAGCTATGTTTCTTGTTCTCAGGTGTGCAGCTTCTGAGCAGATACATAGTACATTGAGTTATTAAAATGCAAGTCATCTCCACTGGTCATCTTAAATACTCCACAGAAAGTTGTGTCATTTTGGTTTGGAAATTCAAGAGAAGACCATACATTTTTAAAGTAAAAACAAAACAATAACGGACAAGAAATGGGAAGCTGCTCCATATTTGCAAGGTCTCCATTCAGTATCTTTGAGGAGTACTTTAGGAGAGGTGCAGATCTCAGGAGAGTATTCGAGGCTGCCCAAAATCTAAATAATATGGCAAATGACCCAAGTGGAAACATCCTAACTATATCTATTTGACGAGCAAACTCAATGGCAAAATAAATATATAAATAATATATAAAAGGCTGTTTTGGTGTGGATTATGTGTTTCCATGTCCATAGTGGGAAAAGAAGTAACAAACAAAACTTCAGAAATATTTATTTTTTTTTAGACTTCATGGAAAAAAGCCTCTAGGGCAAAGTCTAGTAGAGTGCTGGGTAGACTGTCTGGGGAGGCTGCAGTCCATAAATTGAGATTTTTTTTTTTTTTTTTTTTAAATGAAGGCTAAATAGACATGTGTTGGGTGCAGCACAGACAGGGTTGATTCTGCTTGCAACACAGCGATAGATCAAGTGACTACCGACAGCACGGCTGTTTGAAAGTCTTTGTACTGGGAAGGGTTTGTGCAACACTGTGCTGGTTAAAGTTCACGAGACTGGAGAGCAGCCAAAGTGAATGGTGAAAACTTGGCAGGGGGTTGTTGGTGGTGAAGGTCAGTAACAGGAGTCTTATGAGGGACTGCACAGCCAGGCAGCCTCCTGACATTCGCTGTGTCCCCGTGCCATTGCTGACCCGAGAGCCACCACTGTGGTCTTGGTCCATCTTGGGATGGGGTATAAGCTAACCCATTTGGCTTCCAAGTCAGTGGTGGGCTGGAGCAGACGCTGAGTACACAAAGTCTCTCCAGTGGCAAGCAGCAGCTTCTTAGGACACGTTACAACAACTGCAATGGTTTAGTGGGAAGGAAAAGGCTGTGTCACGTTTGATGAGGTTGAAGGTTTTGAACCTGTGTTGCAGATAAACAGACTTTTCTCCACCCCATGCATCAGGACTTGCACTATTTCCCCTTCCGGCCTGCGGACCGCATCGTGTGCTCCTGGACCGCCATGGAGAGGGCTGACCAGGACAACGGCTGCCTGGTCGTGCAGCCAGGGACACACAAGGAGCCCCTGAAGCCTCACGGCTATCCAAAGTGGGAGGTAGAGCAGCACTGGGGGTTGGGGAGGGCGTGCGTGTGGGGACCACATTTTGGCTGGGGAGAGCTCACCGTGGAGGGATGATGCGCGGGTCAAAGCTGAGGTTTTCAGCGATGGTTTTTCTGTTTATGCAAACTGTCGTGGTTTAACCCCAGCCGGCAACTAAGCACCACAAGCCGCTCGCTTGTGTCAAAGGCCTTGACTGTGTGTCAGCACTGCTCAGCAGTAACAAAAACATCCCTGTGTTATCAACACTGTTTCTAGCACAAATCCAAAACATAGCCCCATCCTAGCTACTATGAAGAAAACTAACTCTATCCCAGCCAAAACCAGCACAGCAAACACTGACTTGTTGCTCTGGGAGAGAGTTGCTTGGTTGGCCTCACTCCATGTAACCTGGGTAGATTTGCCTCTATTCCCACCTTCACCTAGAAATTGTCCAGCACATCGTGGCATAACGGCATAAACACATACAACCATTTTCCACTGCCCTTGCCCGGTCTGAGGACTCTTTCTCCTCCTGTGAATTTGTTCCTGCCTGGTGAGGATGTGTACTGTCCTGAAGAGGAGAAATTGGATAGTAAACAACTGGATGCAATTAAATATCAAGCAGTATCTTCTTCTTAAGAATGGATGTTTCCTGACCTGGCCTGGCATTGGTGAGGGTTATACTGGGAGCAGAAGGCTGGACCCCAGCTGTGGCATCGGGCCGCACTTGTGGGATTCCCCAGCGCTCTTCTCTGTTCTCTCCAGCCGAGAAGTGTTCTTAATTGTCTGAATCCAGCTTCAGAAAATAGAAAAAGTATTTTGCTGTACCTCAGGCTTGAAGTAGGAAGACTTTTAGGCAAGTGGGCAGGCTCTTAGTTGGGCATACCGAATACGCTGCCCAGAGGAAAGCAGATCAGTACCTGTCCCTGCTGTCCCTTGCACTGAGAATTGGCACCTCCTCTAATTTTAACCGAATGATTTCAACTCAGCCTTTTTTTCTAGGGTAAAGCCAACAAACTTTTCCATGGGCTGCTTGATGAGGATGAGAAGAGTCCCAGGGTTCACCTTGTCATGGAGAAGGGAGACACGGTGTTCTTCCATCCCCTGCTCATTCATGGCTCTGGGATAAACAAGACATCAGGTTTCCGAAAGGTAGGAAATCATCTCTTGACAGAGCTTTTGACATTTTTGGTTTTTTAAAACTGATCAAACTACCCCCCCACTTTCCAAGCTTATGAATATGTGGATGAACTTTTTAATGAGTTTTTAGCTTCCTAATATATTTTTTACACTCTCTTTTTTATTTTTTATCTTTAAACATCTCTGTCTTTTGGGAGAAGAGCATGCTGTGGGGCTGCCTGAGAAAAACAGAACAGGAGTAGAAATTAGATGTTGAATCTATGTTTGAAGCCTGGCTGGCTGTACTTGCTTTTCCAATAGTTCCCTTTCAGCTGTCCCAAATATCAGGAGCTCCTTTAACTTTCTTCCCCCTGCCTTCTTGGTATCTCATCTCTGGATAGCAGGAGCCTCCATCATCCGATAAATATTTACTTATATGATAACATGACCCATTTTTCTGTTAAAGATTTGATTATGCATCATCTGTTTTGCATCATGATTATTTAACTGAAACAGGCAAAAGAGCCCTTCTTTGGAGGCCTGATCCTTTCTCAGAAGTGGATTCATCCAGGCACGTAAGGGAACTGTAGCCTCTAGTGTAGCCACTAGCAGCAATGCAGATATTTCCCTCATGCACTGCAACACAGACTGCTCTATTTTTATTTTCTTTTGCCTGCATCAACTACTACATTGCCCGTTCTTTCAGCCCCAGTAGCAGTTTACTGGTGTGGAATTCCTTCCTCCTGCAATCCTGAAAGCAGGGAGGACATCAGGTACTGAGAGTCTCATCTGCTGGCTCTTTCCTGGCTAGTGGAGCAATAGTCCTGTTTAGTATCCCACAGAAGCACAAGAGCTTCCGCATACTGTGCCAAATCCCAACATTTGTCTGCCTTTGGGGTAAATCGGTGAGTATCCTGGAGCTCTCTGAGCCAGGTTATGGTCCAGCACCCTTTGAGATCTGGCATGATCTCGCTTGCAGCTGGCATAGCTCGTGTAATGAGAGAACAGCTTTTTCTGGTGGGGCATTTCTATTTATTTCCTCTAGACTCTGCTTAAGCAAGAACTGATTACAAAATAAGTGCGTTGATGTGACTGTCTGGGTGCAGAAAGTAAGAACCCTTACTGAGCACACATTCTGCTCCAACCCTGACTTTCCCTATTCCCACTCTAGTAAGCTGATATTGCGAGATCAAGTAGTACAGTTCATGCTGGGGGAGTGTTTGGGAGAGGAGGGAAGGAAGAAGAGCATGTCAGCAAGCAAGAGTATTTCTCCAGCAAGAGTATTTCTCCAGGGGGACACTCTCAGGAGAGCAGGAGTGCTCGGAAAGGAGGAAGGAATTTGCTGACGCGATCTGTAAGGAAGGGGTGGGGTGTCCACGATCTGGGATACATGAGATTTTTTTCCACCAGTCATTTGTAATCGATGTGGTAGTGAGTGATACCCCATTTCCTCACGCAGAGTATAAGCTGTCACTTTGCCAGCTCACAGTGCTACTACATTGATGTCAAGAACACAGACCAAGAGCACCTGGAGAAAGAAATTGTGGAAATCGCTCGCAAGAAATACAACATGACTTCCGTGGAACTCAGGGTAAGACTTGGCTATATGCCCTTTGTTACAATCCAGGTCGGTTCCCTTTCCTAAGCCTCCCTCATGTGACAGATTTGTCCTTTTTGCTATGCCCGGTTTGGCAGCTCAAGCTGTGCAAAGCAGAGGTGCTTGGCAGAATAAAAGACCTGATGTTCAGAGGATGACCAGCAGGCTTTTTGAGGACCTTTTTGCTCCTAAGGCTGCTTCTTGCTATGCTGGAAAGTGGCCTTGCTCTCTAGGCGGCCCCTTCATATCCCTTGAGCTGTAGAAGTTCCTCCTCCAGCTCGGCTTGTCAAAATGGGTTTTGTGAGCACGCCTTGATCCCTTCCAGTGCCGGCTGAGCTGGTGCAGATTAGATCAGCGCTTCATTATGCGGCCGATGTTGTAGCATGAGTGAGGAGGAGCCACAGACTCTGCTGTCTTGATGGCTCAGCTCTGAGGCTGCTCACGTGCACTTCTTATACCATTTGAGGGGGTCCAGACTTCGCCCCACCGGGTAGCAGTGGGGAGGGCTAACGTGGCAAGACAGGAACGGGATGAAGTCTATGCAAGCTTTGCCCTTCACTAAATCTCCTGGTTCACGGTTTGTTGTGGGGAGTGTGTCTGAACCAGAGCTCTTTGCAGTTATATTTGGACTGCACGATGTAAATAGGAAGACATGGTCATCTCTTGCCCTGAATTTGCAAGTATAAGAAAATGCAATAAACTCAGTGCTCGTCCACAGTTTGTATGTCCACAGTTCTTACAGTTTCCCCTCCTAATGGCAGGTGGATTTTCCTTTATTTCCTGCTGGTTTCTGCTGCTCGAGGAATATCCCTTGCTCAGGGGCAGCAGTATGCAAGGTGTAGTCAGTCGGTGAGCTTTTTTGATCACACAAAGGCGCACACGGGAGGCACTGTGTGCACAAGGACGCAAGGGTGACTTCTGCAAGGGTAGTGTTCTCCGTGCTGCTCACGTTTCCTCTTCTGCCACCTTCCAGAGCTGAACCATGGGCATCTTGCAGTCCGTGTCACACCTGCAAACCACCTATCTCCTGGGGGTGGAGGTTGCACCTCTTTCTTAGTCAGGGCTGCATTTTGGTTCTTGATATTTAGGGTTCAAAAGGATATTCAGTAAGTGTTTTGGTATGTTTTTATGGGTAGGTAGCTAAGCTGAGAATGCTGTATCTATTTCCATCTCTGTAAAGTGGAATCCTGGTCACTGTTTTTGCTGGCCCTTGAGGATTTTCCTTTGTCTCATTTTTGTTTTGAAGGATATTTGGAACTTCCGAGCACGGCTTGTGCAAGGGGAAAGAATTAACCTGTAGAACAACTTCTGAAGAGCAGGATGGAAAACACGTGCCTGAGAATGAGCTTCTCTGATCGGAGAGTGCAGACTCTGCCTCAGCAGGCAGAAGTAGGTGTGCTTTGTTGACCACTGTATTGGTAACTTAGCCAAATGCTGCATCGCAAAATCATTTTATGCTAATACAAAATAATTGCACTGAGGTTGAACAGCTGATGTACGTCAAGGAAAACCTAACCTAGAAAAACAGAGACTTGTTGTGGTTATCTTAGACAATTGAAGAATTAAGTTCTTGAAAGAACACCTTGATTTTCTTGATGTTTTCATTCTTGCTTTTTAGAAGTTTCTCACATGACACATCTTTGGAATGATGCTATACTAATATAAGATATTATGCAAGAATTTATGCAAGGGTATGTTTTTTAACGTTTCCAACTTCCTTTTCCATGCAAAAGAAACAAAATGAATCTGAGTTTCACGCAAGCTCTCAGTATGAGCTCACATGGGAAGTCATTAGTACAGCTGATGAAGGTGGGGATATTGGTACCAGCAGAATCAATGGTGTAAGGAACTGGATAAAGGGGAAGCAACAACCACTCACATAAAAAAAATGGGATTGAGGAACATGCTCGCTAGTAGAGTTCCTCAAACATGACCTGGTGTGGCATTGTATCTTAATGAGCAGCGCTGGCACAAGTGAAATATGTGGCTGACAGAGTTGGGAGCTACTGGGCAAGCGAACCAGCCTCCCGTTGGCCTTGCACAACTGATCCCAAGTCTGTGTGAAATGAGGGAGTCCTCCTTTGAGTCTGGCGGGTCTGGGAAAAGGTGCCTTTTGGTGCTGCCAGGTCGGGGAGGTGGTTGGATGCTCCTCAGGATGCACTGATGGCAGGGTGGAGCGACATGCACTGAAATGATCCTCTTGCCTTTCACAATGTTTTTCCTTGCTTTATGAAAGACTCTTTTGCTTTCAGAATCTATTTTTTGAAATACAGATTAAATAAGAGCAAAACTGTATTTGAGGGCTGTGTTGTGTTATTTCTGCCGCTCAGAAATTCTGGCAGTGGGTGCGTCGTTGAATACCCCAGTGCAAAACAGCCATCCTCAGCTCTTTTCCACTCCCCCCTTCCACCCGAAGAAGGTGCCAAAACAGCACCAAAGGCTGCACTGATGGGCTCTTGTGGCTTCTTCTGCTCTGTTATCTTGCGGCTCGGGAGGTCACTCAGGCGAGACAGGAGATCAGGTACAGTCCTGTCCTCAGCCCACAAGGCTCAATGGTGGACTGCCTAGACAAGCGGCTGCAAGTGGAAGCTGTTGCAGTCATTTCATACATGACAACGTAATGCAGAGGGGTTTGTGCTTCTTCCTCTTCCCGCAGCGTCTATGGGTTTTCTTGTTTGTTTGTATGCTTTTTAAACAAGGCAAGGTTTGAGCACAGTTATTGTGTGGGTTCTAAACCCTTGGTGGTGTGGTGAGGTGTCTGGGCTCTGGTTCCCACCTGGAGACAGACATTGCTGTTCCCAAACACACTGCCTGTC
Source organism: Aptenodytes patagonicus (assembly GCF_965638725.1). Lineage (NCBI taxonomy): Eukaryota > Metazoa > Chordata > Aves > Sphenisciformes > Spheniscidae > Aptenodytes > Aptenodytes patagonicus. The sequence continues at coordinate 6,976,123 of NC_134949.1, read as the reverse complement.
CCCCAATGATTTTTTCAATCCCAAAGTATCAAGCTATTTCCACCAGAAAGGGGATTTTTTTTGCTAATCTGTGAAAAGCTCACATGAAAAAAAGGAAGAGCCCTGCCAAAACAAGGACCAAGTTCAGCCTGTGGCCTCCACCTTTTTTGGAGTCAGAAGAGACTGAAGGAAAGCTGACCCCAGTTCGTAATGAGGACATGCTGCATTCAATCCACTCCTGGTTCTTGCAGCAAGAGCCATACCTCCACCTTCCCTCCTGCAGCCAGTGCCTTGACCCATGGGCTGTGAAGTTGGCCCAGGGAAAGGGAAAGGTGAAGAGACAGCAAATTCCAGCAGGACAAACCCCACCTTTCAGCAGCATCTGCTTCACAGCGTAGAGCTTGAGGGAAAAGTGAGGATGAACTGACTGTCACACCGATGGCACAAGCTAGTCTGAACCGTGACACGGTGGGGCAGAATTCCACTTTGCAGGAGCAGTGAGGCTTTACAGCATGGTGGCAACAGGGGACATGTGCAAAGATGTCAAAAATTGTCATGGTTTAACCTCAGCTGGCAACTAAGCCCCACAGAGCCGCTCACTCACTTCCCCCACCAGCAGGATGGGGGAGAGAATCGGAAGGGTGAAAGTGAGAAAACTCATGGACTGAGATAAAGACAGTTGAACAGGTAAAGCAAAAGCCACACACACAAGCAAAGCAAAACAAGGAATTCATTCACTCCTTCCCATTGGCAGGCAGGTGTTCAGCCATCTCCAGGACAGCAGGGCTCCATCACGCGTAACGGTGACTTGGGAAGACAAACGCCATCACTCCGAACATCCCCCCCTTTCTTCTTCTTCCCCCAGCTTTATATGCTGAGCATGACGTCATATGGTGTGGGATATCCCTTTGGCCAGTTGGGGTCAGCTGTCCCGGCTGTGTCCCCTCCCAACTCCTTGTGCACCCCCAGCCTACTCACTGGTGGGGTGGGGTGAGAAGCAGATGAGGCCTTGACTGTGTGTAAGCACTGCTCAGCAGTAATGAAAACATCCCTGTGTTACCAACACTGTTTCCAGCACAAATCCAAAACACAGCCCCATCCTAGCTACTATGAAGAAATTTAACTCTATCCCAGCCAAAACCACCACAAAAGTCATCTTCTGAACTGTGCTTCAGGTCTGTTATGGCTCCATATTCAATCTCAATATTTATCTCCTCTCAAATATCACTCACGGAGTTAATGTAGGCAGATGAGAGTACTAAGTGCACTGCTAAGGAGAGTGTACATTGAATACATAATTTTTAAGCATGTCCCAACTTGAGAGGAATACAATGCCTTTGCAACCTCTGTTTGCAGCTCCCCATTTTTAAGCTAGCTTCACTTTTCCTTCTCTCCCTACTCCAGGATTTCCCCTCCAGGCTTTTTCTTTCCCAGCAGGGCACTCTTAGAGGACAGAAGCCATCGTGCTGTTTAACTTAGCAAACCACCCGTGCCAGCACAGATGCGATGCGTGGCTGAGTGCGCCAGGCGCTGGGTTCTGCACGCTTGTTGGCTATGTCCTCGCAGCCATCACGGCAGCTGCTGGCAGCTGCGAATGAGCGGAGTACAGGAAAGGGAGCATGTAGAAGCATGCCTGAACTTTCCCCACCTACTTCCCAGCCTCTAGCAACAAGCTCTCCTGTTCCCAAATCTTCCTGTTCCTTCACTCCTGCCCGTCACCCAGCCAGGGTGGTGAGACCCACAGCTTCTTGAGAGGCTCCTGGGCATGCACAGGCACTAGCCCATGCACAGGGGAGGTGAAGAGGAGCAAACGGCTCCCGGGGACTCATCTCGATGCTGCACGTGCTATGGTTGAGCTCCACCCTGAGTGCTGTGCAGACCTTGTAGGTGCTGGGTGGCAAGCTGGGCTCTTGGTGCTGTCTTCTCACCATCAAAATCATCATGAAAAAGCCAAACGCAGCCTGGCTGGACGCTGTCCTACGGCGCTTATCCCCATGGCTGGGTGCAGCCCCTGCTCCTGTATCCTTTCTGATCTGGGCTGGGGTGGAAAGGGAGGAGGGGGGTGAGTGGAAAGCAACAGTGGTCTCCACATAGGCTATGTTGTGATCTGGAAAGTGCAAGGCATGGTCTTCTTCCACAGCCTGAAATGGGGCATGGAGGATCCTGGAGATGTTTCTTGGATGCTTGACGTAAGAAAGCAAAGAGTGCTGCACTCGGTATCCCCAGCCTCCTCTCTCACCAACTGAAAGGTGTTAACAGAGAAAAAGCCACATTCACAATTGTCTTTGCAAGAACTTTGCTCTTACACCTGTGAATTCATCTGCAGCTCTGAACTGAGCTGGGAGGAAAAGCAGCGTTTGCACTTGGTGACTTTGCCTCAAACTGCAAGCACACAAGGAAACTTACTTGCCATGGTATTTGAGAGTTTGACTTTCCCAGGTTGATGTCTTTCTTTTTCTTGGATGGCTGCGGTGAGGAGGTTGTATGGAGAAGTCTGGATTTCCTGGCTCCTTTGCAGGTTTGTGTTGAAGGCGTTTCTCCTGAAGAGCGCAGGAACCAGGAAGAGAGATGGATTTGGAAAACTGAAAATGGCTTGTTAGAACAAAGGCCTTTTTTTAAAAAAAAAAAAATTTAACAGTGTTCCCCAGCATCCTGTGAACAATAAATGAAGGTATTATTTGAATCTTGAACCTTGCTGTGCCAGTCTCTCCAAAAGCGTTTGCTTGCTTCTGAGTGTACCCAAGTATTATATTGCCTGCGCAGTTGGCTAACATGTCTCTGAATACATTATTCCCAAAAGGGTGTGTGTGAGGGGAAGGGAAATGTTTAAATACTCCATGTCTTCACCAAAATGAGCCGCTGGAGGCAGCGGCTGCTTCCCAGCCTGTGTACCTCTTGTTTTCAGTTGTCCAAGCAACCCAAACTTGTCCTTTGAGTGTTGCAAGGTGGCAAGAGCAAAACCAGTGAGATGAAGAGGCACTGCAAAGCCCAGGAGGAAGGTGTTCAAATGGAGTCCAGTGCTTGGTGGACTTGTCTGCTGTCCCCCCGTTCTGGGAGGTGGAGGTGTGCTGAGGAGGGCACTACAGCTGGGGTTCAGCCAGCGCCTGTGTCTCCATCAGCTCGGTGATGCCTGAAGAGAAGGGGAAAGACCCTCCTGGAGGTTTTGTGGGTAGGAGCAGCGCCCTGGACATCTGGAGAACCTGAGCAGCCGTGAGTCCCATTTCCACTGAAATTGGGACCCAAAGTATGGGATGAAGCATTTACCTCCTGATGAGCTTGGTGCAGCAGTGCCATCTGTATGGGCGTCCTTTGCTCTGAGACCTGCTGCGGTGCTTCCCACCCTGCTCTCACTGACTGCTTCCACCCTGCACGTGCCTCTTCCTCCTCACTGTCTCCTGAGCTTTTCCCTTCTTACATCTCCCTCCTCAGCTTCTCCTCTCACCCCTTTTGCTTTCCTCTGACTCGCCACTATCGGTTGCATTTGCGTGCAACGGGCTGTGTCCATGCTCACACCTCGTGTGACTTCACCAGGTAAGGTTTAAACTTTCTTTAGGTGAAGCTTCAATACCATGCGCAAAGCTGTTGTGAGGCTTCGTTAGCAAGGGGGGTAACTGTCCTGTGGGTGAGACTGTGCTGTCTCTGCCTAGCAGAACGCAGTCATGTTTGTTTAAACTCATTAAAATGAATTGGAGGTTTCCTTTCTGCGTGCTTTCCCTGTGAGGCGTTGGGAGGGGTGTCATTTCTCTGCAGTAATGTTTTCATACTCTATTGTGCCTGAGTGTATATTCCTTAATTGATATCCCAGATAACTGCTCCTGCTCCAGCAGCAGCTCGTGCTGCTGCTCAGCCAAGGATGTTTCGGTAAATTGTATCTTCGTTCATACAAAAATAAAAAGCAAACATTGCATTTCAATTCCTACTTAGTTTTAATTATTTTCTTCCAAGTGCCCTTGGTGTCTGCTGTGGGGAGAGTTTCTTGCCAATTCTCCCCTGGACGACGGCTGGAGCCGCCTGCCTCTCCCCAGCAGCCACCGATCCCCCGCATGGCACCGTCCTCCTGCTGGGTCTCACCATCGGTGCTCCCATTGCTCTGCCCGGCCCTACTAACGTGTTTCTCCTCTGTGTCTCAGCTATACCCTGGACAACGATGTCCTCACCACAGAGCAAAGGCAGTTCTATGAAGACAACGGGTATCTGCTCATTAAGAAGCTCGTTTCTGACAAAGACATTGAGCGCTTCAGGTACGGGGCACTTGCCTAAGGTGCTGGGGGTCCTGTGTGCAGCAGCATCCCGAGGGAGCTCTGGGAAGCTGGAGGAAGCTGGACTCTCCCAACACAGATGTGCATGCTGTTGCTGGATACCTTCGTCTGTAGCAATAGTGTCTTTGAGGAGCGTAATCTGGCCGAACATGGCTAAAATGTGCTCTGGCTTCTCCGGTTCCCTCTGCTTTGCAGGAAGGAGTTTGTGAGGATCTGCAACAAGGTGAATCCACCAGGAGTTCTGATAATGAGAGACGAGATCCGCAGACCCAACTTCATTCGGTCTGCAAAAACAGTTAATAAAGCACATGATTTCCAGGAAGATGAAGAGGTGTTCTGATACTGTACTCTGCCAGAGGTAAAAAGCCAATAGGGGGATGGTGATGGAAGAACCTAGTAGAGCTTTGTGAATATATTTATGTTTTAATGCCAAGGTGAAGGCAACGTCCAAGCTGGACAGGCCAAACTAACCCTTCTGGAAGGTTATGTGATGCTCTGTTCTGTACAGGCCGACTTTAATACATGCTCCATCCAATGTCAGATGGATTTGTACTTTGTGTTGAAGTTGGGGTAGTTAGCAGCAGCAGATTCCCATCACTTTTCATAAGATAAGAAAGTATATTAATGTATGTAATGTGTAAATACAGTTCCTCATGTATTGGCTTGTCCTGGATCCTGGAGTACTACAGAAGTCAGGTTGTGTTGGAGAATCAGAGGTGGACATACGAGATTTTGCAAAGCTCTTGAGCTGTTGCCCTGGCAGTCATCCATCTTCGGCAATGCCTTGGCATATACTGCAGCAGAGAAAGCGCTGGTGAGCATTGCACCTGTGGCAGCATCTCTAGGTGGTTTGTTTGTGCCTGGTTTTTATTTCGGGTAAAACTGCTGATAATAGGTCCACCCTCATGAACAACCCAATCAACAAGTAATTTATGGCATAGATCTGCCTAGCTTTTGTTTTACTTGCTATATATTACTGCAGCATAAACCACAAATATTTCTTCTATCGCTTTTTCCTGTGTAGATCCTAAAATATGTTGAATGCTTCACAGGGCCAAACATAATGGCCATGCAGATGATGCTGATAAATAAACTTCCAGATCCTGGTAAGCAGAGCTCCAGGGAGAGGGAAATGCAGAAGTTGTTAGTATGCCTGGGTTGCTGCGTGTTTAACTGAAGCAGCACTTACACTTTTAGAAAAGTTTCTTGAATTGAATTAAATTAAAAGCAATTCTGAAAATATATGAAGTTATTTTGGTAATAGTGTGTTTTAGTTTAGCCCTGGCTTGGTGGGATACATTTCTTATCGTTCTCTTTGCTGTAGATGTTCGGGTTCACATGGTGGGAGGTACGTGTGTGCCTCCTAAATTGAAGTGCTGTTATATCTAACCACATGTTACATCTAAAACATTCTTTCCAACTAATTTAATATGTTTCTGCAGTTTAGGTCTTTGCACCATGTTAACTGTCCCTCAACTACTTTTTTTAAAAAGCAGCATTCAAGTTTCAAAAAGGAACATGCAAAAATTAGACGCCCAGCTGCTTATCCAGCCATCTGAACTTTGCATGAAGCTCCACTGTTTAAGACACTTTTTTTTTTAGGCCTGACATTTCACATGTGTTGAAAACAAGTGCTTCCTGGAGCTTGGTAAAAGACAATAAATACAGAGAAGATCCTTCGCTTAGAGTTTATGTGCTATTTTCCAGACTAACATTTCAGAAATGTCAAATTTAGTCTGACTCCTGACCTTGCTGACAGTGTTTGCATGCTCAGCGCTTTGATATGAAGACACTTGAATAGGTGCCAAAGGAAGGATTTTGAATCCCAGCTTTGGCTTCTGGTGCTGCAGATCAAAGTCTTACTTCATACAAGAAGTTTAATTAACTACATTACAGTGTTTTCAAAGTTGATTTGCTCCTGGACCGCCACGGAGAGGGCTGACCAGGACAACGGCTGCCTGGTCGTGCAGCCAGGGACACACAAGGAGCCCCTGAAGCCTCACGGCTATCCAAAGTGGGAGGTAGAGCAGCACTGGGGGTTGGGGAGGGCGTGCGTGTGGGGACCACATTTTGGCTGGGGGGTACACTCTAATACAGTCTGTGTCTGGGAAGATGTCTGTTACAAATTCGTCTTTGTTCAGACCGATCAACCATTTTTCACTATTCTTGTCAAGTCTGAAGACACTTTCTCCTTCTCTGAATTTGTTCCTGCCAGGCAAGCATATTTGTTTTCTTGTAGAAGAAAACTGGATAATAAACAATTGACCAGAATTTAATTTCAAGCAATATTTTTCTTCTAAGCAAGGATGCTTCCTGGCCTGGCCCAGCGTTAGTGAAGGCTGTGCTTGGAGCAGGAGGCTGGACTTGACACCCCAGAGGTGGCATCAGGCAACACTTGTGGGGCTCCCTTGTGCTCTTCTCCATTCTCTCCAGTAAAGAGAAGTTCTTAATTGTTTGAATTCAACTTCAGAAAGCAGATGAAGAACATTTTAGTTGTGAGATGGGAATTTCTCATAGGGGTTTGCAGGTCAAAAGAGAAAGTGAGCAGAGAAGTCGTATCATATGTGTGTACGAGGTGCAGCTGGGGAAGATGAGCTATCAGCGAGATGTGCAAAGATGATCGAGAAAGCAGAGTGGATCGTTCTGGTTCTTTATAAGTGAGTGCTTTACAACCAATTAGCAAGGCTTGTAGGTGAACATGCAGACTCTTCATCAAGTATATTAAATGTACGACCTTCAAGAAAGAAAATGAGTAACCACCTTTGCATCTCTTCTTCTCCTACACTGAGAAACTGGTGGTATTCTAATTTTACTAAATTATTTCAACTCTTCCTTGGTTTCTAGAGTCCACCGATCAAATTTTTCCATGGGCTGCTGGATTATGATGAGAAGAGTCCCAGGATTCACCTTGTCATGGAGAAGGGAGACACGGTGTTCTTCCATCCCCTGCTCATTCACGGCTCCAGAGCAAACAAGACATCAGGTTGCGAAGGGTAGGAAACCACCTCCAGATACAGCTGTCAGTATTTGCTTAGCTGCTAAACACCATCAAAGTCTTCTTAACTAAAATCTGATTACAAAATAAGTGGGTTGATGCAACTGTCTGGGTGCAGAGTAAGTAAGAACCCTTACTGAACACACAGGTCTGCTCTGACCCTGACTTCTCTGCTTGCTACTCTGGTTGCTGGTAATCTGAGATCAAGCAAGTAAAGTATTGCTTTAGGTTGCGTGTGTCCACGATCCGGGATGCACGAGTTTTTTTCCACCGGTCATTTGTAATCGATGTGGTAGTGAGTGATGCCCAATTTCCTCACGCAGAGTATAAGCTGTTGCTTCACCAGCTCAGAGTGCTACTACATTGATGTCAAGAACACAGACCAAGAGCACCTGGAGAAAAAAGTAATTGAATTTGGACATGCAAAATACAAAGCAACTTCTGCCTCAGACCTTGTGGTAATTTTAAATCGTGACCTTATCTTGTAACTAGCAAGAATTTCTGGCCTTTTAGCTGATAAGGCTGCCTCTTGCTGCCTGGCTGCCTGTGCTGGAGAAGTGCCCTTGCTCTCCAGGCAGCCCCTTCCTGTCTCTGGAAAGCAGCGGAGGAGCTCTGCAAGTTCCCCCTCCAGCTCTGTTCATCGCCGTTCCCACCTCTGAGCTGCCAAAATTTATTTCATCCAGGCACCTTGGTATCTTTCAGTGCAAATCAGCCCAGCTAGGGCAAACTTAGGCCAGCAGCTGTTTAGGTGACTCTAGCTGAATATGCAAGAATAGGAGGACACAGTTTATTCAGTACCCATCCGTGGTGTCTTCTCTGCAAACCGCATCAATCCAATGAGCCTTTTGGCTTATTTCAAGTGTGGTTTTGTGCGTTGGGATTTGTAGCCTTTTATTTCATTTAGTGTTGTCTGTACTTTTCTGCTGGAGACTTTGAAGAGACAATGAGTAAGTTAATGGATACTTTTATGAATACATGACCAAGCAGATAAGGTCATGCCAGGAATAAGCAGGAAACACTGTAGCCAAAGATGGTGGCTTCTAAGTATTTTTTTTGTTTGGTTTTTTTATTTGTTTGTTTTTTTAATGCAGGGTGTTTGCAAGAAGTGAGCAAAGGTCATGCAAGGAAAAAGAATTAATCTTTAAAATGGCCTCTGAAGACCAGGATGGAAAACGTGTGCCTGAGCATCAGCTTCTGAGCAGACAGATTTATGTGCTTTTGGCCCTCTGTGTAAGAAACTTACCCAAATACTGCATTACAAAATCATTTTATGCTAATACAAAATAGTTGCACTGAGGTTGAAAAACTGATGTACTTCAAAGAAAACCTGACCTACAAAAACAGATTTGCTGCAGTTATTTTAGGTAATCAAAGAAAAATGATGATGAGAGATGTGCTTTACTTCTTGATTATTTTTTTCTAATGTCTCTCTTGATATGCTTCTGGGCTGATGCTCTATTAATGTAAGGGTATTAATAATCTTAATAGAATTATAATAATTATTGTAGTTAGATGAAATTAATATTATTTAAGTAAGATTCTATGCATGATTATGTTTTTAAGGTTTCTAACATCCTTTTTCCATGCAAAGTAAACACAGTGAATCAGTTTCATGCAAGTTTCAGTATGAGCTCACATGGGAAGTCATTGGTACAGCTGATGAAGGTGGGCATTTTATTTTTATTTTTGAAATAAAGAATAGATTAGAGCAAAACCATGTTTGGTGGCTGCGTTGTATTATTTCTGTGGTTCAGAAATTCTGCCGGTGGGTGTGCGGTTGAATAACCAAAGAAGTGAACCCTGGAAAGGTAGGTGTTTGGTCTGAGGAAAATGTCAGGACGCTGCAGCTGAGAGTCACCCAAAAAACAAACAACAACTGCCTGTGTCCTGCCTGTCTTGCAGGACGTTTGGCTGACCGGGCGCAGGGCAGGGCAGCTGAGAGCAATCCCGGTGCTCCTGCTGCTGAGCCCTCTTGGTGTGGTTTGCAGGACTGGGGAGCAGCTCAGGGACGGCTCTTCTTTATTGCAGGAAATCCCGCGGCAGTTCAGCTCGACGCTCTGGCATGCTGGGGTGTAGTTTTGGTGCACGGGCCTGGACACCCTCTCCCGAAGGCTTCCAGCCCAGTGGGAGTTTGGCTTTACCACCATTACTTTCTCCAAAAATCATCAGGACACGTTAATGAGTCCGGAGCTGGTAGGTGCTTCCTTGGCACCATATTTCAGTGCAGTTACAGGTCTTTTTGCTAACATTAATGTCAATCTCCTTGTTGTGAGCTAAGGCAATTTTTTCTACTTTTAAATCCTAGCAGACACTTCATGACTCTGTATTACAGCCTTTGCTGACAGATATGGCGATGCTAAAACCATTTTGGAGACAGCTTTGGGCAAACCACCTGCCAGTATCTCTTCATCTCCTCACTGCGTAACCATCCTGGTCCCAGCCCATGTCCTGGCTTCCATGCTGTTATAGCCAAATTTTCAGAAATCAGGGTATCGGTGCTGCAGTAGCTGCGTTATGCTGTGTCTGTGATTAAAAGCCAAATGTCCTAAGGAATTATTATGCAAAATATAAAACAAGCTGCATCTGAAGGCCTAAGGACAGCTTGTGTAAGGAAAATGGCATGCATGCTATTTATGGAAAGGTTTTGTTTATTTTTAATGAAGAATTTTGTTGAGCATCAGGCATGAAGCAAGGTTTCATGCAATCAGTTTACGCGCATGCATGTGGAGCAGATAGACAGCTTGTCCATGGGGTGCGAGGCAACCTGCATTGAACTAGAAGGTTTCAAGCCCATTGTTTCCTTGCAAACATCTGGTCACCTGCACCATCAGCCGGGGTGCATGGTTTCAGGGCTGTGAGTGATGCTACAAGACTTAACATGTCCATGGTTTGGTGGCCTGGTCTTCTCCACGTTGCTTTGCCCCGTTGTGCCATGTGAGGGTGAGCAGGAAAATTCAGGACCTGAGCATCAGGGACGTGGTACAAACAGACCTGGCCCTGATTTTATCATCGCTGCATCCTCCCGTTGGGTGTCTGCCCTCCTGATCATAGTTCAAAGCTGACAAGTGAGGGGAACATAGAGCTAAGGTAGATTTCACGGAGAGATGGTATTTTCTCCTCCAAGGCAGTGGGTGGATCTCCTCTGCACCCATGCCCAGCTGCCCTCCTGCTGGGGCTCAGGGTGATGCTCTCCGTGGGACACACACCTTCCCTCAGCATCTTCCGGCCCTGAAATGCGGGGGAAATGCTCTCTTCAGGGGTGTTGTCAGTGACTTCAGCTGGAGAGACATTTTCCACAAAACAATTTTGAGGAAGGTTTTTTCCATCAAAGTAACGTCCTGAATGTCCTGACTTGCACAACCGCTAAAATGTTGTTCATGTCATTTTCAGACCACCTTTCCCCTGACGCAGGCAGTCCTTCCTTTCCTGTCCTTTTTCCTTTTCCCTTTCCTTTTCCTCTTTCTTTCTCTCTTTCTTTCCTCTTGCTCTCTATCTTTATTTTCTTCTTTATCGTGTATACCTTTATCTTTCTTTTTCCTTTCTCTCCCTCCCTCCCTCTCTCCCTCCCTCCCTCCCTCCCTCCCTCCCTCCCTCCCTCCTTCCTTCCTTCCTTCCTTCCTTCCTTCCTTCCTTCCTTCCTTCCTTCCTTCCTTCCTTCCTTCCTTCCTTCCTTCCTCTCTTTCTCTTTCTCTCACTCTCCTCTTCTGTATCTTTTTCTCTCATGCATTTGGTCTCTAAGCATCATCTTCTCTCATTTTTTTTAATAAAAAAAGAAATTAAGTGCTTCCATTATATATTTTACCTCCCCTACTGTTTCAAGACTCACTAAATCTGTGCATCTCCAGAACGCCAAAGCTGCATTTCTCCTGGGAGCAGCAGACGCCCAAATGCCCACAGGGACACATGCGCTTAAAATCAAAGCCCCAGTTCTCCACCGAAGGGGGGGTCACGGCCGTTCCCGTTACAGCAGGTGCCCTCCTGCCCCAGCTCACCCCGCATCTGCAGCCCCAGAGATCTGTGGTCCCCTTCTACCTGCAGGATCCCTGGTGAACCCAAGGGCAGGGTGACCAGACCAGAGCACAGCACAGTTTTCATTCCTCCAACACTTCCCACGGACCAGTTTGGGCTGGAGGGCAGAGGTTTTGCCAGGTCCATGTATGGCCATAGGCCTTGGCTGCATTTTTGGCCTTGATGATTTCTCTAATTCACAAGTGGTCCTAAGTGTATGGACCCCATTGACCTCTCTTGTGATTTTGATTATGTATTTGGTAGTGTCTGGGGTATGGTCTTTTTTTTCTTAAAGATTCAATTCCAGAAATTCTCTGGTTCACACGAGGATTTCAAGAATTAGAGAAAAATGGGAAGCAGAAATCTTCTTCCTACCCCCAGTGTTTCTAAATACTGAAGTTTGAAAAAATAGGACCCCCCTCAAAAAAAAAAGTGGAAAAATGGGATCCTTAAGCTTCAAAACCACACGAGGGAAATGAAGAAAAATCCCATTTCATTGTAGTTTTAGCCCTTATGATTCTTTAAGCTGGCTTCATTGATGTGATAAGGTCCATTCATAATTTTCAGCACTTGACAAAGCTGCTGCTGGCCAGCTTTATTAACAGAAAGCATATGCCCTCTCACACCTAGGCTTGTGGTTTGGCTTGGGAGCTTTGCAGGTGTTCAACTTCGGTCTTCAGCAATTGTTTCTGTTGCTGCGTGAAAAAGGATTTTCTCAAAGAGTTATTCCATTCTTAATCTCAAAACTAAAGGAAAAAATTCAGCCCAACCTTTCCAAGAAATCTCCCTTCCAGGTTAAGACCTGCCATGGGAAATTTCACCCCCAAAAAGGACTTCTCAAAAGCAGCAACAGCAAAAAAAAAAAGAGCATGAAAAAGCATTTATTGCCACTGTTCCTGAGCAATTTCTAGGCTAAGAGACCCCACATTCAACTGCATCCTTCTCTTAGGAGTGGAGCAGCAGTTTCAGGGATGAAAGAGCACTGAGATTTCTGGGAGGGATTTACATAACTCACCAAATCTAACCAGGGTGTTCAAGTACTTTATCACCAGGATCTCCACAGACCTGAATGAAACCAGACTGACAGCATTAGGAAGGTTTAACACACAGGGCATACAAGTCTTGGCATGTGCTAGCAAGTAACTGAGGCCTTAATTTAGGAAGGTAATTAAGACACCATGTAATTATTTCCCATGGCACATGCCGTGCTGCTGGTGTATGGGATGGGCTCAGATACAAGAGCACCAGGTGCCGTGATTTGCCCACGATGGGCTCCCATCCAGCCCTTGACCTCCTCTAAGTCACCCTGTTTAGTCCAGCTTTGCAAGGGAAGGAGGAACCTGCTAATTTTATGCTCACTCACGTTCAGTGTCACATGTCCTCTCCTAAAATCAGCACAGACAACATGTGCTGAGTTATCCGGGGTTACAACACAGGCGCTCGCCTGTTCAGTACTCCCTGTCGGGACGGCAGCCTGCCCCAAGGTCGCTTATTTTCATGTTTGCACATGTATCCTGTCCCCCTGCGCCTTTCCCAGCCCCTATCTGTGCCTGGATAACCAGCCCGGACGTGTCTGTTCTCCAGCCCTTAGCTGCTGTGGGGAGAAAGAGGGAGCAATTACCTTTTCCTATGCAAAATATCCCCCTCTCCTTGCTCTGATTACTCCCCTGCTCCTTGTCTGTGCAAGCGGTGTGGGTACCCTGAAGGCAGAGCTCCTCCTCCCTTGGCTCTAAGTCTATGAAGACAGAACAGAAAAATACAGTATAAGCAGCTGTGCTGGAGAGGAAGCCACCTGACATGTTGATACAGCAGCAAGTCTGGCCACCTGTGTCGAGAGGTGTCAGGCAGCCAACAAAAGGCATAAGCAAACACCAGGCCAGGTAGGAACGTCTGGAAGAAATCTAACAGCAAGGTGCAAACTTAGTGAAAATAATTGTCCTGGAGAAGCCATGTCCCCAGAGACACTAGGGATTTCCCTTCCTTCTGCATCTGCCTGTCATTCTAAAAGTCAGGGTTTGAGTTTTTGTCTAAGGGAACACGGACGAAGGTTATTTTGCCATTTTTGAATCACTGTTAGTCATATAAATAGAAAAGAGCACTGGTCACCCAGGCTGTTTTTTCAGCCAGCAGTGGAGGACCCCAGTTGCACCTTGAGGCTTTCCTGCATGGGCATTGCAGGGCTGCTTTTGGGGCAAAATGAAACGGGATCTGCAACACGGCTTTGCACGGGAAATGAGAATAAAAGAACAGGAGAAAAGTTTTGCCTGCACTCTTGTCCCACACATACTTAATTTGGGGAAGGAAAAGCTAGGCAGCAAGTAGGTTGGAAAAAAATAAAATGATGTGAAATGGCTGGGTAAGTCCAGCCTGGCGGGGGAGCTGCACGTGATGGCCCAAGAGACCATTGCACAAGCTCTGCCATGAAAAACTGATGGGCAAAAAGGTCCTTTAGCAGTGTATTTATTATGAAAGGATATTAAGTTTTCATCAAGCTGATTTTAGTCAAGAGTTAATAAGCCTAAACTGGTTAGTACAGAGGGAGAAAATGCTAAAGATTTAATTTTTCTTCAAAGTGTTTGTAAAAAAATCAAAGAAAAGATAATTTCTGGCAGCAGGGCGAGGTGTTTTAAATTAATATTTCAGCAGTAGCTGAGGGCTGAGGAGAGGCAGGATGCTTAAATTATCTAAAAACCAAGACTGATTTTGTAGGAGGTTATTACAAGAAAGGCTGGATATCTTCCTGCCTGTTTTGACATACACACAGGGCATTTTGTAGCTGGAGAACCAACCTTGCAGACAGGTGAAAATTTGGCTGGGGAAACGGCCGATTTATCAGCTTATTACTCTGCAAATCTTAATAATGGCTCTGCGAATGCACGTTCAGCATTCTATTTCCAGTGTGATTTTGCTTAACGATTTAGGGGACGTGGCAGCTTCAGCAGCACCACTGTCTTGATTCACCAGCGATGCTAATGGTGGCAGCAGGTTTCTGTAATGCTAATGCACTTTAATGCCTTATACCCACTGACAGTGTTAGGGCAGACTCACAGCCCTCGACCTGCTGCCTGCTCTCTTGCTAACACAGCCTGGCATGCAGTTGGGCTTCTTTGTTGCGAGGTTGGATGTCTTTGTATCATGTGTCCAAAATTGGGACAGCTTCAGTGACAGCGTAGATCCAGCTGGGCTTGTAAGGTCATGCTTGAGCTGCCTCTCGTGGGTCTCTGCCTCTGCTCTCGCTCCCAAGTATCGGTGGAAATGTATCAGCTCGGTTCGGACTGGAGACCCCGCAGGCTGCTCTGGCACGGTGCTGGGGCTGCGTGCCCACATGGCAGCATACCCCCGTGGGCAGCTCCCCTCCTGCCTGCTTCTGCTGGGCCGGAGCCATCTCTGGCACAAGAACCGTATCTCCAAAAATAGACTGAGGCACATAAAATCCATTACATCAATCTCCCCCACTCCTTGTTTATTGCTGGGGTTTAAGCAAAGCAATGGGCCTTGGTTTCTTCATCCTATTTTTGCATACAAGGATGAATTGAGAGTATTGCTCTCATTCCTTGACTCCCAAGGAGGCACATACCTTTCCTACATATCGCAGTCCTGGGGGCATTTCTGAAGATAAAGCATTACCCCACCTTTGACAGTTTAGTTTCTGCAGAAATCTCCTTTTCATTGGCCAGAGACAGAAACTGGAAAAAGCCTGAAGCTTTCAACATACAGGCTGAAGACTGATACCGATGTGGAATTTCATGCTGGTTTTGTGGACTCCAGGTGAGAAACTCCTGTTGGTCTGAATGAGAAAACTGCATGGCAGACGGAGTTAGGGACCACAAACCAATTCCTTTTGGTGATTCACCACCAAGCTCTCAGGCAAATGAAGATGTTGACCAAGCAACTCATCCTCTTCCTCAGAGAAATTATACCATACAAGCCCAGGAACTGTTTTATTGCACACTGTGTTTATTCTGAATGAGAAATCAACAGGAGACGTTGCCAAGCAATGTCACAGTCACCTACCAGTGACACCCCACCCATCAAATGATATCAACATGAGACTGAAATGAATGCAATATGCCTAGCAAAGTTTCCCAGCAAAAGCACCAGTAGGAGATGAAGGCTGCAGAATACTGAGGTAAATCGGCCCAGTTGCTTCAAATAAAAGTAACTTCTCTTCCAGCCCCTGTGCAAGCAAACAAAAGAGGTATCGACAAGGCCACTGGGACACGTGAGACTGTTGGTGGCAGTTTCACCAAATCACTGAGGTACTAGTGGTTTTAGGCACTTAAAAATACCCTGCGATCCTACTGAGCACGAGCTAAGGGCAGCAGAAGGATCAGGTCCAGGAAAAGCTGGCCAAATGCCACAGGCATCCCTACAGAGATGTGCTTTCAGAAAAACACCTGTATAAAGACAGTCCTTCTCAGGAGCCAGCCCTCGCAGACCTCATCCTGCTTGGTCTGAGACAGCTACTGTCCCCCAGGCAGCTGTGCCAGCAGCCAAGGTTGACATGGTGATGACTGAGAAAGATTTCAGGAAAATTTAAAATGCCAGAAAAAGGGTAAAAAGTATTAAATGTAACCACTCAGCTCTTTAAAACCACTCACAAAACAGTGCCAGATTCATTAAAATCCTTTTCAAAGTGGGAGCTGCAGGTTTGTAGCCATAAAGGTGCTGCAGTGTGGATGGTGCTGGGAACCCAGTATGGGCTGTGTGATAGGGAAAGGGCTTTCAGAAGAGCTCCCGGTAGTCTGCAGTGTAAACACCACTGGTTTGCAATGCCAAAGCCACTGAAGGGGTTTTTTAAGCCAAGGAGACAACTCAGGAACTGTTTGACATCTGTTCTTAAAGGTTCAAAGTGAGTAATTTTGGAGCCGGTGAAGACTGCTCTGTGACTACAACCCTCTCACACCCCTTTTTGGCCAACAGCTGAAAAACCTTGACAGGCTGGCATTTACGCACCGCAGCATTAACTTCACAAGTGCTTATGGAGTATACAGTCCACCCCAGTTCATGATGATTTGTCACTTAAAATCCTGGTGAGGTCACTACAGCAGCCATTCAACATAAATTGAGGGATCCCTAGGGATTTCTTGGTACAAATTCCTTTCTAGCTGTCTCTTTTCTAGGTTAAATCTTGTAAACAAGTTGTTAGTAAGAAAGAACAGGCATGAATGTGTATTTCACATGCAGCCTTATTCAGTCAATTTTAAAAAGATCAAAGCTGAATATCCATGCAGTGGCCTGGTGGAGACTTTGTGGATGTCCTTCTCGTCAGGAATTGACTCCCCTGCTCATTCATCCCTAAAACCAGAATCCTCTTAGCATTCCAGTAAAGAAATGTGTGGTTTAGACATAGAAATCCATCCTTATGTTGTGAAAAAAATCAACTCCAGGTCACTTAAGACTATTGAGAAATTTTGGTTGTTCCTCCCCTCTTGGTAAAAGTGTTTCTCCACCAATCTTCGGACCTTTTTTCTCCTAGAAACATAAACCATGGAGGAAAGAAGTTAGACGTGTGGTAAGATGTCTCCCAAACATTTTTTTGACAGAGGTTCTGGAAGGGCTAAATTATCTGATTAAATATTGACAGACACTCTAGGAACCTTCACATTCTGAATTCTTACAACTTTGGTCAAAAGCAAATTCCCCACGGTTAAATAAAACAAAGCTTCAAGAACAGAAAGCAAGAAAAGAAAGTCCATTAAAACACAGCCTGCAGGTACCTGTATGTACCTGACAAAATGCAGAGCTGCTTGGTTTTGCTGGGAGCTCGTAAGGGCACTGAAGCAAAGCGGGGGACAAAAGTACCAAGAGAAGCAGCCAGAGTGCTGAGGTGCTCAGAAACTGCTGGCTCACGCTTACCTTTAGCATCCCGTCTCGCTCCCACTTGAAGAGGCCACAGGTACTGAAAGATGAAGATGGCAGGTGAGGACCACTGTGGTGTGTGTTTGCTGCACGGTATGAGGGGGTCCAAAACTAGCCCCTCACCTTTCCCACACTGCTTAGCACAAGGACTAACGTTCTCGTTTTAGGACATGGTTATGTGACTCCCAACACGTTACTTGTGAATGGACAGTAGAAAAGCCCCAGTCACTATTTCATGAGGTCACTTCTTACCTGCACGGCTTTTTTGGGAGCCTGTCAAGGGAAATAGCTCGGTTGCCACAAGGACATTTGAAAAATCGCTTGATGGCATCATGCCAGTGGTAGTCATGGTTATCCTGCACACACATCTCCAGAGGCTTGAAATAGGTGTAATTACACTGTCAAGGAGGAGAAAGAGAGCTGTGAGTGCTCCACCAGCATGCGAGACCTGTTCTGTGGGTCGGTGACAGATAACATCCAGAGGAAAGCATCTCTGTCTTCTCCCATCCTGAGGAGCCCACCAGTCTGAGAGATCATCGCCCCGGGTTTTGTCACTGCTCCTTCTAATGCCATCTTCCCCTTTTTGCCACTACCCTGTGGCCCTGCTCCCAGCACCTCATGGGGCAAACAGTGGCCCTCTGTGCAGCCCCAAAACAGAAAGGAAAGGCAGTGAGAGGTAAAGTCCAGCATGGGCTGAAACTCTGGGAATGGGAGATAACCCCTCCCTTCCTCTCAGCACATTTAGGATAGTAACAAAGCTCCACTCCTCTTCCTGATGGCAAAGTCCCTGGAAATGCAGACACAGGAATCACACCCAGTGTTACGTTTTCAAGGCACTTTGCTTATTTTGTCATCTAATACGGGGAACTGAGGGTCCTGGTACAAAGCACTTCAGGGAAGAAACTGATAAATATTTTCAGGACACCAACACCCAAGGAACCCACTGGCATAAACATCAAGTTGAGATGTTCAGCACAGCACTAAAGCCTGGTCTTCATGTCACTCAGTGCATGAGCTGCTCTCAGCAACAGTCATAAGGAATGAAACTCTCTCCATTTGATCCCTGCACTGCACTATAGCCAAGAGAGTGACTAATGGGGAGTCTGCAGGATGATCCAGCATCATTTTGTACAATCCATGCCCCACTCCCCTGCTGTCACCTTGGCTCCCCTTCACTCACTGTTTTACATGTCACAACTTGACATTTCACTTCTTTAATGCTCCTCATCTTGTCTTCCATTTCTTCCTTTTTCACCAGGGGCTGAAAGTATTGCTCCTGCAGTTCAGCCTCAGCCTGTGGGGGGACACAAAAAGGGTTGTGGGGAGATAAAGATGGGAGAAGCCGCTCCATAAACGACCTTAGGGCAAATTACTACCGGGCCTGCTTGAAGCAGACTGCAGTCTGGGAGCCAGAGAAACATCAAATATCTCTTGCTTCAAAAAATCCATATAGTGCACGTGCTGTTCTTCACTAACACTGGAATGAGCCACCCCTGAGATGTATGAGTGGGAGGGTTTAACAGCATATACTACTAAAATAAGCACTTACCTACAAGGACAGTGCAGGGAGAGGTTGGGTAGGCAGATGTAACAAATGGAATTGGTTCTTAGCCAAAATACTACTCCTCAGAAGACCTTAAAACAACCAGGACTTCACACCAATACAATGTGTCCAAGACAAGAGCCCTGTGCCACTGGAGGTGCTTTATCCCTGGGAACGTGCTCAGCAAAGACCCCAATGGGAGAAACCCAACCTCTTAGCTCTTAAGGGCAACTGCTGGCATTTCACAGGCTCCACAACTTACATGGGTCCCAGATGAAGGTGGCAGCTGTCTTCATGTGGCCAAGATGTCAAGAAATGAGGGACAAAATAGGTACATGGCTAATTTGGTTTTAAGGTAGAAGGATTTATTTGATCATCCACTAACCAGGAAAATTCACTGATTCTTCCAAACACAGCAAAAAAAGACAATGGCAACTTGACCTTGCCATGGCTATGGTAATAATGCTGAATAGCAGGCACTGTGCCCTGTGTGCTCAGAGACCCCTGACCCTACTCATCAGGATGATTTGGTGCCTATGACATGTTTCGGTGCCTGCTTCTTGCTGAAATCATTATGAGGAGTCCAGACAGCTCCTTAGTTCTGAGCCCTCAGTCATGGCTGGATTGAGGCCATACCTCTTTTAGGACATCTGTGTGCTTGGACTTGGCATTCAGGATTTTCTGGAACTCTTCTGACTCCAGATAGGCCAGCTGCTCACACCGTTTCTTTTGGGCAGGCTCCGGTTCATCCATATCTAGGGAGACAAAAGTGCTCAGTCCTACAGAAGCCAAGTTCAAAACAAGGTTGTGATCTCTAAGTATGACCACTGTAGGAGATTTTGGAAGTCTCAGGTCTCTCAGGCAGATGTTCAGGTCAAACACCAGCCTTTCATAGTTCAGGAGAACATGAAGCCAAGTTCAAATATGGCTTCAGGAAAAAAAAAGGCATTTTTTTATATAACATTGCATCTTCTCTCAAAGTACTGTACTAAGAATTTTCACATCACTCCCAGGGGAGAGAGCAGTGTTGCCTCCCTGACTGATGGAGAAGCTTTAAAGGGAACTAAACAATTCATCCAAGATCACACAGTAAATCACGAGCAGGCAAACTCAAGTTCCCACAGAAAATTCAGATACGTTCACAGATGGGACTATTTCTTGGTTTCCCTTGGTTAAGCCAGCCATGCATTGCAGATGCTCATGTGCTGGAGGAAAGGGAACAGAGATGAGGACAGGGAACTATCAGCGATTACATCTCTCACTCTCCACAGGGTTGAGATTGTTTAGCCTTTGCAACAAACCCTTTAAGTTCTAAACAGACCTAACTTGGCCTCTCTTTGGCACAGCAATTAAGTCCTTAACCCAGCAACTAGTGCTCTGTTCAGCAGGACATAATCATATTTCTTCTGTTCTAGAAGCTAACATCGCATACCATTCTCTGCTTCTGTACCTTGTGGCTGAGCAACATTTTTCTCAACTCTTTCAACAATTTCTAGGACATTGTCAACGTCAGCTCTTTTCCTCTTGACACTGTTCGGGTCAGCTTGAACAAGAACCTGGCCTTTTGCTCGTAGTCGGTGTATCGCAGCCAGCTAGGAAACAGGAAAGAGCAGTGAATATGTTGGTGACCACTCTAGTTCCCATGTTCCTACTTCCAGAAGTAGCAGAGGAAATCTGTCAAATAGAGGAGACAAGATCCACTGGCCTGAGCACAGAGCTGGCCAAAGAGAGGCCCAACAAAATTCCCAGCTCTGCTGTACATCTAATTCACCACATCACCCAACCTCTCGTGACTTCCCAAACCACAAAATCACTCCTCCAGGGGTGTTACCAGGCTTGATATCTCTGCAGCTGTGCTTTAACTGCTTCACAAATCAGCAAGTTTTCCAGAGGAATCAAATCACTTGAGATTTCCACATAAATTGGTAATAATTGGGAACTAATAGAAAATTGCATACAACTATTCCTTTCCATACTCCCAAAATGTTAAGACTCCTTCTTCCTTGCTGGAAGAGAAAAGTTTCTTTGGCAAACATGTGAACAGATTTGTGCCAAGGAAAGATGCAGTCTGTTCTGGCTAGACACCAAATTTGTCCAAACTCATGGCACAACATAGCTAAACCAGTTTAGTTCCCTGTTGCTTACCTGGCAGATGGAAAACACCCACAATACACAGCACTAGCAATGCCAAAGAGCAAACATGCACAGTTTAGCACTCCAGGGATTTTCAGCACAAATCCCCTGCCCCTTCCCAGCACTTAAGGGTTTTCATGCTTGTAAAACAATCAATAGTGACAGGCCTTGCTCTCCTTTCTTCTGTAAAAGTCACTTCAGCACCTCCCATCCTGGTCCAGGACCTATCCAGAACCTGATGCTTTAAGGCACCCCAAACTCCCAAAACACAAGAGCGAAAGAGCAGCCACTAGTGGACAGAGCAGCTCTGTCCCACCTGCATGAAGAACAGAGTGCAAGCAGAGCAACACAGCTACTCCAAACTGCTCTCCCAAAGGTAATGTCCCCAAGAGGTGACAGACTATGTCAGGTCATGAAGAACAGAGTCACTTCTACTCACAGAAGCTGCTAGCGTGCATAAAGAGGTGTTTCTTCAGCAAAAAGCTTAGCATCAGGCTCACGACTTAAGAGATGCCTTCTCTCTCCATCCCCTTTTCCCCAGTCCCATCCCAAGAGGCTCCTCTGTCCCCTGTCCACGCCCAACTGGCATTTGCTGAAATTGTCATTGTGTCAGTGGCTTCAGTGATGCTTGTCTTCAGAGAAGATCAAGAGTGAGCTCATGAGCATCACACGCAAGACAGATCCTAACAACTCGCTGCTGACCAATTCAGGTGAATTTTGAATTAGCAAGAGACACCAGCTCCTGTGGCCAAATGTCACAGACACAGCCCCCTCTTTGGCAGCTGTTCCACTGCTCTGGAGCTTGACTACAGGCAAGATGGTAGCATGAACCTTGGTACTAACAGCTGTCAGGAACTGCAGGTTTCTTGTGTACTGTAATACAGCCCAGTCTGATCCCACAAATCAGAAACTTTGCCAATATCAGCACTGAGCTGTCCTGTATCTGATCAAAGACTCCTCTACTACCACAAACCAAACTTCCCTTAACCTGCCCTTCTTCATACTCAAAAGATTCAAAGAGACGTTACCTTTTTGGCTTCTGCCAAGCTGTCTAGCTTTGGTGTTGGAGGTGGAGACCCGTCAAAGAAGAGGATATCATCTCCTTCTGAGAAGCCTGTGCCCAACCTGGGCCTTTGAGGAGTTGACATTTTTGCAGCTTTGGGAAACTCTGCCCCAGGTATTGAGGAATGGAGCAAGGACTGTCTGGAGGAGGACGGCAAAGCAGGGCTGCTGGCTTTACTTGTGTTCTGGAGGAACCTTGTAAGACAAGAATAATCCATTGAAATAGAGACACAAGTCAAAGAGACAGAAAGGTTTAAGAAACAGATAGGAGTGGAAGGGATGCAGACTGATTTTTCACTAATTGGCCTTTTATTGCTAGAAAATCATGCAGCAATTCAGGCATTCAGGAGAGGAAAACAAGACTGGTAAGGAACTCACCGGGTCGCTGAAATCAAGAGTGACTTGAAGTCACCAGAAGGA
Source organism: Aptenodytes patagonicus (assembly GCF_965638725.1). NCBI lineage: Eukaryota > Metazoa > Chordata > Aves > Sphenisciformes > Spheniscidae > Aptenodytes > Aptenodytes patagonicus. The sequence goes on along the minus strand of NC_134949.1, from coordinate 6,953,862 downwards.
GTGAATGACTAATTGCTTTCCAAAACAAAAAACAGAGAGAAGCATCAAATGAAGCTGGGAGGTGGGAGCTGAAAGCACAAAAATGGGCTTCTTTGCAGAACAGGTAGTTAAGCAGTGGGACTCCTTGTCACAGGAGTCACATAAATGCTTAGGTTTACCTAGATCATGGTGAAGAGGTTGGACAGGTTCATGGGAAAAAAAAAAAAGCCTTCAGAAATATTGTGACAGACATCACCTCTAGCTTGGAGAGTCCCTGAAGTACATAGTGTTGTAGGCTGGAAGAGTATTAGGGGGAAATATCATCATGATTGTGCCTAGTCTTATTCTCCTTCAGGTTCTGTTTTGGCTCCCGTTGAGCCTTTTGAGGCTACTTGGCTACATCAATCTCAGTCTCACCCAGGGTGGCTCTTCTGAGGTTCTTCAACAAGACATGCAAAAAACACTTGGCAAATCTTAAGGTTCAGAAGACCCTTGCAAGCCAGGAAGGAACAGAACCAGGACTCCTGACCCCAGTTTCCTACTCTAATCAGCCTCTTCCCATCATGCCTTCCAGTTGCTGGGTACTGTGCTGGAGCATTTGGTTCTCCACTGAATACTGGGGTATTTCTATTTAAATGAAGTTTTTATTAAAACAGCAAAACACCTCCCACAGTTATACTTAGGGCCACAATAATGGAACCCTTCCTGTGAAAGTCAGTATGTATTACCGCCTCTGAATCTCTTCAGATCGCTTTTTTCTGGCCTCCAGCAATTTCTGTTTCTGTTGCTTGAGCAGTGCTGAAGCAGAGACAGACTGGAAATTGGCCCCTTGCTTCTTTTCAGCATCTGGGAAAAAAAAACAAACCAAAACAAAATAAAAAGCCACTACTGTTTGCTCAGAAGGAAGTTGAGTGTTTTCAGGAGTGGGTTTTCCTTCAGGCAAAAGGACAATACCTGCTCTGGTCCAGTGTTTGCAGAGGTTTCGTGCTCCAAAAGTTGGCTGTGCCAGCAGTTCCTTGAATTCCTCAGAACATTGCATGGGTCTCTTTGCTGCACCTGGAGCAGACGAGGCAGAAATACAACAGATTTGGAGCCAGGAAGGGAAGCAGGCCTGGCTTTAGAGATGTAGAGTAGTCTAGGTTGGAAGAAACCCCTGTGGGTCACCTGAGTGAGCACCCCCAAAAAGCAAGGCCAACTTCGTTATATTTGGTCGCCCAAGGCCTTGTCCTCACAGAGCACATCACAAAGACATTTCTACCCCTTCAGCAATTTCATCAGTCAGACAGTTCCCCATCAGCCTTGGCTGTCTGTGGTGCTCCCACTGTTCCCATTTGTTGAATGCTTGAAAGCCCTGAAGCCACCACATCTTATCCCTGGAGCAGCTAAAAGCTAGAGACAGGACACACACTATGTTGCCTGAAATGGAGGCAACTGAGGGAACTGAAAGCTGTGAATAAGACATCTAAGTTACATCTAGAGCACATCATAGTTCGAATAATCTGTCATCTGCTCTCCACCGAGCATAAAAAGGGTGTAATATTAAGGGCTTTACAGAAATTAAATGGAGGCAGAGAAGATCAGTGACACCCCAAAGGCGATGGGGACATGCTTTGAAGATCACAAAAGAAAAGCACTAGAAACAGGCTGGGTACTCAGGAGGTCCCCTGCATTGCAGACCTGACTGATTTATACTTAGTATTCCTTGGAAGCTAAGATTGACAGAAGTCATCTAGTTTAATCAAACAAAATAAATTCTCTGGTTCAACGTTCTTAAAATTTTGAAGTTTTAAGATTGAAGATTAAATGTGAAGATTCGCATTAATCTGGCAAAGATCTGCTGTCACTGTCCAAAGACAGAACAGGACACTTAATTCAGGGGCACTGATGAAAAAAAGATGCATGGAGCTACACAGTTGCTTAGTTACATTTGCCTTGCAGCTGCAATCTCAAAAGGGAAGAGGAGTTTTGATCAGTTGAGAAAGCAGCCTGCAAACGGCTACCTCTGTAGCAAACCAATTGCCAGATTCATTCAGTGAGTAGCGGGGTCCTGGGACACAGCTACACGTCAAGCTGGCAATATCTGGAGGGTGAAGAGACTACATGGGTAGTTAGGTACCAATTTTCTGCTTGGTTTCCTGGACAATTGCATCAACTCCTCTCACGACCAGATTGGAGAGAGTGGTTTGAATCTTCCTTTTCGGCACTGCAGCTGCTGCACTAGAAAGAGGAAACAAAACCAGAACATCAGTTTTCCCATGCTTAGAGCAAGGACAGGAGCTCGAACGCTAGCCCAGTGCCTCAGCAGAACTCCAGCCACCCTAAAGTGTGCCTCTCTCCTGTCATCTGGCTGTCTTTGGGAAGGATGTGGATCTAAATCCAAATTCTAGCACAATGTTTAGGATCTCCCATTTCTCCCTGGGTTGAGATATGTATTTCCTATGCATTGAGAGAAAACTAAACGTAGGTAAAGGCTAAGCTTTGCTCACAGTTAGTTCCAGGGATGGAGAAAAGGCTAGAATTGCTTCATTACTGCGGAGTCACACCAGTTATCAGAGGGCAGTGGTAAGGGAATGAAAGCCGTGTGTAAGCACAGGGCTTGATCCAGCTGTGACTCAAGTCTTTCCACAGCTGTCTTCAGGGGGATTGGGATGAAGGACCTGGCCCCTCCATGCTACTTATGAGATGCATACTGATCTACTGATCTTGGTCACTTAATAATATGCGGGGGTACTACTGTCTCTTCATTAACACATAGTGATACTGTATTATTTCAGCCAAGGAAGAGAGGAGGAGAAAATACAGAATACACTGAGTCTTGGATTAAATGCAATGAGCCATAACAAAATACGGTAAGGGAATGGCACTGAAAAATACTCGGAGACTTGAATGCTTGGGATCTCATGATAAAATTCATTTCATCTACTGAAACACAATGCCGCCTGGCTTCACAACAGAATATTAATTTAGAGGTAAAAACACCCCTTACCACATCTTAGCGCTGACCGTTAAAATTTTCCTATCAGATGCGGCTCTGTTACCCCATGGGGCCAGGAGGATTACACCAAATGTGGGGCATTTATTCCTCTCTGGTGAATGTAGTTAAGTCAAAGGGATCTCTACCTAATTAGACCCCCTTAGAGATAGCTTCAGGCTCACTTGTATATGGGAGGGAAATTCTGTTCAAAAGCAAGGAAAATAAGTGGTTATCTTACACTGAGGCTGCATATGCTGCTGAAGAGACACCTCCATAGTGAAACCCATCCTGACACAGCCTCTCCTTCAAACTGGGATTTTTCCGACCAACTTTTTTGGGAATACGGCCACCAGAGAAGGTGGACTGCAGATCTGCCCGCTTCGAGCTAAGCTTCTTGTACTGGGATTGTATGTGATACTGACAATATTCACAGTCGTTCTGAAAAGAAATGGGAGAAGCCTGTTGCAGAACACTAGCAATTACAATTTACTTCATTCCTCTCACCCACACACATCTTTCTATGGCTAAACTGAAGTAACATCTCTATTGTAGTAGATAGGTCCAGCATTTGACCAGCTCAGCAAACATATGCCCACACTCCAGCAATGAAAAACAAAACTAAAATTGCCCATACTAATCACTGGAAAAAAACCTGTGCATCAAGGAATTTTAAAGCTATTCCTTGGCTCAAGTCAACTGAAGTCCCAGGTCCTCTTGCCCAGATTCTGTACTCTTGACTCCGAACTGCATGCTATTTTCTTACTGGTATGAACACAAAGGAAAACTAACACCGGAGCAAGATATTTCGTGCACTCATTTCAAATTAATTCATCAGTTCTCAGTGTCCGTCTGAAGGAGTTTAGAACTGAAGATAGTGAACCTGCCAGTCAGAGACAGCAGTGCCATAAATGCACTCACTCAGGGTGTTCTTTAACTTTTTACCAAAAAAATAACTCCATTCTCATTGATATTCGTCTGCCCCAGATTTGTATAACTACAATTACCCCACAATCAAACATTCTTTGTCAGTAATTAAACAGACAGCCAATTCCTTCATGAGGTTCTTCTGCCAGACAGCCTCCATCTATGGTTTGTTCCAGGTGGCACTGGAACACATCACTGACATTGAGACCCCTGTGCACAGCCACCTCGTGGAGCAGGTCTGCAATCACAGCCTTGTTTGCTACAGTTACCTTCTGTATTTGTCTTCCTCCCATTCCACACACTTTGAGTTTCTCCCCAGTTCTTCATTCCTTCATTTTCTCTCCTCCTTCTAAGTGCTACCCAACTAACTATAACCCTTCTGACTCAGGGTTCCTTTCAGATATCATAACATCATCATAGCCATGAAGTGACATAGTCCACAAGTCCTTTAAACTAGTACGAGCCAGTACTGTCCCTAAAAGAAGAATCCCAACACCTTTTTCCTCTCATCTCCAGTGCCCCACATTCAGGTATAAATATTCTGCCAGCTTGAGGGCACGCTGGACTAGGGAACTCATTGAGTTAAAACCATCTCCGAAAAACACAGCCATTCCCAACAAAAACCTCCTATTGTTTTACCTTGGATCAGTTCTCTAGTGCAGTGCATGGAAGCTTGCACCGGTGCAAAGGAGACTGAAAGGGTGTGGAGACGGTGGCAGTCATGGGTCAAGACCATCTCTTTTCACTGCAGCACCAGCTTTGCATTTAGGTAACTACTGTGCTGCTGCCACAGTGCCATCAGAGAAGCAGCTCCTCTGGGTTTCATTTCTCAGTTTCTCCACCCACTTTAGTCGCAAGTCAAGATCCAGAAACAAGTCAAAGAGTTGGAGCATCAGTACAAAATCAGCAGCCAGATTTTTACCAACAGCTTAAGGATGTCCTAACTACTGAGATACAGACCAGGTTCACAATCTGTGCACAAGGATCACCGTTCTTCTTCCTGGCTTTGCAAGTGCCCATGTCCAGAGCTTCACCCATGAGGAGGATCTTCTGGGGATGGTCAACAGACAAACACACCTAGAAAGAAATCAGAACATGCCTTGAGGAGAACTGGATGGGCTTCTCTCTAGATATCACTGGTTTGGCTCTGGTCCAGTTTGGTACCTCTGGTATTAACAATGCAGTTTTAAAATGCAGGCCTAGTTTAAGAAAGCCACATGTCCTGTTCAGATTGCGAAAAGGCTCAGTTAAAAAGTTAATTTATTTCTCACAAAGAGATGAAAGACATTGGATTTCTATGCTCAGAGCCTCAGGAAACCAAGGACCAGCAAAGGCAGATCTAGTTGTGCTATAAATGATGGTCCTCCACAAACTCTTGGCTCTGATGCCATCATGGCAACCACACTCGGCAGTAGATGGGAAGGAGATGTACTAGAGCTTGTCCCTCTCCATATGTCTAGGTCCAATCAAAACTGACCCCTGTGCAAGAAGAGTGCCTACTTCACACAACCAAAGATACTAGGAATTGTGTCTGTAGGTAAGAAACACTTTAAGTCATCAGTTTTAATGTAGTTCTAAATGTGTACATTTTAGCTAAGAGCAGCCATTCTTAACAGTTAAATACAGCCTTTACATTAGATCTGGTATGCCCTTCTACTCACCAACAGGACTTTCTTCTGCTTTTTCATGTTAATTCAAGCAATTATATAGCTTAATAGACAATTAATGAGATTCTTAATTTTTCCATTTGGAGAATTTAAAGTGCAAAACACTACATCACCAGCTACTAGATTGCAATTCCACTTGACAGAAGTCAGTAAAAATGGTTTCCATTCCAGTGGAATTAAAAAGATATTAAAAAAAAAAAAAATTATTAGCAAAATGAAGCCACCTTAAATATTTTGATACATACAGAAAAGTAATTCATCATGCTCTGCATTTGTAAGTAATTGATTAAACAAGCAAACTACTATGTATCAACTATGTATCAATACATAATACATCATTTGTTTAATAAATCAAATATTGCTGCTTCTTAGTCATGATTTTGGAACCAGGAAACATTTTGCAATCACATCTCATGCTTAAATAAGAAGAGAGAAATGAGCTTCCCCACCTTTTTCAGCTTTGAGAGACCTCTAGGCTGAAATAGGCATTGCACTGAAGTAGCTGAATAAACTGAAATGAAAATACACTCCCTGGTAGAGCCGACTGCTACCGAGAGCAGATTAAACTCTTGAATAAACTCTGATTTTAGATGCTTAATAGGACTTCTTGAAGTTCAGTCTTCCAGAAGGCCAGGAGCAAATACACACCACGCAAATATCTAAATGCAATTCAAACCGTTTAGGCAGACTGCTGTAATTTCAGCCTTAACATGTGTTCTAAAGCTAAACCTCAAGCAGATATGAAAAAGTTCAGCTAGGGGTTTTTATCTACAGCTGACGGGCAAGTGAAAAATCCTCTCACCTCATCGGAGCCTTCTTTAGGTTTCATAGGATTAGCATTGAGCAGCCCGATGACTGTGCCTTGGTCTGTCTTCCAGTGCTCTTTGTGGACATCACCGAATAAGAAGAGTGAGACACACCGATTGAGATCCCGTAGGTCGTTCAGTCGCCAGATACTGAAGGTTCTGCCCTGGAACAGACATTGGCTTTCCTTTCAGCTCTCAGTCCAGGGACACTGACTGCATCCCCTCTTGCTGTTGCTTTTAAAGAGTTATTCTGATTTCCACCCCCCTGGGTTTTCCTGATTTAGAAAAGCACAATTCGTAACCTCAGAAGAGGTTAGATATAGTATCTCCAGCCATGCCACACAGCCAGTTCTGGGATTCTTAAAGGCCAAAATAGCACAATAATTCTGCTACCACCAATCTTCCTGATATTAAAGCTGGGCAGCACTCTTGCTTGCTGAATAAAGAGGTTTTTACCCCACTGAACAAACAAAACCAAGGCATATCTAGATCTCTGTTTCATCAATGACTTTCTATAGGACATGTACACCATTTAGGACAGAACGGCCTCTAGGGAAATGCTGGAAGCAGAATGCGTTGGCACATTTAAAACAAGAGGGCTGTCTAGAAACCCTGGGAGTCACAGTCCTTTTTTTCGCACTGGCATTTAACATATAACAGTGGATGAACAGATTTAAGACAGATTTATGCCATGGTTACATTAGCCAATGCTACTGTCTGGGACAGTTGCACCAGATAAGCTAAGGACTTACCCTGAGGACTAAAAGCAGCATTACTGCATGAAACCAGACGAGCCAAGACCTTTAATACAGTAGCTTTTCATTAACTACATGGAGTTGGGTGATTAAGTTGAAGACCTAATTAGTTTATCAGGAAAGAAGACCAGCATTTCACTTGAACTGAGCAAGGGATACAACAAAGTTACTTACATTATTTGCACTCTGAGGAGTGGTCTTCTTCACTATGACTCCAAACGTTACCCAGTCTATTTCCTCCAGATTTTCTGCAGCAAGTTTGCTCTTCAGCTGGGACAGTCGGATGAGCTTCCGGTTAGCCATTTTCCTGTCCATTTCAGCCGATGAAACCCGGGGTTTTCTACATCAAGTGAAAGCATGTAAAAGAGAACACATCCATTGGCATAAATGGACAGAGACAATCAAAACCATCCAGCATTCTTCTGGGGAGACTATCTCTTGCTGCAAAATGCCTCTGTGCCTTATTTCACCCAGAGTTCACTTCAAACAAAACCCCTCAGTTCAGGACTCTGTACAAATATCAGAAAGCTACTGATCATGCTGGGTTTTGTCCAAAAAGCTGCACCGCAACTTAGCCCCAAGCCTGCATTAACTCTGCTCATTTCAGGAAGGACTGAGTACCATGACTGTCTGAGCAAGGTTTGGAAATTCAGCATGGTTTCTGGTGAGGAAAGACACTGTGAGTATTCAGAGACCTCTTGTGGCCACATCGAGTATGGGGATCACGAGTGGCTCCTGAGGCTTCTCAGTGTGGTGCAAAATCTGCTCAACTGGAGCACAGTCAGGCGTTGCACATGCCCACTGCATCCCTCCTCCACCACTGAGGACATCCCAGGGAAGGCAGTGCTAACAAAATGATAGGTTTTTTGTTAGAAAAGAGCAAAGGTGAAAATAGAAATATGGTAATAAGCCAAAAGTCAATGTTACCTGTTTACTGATCAATCAACCAGCCAATGCTGTGGCTTTGCGTTACGTCCCCTAATGACAACTGACTAATCTGATATGGTTAAATGATGTATATACAGCAAATCAGAAATCCAGTCCTCCGCGCACCACTTGTGTGACTAGCATCACAGGACATTGGATTGATTGCATTTTCTCTCCCATTACTGGAGGGTGATGTCCCCAGACAGAGCCCAGTGCTGGGCTGCTGACCTTAATCTCAGTCCCGAGAAGGTTTCCACAGACACTGGCTGAGTTGTTGCACTGGAGCATGTAGGCATGTGAGGAGTCTTCTCTCTGGTCACCTTACTGGGTGTGTTCCCTGTGGCAGACTTGAGAGGCTGGAACGCCAGACTGAGGACTTGTCGTGGAGGAGGAGTCTTGTTCTCTTTAGCAGGAAAAAAAGCAAAAAAAAAAATCTTGATAATGAAAGAAAACTTCTCAACAAAAATAATACTAACTTACACCCGACCAGAGACAGGAGTCTAATATAACACACTTAAGAAAAAGGTGTAAAACTGTCTTATTTGTACTGAACTGGTCTCCCAGTCAGCTGGGAACTGACAGCTCCAGATCAGTCACATGTAACTCAAGCAATGAATTCTGCCTGGTGAGGAGCTTCCCAGAGCAGCTCTTATTTTCCAGGCAAGCTAAACTGTAGGATACACAGATGCAAGCTAGACTGCTGTCAGTGTCCAAGTTAACCGTAGCAGTACAGAGCATAGCACCCATTGCAAAGAATACAATAACTAACTCTGTAGTGAGCTCTGCTCCGCTGTGACCAGACTGCTACTGGTGCACTGACTAGTGTAAAACTATCCTGGATGTGTCTACACCGCTGCTGTGAACTAGACAGGCTTTCAACAAAAGTGTGTTTCAGTGAAAGGCAGACTGAGAATGGTACCTGCTGAGGATGCTTTTGATTTCTGGATTCCTCGCTTGGCTGGCGGTAAAGGATTGCCCAGCTGGGCTGAGAAACATGGTGACTCTTGCAGCTTCTGAACTTTCCTTTCCTTTAAGGGTGGACAAGGAGATTTACCTGGCCAAGAAAACAAAAAATTATTTATGAGATCTCAGGATCTGGACTCAAACACTAAGAACTGCTCCAAATTAAGTAATTCTCTGAATAACAAGTCCACATAGAAGCCCTTCAGCTAAGTTGCCAGCATCTGAAATGCAACAGCCAGAAAAGCCCCAATGCCTTTTCCTCATGATGACCTAAAACTCTGGATGTCACTGAAACCACAAAGCTGTGGAAAGTAGGAACATCCCCTTGCTTTTCAATTTTCCCATGTAGTTTCATTACTACACCCAATGTGCTACAGCAACAAATATAGTTGTGTTTTCTGGGTGTACCAACGTCTGCCAGTGAGAAGGGACACTTCCAGCAGAAGACCCTGGAGCACTTCAGTCATGAAAGATGCCCCATGTAGAATCAACCCCTGATGCAGACACCAAAACTGCAGCTCATTGATTTAGTCTGTAGCCGCAGGAAACAACCTGTGTGGGAATACACCATACCACCATTCCTCCTCGCTACTCAGTGCCCACTTTGGGATTATCTGGAGTCTTGCCTATAAACTGCAAGTTGGTAGGTCAACAAATCATAAACCCATTTAATTAGTCTCATTACCAGGGGTTTTCTTCTCAGGGCCTGAGCTGGACTGCTGCCCAATAGCAGCCTTTTGCAACTGCTCCTGTAACATCTTCATCTGTTCCTGCAATTTTCTCAGCTCAGCTAGGAAAGAGAGGAGAAGAAAAAGGGTAATAATGAAAACAGCGGGAAGCCATTGCTAACAGGGATTTATGAGATCCCTGGAAGTCTGGCAGTTTTACTACATCATAGGAACTTAGAAAACAAAGACTCGAGCCACAATACAGATTTACTTGAGTCTACATAGCTCACAGTGAAGGGACACTTTTCCATACAGCCTGGAGCTGACTTCTCTCATATAAATATTTTACTTGACTGTAGTATGCTCCTTGCCACGTTGCATATATCTTTCCTACTGAACATAAGACAATTTATATGGCTGATGATTGCACTCCCTACTATAAAGAAATGTTTCCAATATAATCAAATATGTGGCCCAGAGACGGGAAGGCTCAGTGGCCAACTCTGCTTCCGCACTGACTGGTATGGCGGAGCCTCCTGCTGATAAGTCCTGAGGGGGAAGGGATTGCTGTGCTGGTGAAAGATGCCAGGATGACAGCCCTGAAGACTGAAGCAACATTGCTCTTCATCAAACAAGGCACAGGTACATAGGCAACCTTCCCTGTCCTGCTCACCACAGCTAGTTTAGTCTCCCTAGCTTACTTCAGTTCTCTGTCTTTCTTTTGGAAAAACAGGTTTGGTGAGTTTAGTCATTGAAGACTGAAAACTCGACCTAGAAACTTTCACAAGGACTTTCTGTATTGCCCCTCTGGGCACCATCCTAAAGTAAGAAGCAGCAGGCCCTGCCTTCTGCCCATTAGCCCTCTAGAGACAAGATATATATCACAAATCAGATAAAAGATGCTGTTACAGAAACCTTGCAGTTCTTGGTTGGTTTTCTCTTTTGCCTGACTGTGAGCTGAAGTGGGGACAGTTTCTTCTGCCGCCTCCTCTTCCAGCAGGTCATCTACATCTCCAAACAGTGCAGCCAGGTTCTCCTTCTGCTCATCAGTCATGCTGTCCTCAGCGTCGACCTCCTCAGTGTAGGACGCATCATCTTCTGCATCGAAGAGCTCATCGTATTCATCTGGTTTTCCCCCCTCATCCTCTGGGGCATCTTCCTCCTCAGCAGAATTCCCTTCCTCAGTTGCCTCGCTTTCTTCCAGGAGGGAGGCCAACAGATCCAAGTCATCATCAGCTAAGGCAAAAATTAAACTCAGCGTTATTTCTGTCCAGTTAGAGGAAAGCTGCCATGGAATAAAACATCCAAGATACTCTAATCACAAGCTAATGACAACTGAAACTAAATCAGAGCAGCAAGTGGAATTCTTAAAAAACTACTTCAGCTTTGGCTAAAGGAAGATAAAGCAGCTTCCTGCTGCCTGGTCAGATGGAAATGTGGTTGCAGACACTCTCAGCTTGTGATCCAGGCTGGCTGGTAGGCAGAAAACTTGCAGGCCACTTAGCGCTGGCTTTTCCTCCTATGCAGCTGCTTGTACAATAGCTGCTGTTACAAAGAAAAGCCTTGAGACCTGTAAAGGTGTAGCCAGGAGCTCTACAGAGACACCCACGTGGCTTTTGCCAATAGAAGCTGAAGAGGAAGATGCAAGGCAGGCAAGAAAGCATATTCTCACATATGCTTTGCTCAAGGAAGAGAGTAGAGCAAAGAAACATGGATCAAAGGTACAAATAATGGAAAAAAGAAAATCAGCTACAGAGAGAGGAATGGGAGAGAGAGCAGAGCTGAACTGCAGAACAAACCAGGAAATGTATTTAGCCTTTGCTGCTGAAGAAAACACAAAACCAGGGAAGGGGCAGAGCAGCCTCACAGAAAGGTGGCAACAATGAAGGCAAGGGGCAACCTCAAAGGCCTCCCCAAATGAAGTCAGTGCAACATTATTTCCCTTGCTAAAAAGTTTACCAAGATTTCTGAACACTTGAACTTATTAACTAACGTATTAGTCAGAAGACAATTTTCCTACTGAAAGTAAAAGAGTACTTTCCCCCTTACCATCCATGATTTCACCAGGATTTCTTCAAGAGTCCCTCAAGCAAAAATATTCTGTTATGGGGAGAACAACATTGATACTGTTAAAATAGATATAGCTCAACTAGAAATACATGTTTTGTTCAGGCACCTTATTTGATGATTTGCAAACCACCAGCTTGTTTTTGTTTACAGCTGCAGATGAGGGCTCCACTAAATTTAAAATCTCCATGTACATTTTCTACATCTAAAGTCTGATCTATGCTGAACTCACTGCAGCACAAGGGCATTACTTTTAGAAAAAAGCCCATAACAGACACAGACTTTAAGAAATGCCTACCATGTTTTCCTAGTAAAAACCATTTCCACCTCATCAGTCCTGTGTTATAATCATACTTAGCATTTAACTAAAGCAAATTTTCCAAAATGGATTCAGTCTTCATTTGAAAATGGAAGAAGGTAGCAAGGCTTCGCTCTCTTCTCACAACGCAGTTCTTATTCTTAAAAGCATACATTCTACATTTCTCACAGCTCCTCCATTTCATGGACACATGACCATGAAAAATAATCGCATAGGCAGACATAAATGGCCAAGGGAAGACTGTATAACAGAAGAGAAATCCTCTGGGGATGGATTACTCACAAACCCAAACTCTAACTCTCTGCTTGCAGGTCTTCCTGCTGCAGAGACTTTTGTTTCGCCCATAAACTCCACTTTTAATAGTTCTCTCTTTTCTCTTGCTCCAGAATATTAATTTTCAGCAAAGAACAAAACAAAACTCAAGAGCATACACGAGCAGGCGTGGCTAGTGACCACCACACAGCTCCGGGCTCCCGCGGTCCTGCTGGTGACACCGGCCCCGGGGTCCACCCTGCTGCCGAGCGGGTCCCGCGGGGGCTCACCCGGGCGGCCGCGCGGGAGGCGGGTCACCCCGGGATCTCCCCCTGACGGCCAGCCCCGGGCACCCAAGGCCCGGCAGAGCTCGGCTGTGCCGTGCCGTGCCGGCCGCCGCTCGCCTCCGCGCGGACCACAGCAGCCGCGGGATCCCCATCTCTGCCCCCAGTGGATCCCCGATTCTGCTCCAGCGCTGCCCGGGATCCCCGCCCAGGGGATCCTCCTTCCCCTCACGGCTCCCCTCGCCGCTCGGCCGCCTCCCTCACCCAGGGGAACCCCGACCTCCTCCAGAGTTTCCCCGCGGACCTCCGATGCCTCACCCCAGCCTCTGCCCCCCGGGAATCGCTTACTGGGCTCCCGGCCCCCCCGCACCCCCGATCCCTCCCGTGGCCCCCGGGCCTTCCCTCACACGACCCCACTCACCGCCGGCCGCGCGCTCTCCGGCACCCGCCAAAACTCCAACCCGGACCACGCCCCCCCCCCCGCGCATGCGCGGGCGCAGCTCCGGGGTGCGCGCGGCGCGCGCTCGCGCCATCGTTAGTCCTGGCAGCAGGGGCGCCGCCCGGCGCCATCTTGCTTGTGGGCAGGCGGCGGGGAGGATGCTGATGCCAAGGGTGTGGGCCAAGGGAGGGGGAGATAGCGGCGTAGGGACGAGCGGCTGTGCTGAGTGAGGTCACGGGTGTGAGGACGACGACGTCATGCCATTGTTATACGCCTCGGTGGAGCTGCGTGAGGTGTCATGGCCTGCCCTCTGGGGTGGCCCCATGGCATGAGGCCTGTGTCCACAGGCCCTGGGTGAGCCCGCTTCAGCTGTGAAGAACTGCCTGTGCCTGGTCAGGGTGGCCTCCAGGACTGGTTAGAGCAGGCGCCATAGTCATCTGAACAACCTAAATCATCTCGGCACTTGTGTTAAGCCAGCAAATTCAAACCCAGGTATTGTCATGTGCAGTTGACAGGATTTTGTAGTCCGGTTCAGTATTTCTTTGGTACAAGCAACTATGATTCTGTGAAAAATAGTATTTCTGAATATGTACAAAGTCAGTGCTCTAGCCCCTTTCCCCTTGCATCAATTATATGCAGAAATTGCCCCCAGAACAGAAGGATTTGAGCTCAGATCCCAAGGCTCTTGCACTAAGTCTACCCTGCAAGTTGATACACAAAGAAAGAGAGGATGTCTGATATTTAAAGGCCAGCGGTACCAGCACCGGGTTAGAAAAGATAAATTAAGTACCAAAATTCTGTGGTAGCTAAAGGAATCAAGAAAAAGTTCCAGCAGATGGCAGGAAAAAGCTCAAGATACATTCGGATATCCAAAGCGAAGAGAGAAATGCTCTGCTGAGCAGTTAAAATGCTCTGCTGAATAGTTGTCAGCCAAGCTGTCTGGCGTGTGTCATGTTAGATAGACTCTCTTGGGTTTGGGTTTTCCCCCCAAAACCACATGCCTTGCTCGGGCATGCTGGGCTAACTGGTTCTGGATGCATCTGCCTGCGTGGTGCTTGTGCAAAAGTGTTTCAGGGGAGCCAGAGCAATGAGTAACGACAGGAGCTGGGGAGGAGTGTGTGGGTGCTGAGGGCCCAAGGAGGCTCCTCTGTATTGCTGCTCACCCACGATGGAAGTGGGGAAACAGCTTGTGCCCCATCTTGGCATGGGTGCGAATCCGTGAGCAGGCATCGGGACGCTGTGTTTTTCGTATTTTCCCTCCCTCTGGCTGCTAATTGCCGTTGTGACCCAGGCTAATCACAGAGCATCACCAAGTCCCCCTACTTTCCATCTAACTGGAGTAACGATGACTTGCCCACTAATGATGACTTGCCCACTCCTGCGACTTGAAGTTAGCAAATCCAAAGATACTTTCCTGCTAACAAATCTCAAGACCACCCCACAGGACTGTTCTGGCCCCTTCCCAGTCTGGATTTTAAATCTGAAGCGGAACGAAATGCTTCTGGCTCCTGTTCCACATCGAGTCAGGGTACTGATCGTGGGACACACTGCTACACCAGGAATGTCCTTTGTTAAAATCAGGGATATGCGGACAAGTAGTATTTCATGGACATGTAGCATCTAGTCACTTTGAAACACAATTACATTTTATCTTTCATCTAAGGGAAAACAAAGGGGATGTACTCTTAAACCTGCGCTAATGAGCATCTGCTGGCCGTGGCCACCTGTCATGATAGTTTGTCTGTCCTCTGGACTGCAGTTAATGATGACAACAGACAAATAATACTCCCCGTGGTATGAACAGGTTTCAGTGTATTGTGGTTTTATTCTTTGCAGTTCCTTGTCCCTCCTGATTTGCACTATTAGACCTAGTATCTTATCTTTCTATAAAGACCTACTTCAGGTAATGCCTACGTCTTCCTGTTAGTATTCCTGCGCTAAGATCTCTTCTCTTTCTGACGCCTCTTAAAATGATTAATTCTGACTTGACAGATGCATAAGTAATTCCTCCTTTGGCCTTTCACATTGATTTTCTGTGTTTTCATTAAGGTTAATGCTCTTCAGATGAAATCAGCTCTATTATCATTCTATTTGGACTCGATGATCTTAGAGGTCTCTTCCAACCTTAATGATTCTATGATTAGTTTGATTTTGGCCTAGTAGCATTTCCATCAGATTTTGATCATTGCAGAATCCATAACTATCACAAAGCTCCCGTAATAAAATCAGATTCAGGGAAAAAAGGCCATAAATCCTACTGTCGCAAGGAACCAATTAAAAGCCAATAAGCGATTGCATCTGCTGGGAGTACTTGTGATTGATGAAGAAGGTTGCAACCAAGCTGATGAATACCTCTTCACAACAGATTTCAGTCAGTTCTTGTGTTACCTGAAATTATGGATGAAGCTGTGTGAGAACATGATCTATAGCTAACAGAAAACAAGAATCCATAATCTACAAGAGATAATTAGAACAACAGTGACAACCAGCAAAGTAAAAACAACTCCTCACTCAATTGCAAGGGCAAAAAAGGGATTGTTTTTCCTGGTATTGGTAGCTGAGAATTCACTGACGGCGTGACATGAAAAATACACTGAAGGAATATTTTCTTTGGCCCAAGAAACATCTGCAGGTATTTTTCTTGTGTATATTTTAAGAATATTAATCTGCTGAGAGTGAAATGTAAATCTTACACTACTGAGGCCTTTGTTTTGAATTAATCAGCTCTAGACTAGTTTCTATTTCAGGTTTGAAGCAAAATATTGAGTAAAATACTGAGTCACCAAACTTTTTATTTCTAATTCCACTATTGACCTGTTCAGTGTGTTTTCTCCTCTGTGATTTGGATCTTTATCCACAGGACAATTTGGAGAAGCACTTATTTATGGAAGTAGGTTGACAGGAGAATTTGTCACGTGCAAGTACAAAATATCTGCTATAACTCTGCCCATTCAGTTGTGGTATCCAACATCCCTAAGGCTTTCTCCTATAGAGCTGTTCCATCCTCCTTAGCAAAACATCACAAGATGACATAAGCTATATATATTAATTTTACTGCACAAGCATCTCTCTCACAGGTTGTACCATCCTTTTAACATTCAGAACTTCAGAGTACAGAAACACGTTAGTCAGCCACACGTGACCTGATCTTTACCTTCATTTGGACGAAAAGCATTCCTGCCCCCGTACCTGAAAAGCTGTGCTGCTCTCCATGAGCCATCACTGGTGGACAGCAGTAGTGCTTGGACTTCGTACCATGGCTTGACTGCTTTTCCTTGAGAATGGTCTGCATTACCTTGTCTGAAGCTGCGGGCCCAGGGGAGTTTTCTATGATGTACCCTGTTATGCTAGGACAGCCATCCCCAAACCAGAAGCCCTCTTGCAGGTGCATGAATATGCCCTTTCTCCCCACCAGTCAAAGCACTGGGCTGGGATCTTCTCGTAGACCCCGTGAGCGCAGTGGAGAGAGGACAAGCGATGACAAAAATGGATGCTTCTTTTAGCTAATCTCTCTTAAAATTGGAATCCAGTGTTTCTGGAGGTGCAACCCCTCCATGAAGTAAGGCAGCAGTAAAGGCCATGGACCTATTGCTGTCGGTGGTAGAGCACAGTCTCGTATTTCTTACAGGCAGACGACACGGCTCACAAGCCACGTCAGAGAGGGTGAGCACGTGACTCCTTCCCATATGCAACACTCCAGTGAGGGTGTCAGATGTGGGAGGAGACGTGTTTGAACGCTGGGTCTTACCTCCCTGGTGTAGTGCTTGTGGGGAAGGGACTGTCCTTTTGTAGCTCAACGGTGACAATTGCTTTCTCCATTTCTGGTGTACGTGGAAACCCCAGATTTTTGGACTAAAACCATGGCTAACTGTAGTCATATCATAATTTGTCCTGACATTTAAGACCTTTCAAGACATATTATAACTGAATTGTATTACGTGATTATGTGCATAACAGGTATGGAAGTAGCCATTCTTTTCAAATGAAAAAAAAGATTGTGTTGATGGAGATCTGTTAAGTCCTGAACTCACCTTACTCTGTCCCACCTCCTTTGACCCTCACTGGATTTACTAAATCTAATGCTATTCCCCGTAACTCCTGCAATGGGACACAGTAAATACTGTCATCATAGCTGTCAGTTCTCTGTTCACAAATTCCCACTTTGGACTACTCAAAGCCTGCCTGGTGAATAATTAATGTTACAATGGTCTTTTACCCTGATTTGCTATGTTCTGAGTAGAATTCATGTCCCTTTTATTAAATAAACTTTTTTACCATTTTATTAGACTAATGCTGAAAAGCTAGCATTTTGATCAGACTGTGCAATAGTAGCAGTTTATGATGACTGTGGCACTATCCTAATGAAGTTGGGTACATAAAGGAAGTCAATCACTTTCACTCACACTAGTTCTGTAGGATCCACACAGTCCTTCAGGGGGATTTTAGGGGGCCCTCTCCACAGAAGACGTTTCCCTCACCTTTTCCCTTCTGCTCATTTCTTTCCGCATTAGGAAAATGTGATTGCCTAAAATCCAGAGACACAAATTCCTGCTTGCTTGCTTTTAATTCCGAACAACTTTTTAACCAATGAGTCCCTCAGGTAAGCATACCCCATGGTTAGAGTAAGGTTTTGGGATCAGGGCACCGTTTTTTTTAAAATCATTACAAATGTACAAACAAAACCTAATTACAATTGCATTTTGTTACAGTTTTGCCCTTTACATAAACCTACTCCAGCATACATGCTTTAGGTATAAATGCAGTTTCTCTTGCATTTTATCTTCCAGAGGTCCAAGTATTTCTACAGATCACACTGCCTGTGTATGAAGGAGGATTCGGGCTTCCTAACTCTGACAATCCAGCAACTCTGAGACCAGTGCACTGTGATGTCGAATCAGGAGACATTCAGGCTTATTATAATGTGAACTTTGAAGTGGAAGGGTGAGTCAAGAAGTAATAAAGTGGTATTAAAAATATTGAACTTTCATATACAGGTTGTGTGATCATCCCACCCAGCTCACAATTCTGGCAATCAGAATGAAGTGGACTGGGCACAAACGGACCTTGCTGGCACCCCTCAGTCAACGTAACGGGCCTACCAGAGAACAAGATGGCACAGATTTAACTACTGGGTTGTAATGAGTCCTGGCATATTTGCTTCCAGAAATTCAGTTTTGGACAGTGGAGGAAAAAAATAAAAAACCACGTGGAGGCTTCCTTCCAACTGGGCAGTGCCGAAGTGACCAACGCTTCATTTCTTCAGCAGGACGATGATGCCGTAAAGAGACACCATCTTGGCTGCTCAGAGGTTTTCACGCATCTCTTACTTCCCTTTCCCTGCCAGTTCCCAACAGTGCAAACGTTAGCCATTTGCAAAGGACACGGAACTCCTCATCTGCATGGATCCCAGCAATTTGCTCGAGTTGTTTCCTGCCGTTCATGCTGGTTCATATTTTGTTAAGAGTTGTGTGTTTTCCTCCCTTATGCAATGGCAAGTTAAGAACTGTTTTTTGTCGAGACAAAAACACCAGCGAGGACAAGAACAGATCTAATACACTACGGTTCTTTCTACACCAGCTTTTCAGCCATAGGTATTTGCAATCCTGTTTCAGCCTCCAAAGTATTCACAGGCATAGTAATTTTATACTTCCAATAGATTTATTTTGAGATGTGAAAATCCATTATACTCTTCTCTTTAAATTAGGTTACATCCATCTCAGCTCTTTCTAGCACAATACTGTACAGGTTCAAATGAATTTATTATAATAAAGAAGAATCAACACACCACCTTAAAAATGAACAGTTCTATAAAACCAAGTGACTTAGGTACACCAGGAGCTACATATATGAGACCTAAATGATCTGTTTTAAACCTTACCCACAGCTGGCTAAAGCAAGAAGTTACATAAGCCATCAAAAATTTAACATCAGATTAGTATGGTCACAAGGGCAGCAATAAAACTGCCACCTGGAGAAAGAGCAGGGTTCATTTCAAATGCTCAATGAATACAGCACTACTCCACTTTGCTGGAAGCTTCTCAAATAGCTTTTTTAATGTATTAGTTTCCCGATGTATACTACATGAGAGATGAAGTATTTACAGCCTCACAGTACTTTAATTGATCAGCATATATCCCATCTCCCTTCTGACTTCAGCGATTCAGCCCCGTTCTGCGGGCTAGCCATAAGAGCAGAGCACATCAGGGGAGCGTTCCTGAAAGATTTCATAGCAGCAGACACACTGGGAGTTCTTTAGCGCATCCATGTTGTTAACCTATAAAAATTCTTTTCCTAAAGCAGATTAAAACAAGATTAGTGAGTACAGGGCAGGGTTGGAGTTTTACCCTCCTCCCATTGAATTAATGAGAAAAACCCTGAAAACCTCCTTCATGGGATGTAGAGTTGAACGTTATTTGAGCAGGAAGAAAAAAAAAATGCATTTGGCAGGTGAAATTCCAGAAGATGAATTGGAGGGCATCACTCAATTAATGCAGTCCATAACGTGAATCTGCAGTGTGTCCAAATCAGGTAGAATTTCTTCACATTTGGGACATGAATACATTGAGATATTCCGCTGCTCTGGCCAGTCTTGACTGCCAGTTCCTGCAAGCAGAGAAGATAAATGATTGATTACCTGTTATATTACTTGATTTTTCCACTTTTTGCAGAGCAATTGAAAGAGGATTGGCGGCTTGCTCCTAACAGCCAGAGAATCACGCTCTCTGCAGCTACCCAGTTGCCAGAATAGCCACAGGGGAGCTGGGGAGCTGCTTGCAGCCAAGCAAAGCTGTTTTAAACTGAACACAGCAGGGCCTGGCCCTGTGAGCTTACAGTACCTCTTTGGACAAGGCGAGGCGAGTGTTCCCGATCTGGTGCCCTGGCTCCGTGGCGATTCTGCATCTCCGCCAAAGAGTTTCTGAGAATAAAATAAAATTTAAAAAAAGTCAAGGGCTCTGAAAAAAGACTGAGCAAAAGGTATCTTCCCTTTGTCTCCAGAAAATGTAAGAGGTTTCAAAATAAATCAAAGGATTTGCAAGTAAATCATGTCAACTGGTCATGCATTTAGTTCACAACTGCTGCTCAGAAACAGGACCTAGAAATGCTGCTGCTTTGTGAGATTGTGCCAGGGTCCTGCTGAAATCAGGGTCAAACAACTGATACTAGCAGGATTTGGGCAGCTACACACTTAGGGATCCAGGGCACACTCCTCTGGAAAACTCCAAGAACTCTCAGCTATTCAGGGCAAACTGCAAATTTGATGAAAGCAGAAAAGCAAGTTATACCAGAAAAAGAGTTCAGTGCACAGTTAACGTGAAATATAACTTGATTCTTCAGATTCTGGGCACTCTTCTTGTACCCATGGCTTCCACGAGGTGAGTGGAGGACTCACGGTTAATGTTTCTTTTTTCTCTTTTACAGCTAAGAGTGCCAAAATGGTGCAATTCCAGGGTGTCACAGTACTTGAAACTAGGGGTACTCACTTACCACTGCCACCTGGAGAAGCAGCAGATATCCCTGGCACACATGTAGCAAGCTTAGCTGCAGATTCCCCACTAAAATTGAGGCCAGAACCCAAAGAAACTCAAATAAATCAGCAGGGAAAATTTACCAAGTATGAATCATCCAAAGTGAAATCTTGCTAAGGCACCCAAGTAAGAACTAACATGCCTTACAGACTCTATCACAAAATTAAAATGAGAAGTCAGCCAACTAATTTTTTTTCTCTTTTAAAATTCAAATTAACCAAGAAATAAATGTCTGCAGAGTTGTTTGCCTTTCTACTGAGATGCTAGCAAGACAACATTGGTCAACTCCAGCACACAGGCTAACAAGACAGTCCAAAGGCAGCTCAGCCAAAGTCTATTCTCACCGGCCAAGATCTTCAAGGTTTTGCTGCTCTTTTAGCAGGTATGCCAGCTGGACAGCCAACTGCTCCTTCTCCTCATGGATCTTCTCTCTTGCTGCCCTCTCAGCATGGAAGTCAGAACAATAAACCTCCACCTGATCAGAGAAATTAAATCATGCTGAGAATTTGTAACTTAAGACTGAACCATAGTCATATATTATATGCCAAAATAGCAAATCTGTATGATAGCCTGCATCTACTTAAAATAGTCCCACAGCACCTACACGCTGCAAAGTGAAGACCTGCACTACTTACAAGGTGAAGACGACTCAGTAGTTTCTGGATTCTGTATAAGATACTTCAAGTGTCTTATCTGGGACAGTGCTATTGCCCTCTGCTGTACAGAGGCAGAAATGAGGTATAAACAAGCAGTGAGGAGGTGACTTGACCGATGACACAGACAAATCTGTGGCACAGACAATGGAACAGGGCCAAGATGTCAGTTCTGTGCCTTAAATGTGAGGCAGACCCTTTTTAGTCACTGTTTACACATACTGGTTTGAGTAAAATCATCCCTAAAACATAGGCAGTGATTCTTAAAGACAGTGGTTTTAAATCACAAACACATCTATTCCCAGCTTTTGTTTGTTGTGCCAGACTCCAGCATACACAGTTCCTCCTACAGAACCGTAGGATATGGTGTAAAGGCTCTGCAGGGATCTGCAAGGCAGGCCAAGTAAGGGAATTATGCTTTGGAATTGAGGAAACAGATATTCAGTATTTCAGAGTGAGCCATTAAATAGCTCCTCCTGGTTTCTGAATATTGGGTGGGAGAACTATCCAATTTCTGAAGAAGAGCTGATACCTGAGCACGGAGCACAGCCATGGTTTCAAGGTCCTCCTCTTGCTTAGCAATTATCTGCTTCATTTCATCTATCTGGAGCTGCTTTGCAGCCAGGGCTTGTTCTGCCAACTCCACCTTTGCATTCAGTTGTTCCACCACAACTTTATCCACTCTGTCCAGCTGCAAGGAATAACTATGATTATGAGATGAACTCAGAATATGACACTGCTTGAAGTGAAAGTTTGCTTCTTACTCCTCCTGCCCTTGGAAAAGCTTCCAATTTTGGTCATCAAAGGAACTTGGACTAAGACAGCAATGGTGACTGATATTTTAATTTAAAGGTTAGTTTTGAGCTTTCAAGCTACATTGTAGCAAGGTAAAAGAGAACTCCTTAACAGACACTGCAAAGGATGTTTTCCCACTTTCTAAAATCATACAGAAGGATCTGGCACTTCCATGGAGCCTCAGTTATGAGCAAGACCTCACTGTGGCAGGCATTCTATTTAAGATTACAAAAATGTTTAGAGGTCTACCTTCCCATATTTACAAATTATGCTGCAGGAGCACCAATATGCCGTTGCGTATCACTGATCTCTAAGGACTGGACTCCATACCGCACTGCAGATTAGACCTTATCTAGAAAACATCATGGAAGTACTGATGTGTGGATGAAGTTTTCTATAATTGACAGCACAGGATGTATGTTTATCAGAGCAATGCTGCTATGTTGCACGCTATATTGTGTGGAAGGGGTGACAGTTGTTTCCTGCCGAATTTGTTCCTAGATACATTCTCCCATCCCTTCCCGCTCCCTCCTAATTAATTATGATTTCTTCTTGTGATGAGTTTACCTCTTTGAGTTTCATTTCATCGATTGTTTTCATTGCCTCAGTGAGTTCAGGAAGGAGTTTGCTGTATGCATCCTGCAAGCTACTAAATCTTGCCCTGTTTACGACAAGAAAAGAGGTGAAAGTTTGAAACACTTAAAAATTCTTTGAAATCTAAATAATCTGTTAGAATTTAGAAAAAAAACCACCACCAGCTCCTTGAAAATGAATCTGCATTTCTGATGAGAAAAAATCATGCTCTATGTCTCAACATCTCTCTTCCAATGAGTTGTGTGCTGCTCTATCCACGGACTGAGTCCAAACAAATGTCCTTACTGATCGTCTGCATTTCAGATTGAAGAATCCATCACCCAATATTTTTATAACAAATTCTGTTCAAAATTTAACACCTCTCTTAGGAAGACATCCAAGTCTTGACTCAGAGACTTCCAGTGAAGGAGGATTCGTAAGGAGAAGAACCAGACACAGACTCCAAAGATAATAAGCAGCTTTTCCAGCAGCTGAAGACAGATCCTTCAGGCAGTTCAGCTTCTCTGTACAGCTTGGACTGACATTTTCACACTCCTTACGTGGACTGCACATGAAAGGGAGGGGGGAGCCAGAGCAAACAGTGAGTCTCTACCTCAGCTTCACTGCATACTTACCTCTCTTAGCTGCAAATGTATTGTAGAGACCGCAGATCCCTTCATTAACTTCACTGTCTCATCACTGTAACCACCTGACTTGTCCCTACCCTCCAAGCTGTGGACACATTCACCCCTACTAGTCAATGGGACAGCTGTTGTCACTTTTCTGCTTCCTCTGCTTGTATATTATACCTGACCCTATTCCGTCTTTGACTTTATGACAAAAGGAAGATACAAGTCAGAGCTTACAGCTCAAATTTTCCTAAGTGAGGTGTTCACAAGATGGAAGGATACAATTTGGGCCTAATGTGGAAACTCCAGATTCAAAGTGACACAGATGCTGAGGTGAATGCAGGTTTCTAGTTCAGACTCTACAAACGTAACATGGTTTCAAAGGGTGCAGAACACAAAACTTGTATTTCAGATTCAATTCCCCTTTGGCCAAGTTCCCTTGGACTTCCCTTCCTCACTGACAATATCTCCCTGAAATATAAAACCAAGTCATACTCACTTTTCTTCATGTGTTTTGGCTTGTTCCAGCTTGACCTCTGCCTGCATGCTCTCCACCTGAAGTTCCAGCTTCTTGATAGTGTATATTAGCTGCTGCTTCTCCTCCAATTCTGATGCAGCAGCCGAGCTTTTTCTTTCCAGTACTTGGCACCTGACAGAACAAGGAAAAAAGGTTGATCTCTCCTGTTCACCTTTTCCTGACGGATTTGGCACACTAGGCATAATACAAAAAGATCTTTGTGTGGTTCACTTTAAAGGCTTATTTTGATGAAGAACAAGGAAAGACAAAAATGAATCTATACACAACCATCAGAAAACAAAGCTACTGAAACCAACACTTACTTTCTTACTATTAAGAATCTCAAAGAACTGGAATTTGACAGAAAACTGAGCAATTAAAGTGAGGGTCTTGTAACCACTTTATATAACCTACACAATTGGTCTTCAAAAGCACAGACAGTTCATGTGAAAACGGTCATAACTAGGTCCCTTAGCTTCTTCCCCTAAGACTAGAACAGGGACTGATTATGTGAAGCAGAAAGCAGGGAAGATATGCCTTTACATCAGGAAGGGTTAAAACCCAAATCTTAAAATTCAAGGCGCTGGGGTTCTATTTGTAGAACGAGGTTGGCAGCTCAGATTTTCTGACAATTACTGTATTTCTGTACTTTCATCTCCACTTACAAAGAAGTAGCAATCTTTTACACCATTTCTATGAAACAGATATTTAAGTTGATATCTGTAGAGCTGGTGAGTTTCCCAAGGTGGGAGTTGTCATACAAATATATACTGAGTGTCACGGCAGAACTGTTGTTCTTCTGAACCTTACTTTTCTTGAAGCTTCTTCTGAATCAATTCTGCTTCTTTTAACTTCTCATGGGCTTCCTGAAGCTCTTTAAACAGAGCACAAACTTGCAAATTCAGGGTTTCTACTTCACTGCCAACCTTTTAGAGAAAAAATAAGGAAAATTACATATGGACAATTCAAGATAGGAAAGTTGCAGGCTAATTGAGAGATCTAACCAGGAAGTATCATTCTTTCTCTAGAGAAAACAGCAGAAGTCAGTATGCACCATTACACTCTATGCTCAATAATAAGGCCCCATCCACAAAGCTTCACAATTACCAATTATTCCTAAATATGGCAGAACCCCATTTTGACTTAACACTTTCATAAGATCAGTATGAGTCAAAGACAATACTATTACTGACTTTCCAACGTTGACTAGAATACACCTCATGCAGATGGGAAACACATCTACATTTTCTTTCTTGGAGTTCACAATTTAAAACACACATGAGCAAAGCAGGCAGACTTAGTGATTACTGCCACTCCTCTAAGCAATAGCTATAGTCTATCAAAGAAACATAAACAAATGATCCATCCCTAGGTAGGCTTCCAGTCTGCTAGCATAAGTGAGCTCTTTCGAAAGAGGTGTGACAGCAGATGTAGAACAGAAGAATCATAGAATCATAGAATAGTTTGGGTTGGAAGGGACCTCTAAAGGTCATCTAGTCCAACCCCCCTGCTGTGGGGGCAGGGACATCTTCAACTCGATCAGGTTGCTCAGAGCCCCGTCCAGCCTGACCTTGAATGTTTCCAGGGATGGGGCATCCACCACCTCTCTGGGCAACCTGTGCCAGTGTTTCACCACCCTCAGTGTAAAAAACGTCTTCCTTAGATCTCGTCTAAATCTACCCCCCTTTAGTCTAAAGCCATTCCCCCTTGTCCTGTCGCAACAGGCCCTGCTAAAAACTCTGCGCCATCTTTTTTAGAAGCCCCCTTTAAGTACTGATAGGCTGCAATAAGGTCTCCCTGAAGCCTTCTCTCCTCTAGGCTGAACAACCCCAACTCTCTCAGCCTTTCTTCATAGGAGAGGTGTTCAATCCCCCTGATCATCAAGAAGCAGTTTGGAAGTAGAGAAGTAAAGGAGGCAGACTAAAACCTTAGACTTTCTCCTCCCAGTTATATCCTGCACTGGGATTACCCCTTCCATTCTAGTTTCCTCCGTTCTTGTTTTGTGCAGAAAGCAGAGAACACAGAAGGTTTTATTCGTTATTTATTTCAATTAGGCATGAAACACCCCTCCAGCCAAATGGCCCTCTCCCTACACACACCAGCCTCTCCCACACCACACGCATGAGTACCACAGGACTGGAAGGCTTCAGCTCTTGACTTTTTGAAGGAGAAAATACAACCCCAGATGGTAACTCCGTTACCATTCACTCATGAATCAACTTTGCAAACAAAGAAGAAAATGATTTCTAGTAGAACTGTAATCAGTTTTGTTGTGAGTCACTGGCCCTCTCATTTGGGCTTTAGACCACAGGAAGATCACTGAAGGATCCTGAAGACAGGCAAAAAGCAGGAGGAGGAAAGAAACAGCAGCTGTGTTCTCCTCCAACCCAAGACACAAAGGACACATAAGAGTTTCAATTCTTAAAATATATCCCCACACTCTAGAAGATGTGAAACCTTTGACTCCTGATGGTTTGTAGTCTCTGGAGGTACATCCTGGAGCTTTCCTAAAGAAACATCTGAATCTCATCATCACGCTAGCATCAGTTTAATTGTTCCTAGTACTGTAATTTTCATTGATGTCTTATCTCATCAAATGCACGGAAACTCTCCAGTCCAGCTTGGCAATGAGCTGGGTGGCTGTGGCTAAAAAGATACCAGGTGTATCAAGAGCATGCTGCTGCCTATTTCCTTGAAGAAAAGCTCCAGTTTTCTAACAGGGGAAGTCCACCACTTCCCCAGGCAACTGAAGCAATAGAAGTTGTTCATCCATGATGACCTGTGAACACTCCAGCTTTCATCTCAGAGCAGAAGTGTGGAACACTGCCAGTGTGACTGAGAGGCAGACAGAACACGATTGTCTACTGACAGATGTTGCTGAGGACACCCTCCACAAGCTGCCCAAGCTAGTATCATTCACCAGTCATACCAAGCAAAAGGGACTGAATATAACGGTGTAAACACTCACAAAGCACATTGCACTACGCTTTTTCTATCTCAGAAGCAAAAAAAGAGATCGTTCTTCTACCATCATAGCTGCAAAACAAGCCACAAAATTATTTTATGCAGCAATCCAACTAATCCAATCACACTCACAGATGAAAGCACTGATTTTTGTGAGGTGATGGCATTTCAATTTGCAGAAAACTAGACATCAGCAGAAATTGCCTTAACAGAAAACATGTCAACAAATGAAACCACATATCACTAGCAAAAGTCTGACTTCTAATAAAGCTGCACTGTGAATTCTTGGTCCCTAGTGAAAGCCATCGTAATTCAAGATATTTTACTTAATTAGAACACAAACAATCCATGCTTCTGGAAAGCAAGTCTGGCAGCCTCGCTGAAAAGGCTAACCCGACTCAAAAAATCCCATCACACAGTACAGACTGTCTCTCCCCAACACCCATTTCCTAGCCCGCCCAGGAAAGGAGCAACACCTAAATCATAGCCTCCTAGATCTCTGCTTCTGGGAAGCTTGCAAGCAGCCTCCCAGGGAAGGCAGAGCAATAACTGCAGTGGTGCTTTAAGATGACTTGTTTCAGGAGACCTGGCTGAGGTTAGTCTCCAGCTGCTGTTCGGCAGAGAATGCGCTCTAGCCTCTTCTCCCCCAGCCACTCCTCACTCTCCAAACACAGCCAAAGCGGGTTTGAAAAACTTTTCCTTCTCTCCCAGGATGTCTTCAAATGCAGAGCCCTCAAATGGTCCACACTGCATCCCCCCCACCTTTAATGTAGGTTAAAGATCTACATTTTACAATAGGTGGAGATAACATGAGCTCCACTGACAAGAGCCCTCTGAAGAAACCCAACAGCATAAAAATGGAAACAACGGGTGCCATCACAAGGATCTCACTATGCTGACCTCAATATCAGTACTTAGATGAGGAGCATCTGGCTCAAGCTGTAACTCGGGCAAAGTTGAGATAAAAATACTGGAAAGAATTAACTGAGACATAATCTGCTTTCCTTAGAAAGGACATCTCTTGGCCTGACCACAAACTGGTCTTGTTTAACTAAGCCAGCCCTGCCCTAAAGTACT
The DNA here is from genome assembly GCF_965638725.1 of Aptenodytes patagonicus. Taxonomy (NCBI): domain Eukaryota; kingdom Metazoa; phylum Chordata; class Aves; order Sphenisciformes; family Spheniscidae; genus Aptenodytes; species Aptenodytes patagonicus. The sequence continues at coordinate 6,926,104 of NC_134949.1, read as the reverse complement.
TGTCCTGGCCTTCAGAAGGGCACAGGTCTCCAGCAGATCCCATAGCATATTTGCTAGCCCCATGCAGCATCTCAGATAACCAACACTGCTTCATACACAGGCATTCTTAGTTGCCTGTATTATGCAGTTGCACTGAACCTGAATGGATCTCCACTGCTATGGGAGCTTACACGCTTATCTCACATAGAGACATCTACAACGGTAGGCACACAAATTTAGGTGTCTGAATCTGGAGCTGAATCCCAACCCCAGCATCCATTCAAACTCTTAATTGAGAACATCAGGACTGAGTTTGCCTAGAACTGTGTCTCAATCCGAGATAGTTATGCCCCACCATTGTAATTCATATTTTTGGTGAGATGTAAAAGAAAACTAAACCAGGTGCCTTATGAGCTCCGCATTTAAAGTCTGTTTCACAGTATGCTGTCATTGGATTCTGATCCAAAAGCTGACCTAGCCAGCAGTGAGGAGATTCACCCAGTCTAGAAGACTTTCTGGAGCTAGAAATGACTGCATCTCTCTGTTTAGTGGGCATGGCCAGGGCAATGAGGTATACCTGCAGTTATGCCACGCTTCCCTAATTCTTGGCCACCAATTTCACCCCTTTTTGGTGGCTGGTGTAATTTGGAACCACCTCTAAGATACGGATTAGAGAGTTCAAAATTCACTTCCATACCCTGTGCAGGATAATTGCCCCTTGCTCCCTGAGTGCAAGTGGAAATCTAGGCCCTGAGGTTGTTGGCCTCAACAAGTAAGCTGTATGTTGTTAAATCTCAGCTCAGGAGGACAGGTACTTACAGCCTCTGAACTCTCCTCTTCTTCCTGTTCAGTTTGTGTCCCACTCTCCAGGCAGTTGCTGGTTTCCTTCTCCAGCTTTGACAGTCTGGAAAACAGAAGGATCCAACAACAATGGATTTGGCCTATATTTAAAGTGCGACTGTGACTATTCAAAGATTTCACGCAAGTGATGTACTCTCTTTCTAACATCACAGCCACAAACGAGAGGCAGAATTGAAAGCACAGACATGCAGGAAATTCTACACAATCATGGCGGTCCCCGAAGAACACAGGACACCCAGCATGTATACTTGATTAAAATGGATGTATAAGTCTGCAGGTGTGGTGAATGACAGTGACATTCAGTCCACAGATCAGTACAGTACTACCACCTTTGGTACAGTCCAAAACTGCTAACCCTTTGGAAATGGGTCAGTCTGTTCACTGAATCCAGTAATTAATATTGCCTCTATTTTCCTTTGGTATTTTCAGAGGCTGAGATTTCCAAGAATCATTTGGCTATGGCTCATTACCTCTTCTAGGAAGACCACGTAGACACCAATTACCGTGACACCAACCTTTCCCAGCAGATAATGTCCAGGAAGTCCTACTCTGTCTCTGCGAAGTGGGGATTTGCAACAGCTACTGCTTAGGCAATGTTCCATGCCTGAACAGTCATGCCGATTTATACCAATATAACTGAGCTGGGATGGACCCTCATGCAGGTCTCACTAGAAAAACTCTTAGACAAGTTTGGAATTAAACTTATTTTAGACATTTCTAAGGAGCTTTTCCAAGGTCACACATTGCTAAACGTAGCCTGCCAATATCACGAAGAGGACTGTAATCCCTGTTTTATACATAGTGATTTGCTTAAGGCCCCACATGCAGATGATTCCTACAAAATCAATTAACTATGGAGGAGCGAGTGGAAAGAACATCCTCAACTAGTCATCATATCATTCTGACATAACCTGGAGAAAGTTGGAACCCAAGAGGAAACGGGTGATTTGTCTTGATCTGTGGTGCTATAGGAAATAATAATAAAACATGGAAACTCTTTTGCCCACGGAAAAGAACCTGGGGTTTATCCCTATAAGGACTACCACAAAAATAAGTTATTACTACGGAGTGCTCACGAAATTCCCCATCCAGGTCACACTGATATTTCAGCTTGTCTCTGATCAGCCACAGACTTGGTAACTGCAGCAGCCCTGAAAGAAAACAGCTCCAAATGTTACAGTGCACCTACTTCATACCTCTCTTTGTGATCCTGCAGCTCCTTCTCAAGTTTTTCCCGCCTCTGAGTTTCATTTCTAAGGCAGCAGAGCAGCTGGCTCACAGTTAGCTCCTCAGACTCCAAATTCTTTGATTCATCTGCAGGTTTGCTCCTGCTTCAAACCAAACCAGATGTAAATAACAGCAGCTACGATTTTACTAGAGCACTCCCTTATCCCTAGTTCTGGGACCTGGTCTGGGAGGTCACCATTTCACCAGTGCTGAAAAATCAACGTTCTGAGCAAAGGGCTCACTCCCAAGAACCAAGACCTGCCCACAAGCTGCTAGCCACAGTCCCCATGCGTGCTTATGCAGTCCTTGTTTTGCGCAGTGTTCAGACAGTCCCCTTCAAGCTGGGGGAACAATTTAGTACTTAAGCAAGGAAAACAAAAGCAGTCAAGACAATACAAAACCTAGTGCATTTATTCTGACCTACTCTGCAGCCCCTTCTGCAAAGTGCTGCTGACTGTTCCCCAAATAACTTGTTTTTTTCCAGTGAAACATGCAACATTTCTTAGCTCTGTCTCATTCCTTTCCAGGAAAAGAAGGCACATTCCACTAAAATGGTCATCAGAAATTGCTTTCTTTTTCAGAAAAAATCTCTTCAATATTTCACCTCTCTCGTATTCTATAGCTCTTTTCAAAATCTCATTATGCTACTGTAGAAGTGAACCAAAACAAACACAAAACTATCTGAAAAATAAGGTAAGTTAACTTCCTGGTGATAAAATATTGTATTCCATTCCCTCCATTTTTATGTCCACCTAGACAGAAAGTCAAAATCCCCTAACTATATGGTAAGATAGGTGGGTTATACACACTGTACATTTCAGAAGCTCAGCTGTAAAACAGCATGTGTTTAAAACTTTGCTTTTGTAGTTCACAACAGAAAGTAAAGGACAGTCTTCTATGTGCTCCTGAGAGCTAGAAATCTTTGGTGAGCAAAATTCAATACCCCAAAGACAGCATTCAGCCAGGATATTTTAAGTAAATAACTTTTATCAGGGGATTTTTAGTGCACAGTTCTACTCTTACAGAAATAAACCTGTCCTGAGTGGATCACGTTTCTCTGAACCTGTTAACAGCACCAGTCTAAAGTTTCAATGTTAGACAAAGACACGTGGTGACACAGGAAATATTTTAAGAGGTATATATACCCCCTGTTCTTGTAGATACAGCCCAGATACTCATCAAAAGGTAACCAAGACACACAGAGAATGTCTTCTTGTAATCAGAGTGTTCTCACAAGCCACCGCTAACGACAAGCTGAGTACTTGCAGCCCAGTCTGTGGTCAGCAACTCTCTCAGTTTCATCCATGATCGTAACTTCTTTTTTCCCCGCCTTCAACTTCTTAACTGCATGCTGAGGGACAAGTTTTCTATGTCATTACATGAAAACGCCATTCTCCCTTGCAGTGACATAGGGAGTGACAGGGGTTTAAGGGAAAACCTGTACATAGAGAACAGCTTTCTGGCCTGCTATGCTCATAGCATTTTCTATATCCTTTCATTCCAAAAGCAAAGGCCAGAAAGTAAATAAGAGAGTTCAGCCACAACCATCTAGCTGCTAAATTGGGGAGTATCCAAAATGGAAAGTTTAATAGTATCAGCTGTCTATGTCCACGAGGAATAAAGGTTCAGCTAGGGGCAAGAAAGTCCCTTGTGCCCTGGAGCTGATGTAAAGATCAAATTTTGAGAAGTAACCTAAACAGAATGCTGGTATCTTAAGCCTAGTAACCTGAAAAATAAGGACTACGTCATTGCACTGTCTGTCTACTGTACCATGATACGCTTTACATCAACCACACACAAACAGAAAAGACTTGAGTTCAGCTTTGAAAGACTGTAAGTCCTCTGATTCTTACCAACATCATTGTAATTGGGTAGAGGACAGATGCTCTATTAGATGGTCTCCAATGACTAGAAGGGAGGGACTCCCTGCAGCCTCTATCTTTATCTTTTCTGTTCGGCCTCCCTTAAAAGCCTGAAAAGCTGGCAAGTCAGCATGTACATAAATGCCTGGCCAACTGGCCAGAGTACGGACTCCCTATTGTCAGCTAGTGAAAATTGGAAGGAAGTATGCCAGAGAGCTGAGGGTCTTTCTGACATGGCAGGAAGGTAGAGCTACTGCAATGGAGGGATGCAAGGCCACAGAAAAAAACAGGATTTTCTAGTGCATTCCTCATAGAAAAAACTTCCCTCACATTGAAAACAAAACACATTGCAGAAGTCTGAATCACACACATCACACAAGAACCTACATACATGTAGACAGCGACGTTACTGGTCATTTCACCACTATTCTCTTGATGTTCCTTTGCAGTTCTATTTATTTCTCCTTCCTAGGAAAGAAAAAACACTATTAGCTTGGTATTTGGACTAAGCAGGACACAGTTTTATTTACTTGAGTTAAGGAAGGAAGAAAAACAGGGAAAACTACTATCGTGGCAATAAAAATCAATAAAACGCAAAACTCCTACAGATCAGTTTCATGTTTGGAAATTCTTAACTTAAATACTTCACATGCCTTTCCCTGTATCTTTTCCAGACTGATCAGAGAAGAGGAACAACAATGAGATTTGGCCTTCTCCTTTCATCAGCAACCTCCATGGCCACTCTCCCCTACAAAGATGACTGGGCACCACACAGCAACAGCCAACATCACTGCAGGTGACTTTAAATATAAGTCTAAAAACCACTCTCCTGCCTCCCAAGAGAACCACGCCTCTGTCCCACTACAAAACTCACTCCTTGACCTTCATAGCTCAAAGGTAAATCTTTGTAGCAAAAAAAGGAGAATGCATCCTTGAAGGTTTCCTGCAGTCTGAAGTTTTCTTCAACAACTCCGAACAAGTTTTAATTAAATTATCTTAATTTCTTGTTGCACTTGTACTTTCCAGAGAGGGATCTGCTATTATGGGGATAACAGACACACATTTTCACATTTTGCCTGTGAAGATTTTTCACTGTCTACAAGAACAGTAGAAAAAGTAGATTTTTGTGCCTCTAGGGAACACTCTACAGCTTTGTGCTTAGTTTTGTTTGCCTGCATCTCTACATATCTGTCAGTAGAAAGTGAGCCCCATTCTCAAAAGAAAACGCCCTCCCCTATGCATAGGTGTTGCCCCTTATCAAAACATAGTACAGATGTTCCCAGGAATTCCAACTAAGATAAGACTCTTAACATTTTGAACTAGTCCGAAGTCACCTGCTGGACCATATTGTTTTTTCCAGAGAGTATTTTTAGTGCGATGGAGGCTACCTATGAAATTAATTTACTTTGAGCATAAAAGTGGAAGGACAAAAATAAATTCCAAGTCCTTTACCACTACACCTTGTAACACACAAGTGCTCCATATCAGGTAATCTAAGAGACCATAGAATCATTTAGGTTGGAAAAGACCTTTAAGCTCATTGAGTCCAACCATGCAACTCTTCTCCCAAATCCACCGTGCCTCTATCTTGTGTTACTGCCGTTGCTGGCAGTTTGCTGTTCCCTCTCAAAGAGGCATAAAGACTTTTCATTGACATGGGTATAGATTCACCCTTTCTATTAAAGAAAGACAGGATGCTAAATACCTCTCTGTACAATGTCATCAAGTAAACATTGTCACTGTAATTACACTCAGAAGTGACTTCCTCATCATTTAGCCTGGTACGAGAAGAAAATTCAGTTTGCAAAAAAAGGAGGACCAAGATGGAACCAAAGTTTCTGGCCGCAGGTCACTGTGTTCTTTTTATTCCCCTCACTTACGCTCATCCCAATCTCCACGAAGGAATCCTCTGCTGAGGAGATGTTCAGCTTGACCTGCAGTTCTGAAATGATGGCTAACAGATCTGCCTTCTCAGCCTGGAGCCGCTGCACCTGGGATTTCAGCTGCCTCGCTTCCTTCTCGGGAGCCATGCAGCCCTCCTGGGATAAACAAACCCTGCATTAGCCAACCAAAAGGAAACACCAGCCAAGGAGCACAGAGCCTGAACATAACAATGGTGTCCCACATCCCTTCTTCTCTGTTTAGGTTTGCCTGGAAAAAACGCACTGTACAGATCCCGGAGTTTACTACACTTTGGTCCACTAGACAGCAAGAAATCTAAACTGTGAAACCAAGTTAATCAAACGATGAGCATCATGCTTCTGGAAGACATGGGCCTGGTTCTCTGAATGCACAGATAATTAGGATGTAAATCTTCACCTGAATCTATGCCTCTCACTACCACGTAGGGTCTCAGCCAACCTACAGAATTATTGTCCAGAATTATTTCATTTTTTTACCCATATCCTCATTCCTCTTTTCCCAAATCTACCTAAGATTCTAGGGAGAAAAAAAATCAGTGGGCAGAGAGCTTTTCCACACATCCCACTTTCAGCCTTCCTCCACCACACAACTTCCCTGTACCCCACCTCCATGTATAAATCTCTCCCTATATCCCTTCCCTTCCACAAAGCCTCTGCCCCTCAGAGATTCTCCCCAAACTTAATCTCTCCTTCCAATCATGACTGTCTCCTTCACCTTCTGCCTCTTCCCGTTCCTCAGGATCCTCAAAAACCTCTCTTAAGCCTCTACATAACCAGGAAGCCTCATTTTTTTCTCTCCTTTAGATGCCTCTCCCCATTATTAAACTTTCCCTGTGAGTTTGTTTCTTCCTCATTTTGTAATCCGAGCCTTCCACCTCCTGGTAATGCCTTTATTACACCACATACCATCAATGTAAATTCTGGACAATTCCTGGAGTCTGAATTACATTCTAATCTATCATTCATGCCAAATCTCCAAACTCTTGCTCTTTGCTCAGTGTCTCTCATCCCGCAGTACCGCCCTACCCACCTGACTTGCTGCTGTCTCTGATACTGTGCTTAGGCTGTAAGAGGATGCAATTAGCGTCAGCTCCAGCGAAGAAGAGCGCGCTTTACAGCAACCTGTGCTAACAGAGGTACGGTTTTGAGAAAAACCCTCCTATGAATGCTGGTTTATCACTAAAGGAGGCAACACAATATATCTGTGATTTACGTTGAGTGAAACAGAGATGTCACTTAATGGTAGCAATGGACTATAGTCTATCTCAATTAATAGTAAAACACAGAGGTGAGAGAAATTAGACTAATTTTAAATTAGATGAAATTTTTTCATGCTCTTTCTAAACAAACAAAAAAAAGAATTAAAGTAGAACTAAAGCATTCAAGAGGGAAAGTCATTTTGGCTTAATGACAGTCAGCCTGAAAATCATGATCAGAAATGAAAATGTCACTGTCTAAATTACAGTTATCACTGGCTGATAAAACTGCAAAGAATCACAGAAGAACCAGGGCTTACTCTATGAAGCTCTTGGAATGAGATAATTAGAAGAGATTTATTTTTACTTATCTGGATGTTGGATTACTCAAGCAGTTTGGATCACTCTGTCAATACATACTTCAAGTATTCAAAGTACAAGAAGTTCTAAAACAGGTAGAGGCAGAATAAATCCTCTGCTTCCCCATAAAAACTATTCTAGATTTATGAAATTCTGAACTTCCTTGACAATCCTGAAACACAACTTTTAGCCTGTAAAGATTGTGTAAGTAATACTTACACAATCACACTATTTATGCATGACTTTCTTCCCCCTTGTAACTTCTGAACTCATTGGCCAATTTTGATTTACATGCTGAAAAATTTCTTACAGAGTTCCATAAAATAGGCAGTCAGGAGAGAAAAGGAGAGTCTACTAGTGACTCCGTTGAGAAAAAGGCTAACATGCTCATCCTTCATCAGGCAACAGAGAATCCACATGGGTCCTGGAGGTACCAGATACCAGGATGCATCAGTTTGGCTCTGCATGAAACTTCTCGTTAAACACCTCTTCACATGACCACATGGGACACAAAGCAGGTTTTGTTTTAAATAGGCTTTGTCCATAGATGGCTTCAGTACTACCTGCAAAATGTTGCCTGCCTACTAAGCAATCACCTGCAACGTTAGAAATGATGTGTTACAGAGCCAAAGGTAAGACAGAAGGAGGAAGCTCAGTCAGACTCAAATGGGGCGGCAGAAGTACAGATCTAATCTGACCTCAGTAAAAGAGTTTTCATGAGAGGAGAATGATATAACAACAATAGGTGGCAGGTAATTTTTTTTTTTTTGCTTACATGTCAACTTCTCCCTCGAAACACAAATACAAAAGCAATTAAGCGAACATGAGAGATAGATAATCTAACGAGCAAAGGGAGGGATAAAGTCAAGACATACCCAACAGTAAACAAAATAAAGAATGAACAGTTAGCAAGAAATGTTAATTTCTTATGTCACAAATGTTAATTATTATTGTTAATTAAATGTTAATGGCAATGTAAATTATCTCAGGTGTGGCACAATTTTCTGTTACTATACTCTGAGAAGCCTCACTTTACCAAATAAGTCAGGCCAAGACCTCTTCTTAGAGCATAAGGATAAAAATGGAGATGTTAACAAATCTCCAAACCTCCCAGTGTGATGAAGGGACTGAATGCTCCAGACTTTCAATTCAAAAACGTGTCAGTCCAACCAATTCCTTATTTACCATTTCAGCTCCTTCTTCTCTTTCCTTTAAGCTCTGAAGTTGTTGCTGTAGCTGTTCGTTTTCAATGCACTTGGCTAGCAAGCACTGCTTAGCCTCCTTAAACTTTAGCTCATAAAACTCTCGTTCTTCTTTCTGCTTCTCTCGCCAGATGGAAAGTTCCTCATATCGGTCCTTCATAGCTTGGTTATGCAACTTCATGGCTTCTGAACGATAGCCAGAGACAAGACATTGATTCACGTTAATACTCTGTCAATGAAACAGCAGATTTCCACTACACTGAGCTCAGCATTCTTCAGTATCAAATGGGTTAGCAATAATTGGGTATGAAATGCTAACCTCCTTCTCGTGTACCTTAAATACCAAACCAGAACTAAACATTATAGTTCGTTAGCACTATAATAAATAGCATTAAATCCACTGCTGAAATCACATGCCCACACTCTCTCACTTCTTGACTTACTCCTAAACCAAGAAGTACAAGCAAGAAGTATTCTTCACAAGAGGTACCTGGTATCTTGCTGCGTGTGTTACTTACATGATCAATCCAAATGAAACTACTGAACTGAGATTCTGAAACTACTGAGACTTGGTAGGGAAAACAGACATCCTAGACTGGTAAATTACTGCATGAAAACGGATGCTATCAAATCAATGCTCCACTTGAACATTTGGTTAAGATTTGATTGAAAACATTGAAAAAAATATACCTGACAACTTACAGCAAAGTCAGTTCCCCCTGGCTGGAAAGCTATGAGTATGTAACAAAGTCAGTATATAACAATGTCAGTCTTACTGTTGCAAAATGCTTACAAGATTTTTAGGAAGAGTCAATGAAAGTATTTCAAACTTGCTTTTTTTAAAGCAACAAACTCAAAGCCAGTTGCTTGAAAATCTTTTATACATTGTATTTTCTAGTAACTTCCATTATGTCCTGATGTCATATTATAAACTGCCAGCAAATCCTTCAGGTTATATAAATAAATGTAGCTCTGGAGAATGATTCTGCAAGGTATGAGTTACAGCAGCTGTAAATATGGTCCCAAGACATTATCTTATATAATATAGGACCTTTTAGCAAAATACCAGAGGTACTTCTAGAAACAACTTTCCTGCCAGATACCCATGAGACTCCAAGGCAGAGAACTTGGACCGGGTCCAAAAATGATTCAGGCAGAATTTAAACACTAGTGTAAAATCACAGCACACAAGATATGTGACTTCATGCTCTGCTGCCACATAAACAGTGAGGTACCTCTGTCTTTTACACAGAAAATTCCCAGACACCCTTGGGTTTTGCTCTATGCATTTAAAAAAAAAATTCCTATCTGACACCTAAACTCCTGGGATCCAGAAACAAACCTATCTCACCTGAAGGACTCAAATCATTAGGCATTTTCAGAGAAACCTATTGGTTTCTCCCAGATAGACCCTGCCATGGCCACCACTTCCTCCTGAAGTACAGAAGGTGCTGCCACATCTAAACTTTCATAGTCATTATTACACAGTGCAGGAGAGCCTGCTCCAATTCCCCTCTCTGCCCAGGAGGATGAAGCTCCTTTCAAACATCATCCTCACCCAAACTGTTCTGGGCACTGTGCAGTATCCACCCCTCCTGATGCAGATATGGCAAAATGTTAGTCTGTCTGTAATGGAGCTGCCCAACAGTCCTAAAATGCAAACGAAAAAAGCTCTTAGAGGTTGATGAGCAAAGAGCATATCACAGCAAGAGATTTTTCACCTCACCTCCTAAAATACACAGTGCTATACTGCTTATATGTATAATTCTAAAGCAAATCAGTCACCCATACATTGGGCTGTTCTTCCCCTAATCTTCCATACCAATTCAATTTGATGTGTCCTATCAAATCGGCCTTGCCACTTGCAGAGTCGTTTATACAGCAAATGCTACCCAAGCATAAAATGTTATCCAGCAAGGGCAAACGAGCACAGAATTCATAGTCATAGGACAAAAAAAACCACAGAAGAGACTCAAGGCTTTTGCATTTCAAGACCAGTTCACATGCACATTCACCTTTTAACTCATTGTTCTCAGTGATTAGTTCTTTCATCTGTTGTACCATCTCTTCTGGGGTGTAGGTACTAAGGGCAGGGGCAGCCATGCTATCCGTTCCGTTTTCCATTTTACTCCTGGGATGCTCTCCATTTTCAGCAGGATGGCTCTTCAACTTGCTGGACATCTCTGAAGCGTCTACTACAAGGTTTGCAAAGAGAAAACTCTCAATTTCTTGCCAATAAAGGTTTATAAAGAAAACATAACCATACCTTCATTTTATTAAGACAAGCAAGCCACGTGTCTTGTCATAACACACAGGCACCCTCCAATTGCTCTGACGCTGCTACACCAGAGTATCCATGAGTCTGCATATCCCATTAACCCCTCAGGGGGCTGCATGAATAAAGCAACTGATCCCCGAGACGTCTCCCGGACTAACCAACCCTTCCTCGGGAGCCCCTTGCTCTGGGAATGAAACAACAAGAACCCTTGTCTCACCCACTCTTCCCTCTTTCCTCACCAGCCCTGGGCGTGCGCAGCCTGACGGTATTTTGTGAGGTCGGGAGCTCCCGTCCCTGAAGCGCGGGCTCCGACGCCCGCCCGGCCCTGAGAGGGCCTGGGGCGCCGCCGCCTCCCGCTGCCCCGCTCGGCCTCAGCACGCCCCGACGCTGCGTTTCACGCCAAAATTCCATTTCCGCTGATTTTTAACTTTCATTTTCGCTTTCTTGTCCCCTTTTTCCTTCTCCACCGCACACCCGGCACCCCGCCGCGGTACCGGGGGAGGCTGAAGCACCCGCCTCTGCCCAGTCACGGTTGCTCGGTCCGGCCGCAGCATCCCCCCCCCCCCGCCACCCGCCACCCTCGGGCCGGGGCCGGGGACGGCCTCCGGGAGCCGCAAACCGGCGTTTCCCCGCTTGCCCTTCCCCGGGCCGGCCCGCCCTCCCCGCAGGCCCACCCCGGATCCGCCGAGTCACCGGGCGAGCCCGCCCAAGGCTACCGCGACGGAAACCGGCCGCCGCCCGCTGTCCCCCCCGCGCCGGGTTCGCCTCAGGGACAGCCACCACCGCCCCCCACCGAGCGTCACCCCGCTCACCCGCCTCACAGCGCGCCCATGGCGGCGGCAGCGGCCCGGCTCAGCTGACTGCCGTCCCCGCCTCCTCCGCCTCCGCGGGGACTTCCAGAGCTCCGTGCTGCCCGCCCACCGCCCGCCCGGCGGCAGGGCAGGCTGCGGTCCTCCCTGCGGGTGCCAGGCCTCCCGTCCCAGCGCCCTCGCCCTCTCCGGGCACGTAGCGTCTCCCTTCCCTCACACAGCCCCCGATTCCCGCCCTGAGGAACCCAGGAACCGCCAGCCGAGCGGGAACGGAAGCCAAATCCCCCAAGGAGAAGCAAGGTCGTGTGGGGAGCACACTGCCCGTCACGGGGGGAAATCGTGGGTCTCCACAGGAGAAGAAAGACAGACTAGAGGCTATGGAGGAGCAGAGAGCAGCGTCAAGAGGGATGATTAGGATAGGGTTCTCGTTGCACGAGGCCTAAAAGACGTGATCAGGCAGCGGGTGTGAGGCAAACAAAAGGGAGCGCTTTTCACACAGGGCATAATGATGTTTTAGTGATTATTGCCACGGGATCAAATCAATTAGGATGGGGTTTGCCCGACTATGGGGGTGTCGCCCCATAATGGCTGTTAAATGTGGCTGGATGCAGTGTCTGGGCCGGGAAGACCTTAAATGCCTGGTTCCCAGGGATGGAGTTAGTTGGGGCAGTTCATCCTTAATGACTGTCTTTAACAGGATGCTGGGCGGGAAGTACCCCACAGTGCCTGTTCTTAGGTAATAGGGCCACCTATGATATTTTGGTTCCTTTTTTTCAATGGGAAAAATGTCATTTTAGCTAAAATGTCAGCTTTCTATGTGGAAAATACCGATCTTTCATGAAAAACAGCATGGCTTGAAAATAAGTTCTTCTGATTTGAAAATGCTACTTTGATATCTCCTAGGAGCTGTGAACTGTCTGCTGTTTAATGAAGTCATGGCTTCTGTGGATGGTCTCCCCAGCTGCCCTCCAAGCGCTGCAGCCAGGGACTCCCCAGCACGAGAGAGAGGAGAGGTGCATGGTGGATGGTGGATGCTGGCAGGGAGCAATCCTGTTACAGCTGAGGAACTTCAGCATTCAAACTGAGGGTGTAGGTTACTAATCTCCCTAGAAATAAAACCAGCAAACATTTGGGACCACCTGTGTGGTAAAGAACAGGTCTGATAGCAGATTTATGCATGCTGAGCCCATAATCCATGTGCTTTCTGCTTACACTGCTGGCAAACAGAATCCTGCTCCTTATAGGTACACCGAGATCTTCTCTGCTCGAGGGAGTGTGATCTCTGAATTACTATCATCTCCCATCACTGCATCCATGGCTGGTATGTTAGACAGGAGCATATGGGAGTTAGAGGGGCAAAGAAGGTAGCTTCTGTGAGAATGAGGAACAGAAATACTAGCAGCTCATCACGGCTTTTTATTTGAGCTCTGAGCTAAGTTCTTGCAAACTGCAGGACCTTACTGTGTGTGCAGCAAAGGCAAAAGAAGAGCAACAAATAACTGTCATATGGTGTGGAATATCCCTTTGGTTAGTTGGGGTCAGCTGTGCCGGCTGTGTCTCCTCCCAACTTCTTGTGCACCCCCAGCCTACTCACTGGTGGGGTGGGGTGAGAAGCAGACAAGGCCTTGACTGTGTGTAAGCACTGCTCAGCAGTAACGAAAACATCCCTGTGTTATCAACATCGTTTCCAGCACAAATCCAAAACATAGCCCACATACCAGCTACTATGAAGAAATTTAACTCTACCCCAGCCAAAACCAGCACACGTTCTCCACCCCTTATTCCATACCATTTACGTCATGCTCAGGTCCCACACTATCCAATACACCCTCATTACCCACCACCCCCCTTCCCATCCTTTCATACAATACAAAGATATCATTCACTTAGTCTACGGACCACTCTTGTGCAATGTCTGTAAAATGTCCATAAATGTCCACAAAATGTCCATTGAGTTCATTTAGTCCATGGCTTTGGGCTCCATCTGTTACGGTGGTCACTCCAGACAGGAGAGGTGGTGTCTTGCGTGGAGTTACTGGGCACCAAAGCCAGCTCAGGTCGGGTCACTGCTGCACTTGCACTGCTTCTTGTAAGGCTTGTCCTCCATTGGTTCAGGTGGTTCCTGCTATAGTAATTCCTATAACGTGCAACTCGAATCCCAGGTTACAACACTTTAAAGGTATTTCCATTACAATCTCCACCCCGGTCCCTTTGGACCAGACCATTGGGTTTAACATTGCAATTAACTCCTCCCCTTGCTCCTGCTCCAGCTTGGACTTATCCACAGACTGCAGTCCCTTAGGGTCCTTTAGAGGAGTACCTGCTCCAAGTGGACCCTTATCTATGAGCCACAGTCTCTCCAGGGGTACACCTGCTGCTGCATAGACTTATCCACAGCCACAGTTGCTTTGAGGTGCACCTGTTCCAGCGTGGTGTTCTCCATGGGCCACAATGCCTTCAGAGATATACCTGCTCCAGCGTGGCCTTACCTACAGCCGCAGTCCCTTCAGAAGTAAACCTGCTCCAACGTGGCCTTACCCATGGCTGCAGTCCCTCCAGGGGCATACCTGCTCTGTCATGGGCTTATCCATGGCCCTATGCTTTGAGGTGCTCCAGCATGACCTCATGCACAGCCACTGATGCTTCAGGGTGTACTTGCTGCAGCATGGACTTATTCTAGGGCCACAATCCCTTCAGAGGTACACCTGCTGTGGCACAGGCATAATCATGGCCACAGACGCTTCGAGATGTACATGCTCTGGCACGGGCTTATCCATGGCCACAGGCGCTTTGGGGTGTCTTGCTTCTGCGTGGATTCATCCACAGCTCACAGTCCCTTCGACTGGAGTTCACACTGGAGTTCCAGCCTGTCCAGTACAGCAGCACAGAAACAGCAGCGATGCCCTGGCCATCTGCCAGCCCAGGCGCATCACCATGGCCGTTATCAAAATGTTCCCAGGCACAGCAGAGTCAGATGATAAGCAGTACAGCAGTACAGCAAGCAGCGAAAGCAAAAAGCAGCCACTAACAAGCACTAGGCTCTAATATACAGTGAGGCAAGCAAGCCCCGTGGCAAGCACAGGAGCCTGTCAATTAATAGCTAAACAGCAATAACAGCTATAAATTTGATCTAGCACATTCCAATCAAATCTGTCGTCTCGAATCCTTCGAGGCCCATGTTGGGCACCAAAAAGTACTGTTGTGGTTTAACCCCAACCAGCAACTAAACCTCACACAGCCGCTCGCTCGCTCCCCCCCCCGGCAGGATGGGGGAGAGAATCGGAAGGGTAAAAGTGAGAAAACTCGTGGGTTGAGATAAAGACAGTTGAACAGGTAAAACAAAAGCCACATGCGCAAGCAAAGCAAAACAAGGAATTCATTCACTCCTTCCCATCGGCAGGCAGGTGTTCAGCCATCTCCAGGAAAGCAGGGCTCCATCACGTGTAACGGTGACTTGGGAAGACAAACGCCATCAGTCCGAATGTCCCCCCCTTCCTCCTTCTTCCCCCAGCTTTATAAGCTGAGCATGACGCCATATGGTGTGGGATATCCCTTTGGTCAGTTGGGGTCAGCTGTGCCGGCTGTGTCCCCTCCCAACTCCTTGTGCACCCCCAGCCTACTCGCTGGTGGGGTGGGGTGAGAAGCAGACAAGGCCTTGACTGTGTGTAAGCACTGCTCAGCAGTAAGGAAAACATCCCTGTGTTACCAACACTGTTTCCAGCACAAATCCAAAACATAGCCCCATCCTAGCTACTATGAAGAAAATTAACTCTACCCCAGCCAAAACCATCACAGCTTCACTGCCAATAAGATCTACGTATCTTGCAATTCTTTGAAGAGATCCTAATGCAAGAACAGTCCTTGCTTGCAGTTGTAAAATGGAGGGGGATTTCTTGGAATCAGAAGTGATGTATCTGATTCTAATTGGAATAAAACATTTTGCTTTTTAAAAGCCAAAGAAAAATTAAAGTCCTTGTAGGTAGGGGAGGGAGACAAATAAGCAAAGAGGCCTTGTGAAAAATAAAAAAATGAGACAATTCAAGTTTTTTACATAAAAGGAAAAATCGCTTCTATCTAAGGAACATTAAAGTTTTTGCACAAAACTCTTGTTACATATCAGCATTGTGGGAATGCAATGGAGAAAACAATTGTTTGGGCCCACCTATTTTATTCAGATCTTTTTTTCACCACAGTCTCTCATGTGATTAGTTTGTTTTGTCCCTTCTGCAGGTCATGGGTAACACGCAGGAGTGGAGCGTGTTGGCCCTGTGAAGGAAGGAGACTTCTGTTCTAACTCTCCGGTGAGTGGTCTGAGCTGCTGGGCTGAGTTATGAGTAGCTCATTTATCTATGCCGTACTGCACAGATGGTAAATATTTGGAGGCAAGAGGTATAAAAGTGTCTGGCTTTCCCCAAGCCACTCCATAACATTTGTTTGCGAAAATAGACATTGGTCAGCTCTGGGTCTGAGGGCTCAGATTCAGTCAAGTTACTTAAGAAATTCCCTTGCTGCAGCTGAGCCATGGAAACAGTCTTTGTGTACACCCTTACTCCCCAGCAAATGTGAGATAATGCAGCTTAGCTTAGTCTGGAATGACGGAGGCTTGTGCCGAATTATCTCCACATCGCCCTGGGCTAACAGCTTGGATACTGTTTTTGCAGTTGTCCAGGAGCTGAACCCTGAGAATCTAACAAAGCTGGGACAAAGGCTTGAACTTCAGAAAGCTTTGATACAAAGAACATGTCTCTATGTATATCCCTACGTATATACACATAGGGCTTAACTTTTACCTTGTCTGTCTGTCTGTCTTGTATTATGTGGAACTCATGCTGCCTTTGACTCTCTTATGTTGGCTCTGCTCTTCCTGTCTTTCTAGTCTCAGCGTTGCCTTCTTGCTTCTGACTCTTGCTGTGGTAGCTGCTGGAAACACCTGATATTGGCCAGGATCCCATAGATACTGTACAGACGTAGCCCAAAGACTGACTTATCTCCCAGGACACTATGAATATACACTACACCAGTCTGGATTGCTTCCTCTGAGCAGCTCAGGTTCCTAAAGAGGCTTTGCTTTATTCTGTCCACAGAGGTATCCACAGGTCCGTGGAAGGACTACTACCCTTGATTAATACCTGGGCTTCTTGCCAACATAATGCTGGACTGTTTGCTGTGACTTCAAATTTGCTGATTAAACTTAATTTCCAATTGACAGGTAATTTGAAAACACCATAAAGATATGTTCTTTGCAGGCTTTGAGCAGATTAAGTGGGGGAGTAGGGATGTTATGAAGTGCATCCAACTTCTGCAGTCAGCAGTACTGTGTGATGAATGTCACCATAACCTAGAGAGAAGTAAGATAATGAAATGCATTCATTTCTTCCAACAATTAAATGCTGCCATGGCCTGGAGAGGGCTCAGAGCCAGCTGGTAAAGTGTCAGGCCTTAGATTATCATCTACAGTAAAACAACTACAAAGAGCATGAAAGTCAGATGTATGATCTGAATGTTTATTTGCCGTTAACAGATGGTATGGTATGTTCAACCTGGGATCATCATGAATTTTTGATTACCAGTCCAGTATTGAACCTATTTCTATTGATACTGTTATTACTTTCAAAGAGAGAATCATCAAATGCGAAGTCCAGGAAGCCAAGAGATGACAGAAATAAAATAGTAGAAAAAAGTGACTAAGACCATGTTTTCAGTCTGATAACCCCGTTGTGGGCAGGATATGTGAAGCAAAGGTAGTACCAAAGAATGTATCTAACTAATTGCTTTTGACCCATTCTGTGACGTTTAATACAGTGTCATGTACGATTTTCCCTCCCACATACAGCCAAATGGATAACTTCTTTTACAACTGCAGTTATATAACATCTCTGTGCAATGACATAGAAGAGTAAAAATAGTACCTCTAGCATAGCTTTTAGATGATCTAATTCGGAGCTTGCTGGTATGTAGAAAAATTGTACTGTAACGATTTTCCTTTTCAGCTTTTTCCTTCTTCAAATGAGTTGCAGTTTGATTGTGCTGAGTTGCTGGAATTCCTCACCATCAGCTCTGATTTCTTTCTTGAAACAAATTCATTCCATCACCAGTCAAAAATATTATCTGTAATCTTTTTTTCTAATAAATTTCATAATTGGAGTCCAATTGGCAAAAATGTCCCCACTTATTCTCAGTCTAGCAAGAGCAGCAACCAAGAAAAGTACTCCATGCTATTTCGTCTAGGTATACGGCCCTGCGTTAGGAGCCCTGATGACAAAGTAATTTTCTGCCTGTCAGTAGGGTGCTTTAGACTTTTTGCTGAGAAGAAGAGCAAAATGTTAACCACAAGTCTGGTGGTTTTGTGATTCTGTCTCTGGCAGTTCAGAAGAGATGAACTGACTCGTGACTGCAGAATAACTGCCATTGACAGTACTATAGGATCTTTGTTGAGGCTGTCTTCTCCTTTCTTGACCACTCAACAGATACTGGTGTCCACTCAGGGAGCAGCAAATTTCACTCAACAGCTGCCATGCCAGCAGGTGTTGCTGTTTGTGTCCTTACACCCTTGATGATAAAGGGCAAGGAAAAAATAAAACGGATAAATGTGCAGAAAAGCTAAAAACCAAATTGACGACTGTCCTTGTTTTCTCTTTCCAATAGATGGCACCAATTCTCTTTCCAGATCATCATTGGTTGAACAGGTCAGGAGCTCCAGAATACCACAAGTGTTTAAAAACACAGGCATCTTTGCCCTTTTCTTTTGCTCTTTCTGAGTGTGAAATTTGGACCAAGAAGGCAGCAGACTGAGAAAATGTCTGAAGCCCTTGGAATGTGGCACTGCTGCCAAGTACAGCTATGCCAGGAAAACACAGGCAGATCAATGAGCAAATATGACCCAGGGCTAGGAGATAGAGGAATGAGGTTTACTTCTGCCTAAGGATGGTCAAAAGTAAAA
The DNA here is from genome assembly GCF_965638725.1 of Aptenodytes patagonicus. Classification (NCBI taxonomy): domain Eukaryota; kingdom Metazoa; phylum Chordata; class Aves; order Sphenisciformes; family Spheniscidae; genus Aptenodytes; species Aptenodytes patagonicus. The sequence continues at coordinate 6,907,468 of NC_134949.1, read as the reverse complement.
GTGGGACTATTTTAGGGAATTATTGAGAAGGAATTGGAGAGCCATGGATCGAGGATAATGAAACGTGAGGATTCCAGGTCAGATGGAGAAATTTTGGACAGCTAAGGAGCAATGACAGTGCACCTTGTTGAGGGAGAGCAGTAGTCTGTCCAGCGCAGCACGCTACCCTTGGAAGAAGTGACTCCTCAGTGTTTCCATGTAGGGGAGATCTGCAGTGCTTCTATAAAGCTGCAAGAGAAAATTAAGCCAGAATGGGGCTAAGGAAGTCTCTATTCTGAAAGTACTGTGGCAAAAATCTCTCGCAGATAATACTGTTTTCTTTATCCTGAAATGCACCCACGTTCATCATTAAAAGAGAACGGTGTCTGCAGCTCCCTGCCACCATATGGGCCACGGGGAGAGATTAGCCAGGTTCCCATCATGCATTATAACATAAAGGAAACATTGCTTCCTGGCTGCAAAGAGATGGTCAAAACAAAAATATTTGGGTGGAAGCATAACATTATTTTAAAAGGTGTAACTCTCAACTAAAGCCTGGAGGCAAATGTATTATGACATCCAGTTCTTCATGAATTTTACCACTTAAATCCTTTTGAAAATCCCCTTCTTAATATTTCAGTCATAAATGCCCCTTATTTTGTTTTTACCTCCAATGTCTTGCTAAGATATTTGGTTGAAGGGCTCTTTGACTCCACAAGCTGCTTTCCTACTAAGTGTGAAAATGTAACTTCTGGTGGGTTGTGTAAGTGCACTCATCACTATCTCCCTTTTTACACAATCCAGAGGAGGGAAATATTGCTATCATAGTGAATTGAGCTGCACTGGCATTTTAACTGGTGTTACAAACCACTAAGAGAACAATTACAGTAACATTATGGAGGCTGTGACAGTACAGAGTTTCCCAAAGAGAGACCCCAGATCACACCCATGGTAGGAGCCAGATGGGTTTTTTTTCTGGGGCATCTTCTGCCTCTAGAAGCTGTGAACCCTCAGCAATACTTCTGAGAGCTGTGTACCAGCATGGGACAATATCCTCGTCTTGCTCTTGAGATATCGTGGCTGCTACTGAGTGGAAATGAAGCTTGCAAGCACATCTCACAAATTGCAGTATTTCTCTGATCGCTGGTCTCTGATCTGACCTTCTTGTGTTGCAGCCTTGGCTTATCGCTATGATGACTGTAGGAACACCCTGGCATACCTGGGAATGCACATCCTGCAAGGAGATTTGGAGTGAAAAGTTTATATAGTGTTTAAGCCTGTATAGGACAGCACTGCCTTTGAAAGAAGTGCAGGTGGAGACATACAGACAGCCAGATCAGAGTGAACCAGACCAGAGATTTTAACCTGGGACAGTTTTTAACTAAATCAGTTTTCCTTGTGCTGGCTCACCACATGCTCATGCAACTTTGGTGGAAGACTCTGAAGTGGCTTTTGGACCTATTGGAGTGGGTCCAGAGGAGGGCCATGAAAATTATCAGAGGGCTGGGATGCCTCTCCTGTGAAGAAAGGCTGAGAGAGTTGGGGTTGTTCAGCCTGGAGAAGAGAATGCTCCGGGGATACCTTATTGAGGCCCCTTATTGACCCCCCCCTTATTTAATACTTAAAGGGGGCTTACAAGAAAGATGGAGAGTGACTTTTTACCAGGACCAGTAGTGACAGGACAAAGAGCAACAGTTTTAAACTGAAAGAGGGTAGGTTTAGATTGGACATAAGGAAGAAACTCTTTACAATGAGGGTGGTGAGATGCTGGCACAGGTTGCCCAGAGAAGCTGTGGATGCCCCACCATTGGAAGCGTTCAAGGTCAGGTTTGAGGGGGCTTTGAGCAACCTGATCTAGTACAAGATGTCCCTGCCCATGGCAGGGGGGTTGGACTAGATAATCTTCAAAGGTCCCTTCCAACCCAAACCCTTCTGTGATTCTATGATAGAGGGGAAGAAGGGCTGATTCTTTCAGCAGCCGTGCTGGTTTATGCCGGCGTAAACTCTGCATGAAACTACAGTGTGTTTGAGAACCTTGAATCCCAAGGCAGAGAGAACTCGGGGGATCAAGAAAGGAAGTTATCATCATGGGGACTTAGAGTCCCCATGCTTTCAATGGACATCTGCCCTGCAGATGTCACAGAGGGGTACCCCAGCTCTCAGTGATGCCTAGATCCCAGAGGGATGCCAGCCCTGGCCGCTCAGCACTTCTGCTCTGCCTCCCAGGCACAACGGGGGTAATCTGCCCTGCTTGGTGGCAAACATGCAGCACTCGTCCTCTGCAAAACAGGCCAGAAATCCAGAGCCTGCCATTGCACTGTCACTGGGAGAGTGATGAATACTGGGAAGAATTTGGTTTGCAAGAAAAAGAAGAGAAGGAGAATTTTTCCGAGGCTATTCAAGGCAGTAAACACAGACTTGAAATTTTGGCAGAAAACAAACTGCTTTTCAGACAGCTGAGGGCGCTCAGCACTTCTTAAGTGATGTTGGTGTTTTGCAGGTTTGAACCTTAAGATACAACACTAAAATGCACTGATGCTTGAATCAAAGTGCTGCTAGTGAGCAAAGCCTGAGCAAGGGCTTAGGCTCTAACATTGCCAACAACTGAAAAATAAAAGGCCCAGAGCTGGTTAAATAGCTGCTTATGTGCTTCAGTACAAGCATAAATTTAATGCCTTGATTTTAATGGCACCTTGAAAGAACTCTTTGATCACAGATTTCCCCTTCTGAAGCAGCAGGGTTTTATTTATTTATTACGATTTCAAGTATCTCCATAAAAGTAGAACTGGATAAAGATGTTAGGCTGATATACCTGGATATTTATGTTCTGACCATCTTCTTGCAGTTTTCTCTCATCCTGATTTTATCCTTGTCTTTGGGATCTGCTTCTTGGCATGACGTGCCTTTGCCAGAATCACCATCTATATCTGTCCCGAATTTCCTGAGAAAAGGACTTCTGTTGTGGTGGGTTCTGCATTGTGGGCATGTCTGTTCAGTTCTGGAAAGAGACACACTGACCTCATTTCACCCAGACCGTGTTACATTATTGTTTTTAGGGATTTTTAATATAAACCAGATTTCTCTGAGTTCTCATTTATCTTCCATTGATTTCTGTAGCTTATTCAGGCTTCTTAAAATCCTTGTGTAATTTTTGTTTATTCACCACTCTTTATTAGCAAATCCTTAATTCCTTAGTTCTTCTAAAGCTCCTCAGAACACGAAACAATGCTTCTGATTTGTTAACCATTATGATTACCACTAATGGTGTGAGTAAAAATTAGTGTATTTTGCTGAAATATACTTAATGCATACACTTATTTAAGTCAAGTGATTACTCTTACAAAAATCTTGCTTAGTTGGATGCCTCATGTCCTTGAGAAGCAAGATTAATCTAGTTCTCATGGCAATGATTTCTATACTTGTTTCAGCCCAAAAGGGACACCTTGGCTTAGAAAGTTAAGGATTTTTATGTCAGTCGATTGCCGTGCTTTTCATCCACAGAGACTTTGATTTGGGTTCTCAAGCACTGTAATTAAATTAAAGCACCTGTTACTTGCAAGGGCAGTTGACATTGGGCATCTAGCTCATCTCTCTTAGGTATGTGTGTGCACGGTGAATTCCCTCATGCAGAGATAAATTGCCTTAATTTAGGGTTTGTGAGTGACAATGTAGTTGTGTTAGTGCTTCCTAACTCAAGGTGTGCAGAGCCTCATGGCACGGCATGGGCTAGCTCATTTGCTTTGTTCAGGTGCCTTGGCACCTAAGACTCCACGTTGTGTCATGGAAAAAACGTCTTCCTCTCATTGTTTTGTGTGACTGGTTCAACCACACAGCCAGGCTGCAGCTGGCATAGGGCCTTCAGGTGGGATTTCCCTTTCACCCCTCAGCACGGGACTTGGCTCCTGAGCTACCCGACTCCATGGTTTCCCCACAGAGGGCTGAAGCACAGTGCTGCGGAGAAATGGCAAAGCACTTCTTTCTTGCCCTGGTGCTCTCTGCACTGAGGAAACATCATTTCTCAGTACTCATAATCTGGAATTCCCAACCCATTTCAACATTTCCAATGAGATAAAAAATGGCTTTTGCAACACATAAGTTCCTTACGGCACAGCCAGGCAGCACAGTAACCATCTGCTTTCTCCACAGAAGGATGTACCTGGGTATTAAAGGGAGAGACAAGGGTGCGTGCAGAAATTGGGTCCAGATTCCTGAGGAGGTGCAGACTGATATCCAGATGTCAAACCCTTTGTTGAATCCTGTTTCTGCCTGTCAACTCTATTGGGGGTGATTCAGACTGGATTTCTCAAGGCATAGCCTTGTAGATGTCCCCAGTAGCAAGTGATCTCTCTCAGATATCTCCTACGTAATATATTGTCTATCTTTGGCCTTCAGGTGCCTTAGGCAGCATCATAACTGCCAAATCCAGAGGGCTGTTTGAAGGGCATCCACTTCTGTGCAGTTCAGTATCTCACAAGTGTGACCCATGAGGACTGTGGGATGCTAGAATACAAGACAGAGGCATTTCTTCCCCTCTGCCAGCCTTTCCGACTCCCTCCACAACTTCAATATTCTCTTTTCAGCTAGGACCAGATCCAGGTGGGGTTAATGGCTGGAGGCTCTGTAACCAGACATCCTCAGCCACTCCATGGGAGCCAGACTGTGCTTCCCGAACCAGGCATTATTAATGGCAAGCCAGGGAGGGGATGGATGCCGCAGACAGCCACCGCTGTAAATCCTTGCTGCTTTCAAAAGCAAGAGTCAGCCAAGGAACAAAGCACATGAGGGAGCAGACTTTATAATCAGGTTTACAAGTTGATCAATTATTATCATAGCTGCAATAAACTAGTTACAGAGATGAGAACAAGCTGATGTTATAGGAAGCCAGCTATAAAAAATGTGTTTCTAGACGTGCTGAGTTCTGTAAGGACAGAGAAACAACCTATTAAGAGATCTTGTTAACCCATAGGTTGTAGCCTCAAAGCTGATGCTTGCTTTATACATGTTTTATATTCCCCCCTTTCTTCACTTACTTGTTCCCTTGCTTTCTTGTCTAAAGAAATATTATTTTCTTTGGGTAGATTATTGGAGAATATGGTGTACAGGTGGTAAACACATGTGGTTACTTCTGTTTGCTAAGCTCCCCCGAGGTGAACAGAGTTGCACAGGACATGATGGAGACCCAAACGGGACCCCAGGCAGCTTCTTTGCAGTCATTCCTGTGGTGCTCATTGTTTCGCTTGCAGCCGTCTCTTTTAATCTCTTTCCTTTCTCCCTGGCTGCCTGATTCTTCTGGCTGGCCACTGGGTTAGAGGGTGCAAAGGAGAAGGGGTACCTGGCCTCAACTGTGTGCACTGCAGAGAAAGAAAAGTCAAGCTTGTGTTTGATTGCATTATATCATTGCTTCTGTCTATTAAAAGGGGGTTATTTATGCAAGAGACACTGAAAAGGGAGGGAAATGTAATGATTTTTACAGATCTACTCTTGCTGAAGGGTTTGGATACTCATTTAAGATATTATTAGTTTGATATATTATTTTTATCTTATGCATTTGTTAACATTACAAAGTCAGAGTAGCACCCCAATGACAAGAGTTCCTATTCGGGTCTCATTGCTTTGGTTTAGCCTATTCTTCCCCAGGAAAGGGACCTGTGACAAAATCTGAATCAAGCCCAGGGTCAAATATCACTAAGACCTGGCACCATTCCCAACAGGGTTTCCGTCTGAGGGATTGTTTCTACTTGCAGTTTTTTCTATAGTGCATCACTATAGGATCAGGGCTCTCCCTGATATCATGGTAAAACCCTGTTGATCTATACATGGCCAGTTCTGACTTCTGCAAAGATTTTTCCTTGACCTGCTAACTTTCCCTCTGAAACCACCCCCTCTGTTTATAGGCTGTGCTCTGGGTGGGGATTTAGTACAAATCTCTTTAAATCCCCAGTAGTTCCTCCTCAAGGCCAAAGCTGGGCTCTAACACAGCCGCTGCTGGAGTCCCAGCTGGACACGGTAGGTTTTGGCAGCGGCAGTGTGTCCCGGAGCAGAGAGACCATGTTGGAGGGTGCTTTAGGGTCCTGGAGGATTTTTGTGTAGGATGGGTAAGCTATGGGGTAGCTTAGGGCTGGGGCAGGGAGAGCTCATGAAGGTAAACTTCTTAAGAGGCACTTTCTCAGCTTTAGTCTTTGAAAGCAAGGGGTCATCTAAGATTCCGGGCTGCCTGAGACTGTAGCCAGTAAAGTACATTTTGGGATTGAGGGGGGAAGATTGTGTTTGAGAGTGAGAGCTGGGCTGGCTTTGGTTTTGTAACTCATTTTGCCTGTAAGCGCTTCAGTGCGATATCTACATACCAAATCTCAAAGAGCTTCCTAGATTGCAGCCAGCTCATGTGAAGGTATCACTTGCCCAGAGCCATTACCCCAAAACACCTCATCCTTGAACACGGGAAATGGAGAATATGTTGAGTGGAAGTAACTAGAGAAATTTGAGAAGGACAAAATAACTTCTGTGGGAATGACTTTTCAGAGGTTAACGTAATTCATGGGCCACTTGGATTTCAGATGAGTGAACTGCGTTGGAAGCAGATGCTGTTTTTTCCTAGTTCCTTTGCTTGCCACTTCCATTTTTCAGCACTTTTTTGCCACTAAGCTCAGGGAGGCACAATCAATAGTTCTCCAATGTTAATAATTGAGCAAAGCAGGCAGCCAGCTGAGTAAACCTCATCTTACTTGAAATCAGAGCAGTTACTTCCTAGCTTGAGCTAACATATCTGACAATTAGGTGCAGACTGAGGTGGAAAATGGGATAAAACCACCAAAATAAAAAGCCAAACAGCCTGCTCCCCCCTGTGCTGTGCTGTCATGGTTCTCACCAAAAGAGTGGCAGAAGTGAATAAGTATTGCTCTCTTGAATCATTTGGTATCGGGATGCAATCAGGCAGAATGGTCTGAAAGCATCTTTAGTTTGTAGGAATGAACTCCCCAGGGGTCTGAGTGCTATTTCCAGGTTTCATTGTAAAGCTTAAATGATGCACTTATTGAGAGCTGATCATATAAAGTACTTGAAGAAGAAAAGACCCTGACAAAGAATAGCTTTTAACTTGGGGAGTGAAAAAAAAAAGGCGATAAACATGTGGCAAATGATAGGCACACTGCTGGAGGCGTTTCTGAAGGGCATTTGGATACTCTCTCAATGCAGGGTGAGAACCCCACTAGAATTGATGCTCCGCTGCATCCCCTTGCTGAAATGCTGTTGTCTCTGGAAAAGACTGCAAGGAACTTCTAACACCCCTGGTAAAATTACACAGTGGTTAAGGGACAGGGTCTCTTGATCCCAGTAAACCATCAGGAAGGGGAGCAGTAGGATGGCACATCAAATTGTCATACCACCCCAGTGGCTTGCGCAGTTTACAGATGGAAGTTGCCTGCATGGTATGTTCTTTGAAAGTACTGGGTTTGGCAATCTCTATATCAAACCGGCTTATAAATATTGAGAACAGGGGGCTTCGCTGAGGGGTAGTCTTGTTTTAATGCGGTAGACTGTCTATTGATGGACTTATCAGTAAAGGCATAAATCATAACTGAGACGTCAAGATATAGCTGGCATAGAAATCCAATGAGAATTAATGCCAAGATGTCAGCAATCCAGGAGGTATATAATAGCATCACTGCGGAGCCAACAGACACAAAATACTATGTAAAGATTTCCTTTCTTTCATGGAATCTCCAGGGGTCCTTCTGCAGAGCATCCAGGAAAAGTGCTCTGAATCCTAAGTAGTGTGAGGAGGCAGACAGCCTGATTTAAAGGTGTTTAAATATTGCCGAGGGATGGGAGCATCCACCAGGACCGTGCTCTGGGATGATGCTGAACACTCACCATGTCAGGGCTTTTGGGTGCCTTGTTGAGGACAAGCCATGTGATGCACCGAAGCAATTATTCCATAGAGAATTGCACGCCATTTCTATAAGAATAAGAATTACATGCCATTTCTATAAGGGATAAGAATCAAGAAAACCTTCTGTACTGGTGTGTGTGGGAATCCCACTACTGTGATCAAAGCTTCCTTTAACGGGACAACAGAAGCTGCAGTTGTGGACCCAGTTTGTAGTTTGGATGAAGCCTGTAAGAGTGAGTTTCTGAGAAGCTCAGCTAATGCTGCCATTCAGCAGGGGGCAGTTTGCAGCCTTTCTCAGAAACAGCAGAGCAAGATCAAAGCCTTTCATTTTCATGGCTTGCAATGTGTTTTTTTATTATTTCTTTTCAATGGCCTGCAGCACAACAAGAGCTGCAGCACGGAGAGATCGTGACGTCCAGAAGCCAACAAAACTGAAGCTTTGCTAGACAGGGCCCATCTGTATCTCCTCTCCCAGCCCTATCTTTCCCCACTGGCTTTCTGTGCAGCAGCTGGCAGTATGTGTGAATCCAGGAAAAGCCTTACAGAGCCAGGGGAAACCCAGGAGGCAATTAATTCATCTTGAAACAGCACAGCCTTAAACAGTCACCAGTGACCTGGCGTTTCTATACAGAGTGTTTAGGTAATTGTGCTGCCAACTTGCCATCAGGGCTGGGTTTTTATGAATAATTTTTTGCAATGAGCAGCAGTTTGTCAAACATTGCCCTTAAATATGTCAGTGAAGGAGCAATCACATGGCTCTCTGCTGCAGCAAGCACTTCTGGTCTCACGGGCTCTGCCCAACACCCTTTGAGACCAACGTGGCTCTGGCAGAGGCCACTATGTTGGAAAAGAAGCTCCAACCATGAACATGAGGGCCAGAGGAAAGAAAGGAAGAGTAGAGGCTTGTTTGTTCCTGATAATCCACTTGGATGTGTGCACACTGGAAGTGTACGGCTGGAAGGAAAAATAAGACTATATAACTATTCAGCTGATCCCAAACAAAGGTCAGGGTCAAGGAATTCCTACCTGAGCAGGGGGAAGCTTCTCAGGGAATTTCCCCTGGCTGCCTTTCAAAGCTCTGGCTGCTGCATCGTGACCTGTGAGGCATTTGTTTGGTTTGGCTTTTATTTTCTTTTTCTTCCTTTTTTTTTTCCTTTCAGTTCTTGTCTGTTTTGTTTCTGAAAGAATGATATCCCAGCCCCTCACATTTCTCGAGGCAACACGCACATTTGTTGCAGCTCTGTGTTACCAAGAAGACAGAAAATGTTCCTCATAATTACACATGATTTGATCATTCCAGCATTTCCACCTCTTCCCAGAAGTTTTATTATCATAATTAATTTCTCTGGCACCTACTCGCAGCTCTAGGCATTTTCCCAAACCTTTAAACACACAGTTAGCAATTCTGAACATTTCACTGCTGTATTTCTTTTCCTCAATTTGCTAGTTATAAATTCTTTGTCAGTAGTCTTTCCTACAGCAAACCAGATGAGCTTTATTCATGTAGTCCCCATTACTGTAGTATTATGATACCCCAGGGATGGGGGTGATACACTAGGGATGGTGTTATCCCTGGTTTACAAATGGGAATCTGGGATACAATGGGATTAAGACTTGTATTTTTAAGTATTTGGCCTTCGGTGACTCGCCCAAGGTGTCACAGGAAGCCAGTGGCAGAAAAGGGAATTACACTCTGGTATCCCAAGCCCAAGTCCCTGCCTGCTAGACCAGCTTGGTTTTACGGTCTTTCAGTGCATTTCCTTTGCCTTTCAGAAAACATTCTGCAATTTCCAATCCATGCAGGACTCGTCACTTTCTCAATTGCCATGAAGGAAAGATGAATCAAGAGGGAAGTGGTTTTAGAATCATAGAATAGTTTGGGTTGGAAGGAACCTTTAAAGGTCATCTAGTCCAACCCCCCTGCCGTGGGCAGGGACATCTTCAACTAGATCAGGTTGCTCAGAGCCCCATCCAACTTGACCTTGAATGTCTCCAGGGATGGGGCATCCACCACCTCTCTGGGCAACCTGTGCCAGTGTTTCACCACCCTCAGCGTAAAAAATTTCTTCCTTATATCTAGTCTAAATCTACCCCCCTTTAAAGGGGGGTGGTGGTTTAAAGCCATTCCCCCTTGACCTGTCGCAACAGGCCTTGCTAAAATGTTTGCCGCCATCTTTTTTAGAAGCCCCCTTTAAGTACTGATAGGCTGCAAGAAGGTCTCCCCAAAGCCTTCTCTTCTCCAGGCTGAACAACCCCAACTCTCTCAGCCTTTCTTCATAGGAGAGGTGTTCCATCCCCCTGACCATTTTCGTGGCCCTCCTCTGGACCCACTCCAACAGGTCTGTGTCTTTCTTATGCCGAGGGCTCCAGAGCTGGACGCAGTACTGCAGGTGGGGTCTCACCAGAGCAGAGTAGAGGGGCAGAATCCCCTCCCTCGACCTGCTGGCCACGCTGCTTGTGATGAGCCCAGGATACGATTGGCCTTCTGGGCTGCGAGCGCACATTGCTGGCTCATGTCCAGCTTTTCACCCACCAGTACCCCCAAGTCCTTCCCGGCAGGGCTGCTCTCAATCCCTTCATCCCCCAGCCTGTATTGATACCAAGGGTTGCCCTGACCCAGGTGCAGGACCTTGCACTTGGCCTTGTTAAACCTCATGAGGTTCACACGGGCCCACTTCTCCAGCTTGTCCAGGTCCCTCTGGATGGCATCCCGTCCCTCTGGTGTGTCGACCGCACCCCTCAGCTTGGTGTCATGTGCAAACTTGCTGAGGGTGCACTCGATCCCACTGTCTGTGTCATTGATGAAGATATTCAACAGTACCGGTCCCAGTACGGACCCCTGCGGGACGCCACTCATCACCAATCTCTATCTGGACATTGAGCCGTTGACCACTACCCCCTGGATGCGACCATCTAACCAATTCCTCACCCACCGGACAGTCCACCCATCAAATCCATACCTCTCCAGTTTAGAGAGAAGGATCTTGTGGGGGACCATGTCAAAGGCCTTACAGAGGTCCAGAGAGACGACATCTGTAGCCCTTCCCGTGTCCACTGATGTAGTCACCCCATCATAGAAGGCCACTAGGTTAGTCAGGCAGGACTTGCCCTTGGTGAAGCCATGCTGGCTGTGTCAAATCACCTCCCTGTCCTCCATGTGCCTTAGCATAGCTTCCAGGAGGATCTGTTCCATGATCTTGCCAGGCACAGAGGTGAGACTGACTGGCCTGTAGTTCCCCGGGTCTTCCTTTTTTCCCTTTTTAAAAATGGGGGTTATGTTTCCCCTTTTCCAGTCAGTGGGAACTTCTCCGGACTGTCACGACTTCTCAACTATGATGGATACTGGCTTAGCAACTTCATCCGCCAGTTCCTTCAGGACCCGCAGATGGATGTCATCGGGTCCCATGGACTTGTGCACCTTCAGGTGCCTTAGACGGTCTTGAACCTGATGTTCTCCCACAGTGGGCGGCTCTTTATTGTCCCAGTCCCCGCCTTTGCCTTCTGCGGCTTGGGCGGTGAGGCTCGAGCACTTGCCAGTGAAGACCAAGGCAAAAAAGTCAGTGAGTACCTCCGCCTTCTCCGTATCCCGGGTAACCAGGTCTCCCATTTTGTTCTGGAGAGGGCCCCCATCTTCCCTTGTCTTCCTTTTATCCCTGATGTAGTTATAGAATCTTTTCTTGTTGCCCTTGATATCCCTGGCCAGATTCAATTCTACCAGGGCTTTAGCTTTCCTAACCTGATCCCTGGCTGCTCAGACAATATCTCTGTATTCCTCCCCGGCCACCTGTCCTTGCTTCCACCCTCTGTAGGCTTCCTTTTAGTGTTTGAGTTTGTCCAGGAGCTCCTTGTTCATCCATGCAGGCCTCCTGGTGTTTTTGCCTGACTTCCTCTTCGTTGGGATGCATCGCTCCTGAGCTTGAAGGAGGTGATCTTTGAATGTTACCCAGCTTTCTTGGGCCCCTCTTCCTTCCAGGGCTTTGCCCCATGGCACTCCGCCAAGCAGATCCCTGAAGAGGCCAAACTCTGCTCTCCTGAAGTCCAGGGTAGTGAACTTGCTGTGCGCCCTCCTTGGTGCCCTAAGGTTCTTGAACTCCACCATTTCGTGGTCACTGCAGCCCAGGCTGCCCTTGAGCTTCACATTCCCCATCAGCCCCTCCTTGTTGGTGAGAACAAGGTCCAGCATGGCACCTCTCCTCGTTGGTCCTCTACCACTTGGAGAAGGAAGTTATCATCGACGCATTCCAGGAACCTCCTGGATTGCTATGCCCTGCCGTGTTGTCCTTCCAACAGATGTCGGGGTGGTTGAAGTCCCCCATGAGGACCAGGGCTTGTGAGCATGAGGCCGCTCCTATCTGTCTATAGAGGGCCTCATCCGCTCGGTCTTCCTGGTCAGGTGGCCTGTAGCAGACCCCCACCGTAATGTCACCTGTCCCTGCCTTCCCTTTAATTCTGACCCATAAGCTCTCGGTCGGCTCCTCATCCATCCCCAGGCAGAGCTCCATGCACTCCAGCTGGTCATTGACATAGAGGGTGACACCCCCTCCTCGTCTCCCCTGCCTGTCCTTCCTAAAGAGCCTGTATCCCTCCATCCCAACGCTCCGTTCATAGGAGCCATCCCACCACGTCTCCGTGATGCCAATAAGGTCGTAGCCCTGCAGGCGTGCGCACGTCTCTAACTCCTCTTGTTTATTCCCCATGCTACGTGCGTTTGCATAGAGGCATTTAAGTTGGGCCCCCGATGAAGCTGTCTTACTGGCTGGAGTTCCTTTGTGCTGCTCTTCAGGCGCTCTCCTGCTGACCTATGTTCCTCCTCCAGGCTCTGGGCATTTATTGCTGGCCCTGGTTTTAAGAACCAGGGACTCCTCTTGGGGAATTGTCTTCTGGCACTTTTGGATATTGGATAGGAAAAGTTCTTTTGCTTGAGAGAGATCTGAACTCTGATCTGAACTGTGGAATATTAATCATATCATATATTCATCATATCTATGTATGATAGCACTTGTCCATAGTAAATTTCCTGAATCTCAGAGGGAGAAAGTAAGAGAGATGATCTCAAATAATGTTGGGTTTCAACAGCCAACCCAACTCACATTAAAAACATCAATTTTGGCCTCCTGTTGATTTCAGTGAGGGTTGGAGGGTTGGTAGATTATTGAAATGAGAAACTCTAAGCACAATCCAGCACAACTCTTGGTATGATTCAGTGTGATCCATCAGTCGCCACGCAACGGGCAGAGCTATACATTAGCTTCAACTTCTGCATGTCCCCAAGCACAGCCATGTACTGGAGTGGTGGAATTCAAGCTATCTCAGTCATTACAAATTAATTGCATAGGCTGCAAAAACCTCATGAATTCTGACTCGTCACCTATTTAAACGCAACCCCATGTCATCCTCCTGCCACAACTCACAAGACCCACAGGTATCCTCAATCTGGAGGCAAGCCACCCATCGCTTGTTTGCTGGAATGGGAACGACAGCCCCAGAAGCAAAGCTGCTGATGGGAATGCCGAAATCTTGCTCTTTGTCAGACAGAAGCTGGGCCAAAAGTTAGGTTTCAACCTATGCAGAACTTTGCCAAACCTTATTATTAATTTGGCTTCCAACACAAGCAGCACAGCACTGAAATGCAAAACTACCTCGGTGGGTAAACCATTCTCCATATACTCTTAGACTATAGCTGAGTAGGATTAGAGCTGTCCTGGTGTGGGCAGCTTCCCCCGATATCAGAGTGAGAGCTGGGTGTCCTGGCTCAGCACTGTGAGTCCTGGGGTGGATCAGCGCGTGAAAGCGGTGAGCAATCTGGTGGGCTCTCCAGTCCCATCAGGTTGTGCTCCCGAGACAGTCACAGGAGAGAAGTGATCACCAAGTCCATCACGCCTGGAGAGAGCAGCTTGCCAAGCTTAGACACTGTGACTAGTGGTACCCAACACAGTCCTAAATATTTTCACTTCATTTACTGCAAATATAGTTTCACCAATGAACTGGGCAAAGACTTAAAACAAACAAACAAACAAACAAACATCCCCAAAAGGAGAAAAAAAGGACTTCAAAGCATTTCACTTACATTATTTAAGCTATATGTCTGTGTCAGTCTGTGTCAGCCAACACATATTCAGCAAACCTTATCTCTGCAGCATAGAGCCTGATAAAGGTCTAATTGCCTGAGAAACATACAGCCCTTGGGACTGCAGTGGCAAAACCAATTTCCTTCTTTACAATAGAGCCTTAACAAAAACCCCTCCTGCTCAACGAGAGCATGAAAGATTAAGGGACAAAGGTAGGGGTGTGGAGCTGGGCTGCAGCCAGCCCGTGTGTCTGCATGGGGTGGCTGGGGGTGAGAGGAGCCCCAGGCAGGGCAAGGGGTGCCTGTGCCATCCCTGCCGGCATGGGGGGTCCCACCGCACGCCCCTGATGCAGGTGGTTCGCCTTCCTTCCACCCATCGCAGGGTAGCCCCTGCCTCCAGGCTTCCTTGGTGCTGCCAGTTCTCCTGGAGTGCGACCAGGGCTTCGCCGTGTTGGGCCCCAGCAAAGATGAACTCAGCCCTCACGGCCGCCTCCGCTCGCTGGAGCGAAATCTGGCCACTTGTTGCTGAAGCGTTTGGGGATGAAAGTGCCTGGATTGAGGAGAGGAGAAGTGTTTGTAACAACAGTGTTTCTTTGTTTCAAGTAAAAGAGCGAAATTTAATGCAGGATACAAAGCTGACCTTGGGGTGAAAGACATCACTGAGCCTCCTCAGCGGCTGCCCTCCCACCCCTGAGCCAAACCCATCAAATCTTTGATGCATTAGCATTTAAAAGTGAGAGAGACAGCAAAAAGCCCCGCAGAAATTGTTCCAGGGAGAGATTAAAACAGCAGAAGCAGCAAAGGGTGGTTAATGTGGATTTTGCAGCAGATACTGAAACAGGACAATTTCCCCATTTGCTTTCTGGTTTAGAAATAAGATTTTTATCAACACAGAGATAGTCCTGGAAGAGCTAATGAAGCTTAAAGCTGAGTGAAAGAAATCATGTTCTGGGGGCTGTTCGCAGAAACTTTTTCTCCCTGTTTTTTTTTACCAATTAAAAAAAGAGGAGTTAACACCTGTGCCTGCTTCACTATGCCATTTTTCAAGTTTGCAGTTGTTCTCAGGGAATCAAAGTGACAGATTTATGCAAAGCTGTAGTTTGGATCTTTACTTGCCCTGGAGCAAGGCTTTTATCCGATGCTCTTCTTCCCCCCTTCTCAAGGGGATGGTGAAGAGGGGGAATGCATCACACTTGAAAAAGGCAAAGAAAAAAAATCTTTCACAGCTGTTCCTAGCAGCTGGGATATATTTAATCAGAACTGGAGATTAACATACATCTCCGTGAAAGAGATATTTTCCTTCCCCTTATAGTTATGTTATCACCTGTGCAGCAGACAAGGCTCGGAGCTGAACCTCAGCAGCGAGCTCACAGCAAGAGGATGGAGGGGCTGCAAGTGACTGTACTCTTATTCCCAGTAACTCCTGGAATGGCATGGACCTCCAAGTAGTGAGGACAATTTCTTTGGGCTGTCTACATTGTGAAAGCCCCTCCTAAGTGTTTCAGACTCCTGCAAGACCTCATGCTGTGCCTGTGCCCAGCTCCAGCTGCAGCAAGCCTCTGCACAGCAGGGTTTTTAGCAGGGTGTCTGCAGAATGCAGCTGTTCTCTAACTATTGCATTGGAGATGGGAACGGCAGAGAAGGTCTTTCCTGGTTTCTCAACAAGTGCTACATGCACATGGGTGCGAATGAGCAATGGTAAATCTTCAGTAGCACAAGAACATCTGCTGTCTCCTAAGCCTTCATGCAGGGCGGTGAGCCCTGAGAGGCAGTTTGGACTGTGCCCTTCTAGAGGGCAGTTATGTTTTACCTTCACTGCTCAGTGTGCAAACATCCTGAAATCCTCTGTCCTTGAATCATTAAGGATTTGAGAGGCGGAACTTGAGGGGCAGAACTATTACCACCTATATGGGCTTTCCTGTGATGCTTGTCTCCACATTGTCTGAGTGCCACAAATGCGTTAATGGATGTGAATTCACAATCACTTTATGTAGTAAGAAGCTGGTACCTATGTGACCTACCAGGCTTGGCTTTTTGGTCCCCGAATCTTATCCTTCCAGTTAATCTCCTTCTCCATCCCTACCTTTCAGCCAAATATGAAGATCTTTCCTCTACTCATAGGAAGACAGTCTTCAACACAAGCAAAACAAGACATTGCTTTTAAGCCTTCTCTGGTGAAGAGACCATTGAAATATTTTCCACAGAAATCTACCCAAGATAAACATGCAAAATGTGATGTTTCAGCCCAAACAGTTAATGCAATCCAAGGAGGAGCCAGACAGCTTTGCTGTCAGGCAATATAATCCAGCAAATCATTTGCTTAGGCTGCTGCTGCTGCTGGATTTTATAGCCTTTACAGGCTCCAACACCACCTGCCTTGTACATGTGTCATCAACCCCTGAAGCAGTGGCCAGGGGACAGCTGTCCTGGCCTTGACATATGACCTTGTGCTGGCTGCTGTGTGCATGCAAATGCATCAATCTACTGCGCAGCAGCATAGCAGTCAGCCTCTCCCAATGGATTATCAGCAAGTTGCATGGATGCATTTCACTTAGCAAAGGCAGGTTCAGAGGTAGAGGTGTTTCCTCCTTGGCAATGCTGATGGCGTGTGGGAGCATCTCATTGCCAAGGAAGTCAGGAGCAGGACTAAATGACCAACAGTTACACATCAGCAGCATGGCCCTCATCGCCGGCATCCAAATGAATCCCTCATTAACATTGGTGGCATTGCTAATGCAGCTCCTGGGGGAAGAAATTCCCCTGAGTCAGGAGGGCAGTTTTGCTCAGCAACAAGCCAGCTGATTGCTATGAGAGGAGCAAGCAATCTCCAGTGAGGGAGCTGGATCAGAGCCCATTTCACTACCTTGGCCACAAGCTTGGGTTAACTCACTGGGTTAAGTGTAGTTTTTTTATCCTTTGCTGAGGGTAATTTCTAAAATCCAAATAAACCTCCTGCAGAACGGCAGGGGGGATGTGCTTTCATGTGAACTGCTCTGTAAACACAGCCACTGTGTCAAAGACCTATTTAAAAGCATACCAGAGAAGAGCAAAACCTACTCAAGACAGAAAAATACAGAGCCCATATGCTAATGGAGCAGGTCCTTGAGCCATTTTGTGAGGTTTGTCTAGATGGTTTGATGCCCTCTCAGTAGCAGTTAAAGAGAAACTCACTGCCTGGTGGTTGGGGAATAGGTGGTTTGTGGGGAGTGGGCACATCTCATGTGAGTGTTGATGAACATGGGTGGGAGGGCTATGAGCCCTCACTGTCCGGGACACAGCTTATAAAGCCACCTCAGACAAGAAATCCCACCTCTCTCCTTCTCTTGGTACTTCATTTAAATGGCCCAGAAATGGAAGTAGATGTGGGGATGCTCATGAGACAAAAGGGGGGGGGGGTGATGGCAGGGCCGTGGTAGGGGAGGGAGGCAGAGGAAGGAGAGCAGCTCTCCAGCTGCAGGCGGGTCAGGGGGATGGGGACCAGCAGGGAGGCACAGCATGACACTCCTGTTAAGGCCAGCTTTCTGCAGGACAAGGGGCGATGCAAGCTGGCCAGTGTGAGACTGCTGAGCGAAAGCTGGTTTTACAGAAGGGCTGGCAGCTCCTGTGGGGAAAAGCAGGTGTCTCTGATGGTGTTTATATTGGACACTTCCAATCAGTGGCCACGTAAAAAAAAAGGTTTAGGATTCTAGTTGCTCCTTTTTTTCCTTTCTTGTCCCTCTTTCAGTAAGTTTACCACATGACATTCAATAAATGAAATTCCAAATTTCTTAATTCCTTCCTTCATTCCTTCTTTGCCTAAAATTTACCTTGACCACTTACTTCCCTCACTGCCCCTTCTCTCCTGTTCTGAGTCTTTCCTTGCCTTTCCTCCCAATTCCTCTGCCTTTCCCCCCAATTCCTCTGCCTTTCCCCTGTTGCCTCTGGTTTTCTCTTGGGCTCCGTATCCCTGTGTCTGCCTCATCCCTCATGTTATTTCCTATTCCCTTCATCTGTGGGACTTCATGGGGTGCAGGGGTGTTTCTCACCCCTGTAGTAGTCTATAGTAATCCACCACTCAGTAATCTGTGGTGTCTTGGCCCCCTTTCCCACAGGTCTGCCCCTCCAGATGTGCATGCACATCTGTACAGAAGGTACACATACTCCCAGAGCCAGGAGGCTGGAGTCAAACCCAGTTCAGGGAACTGCCAGCTTCAGTGGGATTCCCCCCTTCAATTCCAGAGCTCCTTCGGTGTTGGATGAGACATGGATGGTAGGCAGTTGTGTTCCTTACCACATCCCTGGAATAAAGTCAGGTACTCCACTGATTAGTGCAGTTTGAGAGAAGAGAAATGTGCTGAAAATTAAGCATTTGTTGTATTACAATGGAAGATATTTAAGTAAAAACGCTTTAAATTGCATGAAGGTGTTTTGTAAGAGAACTGTCATATACCATGAGACAACTTTACCGGAAAGAACATCTGTAATGAGAAACAAATCACACTGACCTTTGCTATAGGGCTTGAAAGCAGGTTTCTTTGGGGTTGTGGAGACTTGTTTGCCCTCCAGCAGTGGAAGAATTAAGATGTTATGTTTAACATAAACAAGAGAGGTTTAATCCCAAATCCTCATGTGAGAGCACTTTGTGTTCTCTTAAAAGTTCAGTAATTCCATAAGCAAGATGGACAGTTGGGTTATTTTAGGCTCAACAAAATCAGGGGAGGGACAGAAGGGACATCAAAGGGAATTAACTCATCAGAGTAAGAACCCAGTTGTGAAAACTGAACAGAATGTGAGTTCAATTGCATTAACTATACGTGGTGCTAAGATCTCTCATTATAACATGCCTTTCTCCCCTTTTCGTTTTATCCAGGCAAACTCCAGGAAGAAAGGTTGGTCTGCGTGGGACTATCCCAAGTCAGGGCCATGCAGCCTCCTAGACATGCATGCCTGTTCCTGCTCAGTCAGTAATAGCATGAGAGTCATGATTCTCATTACCATATGGGCTCTACACAAGATACTCTGAGGTCAGATGCTGGTTTCTGAGTGATGAAGGAAAGGTAAGGTGGTTCCTGCAGACTGGAGCGCTGCACAGGGAGAGATGTTGTCTCTGATGACCTGCCTCTGCTGGATCTATCTGCACATCATCTCTGCACTCAGCAAAGACAGAGCAGACTTTGGTTTGGGAGCGTCTTGGCCCTTTTGAAAGGCAACCCCTTCCCCAACTCAGGTTTGTCCTGCTGCTTTTTGGCTGGGGGCACAGAGAGAAGTCAGCCCTGGCAATCTGGTACCATTTAGCAGCACTAAATTCTCTTTAGAAAAGGACAGTGTCAAACATGTTACCTCCAGCTGTGATTCAAAAATTAAAACAAATTCAACTCTTTGAAAACATAGGAGGGACAGGATATAAATCCAGAAAACTTGAGCTATTAAAGCAAAGGCAAAACATTTCACGTCTCCATCTTTTTATTTCCAGACAAGAAGCCAAAGTCCCACAATATCACTGCTGCATTAGGACTCAGATGTGTACAGCATCACTTTCTTCATTACTCCGCTGTGATGCCGCAGCTGAAGAGACCCAGTGTGAGTGACTAGGTGCAAGAGGGATGATTGCTCTGGCCCAAAACCAGGCCAGAATTGCCTTCACTTGACTGAGCTAGGATTGAAATGCAAACTGCACTTTGCCAATACAATTTTTCTTCAGGAGTGACCGATGGAAATTGCTCCATACTTCTGTAATGCTGGCTAGCAGAATAAAGGTGGTTCTTGGATGAAGGAGCAGAAAACCAAATAGGAGTGGTGGTGCTGCCCTCTTCCTGGCTCTTTGGAGACTAGTCTCTACTATCCAGTGTTCATCTCTGGTCTCTGCAGGAGAAAAGGATGCTGAAAATCTGGGGCAATCAAGATACAACAATGGCTGATAGTCTCGTCATCCTGCCACTGAGTAAAAGAAACTGTTTGTATTCAATTTATTCGAGGGACTGCTTGTTTAGTGGATTATAAATGCCAAAACTGGGTGAGGATTTCTAATAAGAGGGGTTTTTTTTCAAGTAGCAGACAACAGCACAACATAATCTCATGGCTGGAAGCCGAAGCTAGGCAAATCTAGAATGGGAAAAAGCACAAGGTTTTAGCATTGGAACAACTCACCAAGGGATAAGCTTGCTTTTCCACCATCTGAGATTTTAAAGTGAGGGTTGGATGTCTTTCTTCTGCTCTCTTCCTTTAAATTCAGTTATGATCTTGACACAGGAGTCCCTGGATGACATCTTCTAGCCCGTGTGGTCAGATTAGACTTTTCTAATGGTCCCTCTGCCTTTAAAACATCTGATATACAAGAAGTGCATTTACCTGGACCAGGGTTCACCCCAGGGACAGGGGAATTAGACATCTTTATTCATTCCTCCACAGCTGTGGGAATGATATGTTTAGATATTTTTCCCATCGCCAGTTTTGTCAGCGGTATGTGTTATGCAGATGTGTGTCTACTGGGAGCTATGCTCAGACAGCACATTTCACATTGATTTATGAACAGACTTCTGAGCGCGGCAACTTCTGGCCTCCGCTGACTTGGGCTGGAATCAGCTTGCACGTTGTTGCTATTCTTATTCTTGGACCTGCAGTCATGGCTCACGAACCAGATGCTGCAGAAACGCAGAGCCGAGGAGGTCCTTGCCTCAGAACTCTTCTGTAAGAGCCTGGCATGAAGCAAGGGGTGGATGTGGGTAGCCAAGGGAGCCCAGGGAAAAGATGGGTGGTGAACGTAATCAGTAGTGATGGGCTAGAAAAACTGTGTGTAGCAACAAGTTGGGTGGACAGTGGTGGGCCAAGGCTGGGTCTGCCCAGGAAAAGATGCTGCAGGACTCAAAACGTGAGAGGAAAGAGCCTGCGCAGCATCTTGGTTGTGTAAATGGTGGGAAAGGCCGTGTCTGGGGGAAGCTATGGGGAAAGTGTCTACACAACCTTGAGAACAGAGAGGAAAGTCTAAGGTGAGGATGACATCCAGGTTGTAAGCCCAAGCAATGGGTAAGAGGAGGTGATAGTGCCAGTGACTGAAAAAGGGAGAAAGGGTCACTTGGAATGAGAGTAACAGTTCCCCTTCAGCCACGATGGGTCTGAGATGGGGGCCAGATGTCCCCAGACGTTAGGGAGCCAGGCTGAGATGGGAGTTTGGGTAGGAGGACACAGCTAACAGGACAGAGGTCCGTATCGAAAGGAAACTGCATTTAAATTGGTGAGATTTGTCAGAGATCGGGGCAGAGGGAGAGGAGAGCAGGACCCTGTGGGCATGGTGAGGGCAGGATGGGGAAGATGGACAGTGGAGAAAGGTGAAGGCCAAAGGGGCCAAGAAAGGGCAGAAAGATGCAATGAAGGTGTAGGCAAAGATCTCCATCCATACCAAATCTTTGATCCTTCTACTCACTTTTCCATTCAAATTCAAAGTGGTATTACAGAAAGTCTTTTTACTGCTGTGCATAAAGTAAATCTTTGCAAACTCTTTGAGACAGCAGTGTACTCCCAGCTGATCCCCAAAGACAGATCCTGTTTCTTCATGGTCATTATTACTCTTCAAAAGAAAGAAACATAAAGAACTACAGGGAACTTCGGCCAGGGAATATTTTTTTTCAATAGGAATCACCCAGCCCAGACATTGGTACAAAAATAGTTAAATATGATGGACCAAATGTCAAACTATGAGAAGAATTACTCAGATTAGAGAAGCATAGAGAGAAGAAGGTAATGAAAACATCTCTTCCTGTGGGGACACTAACACAGCCAAATATTAATCTTTGTAGGTTGCCCAGTTTAAAGAGGGGTGGGCAGGTGGAAAGAAATCTGGGTTTGATATTTTGTACCCTGGACTACAAAGGAATCACTGTGGATATATAAATAAAAGACAGCTGGGCTGAGGTTTCAGATCACCTACACCCATCAGAAAGGCAGCCAGACTCCGAGCACCGTGCTCTCTTGTTTGATACCTGGACTAACACTCAACTTTGTCAATACTTTAAAGGCAAAGAGAGAGACAGAGCAGAGCTATGTTTTATTAAAAGGCTTAAATCACCCGCATCGCCACAGAAACAGCAAAGAAAATGGCACAGCCCAGAGGGAGAAACCTTTGGTTTAAATATCTGTAAAGATGTGTGGAAGAAAAGGAAGAGCTCCTGCCTGGGAAAACACAAGGCTGTCTCAAAGTCTACAAGACTATCTAAGCGGAGGAAGTGAATGAATAACTGTGGCACATGCATGAGTGGCTGAAAGCGCAGCCTGAGTGGTAATTGGCTCTATTGATGCTCCCCTGATTAGCTGGTTTTGGCTACAGCACTTGTCAGACCCATGCTCAGTTCACAGCACAAAAGTATTCACGCTGCACTGAAGAACGTCTCAGATCAGCCGGTGGATCCCTGCAGAGAAACAGCAAACACAGATCTGAAGGATGCGGTCTCCAGGGAGGGTTTCTAAATCCTTACTTCGTGTCACTAATTCCTTGTTATCCAGAGCTGGAAGAGAAAGGACTCCTGGAACGTATTCAGATGCTCCTGCTACTTTTCACTATCTCAGAAATAAAGGAAGAGAGAAGAAAATTGATAGTGCTTCTGTGGAGAGAAATTTAAGAGCAAAATCATGTTAATCACTATGATCTGAATGTAGACAGTTCTAATTCTTTACTAAAATATTGATCTGAAAGTTGCTAATGAACTCAAACAGCAAATAGCCCAAGGGACCAGTTTGTTGGGATGGGAAGGAAAGGTTACCCACTGATGAATCTCCGGAGAGCCTCCTGACAGGGAGAGGTCTCAGCTGGGGACATCTTGCAGAGGGCACAGGAGAAGACAAGCCACCCCAAGCCCTTACAACGGCACTGGGCACAGCACCAGCAAACACAAATGGAAGAGAACAAGGAAATCAGGCACTTTAAAGTGAGAGCTATTATTATTTTTATGTGAAGACTTGCATACCTACTGCATCTGCTCCAGAGTTATGGCCAAGACCTCCTTTCAGCTCATTCAGCTCTGAAGTCAGCTGCATGGACTCCCGCTGTAGCCTCAAAACACCGACATGACCACTCTGCAGGATGACAGAGAAATTCCAAAGAACATTAATTACTTGCTTCCACACTCTAGTAATCACCAGCAAAAAGAGAGTTGGAGAGCATCACCCAGAGCCAGCGTATGCCAGCAAATGCTGTTATGTTTTCTGAGATGGCTCACTGATTCAAGCACTCTTGCCAAATATAAGCAGTTTAATTTAGACTATTAATGGTAGCATTAAGGAAAGACACATCCATATTTTGGGTGTGAGCTGCCCGTGTCTCTCCCTTTCTCACCCTGTCCTCCCTCCCAGCTGCTACGTGGTGGCTAACCGAAATGTGAGGAATAGCAGAACAGATCACAGCTTAGATTAGATATTTCCAAAGTGGTTTGAGGACAGTTGACCATTACTCACTTGCAACACACAGTAAACAGAGATGAAGCTTAAATATGAGGCTCTTCTACCCAGACGATATCAATCTTGTATGTATACACAGAAGAAATAGCAATTGTGTTTCACACAAGCTAAGATTTGGTTCCCAGGACAAAACCAACCAACCTACGGTTACAAACATCTCATCAGCTTCCTGGGGCTCCACCTCCTCAGCAGCAGTGCTGGAGTAATAACATACCTGTATGTTGCTGCCCATACCCGACACAAGATTCATGTTGCTGAGGCCACTAGGCTCTGAAGCCAGTTGTACCACTTGGAGCAGCCATGGAGAGACCATGGAGAGACATGGAGAGACCACCTTGGATGGGCCGAACATCTCTCCCATCACTTGCAGCACTTCTCTCCTTCTTCACATGACCCCCATGTCTTCGCCTGTGTCTTGAAGCACTGTTTCTCAACAGAAACCTATCTAGGAGGTTCGTACCAAGGCCTCCATGTACACTGGATTGCACAAAATGCCTCCAGGACTGCCCCAGCCTTGTCTGAAGTCAACAGCAGCCTCAATTATTTGTTTTCCTCCTTAGTTCTTATTTATGTGTCTAAAATCTACTGAACAAGGCTCTGAAACCTTCTCTACTGCAGTGTAGTCCCTTCAGTTTCCAAAGCAAAAGCAGTTTTTTTCCTGATGGTTAACATTAAAAAAAAAATTGAGCTTGTTGGTCTGTTGGGATTTCCTGATTTCCTGAGGTTATTTTCTTCAAAAAATTTTTTTCAGGATTGTCCTTTAAGCCTTTTCCTGAAAGCTGTGAAGCAATTTGTTGATCTTCAAGAAATATATTATTAAAAAAAGTTAGAAAAGCTCTATCTGTCATTCTGGAGTTTTTGTTAGGGAAAAAAATCAAAGTCTGTTTCTGTTTTAGCAAGAACCAACTTTGCTGTTCTTGTGTAAAGCTATGCTGAAATACATTGTGGGACCATGCCATCATGAAATATGAATATTACCTTTGTTAAAGTCTTCAGCCCATTTTCTGCACACAGCTGAGTCTGATGAAACTATTCCAGAGGGAGACACTTGTCACAGAAGAAGTCTTGTCTCACTGTCATGAACTTGGCGCAGCATTATTTAACTGATGATTCATTATTTTGCACATTATTTCAAACACCAGTCATGCACAAGGACCCCCTATATGGGGCACAGCACGAGCATGGAACAAAAAGTCACCTTCTGCTCCCAAGAGTCTAGTCCTTGTAGAGGACTGGAGAGGCAGATGGAGGCTACAGGCAGATGGAGGATGAGATTAAAGAAACCAGCCAGGACATGCTATCAAACTTTTAGTGACCATCACAGCTAGGGAGACATTTAAGTGGGACCATGTCTCCATGATGTTCATATTCTAACAAAAGTTTTTAAGGGTCCTATGCCCATTCCTGACTCTATTATCCCCAGTCAGATCATATGTGGGAAAAAGAGAATACTGAAATAGAAAGAGGCTAATTTCGGGCTGTGGGTGGTGCAGGGCCCCCGGGGATCCCCGGGAGAAGCTCCACAGCAGTTGATATGTGGGGAGAGGGTCAGTCTCTGAGCCATCTGCCAAGAAGCTGGAGAAGCCTGAAGCTGCCTCAGCCAGTTCTAGGATGAAACAATGGGAAGCGAAAATATATTGAGAGCTGGCTTTTTATTTTTGCTCACCAGAGGCATTTTGAAAAGTGATTGCAGGCTGCTAAGAAGAGCTGCTCTCCTCCACTTGCAAGTTTTTCTCCATCTTCGTCTGAAGTGGGAGAAGTGGGTGACCAGGGTTACAAGCTTCCCCCCACACACATCTTGTTTCCCAAGCTCTTCTTTCCCAGCAGGAGCTGTGCACGGCCCCCTGCTCCACCGGGACCCTTGCACTTCCAGCACCCTACGAGACACCCCTTCACCTCCCAAAGCCCTGGGTGCCACCAGTGCCCACCCCGGGGCCAGGGGAAGCCTGGCAGCAGCTGCCCTCACCCCGGGGTGTGCTTGCCCTTCGCATCTCTGCTCTTTTACATCTTGCCTCTTTGCACTCTCCGTCCTGTCCACCTCTTCCCTTTGCATTCCTCCCCTTTGCAACTCTGCCTTTGCATCCCTCCCCTTTGTATCCCTCCCTTTTCACCTCCCCCTTTGCACCTCTCTCATTTACATCCCTCCCCTTTGCCTCTCTGCCCCCTTCGCATCTCTGCCTTTTCCCATCCCTCCCCTTTGCATCTCTGCTCCTCGCATCTCTGCCCCTGTGCACCCCCTGCCCCTCTGCCCCTCGACCCTTTGCATCTTTGCCCCTTTGCACCCCTGCCTGCTTGGATCTCAGCCCTTTGGGTATCTGCCTCCTGGCACCCTCCACTCCCCCCCCCCCCCGCCCCTTTGCACCACCTCCCTCTCGCTTCCCTGCCCCTTCGCATCTCCGCCTCGCTGCCTCCCTGCCTTCTCCACCCCGGCCCTTTTGCACCTCTCCCCCAGCCCCCCCGTCCCCCGCAGCCTCCGGGGCAGCCCGCAGCGGCTCCGGGCCGTGTGTCGTCCCCCCCCCGCCCCCGCCTCCAACCCCCCTAACCCCCCTCCCCTGCCCGCCCGCCCGCCCGCCGCGGCGCGCCCCCGGCCCGGCCGCGGAGCCGCCCGCGATGCCGCCTCCGCCGCGGCTGCTGCCGCTGCTGGTGCTGGGGTTGGGGCTGGGGCTGGGGGGGCGGGCGGGCGGCGGGGGGGGCTGCCAGCTGCCGGCCGAGTGGCGGCCGCTCAGCGAGGGCTGCCGAGCCGAGCTGGCGGCGATCATCGTCTACGCGCGGGTGCTGGCGCTGCACCCCGACACCTACGGCGCCTACAACTACCTGCCCTGGCAGAGGGGTCCCCCCGCCGGCCCCCAGCAGGGAGCGGGGGGGCTCTTTTATTCGGCCGAGATCGAGCTGCTGTGCGACCAGGCGTGGGGCAGCATGCTGGAGGTGCCCGCCGGCTCCCGCCTCAACCTCACCGGCCTCGGCTACTTCTCCTGCCACTCGCACACCGTCATGCAGGGCTACGCTTATTTCTTCTTCCTCCGGTGAGTCCCGGGATAAGGGGGTCCGGAGCGGGGGGGTTCGGCATCCCGGCTCCGGGGCACCTCCGCGGCTGGGGGGGATCCGCGCCCGCTCCTGCCCGGGAGGGTTTGCTCCGTCCCGCTGCCGCCCTCCCCGCAGCGCCTTCTCCTTTGCGCTTCCACCCACGGTTTCATCGGGGACCCCCCCCAGTCCCATAATATTCCAGCATTGCCGGGCAGCAGATGCACGGGGAGCTGCTGTTGAATAGCTCCTGGGTGCTGCTGCTTTTGTTTTTACGGCGGGACGGTCACGGCACTGGAGAGGGGCCAGCGCCTGTTCAACGAAGTTTGGCATGGGAGTTTAAAACCCAACCCCGAATACTCACCCGATAGCTTTCTCTCAGCTCTCCCGAGTCCCAGCCAAAGCCTGGCTTTGGGCTCATTGAAAGAATAAGCAAATAAACCACAATGTGGGAACAGAGCCATCGCCATGACCTTTCGATCCAAGAACGTTTGCGAAATACTACTCAGTGGCTTGTTTTGAAATACTTGGTATATTCTTACACTGGGTGCATAACGAAACACAGTTTGATGCTGTCCAGTGCTTAGTCTGTAGCAATATTTTTAAACACGTTTTACACAAGTTATTTATTGACTGAAGGAGTACTTAAACTCCGGGATCAAGGGCAAAATGATGAAAATTCAGTAGGAACCATGGGCCAAAGTATAGATTTGGCTCATTCGTGGGGGTTCATTGATGTCTGCAGGGTGGTAGAAGCCTGTTGGGTCCTTACTGCTGCTGCCTGGCCCAGTCTTCCATGGTGGAAATTGCCATCTTGGCAACTAAGTGCCAGGAGAGCTGAGCACCACGTGCCGGCTAAAAGTCTGTCTGTGTGACTTTGGTGGCACTTGTTGAGCCAGGCTGAAGTACAACGGGTGACTTCGGCGGGAGAGAAAGCGCTGTTCAGCCTCACAGCGGGTTGCCCATGCAATTTGTTTTTCAGAATGGATGAGAACTACATCCTCCTGCCACACGGGGTCAATTTCCAGGAGGCGATTTTCCCGGATACCCAGGAGAACAGAAGGATGTTTGCCAGCCTTTTCCAGTTTTCTAACTGCTCGCAGGCGCAGCATGTGTTGAGCTTCTCCAGTGATTGGGAGATTCAAGAGGACAACCGGGTAAGGGATTTATTTGCTCCCCAGTGCTTGTTTTCTAAGTGGGCACAGGCATTCCCATGTCATTTGCAAACATATATATATGAATGCAGAGCAGCAGGTCCCTGATTTTCCTGGTCCTTCGGTGGTATCACTGGCAAAGTAACACACTGGTGGGGAGATGTTAAACTCTGTTTTCAAAGCTGACCTCTGTGTTAGCTCTTTAGCTTCCCATGGACCGGAGCAAATCTTGGTATCAACCTGTTTGTGAGCAATAGGTTGGAAACCAGTATTGCTTGCAATCCTGTCCTACTCCACCCAGGTCGTTCCTGGGTTTGCTATCTCTAGACCCCATGCTTTAACTTCAGCTGAAATGTTCAGGAGCAGAGCTTTGCTTTTTTACTTCTGTGTTCATCTCGTAGCGAAAGCAGTGCCTGGACCATGACAGACTGTAAGGGATTATTTTGCCTAACTCCACACAACAGCATAAACATCTACTTCTGAACTAATCACTCTAAGCTGTCTTTGTAGCAGCTGGGGAAAAATAGACTCTTGAGGGCATGGTTCGTCTGAGCGATGAGGGCATGGTTCATCTGAACGACGCCAGCACCTACTTCTGAACAAGCTGAATGAAATGCCTCTTTCTCCTCTCAAGGGAGGCCGCAGCAAGTAGTTCACCCTCTAGGCAATCCTCCCTTAAGAAAGTACATTTTTAGTATGGAAAGTCCAACGATGCCCATTGTTAGTGGCTTCTGAGCCCCCTTATGGGGCTGTAGTGTGTGTAATAAATGCAGGATTTTAATAAATACTTCCTTGGCAGCGAGGAGCAACCTGCAGTTATGTGTGTGCATGTTCTGGATGTGCATATACATTTGCAAAAGTGGAACTTGGAGAGCTGTTTTAGTGCCAAACCTTCTTTTATGAGGCTAGTGGTTTCCACTGGTAGCCGAGAACATTTTAAGCGTCTCTTTAGGACAGGATGAACAGGACATATGTCATCGCTTGTGTCTTCTGTGAATTCATCCAAGGCACAGTATTTGCGTACGGCAGCAGATGCATCAGTGGCTTGTTTGGGAGATGGATGGAGGGAGCTCGGTAGCTGGCTGAGCCCTTTCCCTTCACCAGCTGGCCAACCGCCAGCGTACAAAGTTTGAGCTGCTGCGTGGCCAGTGGCACAACCCTGCTCCTTGGGATGCCCCGTGAGCGAGCGTTTTCCCACTGCTGATGTTTTGGGGAGGGAGTGGTGAACGGTGATGTTCAAATATATATTTGGGGATAACAGCAGGAATTGGTATTTAAGAGAAAATTAATTATCCTACTATTAGATCACAGAGCCGTAACCCTGGCTGGGCAAGAAGGGGGAGGTGTAGAGCCCTAGTCCCAGCCCTGCCTCCTCCCTGCCAGCCTGCAGGTTCCCCAGTGCCCCAAGCAACGTATTTGGCATGTAAAGGCACTGCCGCTGCCAAATCCACAGATTTTGCTCCAGGGGAGCAAAGTGGCATTGGGGGACCACCAGATCCAACTCCCAGTGTCTGCTTGTGATGCCTCTGCAGTGTTTATTTAGCCGCGTTGAGCTAAATATAGGGGATCTTGATGGGTTGGTGCTCATTTATGCCAGCAGTGACTCTCGCCGGTTAGCTTTAATGGAAATCACAAGGCAGAAACCCCCAGGGTAAGTTGGGGCAACTGAAAGCATATGTATCAAAAGTGCATTTCAGCTGTTGCGCTCTTTGACCCCGCGCAGCTGTGAGCAGATTAGGGGGGGATTAGAGCTGCTGGTCGCACAGACCGGGGCTGGGGGCTTTACATACTTCAACACCC
Organism: Aptenodytes patagonicus; assembly: GCF_965638725.1. Classification (NCBI taxonomy): domain Eukaryota; kingdom Metazoa; phylum Chordata; class Aves; order Sphenisciformes; family Spheniscidae; genus Aptenodytes; species Aptenodytes patagonicus. Next base: position 6,878,133 of record NC_134949.1, on the reverse strand, counting down.
ACCCGTCGGGTGAATAAATTCAGCGCAACTGATGGACACTTTGTCTCCCCTTTGTAATGAAAAGTAAAAGCTTCCTCTGCACCAGTTAAAAATAGTTCGGGCTGACTGTGCTCCCATTCAGCTCCTACATCTGTGTTTGCCCAGCCGAGCACTGGCCTCTGGCGCCTGCGTGCCCCAGCCTGGGAAGGGGATGGCGTTTCTGGCTGCCATGGTATTAGGAATTTGTTCCCCAGCTCTTCCCAGTGCGGGTGCCCATGTCCAGGGTGCAGCTCTCCTTAGTGTTTTGCTCCTTTCTTTGCCTTGTCACATCCGATGGTGACTTTCCCAATTGCCACTGTGTCTGCTTGCATCCCATCACAGTGTGAACAATTTCAATTCCCAAATGCGCTCGGTCGAGCTGTCCCATGCTGGCTCCTGAGCTGAAGCCTGTGGCGTGTGCCGGCTTCATGGCACAGAAAGTGAGCATTACTCGGAGCATTATTCTTGAAGCTTTTTGGAAAAGAGGCTCTTAGGGAGTCTGGGGACATCTGCAATGGTGTCAAGCTGTAAAGAACCTAGACAGAGAGAAAAGGGTCTTCTACTGAGGCTCACATTACAGTGAGGAGTCAGGGGTCTCACTAGCTGCTGCGTACTGACATGAATTGCTAGTTAAAATCCATCATGGATGTTTTGTGCAGTCAGAGGGAAGAGATGGAGACACTATGATCCTCAGAGCAGAAGGCAGCTGGGGCGAAGGTCTCATGCCAGGTGTTAGTAGCTAAGGTTCTGCCTCTGGGACTTGGGACAGCTGTGTGCAGGGACATCTTAAAAAACAGCTCTGTCAAAAAGCAACGTGCCCAAGTAGGTTTGAAATCTCCTGTTTACAGCTGGATCCTGTACTCTGAAAGACTTTTTGAATCTGTGTATTTGCTTATGGCCTTGTGCCCTACTCTTGATATATCTCCGGGGTGGACATTTTAAGGGAGAATTCTGTGCTGGAAGCGTGTACAGTTGCAATGAATAATTTGTGTTTGTAGTTCTGGGGTGCTCAGCCAGAAGGTGAGAGAGCCCAGTGATGGGTGAACGTCTTTTGCCTCATGTAATGCTACTCCCAGCAAGAGGTCTCTTCTGCGGGGTGTGCCTGAGCCGGTCACAGAGCAGACCCAAAGGTGACCGCTGACATGCTGTTCTCCTGCTCACCCTCTTCTCTCTGCAGTGCTCCTTGCATGCAGGCAGCCTTGTCTGGGCTGTCCCAATGGGTGAAATGAGGAAAACCCTGGCAGCTCCTTCTCCTCCTCCCAGCAAATGTGTCTGATGATGCAAAAGAGAGCAAAGAGATGTGCAGGAACTTCTTGATGCACTGGGATGCACAACCTGCATTTTCCATCGTGGGAAAACCCTTTTAATTTTCGGAAAGCCCCATGGCACATGGTGAAAGGAGGCCAGACCCAAGGCACATCTCGTTGAGGATAATACATTCCTCATCTTGGGCCTGCTGCTGTTGCTGGAAGCTAATTCCAGCTGCATTTTTAAGCCCCTTGCAGTCTGGGCTGAGGGCCAGGCTCTGCTTTCCATAGTTTTCCAATAACCCCACAGCCTTATAAATTCAGGTGCTTGTTCTGGCCACTCTGGAGAGCAACAGTAGCTCCAGCTGTCGTTTCTTTAGGCACTTGCATTTTGGCTTCCAGGTTTGCAGAGGCAGTAATTAATTTGGCTCCATCCTGACTTTTCTCACAGCTCCTTAGTGATGTTTGCAGACCTCCTGCTTTACTCCGGCTTGCCGTTGCAGCGGTTTCCGCAAGGTTGTTGCTAAAGCCCTGAGTTCCCACCAGGCCTGGGGTTGGAGCTGGGTTTGTAATGAACGGCTGCAACTTCTCGCAAAACAAGGGGCCCCTTCTTGCAGCATGTTGCAGGTACCTGGGCACCAGGCTTGGCCCAGCCCCAGAGCTGGTGTTGGTGGAGATAATAACACAGGAATGCTCCTTTTTCCGCTTCGGAAACAGTTTTAGTTGATTCTTCCCACCCTCCGCCCGTGGGAGAAATGCAGTATTCGCCTATCCAAGGAATCTTGGAGTCACAGCAGTTTCTTTTAATAAGGTGCTTTTATTAAAGAAAGGAACAATTAAGAAGTAATAAAAACCTAATTAAAATTCTTAAAAGCTCTATGTTTTTACCCAAGTCTCATGTTGACCCCCTGAGGGAAGACCAGCAGATGTATCAAAGAGTTTGCAAAGTCTGACAGCCTCCTACGTGGGCATGCCAGGCTGTCCCACGCCAGCCGGCATGCAGCCTCCAGCTCGCCCCTGCCTTGGGAGACCACCCCAGCCACCTCTTTTCCTTTACCCCCTGCTTCCCTCAGTGCCCCTAAAATTGCTCACAAACCCCTACGTGCCACCCAGTTATTCTCCAGTGCAGCTGGTGTTTCATTACCGATGCTTTTAGGGAGCAGCCTTGCGACCTTTTCTTGCTCAAAAGGAGTCCGAGGGGTCAGACTTTTTTTGGGAGATGGGGATGAGCATTCAGCGGTGCAGCCAGCATCCTCCTCCAGGGATGGAGATGGGGAATGGGAAAATCCTGAAGGCCCGGAGAGCATCTGTATGTGCCAGTGCCTCTTTCTCATGACAAATTTTTCTTATGGCTAAGTGCTAAATGACACTTTTCTACACTCGGGGGTTGATTTCTTCTTGCTCAAGATGGGAGGTGGGAATCGTTGCTGCGGTTTCCCCCCTCTCACAGTGCCTCCTGCTAAGCCTGGGGGTGATGCAGTGGGTTGGGATTGAAATCTTGCTCTCCTGCAGAGTTTTACCATTTTAGTGCAAATCTAGAGGCTGTAATTTCTCCTCCTGACTTGGCCTTCTGCAGGGTGGTGCGATCTCGTAAATAAGATCTCGTTGTCTTCTCTGCACACGAGAGATCACGCCGAAGTGACTCGAGGTCTGGTGATAATAAGGTCTATAGAAGTGCCTAACAGTGCTTGTTGTTATTTATTATTCAGAGGGGTTTTAACTCCTGGTTTTGTCAACAGGTTGATAGGGAAACGTGGCCTTTTGGCCCCTGCTCCAGCTTGCTGTGAGCTGCGGAGGTGCTCACGACCTGGGGCCGTGCGGTGCTTCTTTTACAGGGCACCTTCCTCCCCTTTTTTTCACATGGGAGAGTTGCAAAATGACCCCGTGTGCATCATAACGAGGGAATTAACAGCAGCGTGTCAAACCAATTGTGAGCAATTGTGAGAGCACTAGCACTGTGATAAAACCCACAGAAATTAAGGAGTCCAATAACTTCAATTAAGCTTGGCGAGGTTGCAGGGGGAGATTATATCTTTTATGAAGCCTCTCTCCCTGCATTGCCTCTCTTCCTCTCAAGCATCAGAGTCGCAACCATGCTGTTACTTCAATTGATTTAGATGAACTGACTTGCCTTGTGAGAGACCTCCAGAGATTTATCTGGGTAATAATAAAGCTTTTATGAGAGTAGTCAGTGTCCCAGATAAAAAGCAAGGTAATTAGTGGGTTAACAGGGCAGTCTACAAATATCTGCTTGGCCCGTCTTTGGGCCTGGGTCCTCTTCTCCGGTGGCACTTTGGCTGCTGTAACAACCTGATGACCTGATTAGGACACCTGCAAGGCTTTGGAGCAGCTGAAAAGGGAACCAGATAAGAAAAGCAATGTAATTGCATAAATGGCCTTGCCATTATTATGCAAAGCAAAAATTAAATTAAATGGCATTCTTCCTCTGCGGAAGTAGAGGAAATAGTTTCAGAGCTATTTGTATTTTAGCAACAGCTGTGTGCATGAACTGGGAGCAACTGGGTTGGATCATTCCCTGAACCCATCTGTGGGCAGCAGCACATTTGCTCAGCAATTGCCCCAGCCTGTCTCTTCCCTGATGCTCTCAACTGGGCGGGATGGTAGCAGGTCTCATTCAGTGACACTTCACAGGACCACGAGGGCTTAAATCACAGAGAAATAGCCCCTTAGACAAAAGCTCTTTGGGCTACCAGAGAAGGGCTTGCTCACGTGACGTTTGCTGTGGGGACCTGTTTTGATCCATCTCCCCAGGCAACATGCCCCCGGAGAGGGGAAAAGAAGAAGGAAAGTTGGGGAAGTCCCCATAATTTTTCTGACTGCCCTGATTTTGAGTCTGGACAGCGATTAAATAGTATCGTGGCTAGATACCTGCTGGAGTGATGCCTGTGGCATCTCTGGAGAGAGCCTGAGCCGCCTTGGATGCAGGGACCAGAGCTCTTCCTGCTGTGGCTGAGATGGACATCAGTGATGCTGAAGGTGACTCCGCTACATGAATCATGCAAAGCCTGGCCACTAGAAAAAATAGCTGATAACTGTAATGGATTTCAGCTGAATCTTCATCCATGGTATCCACCAAGATAAAATGAAAAAGCAGTTTGGTTTTTCTGCTTTAAAAGTTAAGCACTTCTCTTGAGGAGTTCCCTCTCTGCTCCGAGTGCTGGGAGAGGAATCGCAGGACTGGAAAACGCCAATTGTGGAGTCCAGAACCAGCAGTTTTAGGGGAAGGACTGGTCTGGAAAAGAGCAGGCAGCAGCCTGGCTTGGTTAAGATAGTTTTCTTTAATTCCCATCTACTGGCCTTTTGTGTTTGCTTGTGGCATGAGCCGCATAAAGGATCCTCCCTTCTCTGGGCCTAAGGCACTAGGGAAATAGAAAATATTCTCAGTTCAAAACACTGCTATGTGGCAAGGGCAGGGCAAAAAGACCTTGAAACAGATGAAAGTAAGGTCCAATATCTAGAGGTTTGAAAATATTGTTTTACATTCTGTTTCTTGCCCTGCCATTTGTTAGAAGAGTTGTTGCTCTGTTAGCCTCATAGCATGACAGAAAGCGTACATTGCTTCTGGGTTGTTTTAATAGTGATTTACTGCGCTTTTGTTTTCCTCCCAGAAACCCACCCAGAGCGTACCCCCTCCCTACAATCTGTGTTTAATTTGAATACATGTAAGCAATATTGCATGAAATGGGGAACTGCTGACAAGTGTCTGGGATGAGGGGAGACATTGAGACAGTTGATACGTTTAGGTAACATCCCCAAGAGTCTTTTGGCATAGAAATGGCATTGACTCATATCCAAATCTTCCCACCCAGGCTGTGGTAGGGGACTCTTAGAGGTCTGATTGGCATCTCCCTATCAGTTTTCTGTCTTCCCACATGCACACAGGCTGCTAAAATACAG